>NC_082725.1:39995982-41195982 GCF_030144855.1 Hypanus sabinus
ATCCAATTCCTGTGTTCTTACTTACTTCATTTTATCATTTTTTCCCCAAATCTTTTTCTTTACCTGTGTTGATTCCACATTTTCCAGAAATAAAACAGTGAACATTCAAACCAAGGGAGCTTACATTAACACTATCACTATGTTGATGAGGAAAGCAGTATGAACCATTAGGAGAGTCATCTAAAGTATGCTTGCATTGGGGTTATAAATTCAATCCATTTATTCCAAATTTGATAATTTTTTTCTTTTTGAATTCTCAGGGAGTATTTCCAAAATAATTTCATTCCAATCTTCCAAAGTAGGTGATAATGGTTTTAGCCACTTTCTGGTGACTGATTTCTTACTTGCTGCTAAAAGGGCCTGCAGCAACTTTATATCTTTCTTCTGTTCCAAAAACAATACATGCCCTAAAAAGGGAGTCATGAAGTCCAGAGGTATTTGCATCTTAAATACACTAACTAATGTTCTGTGAATTCCTTTCCAATATAAACTTAATTGAGGACAATCCCAAAATATATGGAAATGACTTGCCTTCTTGGAGCCTCTCCTTTTCCAACACACCACATTTGTGTCTTTATATTTTTCCTGGTATTGGGTCTTGAAGTATCTTATAATATTTTTCCAGCAATGTTCTCTCCAAAACAAAGAGTTAGTTGAAGACTACTGAAAGCTGCATATTTATCCTCAACCTCCTCTGAAAGTACCAACCCCGTTTCTTTCTCCCACTTCTCTTTAATATTAAATGTGCTTTCATTTCTGGCATGAGAGAGGGCATTATATAGTTGAGAAATATATTTACTTGATATTGAGCTGTAAGCTGAATTCAAAATCTTGAAAAATTCTAATTCTACTGTTGTTAAGTCTGTATAGCTACAATGCTGGTTAAAGTAGTGTCGTACTTGAAGGTACCTAAAAAAGTTATTGTGTTAGAAAACTTTGTAATGCACTTTTAAGTGAATGAGTGTGAATTAAGTGAAAAGTCTGAATGACAGGTAGGTTGTAAGACCTTTCTTTATCCATAGTTCAAATCTTTTATCTCCACGGCTGGGAAAAAAAATCGGTATCATAAGCACACCATCTAAAAGTTTTAACATATTGTAGATTTTGCGTAAATTAGCCACCTTCTTTCTGCCATATTTTAATGTGAGATTTATCCAGCTGTTTTTAACCTTTTCCAATTGGGCCATCAATTCTTTGTCCGCAATTAAGTCCTCTAGAGGAAAACTGTCAATCAATCCAAATTCTATTGCCTCCCATCAAGCCTTGTATTCCCCATTACACCAATATAACAGAGGGGTTATCTGTGAAGCATAAAAATCATTTCTCAAGCAAGGAAGTGCCATACCTCCTCTTTCCTTTCCTAATTGTAAGGTGTTAAATCAGATTCTTGGTTTCTTTCCTTGCCAGATAAAGCGGGAAATCCATTTGTCCCATTCCCTGAATTGATTATCATCTACCTCCACGGGTAAAGTCCGGAAAAAGTAAAGTAACCGAGGAAGAATATTTATTTTTATGGTATTTATCCTTGAATTTAAACTTAAAAAGGGGATAAGATCCATGTATGTGTATCTGCTTTTATCTCTGAAACTAATGGCCCACAATTTACCTGTGACAACGTTGAAAGATCTTTTGGCAGGGTTATTCCTTAATATTTTAATGCATTATCTTCCCACTTAAGTTCATATGTGTCCTGCAGTTTTTCGGATGCTGTATAATTTTGGGATGTAACCTGCATTTTCTTTACATTAATTTTATAACCTGATATTTTCCTGATCTCATCCAACAGTGTAAACAATCCTACGAATTATTTTTCTGGTTCACTCAGATACCGTAGACTAAGACATCATCTGCGAATAGTGCTACTTTCTGTTCAATCCCTGCCACCCTTGATACCTTTTACGATTTCACTCTGTCTTATTAATTGGGCAAGAGGTTCAGTGTATAGTGCAAAGAGGAGAGGGGAAATTGGGCACCCCTGTCTAGTTCCTCTCCCTACAATATTAGTCAGAGAGGTCCCTATTTATCTTAATTCGAGCTGTAGGGCTGTCATATTACTTTGTTTGGATTACTTTAATAAACTTTTCTTGAAAGCCGAATCTTCCTAACACTTTATAGAGGAATACCCAGCTAACTGAATCAAAAGCTCTCTCGGTGTCTTATCCCACTACCATTGTCTCCGTCCGGTTTTGAGTGATCTGTTCTAGTATGTGTAAAGTTCTCCTTACGTTGTCCTGAGTTTGTCCTTGCTGGGTGAATCCAGTCTGGTCTAAGTGGATGAGGCCAGGTAGAAGCTTTTCCAGTCAACGAGCTGATAGAGATGTAAATAATTTGTAATCCAAGTTAAGTACACTGACTGGCCGATAATTACCACATTCTAGTTTATCTTTACCCTCTTTAGGAATAACTGAGATAATCGTCTCTCTCCAGGAAGGTGGAATTTCTCCTCTGTAAGATCCAGTTAAAGATGTTGAGTAATAATGGAACTACTGTGACTTCAGAAATTTGTACCACCCTGAGGTGATCCCATCAGAGCCTGGGGACTTTCTGGCCTTTAATCTAGAGATGTCCACTTTCAGTTTTTGGCAGTTACTGGTACTAATAAGCATTCATTTTGTAAATCTGTGAGCTAGGGTAATTCTAAAGAATTCAGTAAAGAGTCTATATGGGACTCATTGGAGGCTCGGGGGTTGAGAGTACAGCTCTCGATACTATGTTTCAAAACTCTCTTGAATTTTCCCTATAGTACTCCCAACAAGTTTTGTTTTTGGATTCTTTATTTTATGAATTGTATTGTCTGCTTGTTGTTTACGTAATTTATATGCTAATAATCTAGCTGATTTGCCTCCTACTTCATAATTCTTTTGTCTCAGGTAAAGAAAATTTCTTTGAGTTTCCATTGTGTAAATGTCATCAATTTCACTTTGCAATTTCTTAATTCCCTGTTTTAAATTACAATTAATTTTCTTGCTATCTGCAACTTGAAGTTGTTTTGATTTTCCTTGAAGGTCTGCTAAGTTTTGTGCTTTGAATTGTTTCATGTGACTAGTAATCAAAATAATTTTTCCTCTCAGTACGGTTTCAATGTATCCCATAAAATCACTGGTGATGTTTCTCCCGTATCATTAAGGTCTAGGTCAGGGGTCAGCAACCTTTACCACTGAAAGAGCCACTTGGACCCGTTTCCCACAGAAAAGAAAACACTGGGAGCCGCAAAACCCGTTTGACATTTAAAATGAAATAACACTGCATAGAACGTTTTTTTTTTTGCCTTTATGCTATGTATAAACAAACTATAATGTGTTGCATTTATGAAATTGATGAACTCCTGCAGAGAAAACGAAATTACATTTCTGCATGCAACAAAAACATTTTGAACTCCGAAAAAAAGACGTTGGGTTGAAGGTTACTTTTAAGTAAAATACTCAATGTCTATTTGAGTTCTTCTTGTATTTATGAAAAACGCTGAACTTAAATTTTCCGCCAGGAGCAAACCAAAAATAACGTCAGCCAGCTGTCAACCTGAAAAATAAAAGGACTATTTCACTGAACAATGAAAAAAATATGAATATTCCTAAAATAATAGGCAATTAAAATATGTATCATACTTGGTTAATGGGATTTCTTCTCCTGGACCTCAGCGCACAGCGTCTGCACATCAGGGCTGTATGACGTCACCTTCATCTTTACACAGGATCGCAAGCTGTCATCTGTGAGGTATGCATGATGTTTGTTTTTAATAAAGTTCATGTTGGAGAACACCTGCTCACATACATATGTGGATCCAAAGATCGAGAGGACTCCAAGCGCATACTTTTTAATGTTTACATAAATGTCGGGGATAGCATTCCATGTTTCAAACACAAGTTTGTCCGGTTTAGGGAGGTTTTCAATATCACTCCATTTGTGATTCTGAGCAAGAACGGCCTTCTGACGGGCAACATCTTCAAGGTCTGCTGTCAAGCGTCTAAACTTGGACACCCATATGTCTTTGTCGGCTATGTCGGCCAGTTCCATCTCAAGATCAGGTTTACTCACACCTGCCAATGCAGTCGTATTCAGTAGAGATGAATCGATGCTTGGGGGAGTGACCGGGAAGGATAATGTGTTTTTTTCCTCTCTGAACTCACAGAAGCGTTTCCCAAACGATGTTTGCATTGCGATGATTGCAGAATGTAAATACTCCGAATTTATCATGTCGTGACCTTGTTTGAACTCTCTCAAATTGGGGAAGTGAGACAAAGTGCCTTTCTGTCAATCTCTGGCAAGCACTGTCAACTTGCGCTCGAATGCCAAAACTCCTCCAACATGTGTAGGGCTGTACGTCCTTTCCCCTGAAGAGCTGTGTTCAGCGTGTTCAGGTGCGCTGTCATGTCTACCATGAAGTGTAGCTTTTCCAGCCCTTTGCTGCCCAGGAAAGTTTTCACTTCTTCCAGACACGCGACAAAGCGTTTCAGCACCTCCCCTCTGGACAGCCACCGGACTTTGTTGTGCAGCAGGAGATTTGAATATGCGCTTTCCAGCTCGTCCAGTAACAAACGGAATTGACGGTGATTTAAACTTTTTGCCATTATTTTATTGACAATCTGAATGACAACATCCATTACTTCTGTGCATTCTGGAGGAAATGTTTGAGCGCACAGTGCCTCTTGGTGCAAGATGCAGTGAAAAATCAACAGCTTTCTGTCCAGCGACTTCTGCAGTAAAGCCACAATTCCCTTGTGCGTTCCCGTCATATTCGGTGCCCCCATCAGTAGCTACTGACACCAGGTGGGTGGTCTTTATTCCTTTGGCTCTTAAACAATTCAAGACAGCCTCACAGATGTCCTCCCCCCGTGTTTGGCCTTTTAGAGGTATCAACTCAATCATTTCTTCCTGTAGCCCGGCAGAGTTTACATACCGGCAGAACAACGCTATTTGTTCAATATCACCTTTGTCTTTAGACTCGTCACAGGCAATCGAGTAGGCCACAGCTGAATTGATGTCTTTAATTTGCTGTCTTGTGATGTCTTCTGCCATTTTTATGGTTCTGTCTTTGACAGTCTTTGCAGAGAGGGGCATATCCCTGATTTTCTGCACAATTTCACTCTTGTTTTTAAAGTCCGTGAATAGATGTTCTGAAATCTTAATGAAAGATTCTTTTATATAAACACCATCTGTAAACTGCTTCCCGTGCCTGACTATTTCCTGAGCGGCAATATAACTAGCGTATGTCGTTGGTTTTCCGGACTTCATCCATTGCTTGAAATGATTTTTGCTCAGATCAACCTTCCGCATCAGTTCCGAAACGGCTTTTTTTCTCTCATCTCCATCCAGATATTTTTGAGCAAAGGCTGCGTGTTTATTCTAGAAATGCTTTGCAACATTTGACTTTTTGTTGTTTGCTAGTTTCTCATTGCATATTAAGCATACCGGTAAACCAGTCTCGTCAACAGTGAAAGCAAATGAATCTGTCCACGTATCATTAAACGTTCTGTTTTCTTCAGTCACTTTTCTTTTTTTAGAATTCTCCATAGTTGGCCTACCTTGGATCGAAAAATTAAAGAAATCGCGCACTGGCGGGTGTCAGGTATTGGCAGTGGTGACGTATATTAATAGCGATAAAAACACGTTGTAGCGGTGTGCTCACGCAGTCAGTAAACTGCAGTCGAATAACTTTATTCGAACTAAACAGCCTTGCTTTTAAGCCTCCCTCAACCTGGCCCCCATGGGCGCGGATGCTGCAAAAGACCAATTATTTCCCAAAGCAACAGGGAGCCGCAGCACAGAGGTAAAAGAGCCGCATGTGGCTCCAGAGCCGCGGGTTGCCGACCCCCGGTCTAGGTGTTCTTCAATTTCTCCCCTTAATCTCTCCATTACTTTTGGGTTATTGAGTATATGTGTTTTCCTCATTTTCCTTTCCAGAATCAGAGGCATAGAGACTGGGCTATGGTCTGACAGATAAATTGTTGCAATATTACACTATTTTATCATGAATCTATCTATGTTAAATATAAAAAAATTCTATCATTGTATAAGCTGAATGAGGGGAAGAGTCTCTACTAGTGGGGTGTAATTCCCTCCACACATCTATTATTCCCAATTACTCCATCAATGATTGCACTTTCCTAGTCAAAGGTTTATTCTGAATAACTGATCCTGAAGAATCTAATACGGGGTTTAACCAAATTTTAAAATCTCCTCTGCAGATTCATACCCCTTGAGAGCTGGCCTTTAGGTCAAAAATGTGTCTATAGAATGACCATTCACTACCTGGTGGAGTATAAACTTTCAGAAATGTTATTTCAGTCCCTTCTATTCCTCCTGTAATCTTTACAAATCGTCCATCCTTGTCTTTAGTCTCTGAAATATGTTCATAGTTAAGAGCACTTGATATTAAAGTAGCTACTGGTCTTTTGTGGCTCAGTTTATATGATGAATAAAATACATGCTTGAAGCCCATTCTTTTTAAATTTTGCATGTTTGCTTTGGCTCATGTGTGTTTCCTGAAGGAAAGCTATTTGTGCCTTCTCTTTTTTCAATTTAGAAATAATCATATTTCTCCTAATTGGATTCAAAACCTCATTAACATTGTAGGAAATTATTTTTACTGGTTAAAATTTGCATTTTTCTGTAGCAGAAAAGAAAACACTCTCCTTTTCTAAAATACCCTAAAAATAATTTCCTACAATGTTAATGAGGTTTTGAATCCAATTAGGAGAAATATGATTATTTCTAAATTGAAAAAAGAGAAGGCACAAATAGCTTTCCTTCAGGAAACACACATGAGCCAAAGCAAACATGCAAAATTTAAAAAGAATGGGCTTCAAGCATGTATTTTATTCATCATATAAACTGAGCCACAAAAGACCAGTAGCTACTTTAATATCAAGTGCTCTTAACTATGAACATATTTCAGAGACTAAAGACAAGGATGGACGATTTGTAAAGATTACAGGAGGAATAGAAGGGACTGAAATAACATTTCTGAAAGTTTATACTCCACCAGGTAGTGAATGGTCATTCTATAGACACATTTTTGACCTAAAGGCCAGCTCTCAAGGGGTATGAATCTGCAGAGGAGATTTTAAAATTTGGTTAAACCCCGTATTAGATTCTTCAGGATCAGTTATTCAGAATAAACCTTTGACTAGGAAAGTGCAATCATTGATGGAGTAATTGGGAATAATAGATGTGTGGAGGGAATTACACCCCACTAGTAGAGACTCTTCCCCTCATTCAGCTTATACAATGATAGAATTTTTTTATATTTAACATAGATAGATTCATGATAAAATAGTGTAATATTGCAACAATTTATCTGTCAGACCATAGCCCAGTCTCTATGCCTCTGATTCTGGAAAGGAAAATGAGGAAAACACATATACTCAATAACCCAAAAGTAATGGAGAGATTAAGGGGAGAAATTGAAGAACACCTAGACCGGGGGTCGGCAACCCGCGGCTCTGGAGCCACATGCGGCTCTTTTACCTCTGTGCTGCGGCTCCCTGTTGCTTTGGGAAATAATTGGTCTTTTGCAGCATCCGCGCCCATGGGGGCCAGGTTGAGGGAGGCTTAAAAGCAAGGCTGTTTAGTTCGAATAAAGTTATTCGACTGCAGTTTACTGACTGCGTGAGCACACCGCTACAACGTGTTTTTATCGCTATTAATATACGTTACCACTGCCAATACCTGACACCCGCCAGTGCGCGATTTCTTTAATTTTTCGATCCAAGGTAGGCCAACTATGGAGAATTCTAAAAAAAGAAAAGTGACTGAAGAAAACAGAACGTTTAATGATACGTGGACAGATTCATTTGCTTTCACTGTTGACGAGACTGGTTTACCGGTATGCTTAATATGCAATGAGAAACTAGCAAACAACAAAAAGTCAAATGTTGCAAAGCATTTCTAGAATAAACACGCAGCCTTTGCTCAAAAATATCTGGATGGAGATGAGAGAAAAAAAGCCGTTTCGGAACTGATGCGGAAGGTTGATCTGAGCAAAAATCATTTCAAGCAATGGATGAAGTCCGGAAAACCAACGACATACGCTAGTTATATTGCCGCTCAGGAAATAGTCAGGCACGGGAAGCAGTTTACAGATGGTGTTTATATAAAAGAATCTTTCATTAAGATTTCAGAACATCTATTCACGGACTTTAAAAACAAGAGTGAAATTGTGCAGAAAATCAGGGATATGCCCCTCTCTGCAAAGACTGTCAAAGACAGAACCATAAAAATGGCAGAAGACATCACAAGACAGCAAATTAAAGACATCAATTCAGCTGTGGCCTACTCGATTGCCTGTGACGAGTCTAAAGACAAAGGTGATATTGAACAAATAGCGTTGTTCTGCCGGTATGTAAACTCTGCCGGGCTACAGGAAGAAATGATTGAGTTGATACCTCTAAAAGGCCAAACACGGGGGGAGGACATCTGTGAGGCTGTCTTGAATTGTTTAAGAGCCAAAGGAATAAAGACCACCCACCTGGTGTCAGTAGCTACTGATGGGGGCACCGAATATGACGGGAACGCACAAGGGAATTGTGGCTTTACTGCAGAAGTCGCTGGACAGAAAGCTGTTGATTTTTCACTGCATCTTGCACCAAGAGGCACTGTGCGCTCAAACATTTCCTCCAGAATGCACAGAAGTAATGGATGTTGTCATTCAGATTGTCAATAAAATAATGGCAAAAAGTTTAAATCACCGTCAATTCCGTTTGTTACTGGACGAGCTGGAAAGCGCATATTCAAATCTCCTGCTGCACAACAAAGTCCGGTGGCTGTCCAGAGGGGAGGTGCTGAAACGCTTTGTCGCGTGTCTGGAAGAAGTGAAAACTTTCCTGGGCAGCAAAGGGCTGGAAAAGCTACACTTCATGGTAGACATGACAGCGCACCTGAACACGCTGAACACAGCTCTTCAGGGGAAAGGACGTACAGCCCTACACATGTTGGAGGAGTTTTGGCATTCGAGCGCAAGTTGACAGTGCTTGCCAGAGATTGACAGAAAGGCACTTTGTCTCACTTCCCCAATTTGAGAGAGTTCAAACAAGGTCACGACATGATAAATTCGGAGTATTTACATTCTGCAATCATCGCAATGCAAACATCGTTTGGGAAACGCTTCTGTGAGTTCAGAGAGGAAAAAAACACATTATCCTTCCCGGTCACTCCCCCAAGCATCGATTCATCTCTACTGAATACGACTGCATTGGCAGGTGTGAGTAAACCTGATCTTGAGATGGAACTGGCCGACATAGCCGACAAAGACATATGGGTGTCCAAGTTTAGACGCTTGACAGCAGACCTTGAAGATGTTGCCCGTCAGAAGGCCGTTCTTGCTCAGAATCACAAATGGAGTGATATTGAAAACCTCCCTAAACCGGACAAACTTGTGTTTGAAACATGGAATGCTATCCCCGACATTTATGTAAACATTAAAAAGTATGCGCTTGGAGTCCTCTCGATCTTTGGATCCACATATGTATGTGAGCAGGTGTTCTCCAACATGAACTTTATTAAAAACAAACATCATGCATACCTCACAGATGACAGCTTGCGATCCTGTGTAAAGATGAAGGTGACGTCATACAGCCCTGATGTGCAGACGCTGTGCGCTGAGGTCCAGGAGAAGAAATCCCATTAACCAAGTATGATACATATTTTAATTGCCTATTATTTTAGGAATATTCATATTTTTTTCATTGTTCAGTGAAATAGTCCTTTTATTTTTCAGGTTGACAGCTGGCTGACGTTATTTTTGGTTTGCTCCTGGCGGAAAATTTAAGTTCAGCGTTTTTCATAAATACAAGAAGAACTCAAATAGACATTGAGTATTTTACTTAAAAGTAACCTTCAACCCAACGTCTTTTTTTCGGAGTTCAAAATGTTTTTGTTGCATGCAGAAATGTAATTTCGTTTTCTCTGCAGGAGTTCATCAATTTCATAAATGCAACACATTATAGTTTGTTTATACATAGCATAAAGGCAAAAAAAAAAACGTTCTATGCAGTGTTATTTCATTTTAAATGTCAAACGGGTTTTGCGGCTCCCAGTGTTTTCTTTTCTGTGGGAAACGGGTCCAAGTGGCTCTTTCAGTGGTAAAGGTTGCTGACCCCTGACCTAGACCTTAATGATACGGGAGAAACATCACCAGTGATTTTATGGGATACATTGAAACCGTACTGAGAGGAAAAATTATTTTGATTACTAGTCACATGAAACAATTCAAAGCACAAAACTTAGCAGACCTTCAAGGAAAATCAAAACAACTTCAAGTTGCAGATAGCAAGAAAATTAATTGTAATTTAAAACAGGGAATTAAGAAATTGCAAAGTGAAATTGATGACATTTACACAATGGAAACTCAAAGAAATTTTCTTTACCTGAGACAAAAGAATTATGAAGTAGGAGGCAAATCAGCTAGATTATTAGCATATAAATTACGTAAACAACAAGCAGACAATACAATTCATAAAATAAAGAATCCAAAAACAAAACTTGTTGGGAGTACTATAGGGAAAATTCAAGAGAGTTTTGAAACATAGTATCGAGAGCTGTACTCTCAACCCCCGAGCCTCCAATGAGTCCCATATAGACTCTTTACTGAATTCTTTAGAATTACCCTAGCTCACAGATTTACAAAATGAATGCTTATTAGTACCAGTAACTGCCAAAAACTGAAAGTGGACATCTCTAGATTAAAGGCCAGAAAGTCCCCAGGCTCTGATGGGATCACCTCAGGGTGGTACAAATTTCTGAAGTCACAGTAGTTCCATTATTACTCAACATCTTTAACTGGATCTTACAGAGGAGAAATTCCACCTTCCTGGAGAGAGACGATTATCTCAGTTATTCCTAAAGAGGGTAAAGATAAACTAGAATGTGGTAATTATCGGCCAGTCAGTGTACTTAACTTGGATTACAAATTATTTACATCTCTATCAGCTCGTTGACTGGAAAAGCTTCTACCTGGCCTCATCCACTTAGACCAGACTGGATTCACCCAGCAAGGACAAACTCAGGACAACGTAAGGAGAACTTTACACATACTAGAACAGATCACTCAAAACCGGACGGAGACAATGGTAGTGGGATAAGACACCGAGAGAGCTTTTGATTCAGTTAGCTGGGTATTCCTCTATAAAGTGTTAGGAAGATTCGGCTTTCAAGAAAAGTTTATTAAAGTAATCCAAACAAAGTAATATGACAGCCCTACAGCTCGAATTAAGATAAATAGGGACCTCTCTGACTAATATTGTAGGGAGAGGAACTAGACAGGGGTGCCCAATTTCCCCTCTCCTCTTTGCACTATACACTGAACCTCTTGCCCAATTAATAAGACAGAGTGAAATCGTAAAAGGTATCAAGGGTGGCAGGGATTGAACAGAAAGTAGCACTATTCGCAGATGATGTCTTAGTCTACGGTATCTGAGTGAACCAGAAAAATAATTCGTAGGATTGTTTACACTGTTGGATGAGATCAGGAAAATATCAGGTTATAAAATTAATGTAAAGAAAATGCAGGTTACGTCCCAAAATTATACAGCATCCGAAAAACTGCAGGACACATATGAACTTAAGTGGGAAGATAATGCATTAAAATATTAAGGAATAACCCTGCCAAAAGATCTTTCAACGTTGTCACAGGTAAATTGTGGGCCATTAGTTTCAGAGATAAAAGCAGATACACATACATGGATCTTATCCCCTTTTTAAGTTTAAATTCAAGGATAAATACCATAAAAATAAATATTCTCCCTCGGTTACTTTACTTTTTCCGGACTTTACCCGTGGAGGTAGATGATAATCAATTCAGGGAATGGGACAAATGGATTTCCCGCTTTATCTGGCAAGGAAAGAAACCAAGAATCTGATTTAACACCTTACAATTAGGAAAGGAAAGAGGAGGTATGGCACTTCCTTGCTTGAGAAATGATTTTTATGCTTCACAGATAACCCCTCTGTTATATTGGTGTAATGGGGAATACAAGGCTTGATGGGAGGCAATAGAATTTGGATTGATTGACAGTTTTCCTCTAGAGGACTTAATTGCGGACAAAGAATTGATGGCCCAATTGGAAAAGGTTAAAAACAGCTGGATAAATCTCACATTAAAATATGGCAGAAAGAAGGTGGCTAATTTACGCAAAATCTACAATATGTTAAAACTTTTTAGATGGTGTGCTTATGATACCGATTTTTTTTCCCAGCCGTGGAGATAAAAGATTTGAACTATGGATAAAGAAAGGTCTTACAACCTACCTGTCATTCAGACTTTTCACTTAATTCACACTCATTCACTTAAAAGTGCATTACAAAGTTTTCTAACACAATAACTTTTTTAGGTACCTTCAAGTACGACACTACTTTAACCAGCATTGTAGCTATACAGACTTAACAACAGTAGAATTAGAATTTTTCAAGATTTTGAATTCAGCTTACAGCTCAATATCAAGTAAATATATTTCTCAACTATATAATGCCCTCTCTCATGCCAGAAATGAAAGCACATTTAATATTAAAGAGAAGTGGGAGAAAGAAACGGGGTTGGTACTTTCAGAGGAGGTTTGAGGATAAATATGCAGCTTTCAGTAGTCTTCAACTAACTCTTTGTTTTGGAGAGAACATTGCTGGAAAAATATTATAAGATACTTCAAGACCCAATACCAGGAAAAATATAAAGACACAAATGTGGTGTGTTGGAAAAGGAGAGGCTCCAAGAAGGCAAGTCATTTCCATATATTTTGGGATTGTCCTCAATTAAGTTTATATTGGAAAGGAATTCACAGAACATTAGTTAGTGTATTTAAGATGCAAATACCTCTGGACTTCATGACTCCCTTTTTAGGGCATGTATTGTTTTTGGAACAGAAGAAAGATATAAAGTTGCTGCAGGCCCTTTTAGCAGCAAGTAAGAAATCAGTCACCAGAAAGTGGCTAAAACCATTATCACCTACTTTGGAAGATTGGAATGAAATTATTTTGGAAATACTCCCTGAGAATTCAAAAAGAAAAAAATTATCAAATTTGGAATAAATGGATTGAATTTATAACCCCAATGCAAGCATACTTTAGATGACTCTCCTAATGGTTCATACTGCTTTCCTCATCAACATAGTGATAGTGTTAATGTAAGCTCCCTTGGTTTGAATGTTCACTGTTTTATTTCTGGAAAATGTGGAATCAACACAGGTAAAGAAAAAGATTTGGGGAAAAAATGATAAAATGAAGTAAGTAAGAACACAGGAATTGGATAAGTATGTTTATGGGTAGGAGCAAACAGGAACGTGTTAAGATACAAACAACTACAATGAAAGTTACATCGGGTTACACACATTATTTTGGACGAGAAAGAAATGGGCCAGAAGAGGTACATGGAAATCATTATTCAACCACTATTATTACTAATTTTTAGCAACTATTATATTAATTAGTTTAATAGTATTTAATTATAATTGCACATAAATTTCTATCTAAGTGCCTAATTATTTTTCTTTTATTATCACCTCAGTGTGTACTTGTGAATGTATAAATATATATAGATTTATGAGTACATAAAAAATGAAAAAAGGCTTTGTAGTGTTCTCATTCGGCGTGTTAAGATAACGCTGAGCTAAACACCGAGTTAAACATTTGTCAATGTCGACTGGATCACAGTAAGATTAACCATTTACTGTTCACTCTTCCACATTAACGTATGGTGAAAACTGTTGATAAAACAATACAAGATTTGTACAGCATTTCTTTCCTTCTTGATATTACAGTTACATCGTAAATACTTGCAAAAGTAAAAACTACAACAACTACATTACATTAAAGTGCAGCATACAGTCAGAATCTACCTACGCCATTGACTGCTTTAAATACACTTCAACGCAAACTATCCGCAACTCTTTAACTAACGAAAACATAAACATTATCGACCGTCATTACTTTTAACAGGATCAGCATTAACATTTTAATTCAACATATCGATTATCTCATAACTCACAGCGTTGCCCTCACAATGTTTCTCGTGCGTAGAGAGAAAACGTTGCTGCTGCTTGCGTTTACACGTCTCGACCCCCACCTTCCTGTTTCTCCAAAACGGTATTTTCCCACAGGACGCTGCGAAACCGGATGTGACATCATCGCATGCCGCAATATCTCACAGACAATGAATTTACGTTAAACAATCCGAACTTTAACTAGAATGCTAGAAATGAATTACTAAGTGAAAATATTATAAACTAAATAACTGCCATAAAGGCAACACACTCCCCGCTTGAGCTACGTAAGGTCACAATGAACATAATACAAAACTTCAGTCTCTAAATCAGTCCTTAGGTATAAGTAGAATGACTTCTGTAACTGGCCTTTGGTATATTTTCACATCACCTTGGTTGGTAGTTTTCAACTCAACCTTCCTGACATGTCCATCCCTACTAGGGAATGTAACAGTGATTCTGGCCATTGACCAGCCATTGCGGGCGATTTGCTTGTCCCTGAGCAGGACTAAATCTCCAACTTGAAGATTCCTGCAGGGTTCTGTCCACTTATGTCTGTGTTGCAACAGAGGTAGATATTCCTGTCTCCAACGAGACCAGAACTGATTTCCCAGAGCCTGGACCTGACTCCATTGCTTTGTGTACAGGTCCTTATCGGAGAAGTCCCCTGGTGGAGGGGGATCTCCTGCCTTCTGCGTAAGGAGCATTGATGGCAAGAGTATGAAGGGGTTTTCCGGGTCAGAAGACACAGGTAGGAGTGGTCGTGCATTTATAATGGCTGTGACCTCTGCCATTAGTGTGCACAGTACCTCGTGGGTCAATCGGGTGGGTTGCTGCAGAAACATCGAATCAAGCATTCTTCTGGTGATACCAATCATCCGCTCCCATGCGCCTCCCATGTGAGAGGCGTGTGGTGTGTTGAACTCCCAGTTGCATCCCTGCTGACTGAGGTACCTTTGCACCGTTTTGTTCATCCCCAGCTCCTTTGATGCTCCCATGAAGTTCGTGCCGCAATCAGACCTTAACTGTTTCATAGGGCCTCTTAGTGCAAAGAAGTGCCTGAGAGTGTTAATGCAGCTAGATGTATCCAAAGATTCGATGACCTCAATTTACACTGCTCTTGAACTCATGCAGCTAAACATAATGGCCCTCCGCTTGCTCTCTGCTTGTCCTCCTCTGGTACGTCTCATAGTGATAGTCCACCGACCAAATACATCCAGCCCCACATATGTAAAAATAGGACAGGCTTCGAGGCGTTCTGGTGGGAGGTCCGACATACGTTGAACTTCCAACATGCCTCGCAGTTTCCTGCGGGTTACACATTTATGAAGTACTGAATTGATCAGTGTTTTACCTCCCAAGATCCACAGTCCCGCTGCCCTAATTGCTCCTTCTGTCAGGTGACGGCCCTGATGCTTTACCTGTTCATGGTGATGGCGAGTGAGCAGTAAGGACACATGGCTGTCTTTGGGCAGGATTACTGGGCTCTTTTCTGCAGCTGGAAGTTGGGAGTGTATTAACCGACCTCCAAAGCAGATGATATGGTTCTTCAGGATCGGGTTGAATTTCCTCAAAGGGCTGTCCTTTGGTATTGGTTTATTAACTTGGAGAGCTGAAAACTCCTCTGCAAAAGCAAATCTTTGAGTTGCTTTAAAGATGACGTCCTTCACCTGGGCCAATTTGTCCGCAGTGCGAGGTAAGTTACATTTGTGCCATCCCCTACATTTACTGTCTCGGGTTCAATGCTTGTGTGATCTGGTCATGTGAATGAGGAACACAAGTCCCCGCACTAAAGAGTGCAAAGTGGAGAACCGTCCAAGGCGTTCGTTAATACGAATCGATTCTTCGAGGTAGGTGGCTCCTGTTTGTATTTGTGGCTGAATTTCCGAGTCTCTTTCTGGTTCGATCAGCTCAAATGGCTGTCTCATTTGAGTCTTTTCCATTGGTGGCTGATACAGAAAGGGGGGGTCTGGTGAACCAGGATGTCTGAGCCAGGTGGGATACAGGTAAGGATCTCGATGCATGGTCTGCAGGGTTATCCTCGGTACGTACATAATGCCATTGTTCGGGCTTTGAAGACAGGCGGATACGTTGAACTCTATTATGAACGTACACGTAGAAGCGTTTTGATTTGTTATAAATATAACCAAGCACTACTTTGCTATTCGTGTAGAACTTGACATTGTCGAACTCCAGGTCTAGCTCGTCCTGGATAAGCTCTGCCATTTCCACAGCCAGGACAGCTGCACACAGTTCAAGCCTTGGAATTGTTGGCTCAGACTGGGGAGTGAGCTTCGCTTTACCAGTTACAAATCCTACTTCGACTTGGCCTTCCTTCACCTATGGCCTTGGTAGATGCATCGGAAAAGACACACAATTCTGTGTGCGCTGCCTCGGTGGGTGAGGTCGCAGTGTACCTACGTCGGATATGAAGTTGTTTTAGATCTTGAAGTGAATCTCTCCAAGCCTCCCATTTGCTTAGCTTGTCTTTTGGTAGGGGAGTATCCCAGTTGGAGAGCTCAGAGGTAAGTTCTCTGAGAAGGACTCTTCCTTGGATCGTAACTGGTGCCAGTAGACCCAAGGGATCAAAAACACTGTTGATGGTGGAGAGAACTCCACAGCGGGTAAATGGCTTGATCACGGTCGGCACCGAGAATGTGAATGTGTCGGTCGTAATCTCCCAGAGGAGACACAAGCTCCTTTGTGTGGGTATGGTTTCTCCATCTAAATCAAGGTCTTTGATTGCCGGAGCACAGTCATTGTATGGATAGGCCTCCATTACTGCGAGACAGTTTGATGCGAACTTATGCAAGCAGAGGTTTGACTCTGCGAGTGAGGCTTGCGTACGACGGAGCAGATCGATTGCTTCGTCTTCTTTCTGTAGCGATATCAAGCCGTCATCAACGTAGAAGTGCCTTTCTACAAACTTAACGGTGTCGTCGCCGTGCTCCTGTGCTCTGATGGATCTTCACAGCCCATAGATGGACAGAGCAGGTGACGGACTATTGCCGAAAACGTGGACTTCCATCCGGTACTCGATGACTTCCTTGGTAATGTCATTGTCCTTGTACCATAAGAAATGGAGGAAATTGTGATAGTCCTCCTGTACTAAGAAGCAATGGACCATCTGCTGGCTATCCGCTAAAATTGCGACCATCTCCTTCCGGAAGTACAGCAGGACCCCGAGAAGGGTATTGTTAAGGTCGGGGCCTGTAAGGAGCACATCATTAAGGGAGACACCAGCGCACTGAGCACTGGAGTCAAAGACCACCCTGATCTGATTGGGCTTTTGCGGGTGGTAAACCCCAAATGTTGGGAGGTACCTGCACTCCCCAACTTCCCTCAGTGGCGGCGCTACTTCCGCATAGCGAAGATCTTCTCCATAAACGTTAGCGAAGATCTTCTCCATAAATGCTACGTATTGTTGCTGCATCTCAGGTTTCCTTTTCAGGGTTTTTCAGGGTGAACCGCTTGCCCGCCTGCTCTTTGTTGTTTGGCAAGCACTGGCATGGTTCCCTGAAAGGCAGTGGGGTGACCCAATTATTTGCTTCGTCTCTGAAGACCTTGGTGTCCATTATTCTTAAGAAAATGGCATCTTGAGCTGATGGAGCAAGTTTATTATCATGCTCGGTTTGAGCGAAGACTGACTGACCCAACGTCTTGATGGTTACTTTACATTTGTTAAAGCCTTGTCGTGCTTCCTTGATACACATGAAACTTGTGCAGGGTTGAAAAATTGAATGGCGGCCACTCTCTAGCACATTGGTCTTGAGTGTGCTAACCGTCGGTTTGTGTACCTTGCCAAGGCACACCTCTCCTATCACCACCCAGCCCAGATCCAGGCGTTGCGCAAAGGGGGCGTCGTGTGGTCCATTGACCTGCTGCCTAACCTTGTGCAACTGAAGGAAATCTCTTCCTAATAGGAGTATTTCTGCTTTTGGATCCAGTTCTGGGATGTGTTTGGCGATGTGGTAATGTGGCTGGTGTAGCACCGCACTTGGCGTCGGGATCTCAGTGCGGTTCTTCAAAATTTCATTGCACTCTAAGAGTGGAGGGAGACAGATGATAACTTTACCATCCAGGGATTCGAGCTGGAAGCATTCTGCCTTCCTTCCATGAGTTTCCGCGTTGCCTGAGCAAGTTCTAAGGTAGTATGGGAACTGCTCACTCTCAATGTTGAACAATTTAAAGAACTCTGGACTGACTAGTGAGCGATTGCTCTGATCGTCCAGAATTACATAGGTTTTGGGGCCTTGTCTTTGGCTCCTTTAGGGTACACCTTAGTGAGGCAGATCTTTGAACAAGAATGGCTTGACTGAGCTTGACTGCAAACTTCTGTACAGCTCAAGCTGACAACAGTTGTCCTGGAGTGAGCCTCTCCCTCCCTGCCGTCCTGTTGTGGGGGTGAAGGAGCGTTGTCGATTTGTGGTAACGGGCCGGGTTGCATGGTCCGATCATACATTAGTGCTATCACATTCCAGGCACTTCACGGAGATCGTACACTCTCTAGCAAGGTGAGAGGTGGATGAACAGCATTTAAAACATATTCTTTTCTCCTTGAGAAGGGCCATCCTCTCTTCAAGGGGTTTTTCCCTAAACGTTCTGCATTTTCTGAGGGGGTGGGGTTTGTTATGCGATGGGCAATTCTTGCTAGGGTCGTGGCTAGTTGTAAAGACTTCAGTCTTAAGCACTGAGACGGGTTTATTAATGTTGAAATTATTTGAAGAGGATTTATCTGGCTTGGTGTAAACTATACTGCTTCCTTGACCCATGAGGCTGGGGTCGTTTCACTTCTTCGCCTCCCTGCACACAAACCTAGTGAAATACTCAAAGGGAGGAAATCGACCATTGTGGTCTTCTTTGTACTCTGAGGCAACAGACACCCACCTGTCCTGCAGCCCAAATGGAAGTTTGTCCACGATTTGTCTAATCCCGGATGGAGTATCTAGGTATACTAGACCAGTTGAGTAGCCATCTTCTTTGGCACCTTGAATCTCCATGAGTAAATCTCTGAGCTCCCTTAACTTAATGTGGTCCTTGGCTGACACCTTAGGAAAATTTTCCAGACGTCGGTATAGCACCGCTTCAATAATTTCATGGGCCGCATAGCCCTCCCGAACTCTCTCCCATGCTTTGCTTAAGGCTAGCTCGGGTTTGTTGATGTACACTGAACATATGCGTCTCACCTGTTCACATGATTCTTTTCCCAGCCATTTCGCCATAAGATCCAACTCTTGGGTTGCTCTGAGCTGGATTCTGTCGATAGCGTTGGTGAATGTGGAGTATCATGCACGGTAATTTTCAGGTTTATCGTCAAACTGGTACAGTCCTGAAGTGATGAGATCTTGTCGTGCTAAATACTGTGCCAGGGGTTCAATTGCAAGTGGCATGCGGCCTGGGGAAGTATGTGGGCAGGTATATGACCGATGACGTACCTCTGTTATGGACTTTGCTGTTCTGAATTCAGCCTTTGCCTCTCTTCTCGCCAAATCTTGTAAGTGTGGTGTCGAGTAGTATTTGTCATCAGCCCTTTCATTCTTGACTTCATCGCGGAGGTGCAAGGGTAAATTGTCTTGCTCGGATGGACGTGATGCAATTGGGTCTCTTGGAGACTCCTCATGACGTGGGGCGTTATCAAATAAGTATGGAGTGGAAGAATGAATCTTCCAGTCTGTTTGAGATTGGACATAGTCGCTTGTGCGTTCCAATCTGGTCTTTTCTGAAGTAGATTTTACGTCAACCAGATCTTGCATTTCTTCAGCATCTTCTATGAACTCTGCTTCCACCCTGGCAGCTTCTTCTTCTCGTTCCAGCGTCAGCACTTCTAACTCTGATGCTATCCTTGCTCTTTCCAACTGGTTTTGGGCTTCTCTGGCAGCCTTTTCCATTTCTCTGGCAGCCGCTTCCTTCTGGTTTTCAGCTTCTCTGGCAGCCGCTTCCATTTTCAATTCTGCTTCTTGTTTGGCGTAGCGCAGTCGCACCTTGACGGCTTCTGCCTTAGCTCTTGCATGGGCGGCCTTACTTGATGATGTCCTACTGCCCCCCCTCTCTGGGCGACAACGACTTGACGCTGGATCGAGTTGTCATTGCAGCACTTGAAACACCTGATAATGCCGCTTTTTCACTGTAGTGTTCTCGCTCGGCGTGTTAAGATAACGCTGAGCTAAACACCAAGTTAAACCTTTGTCAATGACGACAGGATCATAGTAAGACTAACCATTTACTGTTCACTCTTCCACATTAACGTATGGTGAAAACTGTTGATAAAACAATACAAGATTTGTACAGCATTTGTTTCATTCTTGATATTACATTTACATTGTAAATACTTGCAAAAGTAAAACTACAACAACTATATTACATTAAAGTGCAGCATACAGTCAGAATCTACCTATGCCATTGACTGCTTTAAATACACTTCATTGCAAACTATCCACAACTCTTTAACTAACAAAAACATAAACATTATCGACCATCGTTACTTTTAACAGGATCGGCGTTAACATTTTAATTCAACATATCGACTAGCTCATAACTCACAGCATTGCCCTCACAATGTTTCTGGTGTGTAGAGAGAAAACGTTGCTGCTGCTTGCACTCGCACATGTCTCGACCCCCACCTTCCTGTTTCTCCAAACCGGTATTTTCCCACAAGACGCGGCGAAACTGGATGTGACATCATCGCATGCCGCGATATCTCACAGACAATGAATTTACATTAAACAATCCTAACTTTAACTAGAATGCTAACAAACGAATTACTAAGTGAAAATATTATAAACTAAATAACTGCCATAAAGGCAACACAGGTTTTATATGTAAAAAGGTTTGTGTAATACTTGTGAATACCTTACCAATTAAAATAAAAAATAAGAAACAAAATGGCATCTCAGTTTCACCCCACGGAAATCCAGCTTGTCTGACCAGTCTACTTACATCATGTGGCCTGCAAGTTGGTTGCCGAGACTTCCAAATCCTGCACTGTTGTTGGTCCACCTTGGAAGCCAGCACCTCTCACATGGGTGGGGATTCTCTCTCTCATTTTTGCCTTTAAAAATATGAATCTTCTGTTCATTCACTGAATCCTGCTTGCAGTGCCAGTTATTGTGTGAAATCGGGTTTGCGGGTTTGGTGAGTAGGGACAGAAGACACTACGTAAGTAAGATAACAATTTGCTTACAGGACAAGACAGACACTAAGCAATAAGTGTAGTAGAAGAGATTAGGGAGTTACCAATACTAGTCTAAAGTGCACACTTGGACCCTCTCTCGCTACAGCACACTTTCACTATTCCCATGGCACCAGTCATTACCTGGACCAGCGGAGACCCCCGAAGCAAAGGAGACTGGATGCTCTCTGCACGTCAGACTTATATTCTATCTGTGCTGTGACATCATCGGCTAGTGCAGGAGCTAAACGGCAGCCAGTGGAAAGCCTGTGTTACATACCCCGTGGGTATCTCGTGACTGTCTTATGACCATGATGTAATTGAACGTGAGCACGATGTAATTATCTTGTGATGGTGGGGTGATGTAATTTTTCCACCAGTGTGAGGTCACATGATGTAATGTTCCAACAGGTATATAAGGGGAAACCGCAGCTGTGACGCAGTTAGTTCAGCGGTTAGTTCGATAGTGAGTTCGTTAGTTAGTTTTGCCGCGTATTCGTCTCATGACGCAGTTTCATTTTTAAAGTTGAGTTTTTACCTTCCACTGTAAGGAGCAAATACCGTTGTGCCAGCAATTTCACCAATCCTTGCCGGTTCTGGTTTGTTGCATCCTTGATTTATCTTTACAGTCAAGTTGGAGAGTGAAGACCTTACCAAAGTATGGGACCCCGAAGGATTGAGTAAAGTTGGTGTCATTCGGTGGTTTTATGAAGGAGCGACCTTATTGAATCTTCATTCAAGAATAGTGACCTGCATCTGAGAAAACCCCTGCAAGGTCAGGAAGGTTTGTGCAGTGTTCACTTTCCAGCGGCAAAAGGTCAGTTCCTTTAAGCTGTTTTATTTCTTTCATCGTGAATCCTTTGGACAAGGCATCTCTTTGCTGTGATCAGCAGATTTGTCATTTTCTTCAGAGAAATTATTGTTGCAGTGAAGTCTGTCCTTACTGACCGGACTTTCAGATTTATCACTTTAAGACTGTTCGAATTTACCACTTTAAGAACTATTGCAGAATTCGGCTGTTTGTTAAGTTGCTGTGCAGCAGTTAACTTCTGGTTAAGTTAGTCATTTGTTTACTTTTCACTTTTGTTGAGTGGAGTTTAATAAATGTTTATGCTTGTTTATAAAACCTGACTCAATTCTATATTCTTTGTTGCCAGTCAAATAATAAAAATTGGGGGTTTGTCTGGGATCTGAATCAATGTTGAGTTTAAGTGCAGCAATGAAAGTCAACAATATTCATTGGCAGCAATGAATATTGATGACTTTCTGGCATCGCCAGACCTGGCGGTATTAGTGAAGGTGAGAAAAAATGATGTATACGAGATTGCAAGAAGGTTGGACCTGAAAGAAATTTTGAAGGTTACAATGAAGCCAGTAATTCAGAGGAAAATCGTAGAACACTATATAAATTCTGGAGATGTTGATGAAGTGGAGTTAGATAGGTTCCCTGTAAGTAAGGAAGTGATTCGGTTACACCTGGAACAGGTGGCTTTAGGAAAGATTAGAGTAGAAGCTAAGTAGAAACAAAAACAGTTGGCAGCTGACTTAGAGCTATATAAAGCGAAAATGACAGAAAGAAAAGCAGATAAAAAGAGGTAATTTGATTTAGTGATAGAGCAGTTAAGGTCCCAGACTCAAGCTTCTAGTTCTAGGAAATCGTTTGTTCTTAGACAGGAAATTAAATTGGTTCCTCCATTTTTTTGAGGCAGAGATAGATAAATATTTGAAGCATTTTGAAACTGTTGCTCTGATTTCTGAATGGCCGAAAGATAAATGGCCAGTGCTGTTACAAAGTGTAATTCAAGGTAAAGCAGAACAAGTTTATATAGCTTTAACTGCTGAGCAAGCACTTGATTATGATATTGTGAAGCAGCGTATACTGAAAACGTATGAACTAGATCCGGAAGCTTACAGAGAAAGATTCAGAAATTTAAATAAATCCATGGACAAAACTTACATGGAATTTGCCTACGATAAATCTGTGTGTTTTGAGCGATGGGTTTCCTCTAAAAATGTGAGTGGGAAGTATGATAACTTAAAAGAGTTGATTCTACTGGAGGAATTTAAAAGGTGCATCTCTGTTGATGTAAGAACATACTTAAATGAGAGGGTCACTGCTGCATTGCAGGAGTCTGCTAAATTAGCAGATGAGTATGCTTTAATCCATAAGAGTAAATTTCCTCTGGGTAGAACTTTTAAAAGGGAAAATGGCACACAGAGTCAAGGTAAACCAGAAATTAAATCAGAAGTTAGTGGGAAAGGTAAGGATGAAGGGAAACATGTGAAGGAAAGACAGTTTGGTCCTGACAGCTGTTTCCTGACTGAAGAAGGAGAAGAATGCAGTTCCAGATGCTTATGTTCAACATATTGAACAATCTGTAAATCTGCAGAGTTCAAGAAATACAAATGAAGCTTTGTCAGAGTCTCGCCAAGTTAAGAGGGGATATGATCATTTTATAACCAAAGGATTTGTATGCTTAAACGAGGGATCACCTCCAATGCCAATAAAAATCCTTAGGGATACCAGAGCTTCTCAGTCACTTACGTTAGACAGTTTTCTAAAGTTTAGTGATGAGTCTGACACTGGTGAGGTAAACTATATATGAGGTGTTGGGAGTGTCCTCATGCCTGTACATTTGCACAGAGTAAATTTAAAGTCAGGGTTAGTTACAGGACCTGTTAAAATAGGACTACAATCCAGTTTACCTGTGAATGATGTTTCTCTATTGTTAGATGAAAAATGTTACTCTATTTCTGTGTGAAAAATGAAAAGGATTGGGATGAGGGCATATTTTTGATTTTATTTGCAGTACAGGAGTCAGTGCACAATCCTTAGGTTTTAGTCCTTTTGAACTTGTGTTTGGGCATAAGGTTAGAGGTCCTTTGGCCTTATTAAAAGAACAATGGATTAATAAAGAGGTACATTCTAATTTGCTGGATTATGGTTTGAAATTTAAGGATAGATTGCATAAAGCTTGTAGCTTAACCAGTGAAAATTTAAAATCAGCTCAGGAGAAAACAAAAATCTGATATGATAAGGAAGCTAGAATGAGGCCATTTAAGCCTGGAGATAAGCAGTTGGTTCTTTTCCCAGTGCAAACAAACCCTTTCCAAGCTAAATTTCATGGCCCTTATGAGATTATATCTAAAGTTAATGATGTGGATTATGTGATAGAAACTCCAGATCGAAGAAATTCAACACAGGTTTGTCATATAAATATGATAAAACCATGTTGTGTAAAACAGTCTTCTACTATGACTGTTGTGGTTAATAATAGTGAGTCTGATCCCACTGGGAAATTAATGAATGATTCATCTGACATTCATTTTAAACCCAATATTAATTCTGTCAGATTACCAAACTCAACAATTCTGGAAAATATTGATGAGAAATTAGCTCATTTACAGTCAGAGCAGAGGCAGCAGAGGCAGAAGCAGTTACTTTTGAAATACAGGGATTTACTTCCAGATATTCCTAAAAGAACCACAGGAGCTTCTCATGATGTTGATGTTAGAGATATCAAACCCATAGAGCAATATCCATTTGGGATGAACATGGAAAAGTGTGAACTTGCTGGACAAGAAATTAAGTATATGTCAGAGAATAATATTATTAGACCTTCTATTTTGAATTGGAGTTCACCTTGCATTGTGGTGACTAAGTCAGACGGTAGTGTTCGGTTTTGTACTGATTACAGGAAGATGAATGTTGTAACAAAAACAGGTGTATCCAATTCCAAGACTGGATGATTGTGTGGACAAAGTCAGACAAGCAAAGTTCCTTACGAAGATTGATCTGTTAAAAGGGTATTGGTGTGTTCCATTGATGAATAGAAGTAGAGAGATTTCTGCATTTGTGACCCCATCTGGGTTATATGAACATAATGTTCTTCCTTTTGGGAGAACTCAATTCTATATTCATTGTTGCTGGCCACATAGCAGCTGCAATACTCCTTAAAGGGGCCTACTCCTAGCTTTCAATGAACAGGTATAATTGACACTTACTGTGACATAAACCAGCCGTGATCGATGAGATGCATATATCCTGGGCCTTACGAATTGCTCCCAGATATTCCATCCATTGCTGCTCTGCTGTCATCACTTTACAAGGCTTTTACAAGGCTCTTTTACAAGGCTCTTTTACAAGGTTCTTTTACAAGGCTGAGATCTCAATGAACTCAGATCCAAGGTGGCTATTGACTCTTGTGCAGCCAGGAATTTTATGGACATCTCTCTCATTCAAAGATGGGGAGTTCCAATTCAGGAATTGAGAGAAAAGATTAACGTCAATGGGCTGGACAGTTGACCTCTGGGAACCAGCCAGATCCACCTTTCCACCCAACCCCTACAAATGGTGCTCGAAGGCAACTATCATGAAGAAATATCTTTCTTTCTGGTTAATTCACCTGAATTGCCACTGGTACCTGGTCTCCCCTGCTTATCCCGACATAACCCACGGATTGATTGGTCTCTGAAGGTACTCCAAGAGTGGGGTCCGGCATACCTGTTTACCTGTCTGGGTCCAGCTTAAGCTCCATTCCATGAATCACCTTCTGTGTCAGCTAATATGGACCTCTCTGCGATTCTGTCTGCATATGCAGATCTCCTTGAGGTTTTCAGTAAGAGAAAGGTCACCGCTCTGCCCCCACACTGGCCATACAACTGTGCCATAGACTTCCTACCTGGCACCAGTCCTCCCCGAGGCCTGCTCTTTTCTCTCTCTCTTCCTGAAGCAGTCACCCTGGAGGAATACATCAAGGAGGCATTGAGCATGGGGTGTATCCTTCCATCAATCTTGCCGGCAGGATTGGGCTTCTTTTTCTGTGAGCAGGAAGGATGACAAGCTCCATCCCTGCACCGATTATCGGCCCCTGAACAACATCACTGTAAAGAACCATTACCCTCTTCCCTTGCTGGTGTCTGCATTTGAACATCTCCAGGGAGCAACCATATTTCCCAAAATTGATCTGTGTAATGCTTACAATCTGATTTGCATAAGAGAAGGGGATGAATGGAAAATGGCTTTCAACACTTCTAATGGGCACTATGAATACCTCGTGATGCCTTTTGGTCTGGCTAATATCCCCGCTGTGTTCCAGGCCTTGGTAAATGATGTGCTCAGGGTCATGTTGAACCAGTTTGTGTTTGTGTATTTAGATGACATCCGTATCTATTCCTGCTCTCATCAGGAGCATGTCCAGCATATTCGGAGAGTACTCAGATGCCTTCTTGAAAACAGCTTGTACGCCAAGCCTAAAAAATGTGAATTCCATAAAGACTAGGTGTCATTTTTGGGCTATATGTTTACCCCATCCAATGTTCAAATGGATCCTAGTAAAGTTCGGGCAGTTGCAGAGTGGCCAGAACTGCCTACAGTTAAACAGGTATGGTGCTTCATGGGGTTTACAAATTTTTATCGCAGCTTCATTTGGAATTTCGGCTCTATCACATCTCCAATTAATGCACTCCCCAAGAAGACCTCGGCAGGATTCCATTGGATGGACGATGCCGACCAAGCATAATCAAGAACCTAACAACCTCCACTTTAAATATACCCAATAACGTGATCTTCACAGCCATTTATGGCAACGAATTCCACAGATTAGCCATCCTCTGCTTTAGATTGACATCAAGCATCCAAATAGAAGCAAGACTTTTCTGAATCTGTAATTTGTACTCACCCAGGAGTTGAAATCCATTTAGAAACCAGGCAGGGAGTGGATTTGCCCAGCATGTGAATGCACCTCACCTGAGGCTGGGGACGGCTGGCTGTTTGAGCAACTCATGCTGTGAGAAAGGCTTCTCAAGTTCAGGATGGTATGAAGAGTTTTCCTCAGATAGTCCAAGACTTGCATTTCTATATTGCTTTTTGAGAAGGTCCCACAACACCCCAAGGCTAATGAAGTGAAGTGCAGAGATGGTCAGAGAGTTGTTGAGTATAGGAACAGGTCCTTCAGCTTATCACCTCTATGTCAACCCACTCGCACATTAACACTAATAGTAAGATAGATGAATCCCTAGTAGCTGACGGGTTCTATCCCAGATAATTCAGAGAAGCAAGAGGCAGGAGTTCCAAAGCTTTAACAGAGTTCTTTCTACATCCTCTAACCACAGGTGAGGTCATAGAAGAATGGAGAGTATCCAATGTTATTCCTTTGTTTAAAAAGGGAAAGAGTAATAATCCAGGAAATTAAAGGCTGACAAACCTCACACTAGTACAAGAGAAGCTATTAGAGATGATTCTTAGGGATAGGATCTACTCATGTTTGGCAGAACAGGGGCTAATTAGAAACAGTCAGCGTGGCTTGTGCTTTGTGCAGGGCAGTCATGTATCACAAATTTAATAGAGCTTTTTAAGGCAGTGGTGAAGATAATTGATGAGGGTTGGGCAATGCATGTTGTCCACATGATTTTATTAAGGTACGTGACAAAATCCCTCAGTTTTGGTTGGTCAGGAAGATTAAGTTGCAGGGGATCCACAGGGGCTAGCTAGTCTGGATTCAGAATATGCTTGCCTGTTGATGACAAATGATATAGGTGTAAGTGTTATCCTGGCACAAGGTCTGTGAAGAGCAGTGTTCATTAAGACTATGATACATAGGAAAAAAACCTGGCTATTTGTTCCATCAAGTTTGCTTCGCCATTTCACTGTGGCTACTTTATTATCTCACTCAATCCTATCTTCCTGCCTTCTCCCTGTAACCCTTGATGTCCTCCCTTCTTAAAGAGCAACATTTTTAATTTTCCAGTCCTCCAAAACCATTCCAAAATCTAGTGGTTCTTGAAAGATCACTACAAATGCCTCCACAATCTCTTCAGCTACCTTGTTCAGAACCTTAGGGTGCAGTCCATCTGGTCTAGGTGACTTAACTATCTTTAAACCTTTCAGCTTCCCAAGCACCTTCTCTTTAGTAATAGCAACCACACACATTTGTTCCCCTGATACTCTTGAATTTCTGGCATTCTCCTGGTGTCTTCCATAGTGAAGACAGATGCAAAATACTTATGAGTTTGTCCCCGATTACTACCTCTCCAGTGTCATTTTCCAGCAGTTTGATATTCACTCTTGCCTCTCTTTTACTCTTTATATATCTGAAAAAAAGCTTTTGGTATCCTCTTCTAGATTATTTGCTAGCTTACCTTCATATTTCATCTTTTCTCTCCTTATTGCCCTTTTAGTTGCCCTCTGTTGTTTTTTAAAGCTTCCTAAATCTCTAGCTTCCGACTAATTTTTGCTATATTATATGCCCTTTCTTTTGCTTTTATGCTGCCTTTACTTCCCTTGTCAGCAATGATGATCTCATCCTCCCTTTAGAATACTTCTTTGAGATGAACCCATCCAGTGTCATCTGAATGGCTCCCAAGAACTCCAGCCATTGTTCCCTCTGCTGTCAACCCTCCTGGTGTTCCCTTCAAATTATCTTTGGCCAGCTCCTCTCTCACACCTCTGTTGTTCCATTTATTCCACTATTATAATGATACATTTAGGTTTAGTTTCTCCCTCTGAAACTGCACGGTGAATTCTATCCTATTACAATCACAACCTTGTGTGGATTTGTTTGCCTTAAGCTCCCTAATCAAAGCTGGTTCACAACACCCAATCCAGAATTGCCTTTTCTCTGGAGAGCTAGACCACAAGCTGCACTAAAAAGCTATCTTGTAATCAATCTACAAATTCTTTTTCTTGGGATTTAGTACCAACCTGACTTTCCCAATGTACCTTCATATTGAAATCCCCATGAATATCATAACAATGACCTTTTCACATGCCTTTTCTATCTGCTGTTGTAATTTGTACTCCACATCCTGGCTACTGTTTGAAGGCCTATACTATATAACTCCTATCAGGATATTTTTACCCTTGCAGTTTTTTAATGCTATCCACAAGGTTTCTACATCTTCTGATCCTATGTCACTTCTTTCTAAGGATTTATTTTAGATTTTAACAACAGAGGCACCTACCTACTATGCATACCTGCCTGTCCTTTTGATACAATGTGTGTATCCTTTGAAGTTAAGCTACCAACTTTGGTCTTCTTTCATCTCAGTGATGCCCACAATGTCATACCTGCCAATTTCTAACCATACTACAAAATCATTTCCACAGGGATCAGTACTGGGCCTCTGCTGTTGTGATACATAATAGATAAATGGTTGTCATCTGTCTCGAAGGACAATGGATGATCAAAATCCCAAGCCAGGGTGGAAGGTATGGAGATCATGAGATGCCCTGTTGTCAAGATCACCCTCTCGGCCTAACTAGTGTAGTCCAAAGGAAAACTTTTGAAACAATATGTTTGGCACCAGCTTGGCTGCAGGAGCCACTGGAAGGATGTTCAATGATGGCCAGTCGCCTTAGGGGCTTCACTCCAGATTTACTGTCCAGGTTTACTCCTGTGGCCTTCATCTCTCCTGAGGCAGCCCACAAGGCAGTGGGGCTATTTACCCATAGCTGGGGATCTGGTTCACGAGCATCAGGGTGTGTCCACACACCAGTGGCACTGCGTGCTATATGAGCAGGGGCCAGACCTCCTCCCCGTGCTTTGTAGTTTAGCCTGAGTCCAAAAAGAGTTCAGCTTCCATGTGCCGCCAGCGAGGAGGGACTACATGAGGGTTGCTGTTACAGGCTACGAACTGGCAGGGAGAGACTTGCACATTCAGCTCTCCTTTTCACAAGACTGTAAGCCAGCAGTGGAAGCTGAAAGTGAGAGTGACAAGCTCTACCGATTAGCCAAAGGATATAGCAGAACATAGATCAATTACAACTAAGGGGCGAGAAACAGCAGATGGAGTTTAGCCCAGCCAAATATAAGGTGTTGCACTTTAGGAGGGCAAATGTAAGGAAAAAGTATACAATTAATTGCAGGGCCTTTAATGGGGATTGATATAACAAGACATTTAAGGACTGAAGACCATACATCCCCAAAAGTGGCAACACACACAGATAGAAAAGTAAAGAAAGCCTGTGAAGTTCTGACAAACCGTGTTAGGGAAATGGAGCTAAAGCTGGATGAACTTCGGATCATTCGGGAGGCAGAAGCGGAAATAGACAGGAGTTTCAGGGAGATAGTCACCCCTAGGAGTCAGGAGACAGGTAGTTGGGTGACTGTCAGGAGAGAGAAGGGGAGTAGACAGGAAGGGCAGAGCACCCCCATGGCTGTTCCCATCAACAAAGAGTATACCGTTTTGGATGCTGTTGGTGGGGACAACCTACCTGGGACAAGTTACAGTGGTTGCGTCTCTGGCACTGAGACTGGACCCTCAGCTCAGAAGGGAAGGAGGGAAAAGAGGAGAGCAGTAGTGATCGGGGATTTGATAGTTAGGGGGACAGATAGGAGGCTCTGTGGGAGAGATCGAGGATACTGGATTTTCTGTTGCCTCCCTGGTGCCAGGGTCTGCGATATCTCGGATCGAGGTTCTCAGTATTCTCAAGAAGGAGGGTGAGCAGCTGGATGTTGTGGTCCAATGACGTGGGTAGGAAGAGTGAGGAGGTCCTGAAAGGTGAGTTTAGGGAACTAGGTGCTAAGTTAAAGGACAGGACCTCCAAAATAGCAATCTCAGGATTGCTACCAGTGCAACGTACAGGTGGGTTTAGAAATAGTAAGATAATGCAGATCAACACGTGGCTGAAGACATGGTGCAGGAGGGAGGGCTTTAGATTTTATAGATAATTGGGCAGTTTTCCAGGGAAGGTGGGACCTGTTCCGTCAGGATGGTTTACATCTGAACTAGAGGGGGACAAATATTCTTGCAGGTTGGCTTGCTAGAGAGGGTCCTGTAGATTTAAACTAGACATGAGGGGGGAGGGGAACCAGAGTGTAGGAACAGGTGTATCGGAGAAGGAAGAAAAAGTAAAGTTCTTTGAACTGTTAGAGATAAACAGAGAGGAAGAGTTGGAGAATTTCTTAAATGTATTTATCTTAATGCTAGGAGCATTGTAAGAAAGATGGATGAACTTAGAGCATGGATTGATACCTGGAAATATGATGTTGTAGCTTTTAGTGAAACATGGTTGCAGGAGGAGTGTGATTGGCAACTAAATATCCCTGGATTTCGTTACTTCAGGTGTGATAGATTTGGAGGGACAAGAGGGGGAGGTGTTGCATTGCTTGTCAGAGAAAATATTACAGTGGTGCTCTGGCAGGATAGATTACAGGGCTCGTCTAGGGAGACTATTTGGATGGAATTGAGGAATGGGAAAGGTGTAGTGACACTTATAGGGGTGTATTATAGACCACCTAATGGGGAGCGAGAATTGGAGGAGCAAATTTGCAAGGAGATAACAGATATTTGTAGTAAGCACAGGGTTGTGATTGAGGGAGATTTTAATTTTCCACAAGTAGACTGGGAAGCCTATACTGTAAAAGGGATGGATGGTTTGGAGTTTGTAAAACATGTGCACGATAGCTTTTTTGCAGCAATACCTAGAGGTACCAACTAGAGAAGGGGCAGTGTTGGATCTTCTGTTAGGGAATGAAATAGGTCAGGTGACAGAGGTATGTGTTGGGGAGCACTTCGGGTCCAGTGATCACAATGCCATTAGTTTCAATATAATTATGGAGAAGGATAGGACTGGACCTGGGGTTGAGATTTTTGATTGGAGAAAGGCTAATTTTGAGGCGATGTGAAAGGATTTAGAAGGAGTGGATTGGGACAATTTGTTTTACGGGAAGGATGTAATAGTGAAATGGTGGTCATTTAAAGGTGAAATTTTGAGGGTACAGAATGTTTATGTTCCTGTTAGGTTGAAAGGAAAGGTTAAAAGTTTGGGACAGTCATGGTTTCCAAGAGATATTGGAAACTTGGTTAGGAAGAAGAGAGATATCTACAATAAATATAGGCAGCATGGAGTGAATGAGGTGCTCGAGGAATATAAAGAATGTAAGAAGAATCTTAAGAAAGAAATTAGAAAAGCTAAAAGAAGATACGAGGTTGCTTTGGTAAGTAAGGTGAAAACAAATCCAAAGGGTTTCTCCAATTATATTAATAGCAAAAGGATAGTGAGGGATAAAACTGGTCCCTTAGAGAATCAGAGTGGACAGCTATGTGTGGAGCCGAAAGAGATGGGGGAGACTTTGAACAATTTCTTTTCTTCGGTATTTACTAAGGAGAAGGATATTGAATTATGTAAGGTAAGGGAAACAAGTAGGGAAGTTATGGAAACTATGACGATTAAAAAAGAGGAAGTACTGGTGCTTTTAAGGAATCTAAAAATGGATAAATTTCCAGGTTCTCACAGGATAGTCCCTAGGACCTTGAGGGAGGTTAGTATAGAAATAGCAGGGGCTCTGACAGGAATATCTCAAATGTCATTAGATATGGGGACGGAGCTGGAGGATTGGTATATTGCTCATGTGGTTCCATTGTTTAAAAAGGGTTCTAAGACTAAACCTAGCAATTATAGGCCTGTCAGTTTGACGTCAGTGGTGGGTAAATTAATGGAAAGTATTCTTAGAGATGGTGTATATAATTATCTGGATAGACAGGGTCTGATTAGGAGCAGTCAACATGGATTTGTGCGTGGAAGGTCATGTTTGACAAATCTTATTGAATCTTTTGAGCAGGTTACGAGGAATGTTGATGAGGGTAAAGCAGTGGATGTTGTCTATATGGACTTCAGTAAGGCCTTTGACAAGGTTCTGCATCGAAGGTTAGTTAGGAAGGTTCAATCGTTAGCAATTAATATTGAAGTAGTAAAATGGATTCAACAGTGGCTGAATGGGAGATGCTAGAGAGTAGTGGTGGATAACTGTTTGTCAGGTTGGAGGCCGGTGACTAGTGGTGTGCCTCAGGGATCTGTACTAGATCCAATGTTGCTTGTCATATACATTAATGATCTGGATGATGGGGTGGTAAATTGGATTAGTAAATATGCAGATGATGCTAAGGTAGGTGGTGTTGTGGATAATGAAGTAGGTTTTCAAAGTTTGCAGAGAGATTTAGGTCAATTAGTTGAGTGGGCTGAGCTATGGCAGATGGAGTTTAATGTTGATAAGTGAGAGGTGCTACATCTTAGTAGGAATAATCCAAATAGGATATACATGGTAAATAGTAGGGCATTGAAGAATGCAATAAAGCAGAGTGATCTGGGAATAATCGTGCATAGTTCCCTGAAGGTGGAATCTCATGTGGATAGGGTGGTGAAGAAAGCTTTTGGTATGTTGGCCTTTATAAATCAGAGCATTGAGTATAGGAGTTGGAATGTAATGTTAAAATTGTACAAGGCATTGGTCAGGCCGAATTTGGAGTATTGTGTACAGTTCTGGTCACCAAATTATAGGAAAGATGTCAACAAAATAGAGAGTACAGAGAAGATTTACTGGAATGTTATCTGGGTTTCAGCACCTAAGTTACAGGGAAAGATTGAACAAGTTAGGTCTTTATTCTTTGGAGCGTAGAAGGTTGAGGGGGAACTTGATAGAGGTATTTAAAATTATGAAGGGGATAGATAGAGTTGATGTGGATCTGCTTTTTCCATTGAGAGTAGGGGAGAATCAAACAAGAGGACATGAGTTGAGAGTTAGGGGGCAAAAGTTTAAGGGTAACATGAGGGGGAATTTCTTTACTCAGAGAGTGGTAGCTGTGTGGAACAAGCTTCCAGTAGAAGTGGTAGAGGCAGGTTCAGTATTGTCATTTAAAGTAAAATTGGATAGGTATATGGACAGGAAAGGAATGGAGGGTTATGGGCTGAGTGCGGGTCAGTGGGATTAGGTGAGAGTAAGCGTTCAGCACGGACTAGAAGGGCCGAGATGTCCTGTTTCTGTGCTGTAATTGATATAGTTAAATGGTTATATACATAGCTTCATCGCTATGGGAATAGAATATAAGCAGCCGGAAGTCATTTTGCAGTTGTTTTAAACTTTGCTTAGGCTATACTCAGAGCATCGTCAGCAATTCTGATTGCCCCATTACAGGAAGGATGTGGAGCCTCTGGAGAGGGTAAAGAAGAGGTTTATCAAGACGTTGCCTGGATTAGAGGATATTTACTATGGGTACGGGTTTATCTATGCTAATCATACACCACTCCTTACAGCCAATACCCTCTTTGGTTATTTTCTCTAAAGCTTTGGAGGCTGAATGGAGAACTGATAGGAGTTTATAAATTAAGGTAGGTATAGAAAAAGTAGACAGCCAGAAATATTTTCTCAAGTTAGAAATGTCAAATAGCTTTAAGGCGAGAAGGAGAAAATTTAATAGATGTGTGCAATATAAGTTGTTTTATACAGAATGAGTAATAAGGGCCTGTAATATGCTGCCAAGTCATAGAAGAAGCAGATACAATAGTGGCATTCAAAAAAGTTTTAGTTGGACTCCTGAATTTTCTGAGAATGGAGAAATATGAATTTTCTTCATGTGCAGGCAGAAGTAATTTGTTTAACTTGGCTCAGTGCTTGGCACAAACTTTGAAGCAAAGGGCCTGATCTTGAGCTGTAGGTTTTATTTGGAATTCCAATATGACAACATTGGGGAAATAAAGACGTAATCTGTCTCATAATTGTTTTTAAATTCTGCACTATTTTTTATATTTGGCATTGATTTAGAAAATAGTATTTAAACTAGGAAGCAAATGGCAGCAATGCATCTGTAGACTGACTGCTGGATTATCAAAATGTAATATATGACCGTTTTACAGCTGCATTTTTTTTACAGAGTGTAGAACTAGCAAACAGACATCTTAAAAAAAACATAATCATGTTGTTTTCCATAAATCAAACATGAACAGAAACGATGTGTGGGAGAAGATGATATAAACATCTGTTACAAGAGTGACTTAGTACAGGAGGGCTGCTTCCAGTTGGCCCCATGACTCATTAAGTGAAGAAGTAAGACTGCTCAGTGCTCCCAGCTCTGCTCAATTCAACCCCATTCCCAATTGTTGTGCCTCAGCAGTTAGATAAATCCACAAGGAAATGATCTGTCCTGCTCAGCAAGAGATGTCAGCAGCCCCACAGGTACCAGAGCATCCTTCCCTCTCCATTCTGCTGGTCTCCTAAATGCTCATTTTGTGCATTTATTAGGCATTCATAAACTAGGATGAGTACAGAATCATAGAGTTATATGAACTCCTGCATGAGAAACAACTTGTATCCACTTCAGCTTGCCTACTATCACAACGGAAGAGGCTTCCTCACTCGGCTCTGGAACATCTGAACAGTGAAGCTACGTACACCAGGGTGCTCTTCATTGACTACGGATAGATAGATAGATAGATAGATAGATAGATAGATAGATAGATAGATAGATAGATAGATAGATACTTTATTCTTCCCCAAGGGGAAATCCAACATTTTTCCAGTGTCCCATACACTTATTGTAGCAAAACTAATTACATACAGTATTTAACTCAGTATAAATATGATATGCATCTAAAATCACCCTCCCAAAAAGCATTAATAAACAGCTTTTAAAAAGTTCTTAAATAGTTTACTAAAGTGCATTGAGTGGTAACTTAAGCTCAGTCCTAACCCCGGCACTTTAACATGTCTTGCCCCTGGTGGTTGAATTGTAGAGCCGAATGGCGTTGGGGAGTAATGATCTCTTCATCCTGTCTGAGGAGCATTGCGTTGTCAGCAACCTGCCGCTGAAGCTGCTTCTCTGTCTCTGGATGGTGCTGTGCAGAGGATGTTCAGGGTTTTCCATGATTGACCGTAGCCTACTCAGCGCCCTCCGCTCTGCCACCGATGTCATACTCTCCAGTTCTGTGCCCACGACAGAGCCCGCCGTCCTTACCAGCTTATTAAGACATGAGGCGTCCCTCTTCTTAATGCTGCCTCCCCAGCACGCTACCACAAAGAAGAGGGCGCTTTCCACAACTGACCGATAGAACATCTTCAGCATCTCACTACAAACATTGAATGACGCCAGCCTTCTGAGGAAGTACAGTCGACTCTGTGCTTTCCTGCACAGGGCATCTGTGTTGGCAGTCCAATCTAGCTTCTCGTCTAACTGCACTCCCAGATACTTGTAGGTCTTAACCTGCTCCACACATTCTCCATTAATGATCATGGTTCAGCATTCAAAACTATCATTGCCTCAAAATTGAAGACTTAACCCTTGGTACCTCTCTGTGCGACTGAACCTTTGATTTCCTCACTGGCAGGCACCAGTCGGTATGGATTGGCAAGAACGTCTCTTCCACAATCACCATCAGCACAAGTACTCCACAAGGCTGTATGCATAAGCCCTATTGTATTCGTTTTATTCCTATGACTGTGTGGTTAAGTACAGCTCCAAAGCATATTCAGTTTGTTGACGACATCACTGACACTGGCTGAATCAAAGGTGATGGCAAATCGGCATATAGGAGCAGGATTGAACATCTGATTGAGTGGTGCCACAACAACAACCTCTCACTTAACATCAATATAACTAAAGAGCTGTTTATTGACTTCCAAGAGGAGGGAACTGGAGGACCATGAGCCAGTCTTCATTAGGGAATTGGAGGTGGAGAGGATCAGTACCTTTAATTTTGTTGTGTTATAATATCTGAGGGACCAGGACCTACACCTAAGTGCCATTACAAAGAAGGCATGACGGAACTTCTACTTTCTTAGAAGTCTGTACAGATTCAGCATATTGTTATGAAATCCAGTTACGGGATCACTTACCAGCAAAGATAGAGAGGTCCGTTGAAGTCTGATGGTACTATTTTTAAAAAGTCTTTATTTATGAAAGGGGCACAAATGTAAGATTAATACAAACACTCAAATATACGTAGTCACTACTTAATCTAAAAGCGCGGGTCTAATAATAACCATCAATAAGAAACAGCTTGATCGTTTGTCTCGGGGATAATATAGTGTCCAATGGAAGTACAAAAGTCACTCAGTTCCTGCAGGCTTCTGGCTTTTGGGGGGGGGGGGGCACTGGGTTTTCACTTGTTGGAGAGAGAGAGAGAGAGAGAGATTGGTGAGAAAAGAAAAACTTGCCCGGGTCTTCATGAAGCAAATCCGTTGAATCAGGGGAGCGGGTTTCCCTGTTGTTAGCTAAAAGCGGTTTTCCGTGATTCCAGCCACAGATTCCAGGCCCGGAATCTAACACACTTGGCTTCCTTCAAAATGGCTTCCCGTCAGGAGACGGGATCACTAGTGTGTCTCCTGGTGCATCTGAAGGGGTTGTCCCCCCCAGACCCTCCTTTATACCTCCTCACGGGGTCTCAGATGTCAATCAGGTTGGGATGATGCAATCTCTCTCTCAACCAGCCCACCTTGCCCGAGGGCTTTACATGTGGTCTCCATGAGACAATAGTCAATGTCGCCTTATTTTGCATCCCGGTGGAACGCAGTATTCGACACGTCTCTCCCATTTCCTGTGTCTATTCGGCACGTCTCTCTCTCTCCCACTTCCTGGGTCTACTGACCCCCCCCTCAACTAGTGCTTTTGCGATTCTCACAAAGGAGGGGGCTGTGGGCATAACAATATCATCCAAAACATTGAGAAACTTTTATAGATGCACAGTGGAGAATATCCTGACTGGCTGCAGCATGACTTCGTATGGAAGCACCAACGCCCAAGAGCAGAAAAGTGGTGGATACAATCCAGTCCATCACAGGCAAGGTCCTGCCAGCATTGAGCACATCTACAAGGAGTGCTGCCATAAGAAAGCATCTTCCATCATTAAGCAAGTCCATCACCTAGACCACGCTCTCTTCTCTCTGCTGGGAAGGAGTTACAGGAGCCTTAGATCCCACTGTAAGTTTGTTTGGAGGGGGCTGGGGGGGAGAGAGAGAGAGAGAGAGAGAGAGAGAGAGAGAGAGAGAGAGAGAGAGAGAGAGAGAGAGAGAGAGAGAGAGAGAGAGAGAGAGAGAGAGAGAGAGGGGGGGGGAGAGAGAGAGAGGGGGAGAGAGAGAGAGATGGAGAGAGAGAGAGGGAGGGAGAGAGAGGAGAGAGAGAGAAAGAGGGAGAGAGAGAGGGAGCGAGAGAGAGAGAGAGAGAGAGAGAGAGAGAGAGAGAGAGAGAGAGAGAGAGAGAACAATATTTTAAGGGAAAAGGAAAACAATAAATGGTAGGCCCAAACAGGGCTGTTAACTAAAACTCCAAACAAAAGGAACAATTTAAAGCAGCCAGTAATTTTGCCAATTCATATGTCTTAGGTATATTGGGGAAACTAGAGCATTGCAATCACATGGAGAATATGCAAATTCTGTGCCATTTAAGCACTCTAATAGCTTGAGTGGTGTTTGTGTCCTGTCTGTATATTTAAGAGAGCTTGGTGAAAGGCTAAAAACTCCAAAAGTGCAGACACCAAGAACTTCATTTAATGCATCCGCTGTTTGTTACCCAGAGTTTATGAACTCATGTACAGCTGGGTTCTTTGAACGTCAAATGTTTGTGCGTATTGCAAATACTTAGCTACATCTTCTGTTTGTTCTAATGACCAACCCAAAGATGTTGCTTTCATGGTTAGCTGTTTATTTGACAGCATTATATTTACTTTTTTGCCTTGTCAATGTAAATCTGTAAATCTGTAAAAATTCTTCTTTACAGCAATTAAAAGCAGGTTCACTAACATCTGGCATAAAGAACAATCCAATTGTTTGTGATTGTTATTCCTGGTATTAATATGCTTTTTCAAAAACATCATTTCCATAGTAATCTGCTGGTATTGCCACGAGCAAACTTCATAGTTTTGTTCTTAGCTAAACAGAACAGAATCGAAATGTGAAGAGATATTGGGCTCTGAGATTAAGTTAGGCTATGCTGTCAACAAAACTAGGCGCATGTTCCCTAATAATAGAAGAAAATTCGTTTATTTAACATATTTAGTTTAACTTACTGCTGACCATTTAGGATCAGTCTTTGCCCATGCTCAGTGTTCTTTCAATATTCAGTGTTGCCTGGGGCAAGGAAAACTCATTTCCTCTGTCTCCAGATTTACAGGAATTATTATGTTCCATTTCTCATGATGTTGAGGTAGTACTTGTTTCAGATGACAAAGTGGAAGTCACCATTAATAATTTATTACTCTCATGTCTGAGCCTAATAGAAACCATGCTCTCGTCTTATTTATTGTGCTAAAATTTTCTTTTTTTAAAAAAGCCAGCTAAGATCTTCCACTGAAATGGTGCATCAGCAATTTCTTTGAGAATGTCTTTGGCCACATCAGTAGTTCTTGGTGGAAGGAATGGTGACACCAATGTTCCAATATGGTGAACAAGGAGAGCAATACTGCATACACATATAGAAAACAGTTGTTTCTGGGCAAATCTACATCTGACATGTGGAAGCTGTTTAAAAACCAACTGCAAAGAATAAAAGAAAGGCATGTTCCAGTAAGAGGAATTGACAATAATGGCAAGAGAAGGGAACCTTGGATTATAAGAGGAATGATGAATTCAGTCAAGGGTTTCTCTACATATATTAAGAATAACACCATTGAAGAATGCAGTAGAACAGAGTGATCTAGGAATAATGGTGCAAAGTTCCCTGAAGATGGAAGCTCATGTGGATAGGGTGGTGAAGAAAGCTTTTGGTATGTTGGCCTTTATAAATCAGAGCATTGAGTATAGGAGTTGGAATGTAATGTTAAAATTGTACAAGGCATTGGTAAGGCCGAATTTGGAGTATTGTGTACAGTTCTGGTCACCGAATTATAGGAAAGATGTCAACAAAATAGAAAGAGTACAGAGAAGATTTACTAGAATGTTACCTGGGTTTCAGCACCTAAGTTACAGGGAAAGATTGAACAAGTTAGGTCTTTATTCTTTGGAGCATAGAAGGTTGAGGGGGAACTTGATAGAGGTATTTAAAATTATGAAGGGGATAGATAGAGTTGATGTGGATCGGCTTTTTCCATTGAGAGTAGGGGAGAATCAAACAAGAGGACATGAGTTGAGAGTTAGGGGGCAAAAGTTTAAGGGTAACATGAGGGGGAATTTCTTTACTCAGAGAGTGGTAGCTGTGTGGAACGAGCTTCCAGTAGAAGTGGTAGAGGCAGGTTCAGTATTGTCATTTAAAGTAAAATTGGATAGGTATATGGACAGGAAAGGAATGGAGGGTTATGGGCTGAGTGCGGGTCAGTGGGACTAAGTGAGAGTAAGCGTTCAGCATGGATTAGAAGGGCCAAGATGGCCTGTTTTCTTACTGTAATTGTTATATGGTTAGATATGGTTTTATGGTAACAGAATAACTGGGGGAAGAGTAGAACCATTCAAGGATAGAGGAAGGAATATGTGTTCATAGGTGATGGATGTGAGGAGGTCCTAAATGTGTACTCTGCATTGGTATTCACCAAGGAGAGGATATGGAGGACAGTGAGATCAGTGTTGAACATGATATTGTGCATAGACATTTTGAGATAAGGATCAAGAGGTATTGTTGGGTCCCTTGAAGAATTTGATGGTGAATATGTCCTGGCCCAATGAGATATTTCCTATGTTATTGTAAGAGGCAAGAGATGAGATTGCTGGGCTTTGACTATGACCTGCATACCCCCTCAAGGATAGTAATCTTTGGATTGCTACCTTCACCACACACCAATGAGGGTAAGTGCAGGATGATTTGGCAGATGAATGTGTTGCTGATGAATTAGTGCAGGGAACAGGGATTCAGATTTGTGGATCCATTGTGGGATCTTTTCTAGGTAAGATATGACCTTTCCTGAAAGGATAGATTACACCTGAAAGTGAGAGGGACCAATATTCTTGTAGGCAGATTTGCTAGAGTTGCGAGGGAGGATTTAAATTAATTTTGTGGGGGCTAGAAAGCTGAGTAATAGAGAGCAATCACTTGGGCAATAATAACAGTTTATTTGTATATGATAGTGCCAAAAATTCCAGAACTCCATACCAGAACAAGAATAAACAGAGAGAAGGTCTGGGAGAGGTCAAATTAATTCATATGAAAATGTCGAATGAACGGTCCCCAAGTTTCTTCAAATTTAACTGATGAGTCAAAAATAGTGCTTCTAATTTTTTCCAAGCTCAGATAAGAAATAGTTTGAGAGAGCCACTGAAATGTGGTAGGAGGATTTACTTCTTTCCAATTTTGCAATATAGACCTTCTGGCCATTAATGTTACAAAAGCCATCATTCGTCTAATTGAAGTGGAAAACTGATTACCATCCTCATTTGGTATACCAAAAATTTCAGTAATAAAATGAGGTTGCAAATTGATATTCCAAATTGAGGAAATGGTAACAAATATGTCCCTCCAATAATTATATAAGGTGGGACATGACCAAAACATATGGGTCAATGAAGCCACATCTGAATGACATCTGTCACATTGAGGGTTAATATGAGAGTAGAATCGAGCAAGTTTATCTTTAGACATATGAGCTCTATGTACAATTTTAAATTGAGCAATCACTTTGTTGTCAACCTTTTTTATGCATGGACCCATACCATTATCTGAGGGTCCATGGACCCTAGGTTGGGAGTATTTCCAATAGCAACAGAGACACTGATTGTAAGTCAAATGTGGAAAGGTGAAAAAATGACAGGGTTGGTTGTCATGGGTAATTTCAACTTCCCTAATATCCATTGGCACCTCCTCAGTGTTTGGATGGAGAGGAATTTGTTATGTCTGTCCAGAAAGGATTCCGGACTGAATATGTGGGCAGACTAACTAGAGGAAGGTCTGGTCAGGAGTCAAATCCTTGGTGGGAGAGGATTTCCGAAACAGTACCTGTAACTACTGACATTCATAGCCTTGGACAAGTATAGGAACAAATGGTATGGGGAAAGTATTTATTTGGGGATGGAGGATTTATGACACTAATAAGCAACAACTGAGGAACATAAATTGGGAACAGGATGTACTCAGAGAAATGCACAACCAAAATGTGAAGGTTGTTTCAGGAACACTTGCATTGGGTTCTGGATACCTTTGCCCCATTGAGACAGTAAAAGGTGAAGGAATCATGGTTGACAAGAGATGTGGAACATCTGATCAAGAGGAAGAAAGAAGCTTATTTGAGATCAGCCAGGGCTCCAGAGAGTTACAAAATAGCCAAGAAAGAGCTCAATCAGAATCAGGTTTAATATCACTGCCTCTGTTGTGAAATTAGTTAACTATGCGGCAGCAGTACAATATAATACACGAGAAGGTAGAGAAAAAATATTGTGAAGTTAAGTGTGTGTATGTGTGTGTGTGTGTGGATTTTTACACAGTATATCTATACCTAATTATTTCTGTTTTTCACTCTCTCTAAATTATATATATATATATAATGCATTCATTAATCAGAAGTAGTGAAGTAGTGTTCCATTGTCTATTCAGTTAGAATGCTCTCCTTGGTACATCTGTTAAAGTTTTTGAGTAATTTAGGTGACAAACCAAACCAGCTCAAACTCCTAATGAGCCGATTTAACAGGATGCAACTAAAAACTTTGCTTGTGATTGAGAGGAGTGTAACACCTCTCCAGTCGTCGCATGTACTTAAATCTCATTTTTTTTGTAGTTTTACACTAAGTCCAGTTTTCCACTCCTTGGGTATTTCTTCACTTTCCCAGATGGTGTTAAAGATTTGACACAGCACATGGCACATTTCTCTGCCACCTCCCTTAAGCATTTCTGCTCTCATCTCATCTTCTCTGGGTGCCTTTCCTGATTTCATTTTCTTAATGGCTTGCTGGACTTCTTCAACTGTGGGTGGTTCAGTGGAGATATCAAGGTCTTCATTACTCTCACAAATCTCAGGGGTTTCTCAAGGTGTTGGTCTATTCAAAACTGCTTCAAAATGTTCTTTCCATCAGGTTGTTATTTCTTTCTTGCTTTTGATAATATTGCCATCCTTTGCTTTATAGCAATATCATGCTTGTTTCCATTTTTCCCCTTCATGCACTTGGTTATTTTGTATAATGTTCTCATATCCATATGCCAGTGAGAGGGACCTTATTGTTTGTGAGGATGACACAAAACAGGCTGATATGCTCGAACATTTCAAAGTTAAGAAAGAGGATGTGGTAGAACTTTTCATAAATGTTTGGATAGATAATTCTCAGAGCCAGTTGGGGTCTGGGTTAATATGGGAAATGAGAGAAGACATTGCTGCAGCTTTCTCAAATATACTTGAGTCCTCACTAGCGACCAGAATAGTACCAGATAATTGGACGGTGGCAAATGTTATTCCTTCGTACTAGACAGGGAGTAGGTATAACCATGGGATTTATAGACTAGTGAGTCTTACTTCAGTGATGGGTAAAATATTGGAGAAGGGTCTTAGAGACAGGATATATGAGCATTTGGAGAAGCATTGTCTGATCATGGTTTTGTAAGGGGTAGGTCATGCTCATGGGCCTGATTGAATTCTTTAAAGATGTGATAAAGTACAATGAAGGTAGAGCAACATGTGTTTTAGGCTCCTTTGGAATAAATCAGGAGGCAACGGATCCAGGGAAACTTGGCTGTGCAGATACTGAATTGGGTTGCCATCAAAGTCAGTGAGGGTCAGTAGATGGAGGATGTTCTATCTGGAGGTCAGTGACCAGTGGAGTTCTGTAGGATCTGTTCTGGTTCCCCTGATCTTCGTGATTTTTTAGATGAGGAAGTGGAAGTGTGGGCTAGTAGGTTTTGAGATGACACAAAGGTTAGCGGAGTTGTGGGCAGTGTGGAGGGTTGTTGTAGGTTGCTGCAGGGCATTGATAGGATGCAGAGCTGGGCTGAAAAGTGGCAGATGGAGTTCAATGCAGAAACATGTGAAGTCCATGCTGGTAGGTGTGCACTCTGAGGCATTCCATTGGGCATACCATTTAGGCACTCCTCTCTGGCCATTCAGGCACATGAAGGACTCTGGATTTTCTACCATTCTGGTTCTGGTGGTCCACCACCATGACCTCAGAAGTACATCAGTTCGTCGCTGCCTGCCCTCAATGTTCTCAGTCCGGTTTCTCCAACCAGTGATCCTTTGGGCTCCTGCAGTCCCTGATGATCCCTGACATCCATAATCCCACATCACCATAGATTTTGCAATGGGTTTGCCAGTTTCCAATGAGGCCACAGTGATCCAGACAGTGGATGACCGGTTCTCCAAGGCTGCCCACTTTGTTGCTCTCCCCAAAGCTCTGACAGCATTGAATTGGTGGGCCTGGTTCTCCAACATGTGGTCAGCCTCCACAGTTCTCCCCGGACATTCTGATAGATCAGGCCCCACAATTCATCTTCTACTCTCTCCTCTGCACCTCAGTGAGATTGTCCTCTGGCTGGTCCCCTTAAGATTTCCTCTTGTATCAATGCAGTCACTTACTGTCTACTGCAGCCACTTCCCCTCAGGATCACACCTACCTTCCACATGCCCTGCCTCAAAATTGTTGTCCATGGGCCACTCAATCTACCTGTCTGCATCGCTGGTATCCGGGACAGTGGAAGCTGATGGATTTGCATTGTCGGGGATGGGTATGCAGGACTTTGTTGACTGGGAAGGATACAGTCTGGAGGAGAGTTCTGGGTGCTGTCCAGTTATATCTCAGAACCATCGCTCATTGAGGAGATCAACTGGACCCATTTGGATTTTCCTGGACCGCCAGTTGCTGGCTGTAGCGGAAGAAGTCTTGACAGGCCCACACAGGCAGGCTCCTCCCAGCCTCCACCCAGCTAGCAAGAGTCAATTGCCACTCATTTCCGACTCATCATCTGCAACCTATTTAAACCCAGCTCTCAACTACAGTCCGTGTTCACTTATATGAACCAACCAGCTTTAATCAGTTGTGCCCAGCCTTCAGTTACCTTGTTACCTTGTCACGTTTAGTATCTGATCTCTCTGGTTTTTTGGGCCTTCATGGCTTGTTACTTTGCAGTTTATTAAAGTTATCGCTCACTGCTAAATTGTCTGTACTACTCTGCATTGAGGTCAAGCATCCATTTCATTCCCTGTGAAGCAGAGGAACAGGCCTTTTGGCTGAGAGTATTTTGAAAACTAATGATCATAATTGAATTCCGCTGGTAACAGCCACTTTGAAAGTTAAGCACAGAGATGCAGCTTTTTGCTTGTGGTGGAACACTGGGACAAGACTGTCCCTGTATTCCATTGTCAGAAGCGTTTACCTCAACGACAAAGGGCAGATCAGAGTTTGGTCAGGAGCATTTACAAAATTATTCTTAAGGTCATTAAAAGCAGACTCAGCTTCTGCTGTCCAACAGAATCAACTTGACCTGTTCTTGCTAAGATTTATCGGTGGGGCTGCCATGGAGCTAAAATTCCTAACAAATCTCCTATAAAGGTTATCACACACCAAAAATCTCCAGATCTCCTTGACAGAAGTGGAGGGAAGTTTTATCTGAATTGATTAATAGGTCTTCCTGCAAAATAACAAATCTTAAAAAGGAGACTTTAAGAACATGAAATACACATTTCTCTAGCTTGACAAATTAGTTGTTGTTTAATCAACACTGAGGAATCTGAAGAGCATGTGATACATTGATACATGTTCCTGATAAGAACATGAAAAAATCAAAATATCATCTATGTACACAATGACAAACCTGTTTAACATCTCCCTCAAGACATCATTAATGAATATCTGAAAAACATCTGGGGCATTAACAGGCCCAAAGAGCAAAACTAGGTAGTCATAATGACCGGTGGGGATATTGAATGCCATCTTCCATTTATCACTCTGACAAATTTGGATTAAATTATAGGCATTCCTGAGATGAAATTTAATGAAAATTTTGAGCTCTTGCAGTAAGTCAAAGGCCAAGTTCACTGGGGTAACGATTTTAAATGGTAACCTTGTTAGGCTCTCGATAATCAGGCTGCGGTCCTTCTTTGTGATAAAGGAAAAAACCCTCCCCTGCAGGGGATGTCAAGGGTCTGATAAACTCCACTGCTAATGCCTCCTTGAGCCATTCTTCCATGGCTCATCTCACAGGACCCGAAAAAGAGAACAGGCTCCCTCAGGAGGGTAGGAACCCAGCAATAACTCAAAGGCGTAATCATAATTACGATGGAGTGGCAGTGAGGTAGCCTTTTTCTTGTTACAAACTTGTAGGAGACCTGAGGAGTCAGGAGGCTCTCTCTTAATTGCATTAATAACTTCTAACTTAGAAAGGTCAGACACAAATTCAGCATTCTTCATTTTGACCTCGGGCACTCAAGACATACACTCATAATTCTGGGAAACCGATGATTAACACCCATTCTTGGAATTAGGAGACCTAATTCTGGGAATTAGTGATGAATAGCTATTACTAACTAGTCAACCACAGATACATGCGGAGCCAAGCATGGATACCCAAAAATAAGTGGGATCTCTGTAGAATGAACCAAGTGGAAAATTAATGTTTCATGCTGATTCCATATCCGAAAGCCTAATAGTATGGAAGTGAAACGAACCTTACCTTGTTCAAGAGGCCTCCCATTTAAGGCAGTGGTGGTAAGAGGACAAAGCTTAGAGAGATGTCACCCCTAAATCTAAAAAGCTACCTGTTGACCCTGAGTCAACAAATACCCAAAAGGGAAACTCTTTTGGATCCCACATCAAGCAAGAGGGTATATGTAATCCCGAGGAAGTGCTCATTGGAGAAACTCCAGGGACTGTCACAGATCTCCCCTCACTTGGTTGGTTCCTGGAGTTTCCCCAACCTCGCAGTGCATGACCACGTAATGCCCCAGTCCCCTCCAGTACAAACAATGTCTCTCTTTAATTTTTCAGTTGTGCTCAGCAACCGAGAGGTAGGTCCTGCCCAACTGCATGAACTCCATGGCATTTGGTGAGTAGATCAGAGAAGGATCTCAATAAGTACATTTAATGTCAGAAAAATGTATACAATGTACGTCCTGAAATTCTTTTTCTTCGCAAATATTCATGAAAAGAGGAGTGCCACAAAGAATGAATGGCAGTTAAATGTCAGAATCCCAAAGCCCCCCCAGCTCCCCCCCTCACACACACAAGCAGCAGCAAAGCAACGACCTCCCACCCCCAACAGCAAAAAAGCATCAGTGCCCTCCACTGAGCACTCAAGCGCGCAGCAAAGCATCAATAAGGACACAGACTTGCAGTACCCCAAAGACAACTTATTCACCCAGTATTCAACATACCACAGGCTCTCTCACTCTCTCCCTAATAAGGGGAAAAAAACATTCCCTGTTGCACAGGGAGAGGGGAGATATAACAAACAACTCACTGATTTATGATGTTAAAATTCTGTTGTGTAGCTTTTTCCGAGCTCTGCACCAAGAAAATTGGTCCCGGAAAGGGTCAGGTCTCTGGACACACAGCCGACAGCCAACCCCGTGCTCCTGATATTCCATGTTCTCCCACAACTCCTCAGTCAGGGGCACTGGCCTTAAATCAGCCTTTCTCCAGAGCCAGGAAAATCCAGCACCCTGAGGACGTGCTAGTCTTCTAGGCCCTGTCCTTGGGATATTAAAAAATGGCCAGTTGTGAGGCCCTGAGAGCGGGTCCCATTCCCGCAAAGAACTGAAGTCAGACTGTAACTCCAAGTCAGGGTCTTCAAAAAAACCTTGAAAAGGTAAAAAAGAGATATGAAAGATAGAAATAGAGCCATTCTCAAAGATGCAAGCAAAGGAGTTGTTGTTTAGCACCATCTTGTCTTTGCTCCAGATCTGGAGGGGTTGGAGGAGGGGGAGAATTGGTAGGATAGAAACTGGGAAACTGCTGCTGCTGCTCACGCTGTCGTTAAGACAGACAAATGTCTAGACGTATGGCTAAATCAATTAGCCCATGAAGGCTTGGTAGAGGATCGCGAGCTGCCAGTTCATCTTTGAGATTGTTGTTAAGCCCTCTGTAGAACACGGCCACTGGAGTTTCACCATTCCATTCACTCTTTAGAGTCAAAGATCTGATAAACTTCCAGGAAGATGACAGCGCGTTCAAAAGCAGTGGCCTCTCAGGGGCCAACCAAAGGTGCACTTTTCTTTTACAAAATGTGTTCTTTATAATCATAAGGCTATACAGCTGCAGGCCAGTTACCTTTGTTCGGTGGTGAGACAGGCAATGAGGCAGCAGCATGGCCTCAGTTGTAGCGAGGACTAGGACTCAAGATGGTGGCCTGCCTGCTGCTGAAGTGCAGGTGAGGGGACACTGTAAGCGGTGTAGCATGGCGCCTGTACTCGGTTGGGGGCTAGGCTCTCCTGTCAGTGTTGCCCTCCAGTGTTCAACTGGTGGAATGACAGGCTGGATTTCTGGGAGCTGTACCATCAACTTGCATGTTGCTCAGGGACTTGGACTATACAGGTGTTCTCTTGTGTAACGATGTGCATTTCTTTTTCTCTTGCTACTTTGAATGCATGTTATGCACCTTGTTGATGAAGGGTTTGAAAATGGCTGGACTGCTGGCGAGTCTGAATGGCATCACCAAATACTTGTCCAACATGCACAAAATGCCGGAGGAGCTCACCAGTCCAGGCAGCATCTATGGAAAAGAGTAAACAGTCGACATTTTGGGCCAAGACCCTTCAGCAGGACTGCTGAGTTCCTCCAGTATTTTCTGTGTGTTGTTTGGATTTCCAGCCTCTGCAGATTTTCTCATGTTAGTGACCAAGTATTCATAGTGGACAGTAAGAGTTATGAATGTCATCTTTCATAGATGTGGAATTATGTTGTACTTGCTCCGTGGTTCCAGTTTGGTGAAGATCTGTGCCTTGTGGAGTGTTTTGAATGTGCTATCCATCAAGGAGAGAGCGTAGCAGTTCATAATGAGCCCATGGTATCTCTTCATGCCCTGACCAACCAAGAAATTCTGGATTGGTCAGACCATGAAGGGATTCAGGGAGAAGGCAGGAGATTGGAGCTGAGAGGAAAACTGAAGCAGTCATGAGGAAATGGTGGAACAGACTGGATGGACCGAATGGCCTAATTCTGCTCCAATATCTTATGATCACGATGGTGATTTTGTTGAGTTCATGGGGAGTCAATGCAGGGACAAAGACCACCACCTCCATCTTTCTTCTTGACAAAGAAGAGTCCCACATTAGCTGGGGACTGGGATGGTCAAATTAAGCCATGCTGTAGTGCATCAGCGATGAAGTTGTTCATGGCTGATATCTCAGGACGGGAGGGGGAGAATAAACAACCTCGGAGAGGGCATGGAAAGATCTTGCAGTTGTGTGGTCTGTGAGGTGGCAGGGCACTGATGTCCCTTTTACTGAAAACGATGGCTGAGTTTGGTGAGGTCAAGGGTTTCCTCCGTCTCCATGGAGTTACAGGGTGAGGTCAACTGAGGATGAAGGCAGATGGGTCCCCAACTCAGTAGAGAACCAGGTGACTAGGTCAAGTAAGATTGGTGAGTGGAGAGCCAGTGGTAACACAAGAAGAGAGAATTGGATGGTCTTGTGATGGTTGTGTGCCTAAGCAGTGTGCACACTCTGACCAGCTCAGACCCCAAAGGACGACCATCAATGACCCTAATACAGAAGGGGTGATAAATAAGCCTGGTAGGGAGACCAACCTGCACACACAGGTTCAGGTCCAAAAGGTTGCTTGCCGTGCCAGAATCCACCAGAGCCTCTTATGTGCATAGAGCTGTCAAGGTTTGGAGGAGGATAGAGACAGTGAGTTGGTTCTGGTGCAGAAATAAGGAGACAGGGGGTTCTTACCAGATAGCTGACCCATCGTTCCTACCTGCTGGTGCCATTTTCTGGATGCAGTGGGCATTTAATGCATGGGTGATCAGCTGCTCTGCACTAAGCGCGCAAATTATTTCTCCACCGATGCTCACACTTGGGGGATTAAAGGAGCTCTTCCTAAGTACATGGATTCTGGAGGCATAGATGATGGGGGTCCTGCAGCCTGAAATGGTTCTGGGAACGGAACTGGTGTTGTGGCTGGTGGTCTGGAGAGTCATTCCATAAGACACTTGTAAGTAGCGCTTCTGCATTCCAGCCACATTACAGTTCTGAATTTTACTGTGTAATCTAGTACAAAACGTCATCCTTGTCACTAGTGAAGTATCTGATCTGATGTCTCCCTTCCAAATCCTAACTGGTCAAAAGTCTGGCAAGGATTTCCTCATGGTTTAGGTCAGGTCTGACCTGGGTCAGGTCAGAGCTCATCCAGGCAAGAGAGAGATGACAACTGCAATCTTGGCTCAGTCCATGCATACAAAGTTGGCTGGAGCCTGAAGTGTAAGATGCACTGGGTCAGGATATTGGGGCATTGGATTGGGGATTCATAGAAGCATTCAGGCAAAAGAATCCAGGTCTCCAAGGGAGGAGATTGACTGGTGCGGTGCTGATGCTTGGAGGCGGAGAGTTGGTTGAAAGTGGAAAACAGATTGCCAATGGTTTTCCGCTGCTTCTGGGTCAGGTTCTCATGATGGTAATCTTTAGCTGAGCACGCTCTACTAGGTCAATCAATGGCTCGCTCATTCTGTCAGGAAATGTAGCAAAGTCTTGACCCAAACACAGAGCAACAGAGATAATTTAGTGGTGTGCAATAACTTTAACAATAAACTGACAAGCCACAAAATACAAGAGAACAGATACTTTACATGATAAGGCAACAAGGTAGCTGAAGGCTGGGAGCAACTGGTTGAGGCTGAGTGGTTCATATAATTGAATAAGAATTGTGGATGAGAGCTGGGTTTAAATAGGCTGCAGGTGATGAGTTGAAAATGGGTGCCAGGTGACTTCTGTTGGCTGAGTGGAGACCGGGATGAGCCTGCACGCACAGGTCTGACACATTGTCTTTTCATTCTAAGTTAAACTCTACTTGTTTTTGGATCTAGAGGTGAAGGAACCTTATTCCTTAAAGCCTGTTGTAAAGCTTTTCTTTTCATCCTACTTTATTGTTTTTATTTATGCACACTAACAAGTTGACTTCTGCAAAGTATGATTTAATTTGTTTTCCATCTTTTCACCCTGTATAATATACAGAATAAAATGGACAAGAGTAAATTGCTCAGGTTGCAAGCCAGCTCCATCATACAAAATCATTGCTGATGTAATTGTCATCTCACTTCCACATTCCCATCTACATGCAGTAATCATTCACTCCCTTGCTTAACAAATCCCCATTTGATGAAGGGAGTTCCGAACATCCAAATCCTCTTTTTAAAAAATCTCACTTTTAATTTGTATGTGTGATCCCTTATTTTCAAACAGTGCTCTGACAACAGATACTTCACAAGAGGAAATAGTCCCTTCACACCCATCCTCTTAAGACCTCTAAAGATTTCACAAAGTTTACTGTTTACTCTTCTAAGCTTAAATGGTTAGAATCCTCTGTCATAATCAGACCTGATGATCCCAGTTGTAGTACAACAACTCTCCTCTGAACAGTTTCCTTGAATATCTCATTACACAGTCCTAGGTTTAGTGTAGTTCACAGAAAAATTAACTATTTTGTGATCATTCTATAAGCTGCATTTTAACTCCCCTAGATTGATGTTCCTTTGTCCAGATGTTTAAAATATTTTCCTTTATACTCTAATTCTCCAGAGGTTGAAGTTTTGAACTCATTGACTTCCACATCCTTAATTGGTTATGAACATTGCAGCTAATTTTGATGCCAAACACAGCCCACACAAATTGCTGAAGGAACTCAGCCAGTCAAACAGCATCTATGGAGGGGAATAAACAGTCAATTTTTGCACTGAGAGTCTTCATCAGGATGGGACAGGAAGGGGTACGAAGCCAGAATAAGAAGGTTGGGGGGGGGGTGAGGAAGGAGTACAAATTGGCAGATGATAGGTGAAGCCAGGTGAGGGGGAAGGTAGGTGATGGAGGAGAGGGAATGAAGTAATAAGTGGGAATTTATAGGTGTAAGAGGTAAAGTGCTGAAGAGAAGGAATTAGATAGGAAAAGGACAATAGACCATGTGAGAAAAGGAAGCAGCATAGGCACCAGAAGGAGGTGTGGGGAGGTGAGGGATCAGAAGGGATGAGTGGGGAGGCAGAGTGGGGAATTAAAAAAGAGGGAAGAAGAGAGAAATTCCTGGAGGTTAGAGAAATCGATGTTCATGCCATCAGGTTGGAGGCTGCCCAGATGGAATATGTGGTGTTGACTGTCTAATCTGAGCGTGGTCTCATTGTGGCAGTAGAGGAGGTCATGGACCAGCATGTCAGATTGGGAATGGGAAGTTGAAGTGAAATGGATGGAAGAGGCAGGATGTGTTGAGGCCTTTAGATGTTGAGCCACAATGTATGGCACATGTATTGTCAGTAAACTTGAAAATATGACAGCAGTCCTATCCACTAAATTGTTGATGTAGATTGTGAAATGCTTGAGCCCAACATCAATCCTGGCACCAGCCATTACATTAATTAAGATAACTCATGAATACCACTGAGAAAATTACTTCTGGGGAAAAGAAATAATATTTGAAATAAGTTGTCTGAAGCAAATCTTATAAAAGATCATTCTTTGATTACAGCAATAAGAATGCTTCGCTGAAATTGTGCAGAAACAAAGTAAAGTGCTGGAAGTAGCAAATAAACAGCAAAAGAAAATCAAATGAATTGTTTTGCTCAGTTTTCATGGAAAGGGAGAATATAAAGGGTGCAATTCTTTGGTTGTGTCATCTTTTAGAACTGTTCTATTGTTCACTGCTCCATGTGCTAGGAAGATTTTGGAGATAATAAAGAAAGGTGTTCAACAGGCAAATCTAACTCTTCTAGGTTCATCTCAAAATTTTCTCCATGGTATGGAACTACTGCACATAAACAAGATCCACAAAGGGAACCCTATATTATATAGCATTAGGACAGTGCAAAGGCATAGAATTCAAAGTTCAAGGATCAAAGTAAGTCATTATAAATAAAATAAATAAACAGTGCAAGTAAAAGGAATGAAAAGATAGTGTTCATGGGTTCATAGACTGTTCAAAAATCTGATGGCAGAAGGGAAGAAGCTGAGTCTTCAAATCATTGGGACTTCAGGCTCCTGGACCCCCTCTCTGATGGCAATAACCAAAACAGAGTAAGTCCCAGATAGTGAAGGTCCTTTCTGTCCGGGTCCTTGCTCAGACAAGAGATAGTTTTAGCCATAAACAACCTCTTGAAACACTTCATAATGTTAGAAATGAGTGCTTCTGGTTGATAGTTGTTGAGGCAGTTGACCCAACAGGTGAAGCAGTATCCATGGAGCCGAAGTACAGTTAGCAATTCAGAAAGAGGAGGTGAAAGCAAGATAACAAGCTAAGTTTACCTTACAGTGAAGAGAAATGTGCAGAGAACAATGGGAATGTCTGTGATAGAATCAAGGTCAAGGCTGTCCAGTGTCAGCAATTGCTTTCAGTGCTATCTATTTAATCCTGGTTGATCTGTCTGGAGGGATGGAAATAGTGGAAGATGCATGCACAGAGAATTCTTAAGCTTCACTGCCCCTCTCAGCAGAGAATATTTTCTTCATATTATCACTAAATGTGCCCTGCTTATTTTGAGACTTTGATACCAGGTTCAGAGCATTTCAGTTGGTGGAATTTTTCTACCTGCATTCAACTCCTAACTCCCCCACCTCACTCGATGGCAAATGTGTCCATTTCTTAATAAGGATAATAAAGGTGTAATTACTATCTCCACACGTCATCTATAAAAATCCTACATGATTCCAGTATGAATGCTTATCCTTTGTACTCAGATCTTTTTGTTATAAAGATCAAAATACCATTATTTATTTATTTAGAGTTGCTGCATGACTGCAGGCACTTCTGGCCCAATGAGATCGCCCCACCCAGTTACACCTATGTGACCAATTCACCTGCTAACCCATACAGCTTTGGGATGTGAGAGTAAACCAGATATCAGGAAGCCATGTGGTTACAGGGAGAATGTAGAATCCAGACAGCAGTAGAATAGAACTGGGATTGCTGATGTTGTATTTGTGTTGTGCAAAGATGCAATGCCACCACGCCACACAAATTGCTTTTCCGATTACTTTCTGTAATTACAGATAACTTTAATTGACCTGCCCATATAGTCACTAAGCATTTGTCCAAACAGTACAAATGAAAAATGGACTAAAGTACGCCATTTGTTTATCCACATTATTTTCATCTGATGTATTCTCCCCCAGTCAATTATCTTGACTGCATTTAGTAGAAAACAGGCAGAACAGCAATGAGGATTCTGAGGGGAATTTGGAAGGCACAGGATAGATACATCCCCTAAAAGAAGTATTCTAAAAGGAGGATGAGGCAATCATTGTCATGGTCTGGTCTGTGGATTACTCATTTCAGTAATTTCCTTTTCCCCGTGTTCCACTGAGTGCCTTGATTAAGGCACCTGATCTTTATTTCGTACCAGTAACATAAGGCTGCAGGTTACAGCAGTGATTGCTGGACCATTATCAGAAATACGTCAACGGAAGCCAGTCATCTCACTGTAGCCACTGCAGCTATGCCCATCCCGGGACCTCTGAGATTCATGGACTCCAATTGCCTCGGTGCCTGTGGCTGCTTAGGGAATTCAGTCATTTTTGTATCCTGCTGAGTTGCTGGCTGTTTTGCCGCTGCTCTAAGTAAGGTACGAATCCTGTTGCTTTCGTGGCCGGCTGAGATGGGGTCGAGTCGGGAGCCTGCCGTTTGCAGCTCCTGGGTCGAGTCGAGAGCCTGTTGTCCACTGTTCCCGGGTCAAGTTCCGAGCCTGAGTCAAGTCAAGTTCTGAGCCCGAGTCAAGTTTCTGGGATCAAGTCGAGAGCCTACTGTCAAGCTGAGTGTTGCGGGCCGTTTTGCCCCCACTCTGAGTCTAGATATGAATGGACTGTCGTTGTGTGGTTTGTTAGGCCATTGTCCCTTCCAGCTGAGTAGGTCTGGCCGGTTGCTGTTACCCTGAGTTGTGTAGTCTGTCTCCTTGTTGTCCAAGTCATTCAGGTCCAGGCTTGTGTTCCTAGTCCAGGTTCCAGGCTCCAAGCCAAGATCCAGGTTCCAGGCTCCAAGTCGTTTACTAGTTCCAAGTTCCAAGCCAAGAACCAAGTTCCAGACTCCAAGCCAAGAACCAAGTTCCAGATTTCAAGCCAAGAACCAAGTTCCAGACTCCAAGCCAAGAACCAAGTTCCAGATTTCAAGCCAAGAACCAAGTTCCAGACTCCAAGCCAAGATCCAAGATCCAAGTCTGAGTCGATCGAGTCCGAGTCCAAGTTCCCAGTCCGAGTCTTAGTCCAGGTTTTACCAGTTTGGTATCCAATGATTACGCCCATGTTGACATTTTGTCCTTGCTCCCAGGCGTTCCTAGTAACTATCAATAAACCCAGTTCTGTTTATACTACCTCTGTGTCTGTGTCCTGCACTTGGATCCGATCCCAACACCCCCTTGTAACAGAACGGACCAGCCAAACATGGACCCTGCGGACACAGAAACTGTCTTCAGACTCTTCTTAACCAGGGTCCCCTCCCGTCAAAACCTCCCCCACCTGCCTGGGTTGTTGATCATTTAGTCAAACCTGTTAGGTCACCTGGAGACTCCCACAGGGTTGAGTTGGCAGCCTGCCGTTTGCAGCTTCTGGGTTGAGTTGAGAGCCTGTCGTCCGCTGTTCCCGGATCAAATCAAGTCATATTCTGAGCCTGAGTCAAGTTCTTGGGGTTGACTTGAGAGCCTGCCATCCAGCTGAGTGTTGCAGACTATTTTGCTGCCACTCCGAGCCTAGATATGAATGGAATGTTGTTGTGTGGTTTGTCGACTCGTTGTCCAAGTCCATCTAGCTGAGTAGGTCTGGCTGTTGACCGCTACTCTGAGTTGGGTATTCCGTCTCTTTGTTGTCCAAGTCCTTCCAGATGAGTAAGTCTGGCCGATGGCCGCTACTCTGAGTTGGATATTCCGTCTCTTTGTTGTCCAAGTCCTTCCAGATGAGTAGATTTGGCCATTTGCTGCTACTCCGAGTTGGGTAGTCTGTCTCCTTGTTGTCCAAGTCCCTCCAGCTGAGTAGGTCTGACCGTTTGCCACTACTCTGAGTTGGGTAGTCTATCTCCTTGTTGTCCAAGTCCTTCAAGTCCAGGCTTGTGGTCCTAGTGTAGGTTCTAGGCTCCAAGCTGTGTTCCATTTCCAGGCTCCAAGTTCTGAGTCCGAGTCCAGGTTCCTCATCCAAGTCGAGTCTAAGGCAAGTTCAAGTCCAGGTTCCTTGTCCAAGTTAGTCCAGATTTTACCAGTTTGTTATCCAATGTTTACGTCCTCGTTTGCATTTTGTCCTTGCTCCCTTGCCTTTCTCGTAACTATCAATAAACCCAGATCTGTTTATACTACTTCTGTGTCTGTGTCTTGCACTTCAGTCCGATCCCAACGCCCCCTTTTAATAATCAGGGCTTGCAAGGGATGTCACAGGAAGCATAAAAGGAAAAGGGAGGACCTATCATTTCAGCAAAAAGTAGTACAAAGTTTCAGGAATGGGAAGCTTTTAAGAACCAACAGAAGGCACTAAAACGTCAGAAAGAGAGAAAAGATGTAATATGAAGGTAAGCTTGCCACTAATATAAAAAGAGATACCAAATGTTTTTGCAGATATATGCAGAGTAAAAAAGTGGTGAAAATGTATATTGGACTATTGGAAAATGACATTGGAGACAATGGGGACAAAGAAATGGCAGACGAACTTAATTCATATTTTGAGTCACCGTGGATGACATTAGCAGTATGACAGAAATGCACGAGTATCAGAGGACAGAAGTAAGTGTAGTTGCTATTGCTAGGGAGAAGTTATTTGGGAAACTGAAAGGTCTGAAGGTAGATAAATCACCTGGACCAGATGGACTATACCCCAGGGTTCTGTAAGAGATAGCTAAAAAGATTGTGGAGGCACTAGTAATGATCTTTCAGGAAATCGCCGGATTTTGTAATGGTTTCAGAGAATTCCAAATCTCACTCCACTCTTTAAGAAGGGGGTGGGGGGGGGGGAGGCAAAAGAAAGGAATTTTTAAGTCAGTTAGCCTGACCTCACTGGTTGGGAAGATAAAGGAGTCCATTATTAAGGATGAGGTTCTGGGGTTATTGGAGGCACATGATAAAATAGGCCCAAGTCAGTATGGTTTCCTTAAGGGGAAATCTTGCCTGACAAATCTATTGGAATTCTTTGAGGAAATAACAGGCAGGATAGACAAAGGAGATTCAGAAGATGCTGTTGAGTTGGATTTTCTGAAGGCCTTTGACAACATGGTACACATGATGCTGTCAAACAAAATAAGAGCCCATGGTATCAGAGGAAAGATTCTAGCCTGGATAGAACATTTGTTGAATGGCAAAGAGTGAGAATACATGGGGCCCTCTCTGGTTAGCTGCCAATGACTAAGAGTGTCGAGCAAGGTTTGGTACTGGGAATGCTTCTTTTCATGTTATATGTAAATGATTTGGATGATGGAGTTGATACCTTTGTGGCCAAGTTTGCCAATGATACAAAAACAGGTGGCAGGGCAGATAATGTGAAGGAAGCAGGAAGTCTGCAGAAGGACTTAGATGGATTGAGAAAATGGGCAAAGGAGAGTTGGGTGGAATACACTGTAGGGAAGTATATGGTCATGCACCTTAGTAGAAGGAATAAAGGAATAGACTTTGGTCTAGACATATAAAACCCGTGGCTGCCAGAGCAGGTCAAAGGCTAGGAATCCTGTGACATGTAACTCAACTGACTCCCCAAAGCCTATTCATCATATACAAGGCTCAGGTCAGGAGTGTAATGGAATACTTGCCCCTCGCCTGGATGAGTGAAACTCCACCAACACTCGAGAAGCTTGACACCATTCAGTACAAGGCAGCCCACTTGACTGGTACTCCTTCCACAAGCATCCAATCCCTCCACCATCGACAGACAGTGACAGCAGTGTGTACTATCTACAAGATGTACTGCAACAACACACCAGAGTTCCTAAGGCAGCACCTTCCAGACACACGACCACTACCATCTAGAATTACAAGATCAGCAGGTAGCTGGGTACACCATCATTTGGAAATCCACCTCCAAGTTACTCACCAGCCTGACTTGGAAACATATCACCCTTCATTGTCACTAGATGAAGATCACGGAATTCCCGCCCTAACAGCACCGTGGGTGTACCTACACCTCAGAGACTGCAGTAGTTCAAGAAGGCAGCTCATCACCACCTTCTCAAGGGCAATTAGGTTTGGGCAATAAATGCTGGCTTAACTGGCAACATTCACATCCCATAAACGCATAAATAAAAAATAGATAAATAAAACTATTCTCAAAACAAAGAGAAAATTCAAAAATCTGAAGGGCAAAGGGTCTTGGGAATATTTGTGCTGGGTTCCCTAAAGGTTAACTTGTAGTTTGGGTCAGTGTAGTAAGACAAATGTGAGGAGGTGATAGATAGGAGCTATAGACAGGTAGTCACACTGGGGCCAGGGGAGACATAAGTGGGTAACAGTCAGGAGAGGGAAGGGTAGGAGTCAGAGTCTAGAGAGTACCCCTTTGGCTGTACCTCTTGACAATAAGTACTCCTGCTTGAGTACTGTTGGGGGTAGACAGCCCACCTTGGAGAAGCAACAGTGACTGCGCCTCTGGCACAGAGTCTGGCCCTGTGGCTCAGAAGGGTAGGGAAAGGAAGAGGATGGTAGCAGTGATAGCGGACTCTATAGTTAGGGGGTCAGACAGGCGATTCTGTGGATGCAGGAAAGAAGCACGGATGGTAGTTTGCCTCCCAGGTGCCAGGGTCTGGGATGTTTCTGATCACGTCCACGATATCCTGAAGTGGGTGGGGAACATCCAGAGGTCGTCGTACATATTGGTACCAACAGCATTGGCAGGAAAAGGGAGGAGATCCTGAAAGCAGACTACAGGGAGTTAGGAAGGAAGTTGAGAAGCAGGACCACAAAGGTAATCATCTCGAGATTACTGCCTGTGCCATGTGACAGTGAGTATAGGAACAGAGTGAGGTGGAAGATAAGTGTGTGACTGAGGGATAGGAGCAGGGGGCAGGGATTCAGATTTCTGGATCATTTGGACCTATTTTGGGACAGGAGTGACCTGCATAAAAAGGATGGGTTGCACTTGAATCCCAGGGGGACCAATATCCTGGTGGGGAGATTTCCTAAGGCTATTGGGAAGAGTTTAAACTAGGTTTGCTGGGGAGTGGGAACCAAACTGAAGAGACAGAGGTGGTTGTCTCACAAATAGAGAAAGCTTGGAGACAGTGTGAGAGGGAGGATAGGCAGGTGATAGAGAAGGGATGTGCTCAGACCGATGGTTTGAGATGTGTCTATTTTAATGCAAGGAATATTATGAACAAAGTGGATGAGCTTAGAGTGTGGATCAGTACTTAGAGCTATGATGTTGTGGCCATTACAGAGACTTGGATGGCTCAGGGGCAGGAATGGTTTCTTAGAGTGCCAGGCTTTAGATGTTTCAGAAAGGACAGGAAGGAAAGCAAAAGAGGTGGGGGCATGGCCCTGTTGATCAGAGATAGTGTCACAGCTGCAGAAAAAGAGGAAGACATGGAGGGATTGTCTATAGAGTCTCTGTGTCTGGAAGTTAGGAAGAGGAAGGGGTCAATAACTCTATGGGTGCTTTTTATAGACCACCCAATATCAACAGGGACATCGAGGAGCAGATAGGGAGACAAATTCTGGAAAGGTGTAATAATAGCAAGGTTGTCATGGGACATTTTAATTTCCCAAATATCGATTGGCATGTCACTAGAGCGAGGGGTTTTGATGGGGTGGAGTTTGTTAGATATGTTCATCAAGGTTCCTTGACACAATATGTAGATAAGCTTGCAAGAGGTGAGGCTGTACTTGATTTGGTATTGGGAAATGAACCTGGTCAGGTGTCAGGTCTCTCAGTGGGAGAGCATTTTGGAGATAGTGATCACAATTCTATCTCCTTTGTAATTCTATCTGCACTGGAGAAGGATAGGAGCAGACAAGTTAGGAAAGCATTTAATTGGAGTAAGGGGAAATTTGAAGCTATCAGGCAGGAACTTAGAAGTATAAATTGGGAACAGATGTTCTCAGGAAAATGTACGGAAGAAAGGTGGCAAATGTTCAGGGGATATTTGTGTGAAGTTCTGCAAGGGTACATCCCAATTAGATAGGGAAAAGATGGTAGGATACAGGAACCGTGGTGTACAAAGGCTGTTGTAAATCTAGTCAAGGAGAAAATAAGAGCTTACGAAATGTTCGAAAAACTAGGTAATGATAGAGATCTAGAAAATTATAATGCTACCAGAAAGGAGCTTAAGAAATAAATTAGGAGAGCCAGAGAGGCCATAAGAATGCCGTGGCGGACAGGATTAAGGGAAATCCCAAGGCGTTCTACAAGTATGTGAAGAGCAAGAGATTAAAACGTGAGCAAATAGGACCAATCAAATGTGACAGTGGAAAAGTGTGCATGGAAATGGAGGAGATGGCAGAGGTAATTAATGAGTCCTTTGCTTCAGTATTCACTACAGAAAAAAGATCTTGGCAATTGTAGGGATGACAGACAGAAAAGCTTGAGCATGTAGATATTAAGAAAGAGGACGTACTGGAGCGTTTGGAAAGCATCAAGTTGGATAAGTCACTGGGACCAGATTTGATGCACCCCAGGCTCCTGTGGGAGGTGAGGGAGGAGATTGCCGAGCCTCTGGCAATGATCTTTGCATCATCAATGCAAATGGGGGTGGTTCCAGAGGATTGAAGGGTTGCAGATGTTTTTTCCATTATTCAAGAAAGGATCCGAAGGATCTTGGGGTCCGAGTCCATAGGACACTCAAGGGTCCTGACCCGAAGGGTCAAAGGGTTTCGGCCCAAAATGTCGACAACGCTTCTCCCTATAAATGCTGCCTGGCCTGCTGCGTTCCACCAGCATTCTGTGTGTTGTTGTTTGAATTTCCAGCATCTGCAGATTTCCGCATGTTTACTCAAGGGTGCTGCGCAGGTTTTGTCTTCATCAATCATGGGATTGAATGTAGGAGCTGAGAGATAATGTTTCAGCTATATAGGACCCTGGTCAGACCCCACTTGGAGTACTGTGCTCAGTTCTGGTCACCTCACTATAGGAAAGATGTGGAAACCATAAAAAGGGTGCAGAGGAGATTTACAAGGATGTTGCCTGGATTGGGGAGCATGTCTTATGAGAAGAGGTTGAGTGAACTCGGCCTTTTCTCCTTGTAGTGATGGAGGATGAGAGATGACCTGATAGAGGTGTATAAGATGATGAGAGGCATTGATCGTGTGGATAGTCAGAGACTTTTTCCCACAGCTGAACTGGCTAGCATGAGAGGGCAGAGTTTTAAGGTGCTTGGAAGTAGGTACAGAGGAGATGTCAGGGGTAAGTTTTTGCACTCAGAGTCGAGAGTGTGTGGAAAGGGCTGCCGGCAATGGTGGTGGAGGAGGATACGAGAGGGTCTTTTAAGAGACTCCTGGACAGGTACAAGAAGCTCAGAAAAATAGAGTGCTAAGAGTCACTGTAGGTAATTTCTCAGGTAAGGACATGTTCAGCACAGCATTGTGCTGTAGGATTTCTATGTTTCTTTGCTTCTAAATGCATTCATTTTGAGAGCACTAGAATTCTTTGCCACTGATGGCCATGAAAGTCAAGTCACTGAGCATATTTAAAGCAGATGTTGATAGACTCTTGATTATTCATGGCATCAAAGAATACAGGAAGGCAGGAGAATGGGATTGAGGGGGGTAATATGTCTGTCATGGTGGAAAGTCAGAGAAGACTCAATGGGCCAAATGGGGTAATTTGGCTTCTATGTCTGATGGTCTTATGAAACACCCCTCTTCAAAAATCTGTAGTCAGAATGACACAGTTTCACCTGTATCATCTGTCTTTTGTTCACAATCCCAGCTTATTTGTATTAAGGCCCCACATGGGTGGTTAGTTAGGAAGTTTCAGTGGCTAGGTATATATGTAAAGGTAGTAAATTGGATTAGACATTGGCTCAATGGAAGAAGCCAGAGAGTGGTAGTGGAGGATTGTTTCTCTGAGTGGAGGCCTGTGACTAGTGGTGTGCCACAGAGACCAGTGCTGTGTCCATTGTTATTTGTCATCTATATGATGATAATGTGGTAAATTGGATCAGCAAAATTGGATCAGCAAAATTGCTGATGATACAAAGATTGGAGCTGTAGTGGACAGTGGGGAATGTTTTCAAAGCTTGAAGAGGAATCTGGACCAGCTGGAAAAATGGGCAGAAAAATGGCAGATGGAGTTTAATACAGACAAATGTGAGGTATTGCACTTTGGAAGGAAAAACCAAGGTAGAACATACAAGATAAATGGTAGGGCACTGAGGAGTGCAGTAGAACAGAGGGATTTAGGAATACAGATACAAAATTCGTCCAAAGTGGTGTCACAGGTAGACAGGGTAGTAAAGATAGCTTTTGGTACATTAGCCTTTATAAATCAAACTATTGAGTATAAGAGTTAGAATGTTATGTTGAGGTTGTATAAGGCATTGGTGTGGCCAAATTTGGAGTATTGTGTGCAGTTTTGGTCATCAAATTACGGGAAGGATATTAATAAGGTTGAAAGAGTGCAGATAAGGTTTACAAGAATGTTGCTGGGATTTGAGAAACTGATTTACAGAGAAAGGTTGAATAGGTTAGGACTTTATTCCCCGGAGCATAGACAAATGAGGGGAGATTTGATAGAGGTATATAAAATTATGATGGGTGTAGTGTTCTCGCTCGGGTGTAACAGAACGCTGAACTAAACACCAAGATAAACCGTGGTCAATGAAAACAAGGTCACAGTAAGATTAACCATTTACTGTTCACTCTTCCACATTAACGTATGGTGAAAACTGTTGATAAAACAATACAAGATTTGTACAGTATTTCTTTCCTTCTTGATATTACATTTACATCGTAAGTACTTGCAAAAGTAAAACTACAACAACTACATTACATTAAAGTGCAGCATACAGTCAGAATCTACCTACGCCATTGACTGCTTTAAATACACTTCAACACAAACTATCCACAACTCTTTAATTAACGAAAACATAAACCTGATCAACCATCATTACTTTTAACAGGATCAGTGTTAACATTTTAATTCAACATATCAATTATCTCATGACTTACGGTGTTGCTTCCACTATGTTTCTAGTGCGTAGAAAGACAACTTTTCTTGCACTGGACTCACACATGTGTGGCCCCCACCTTCCCGTTTCACCAAACCGGTATTTTCCCACAGGGTGCGGCGAAACCGGATGTGACATCATCACATGCTACAATATATCAGAGGCAACGAATTTACTTTAAGCAATCCTAACTTTAACGAGAAAATGCTAACAAACGAATTACTAAGCAAAAATATTATAAACAAAATAACTGCCATAAAGGCAACACACTCCCCGCTTGACCTTCGTAGGGTCACAATGAACATAATACAAAACTTCAGTCTCTAAATCAGTCCTTAGGTAGAAGCAGAATAACTTCTGTAACTGGCCTTTGGTATATTTTCACATCACCTTGGTCGGTAGTTTTCAACTCAACCTTCCTGACATGTCCATCCCTACTAGGGAATGTAGCAGTGATTCTGGCCATTGGCCAGCTGTTGCGGGCGATTTGCTTGTCCCTGAGCAGGACTAAATCTCCAACTTGAAGATTCCTGCAGGTTTTGTCCACTTTTGTCTGTGTTGCAACAAAGATAGATATTCCTGTCTCCAACGAGACCAGAACCGATTTGCCAGAGCCTGGATCTGTCTCCATTGCTTTGTGTACAGATCCTTATCAGAGAAGTCCCCGGGTGGAGGGGGAGCTCCTGCCTTCTGCGTAAGGAGCATTGATGGCAAGAGTATGAAGGGGTTTTCTGGGTCAGAAGACACAGGTAGGAGTGGTCATGCATTTATAATGGCTGTGACCTCTGCCATTAGTGTGCACAGTACCTCGTGGGTCAATTGGGTGCGTTGCTGCATCTCAGGTTTCCTTTTCAGGGTTTTTTGCAAGAACCGCTTGACTGCCTGCTCTTTGTTGTTTGGCAAGCACTGGCGTGGTTCTCTGAAAGGCAGTGGGGCGACCCCATTATTTGCTTCATCTCTGAAGACCTTGGTGTCCTTTGTTTTAAAGAACATGGCGTCTTGAGCTGAGTGAGCAAGTTTATTATCATATTCAGTTTGCGCGAAGACTGACTGACCCAGCGTCTCGTCAGTTACTTTACATTTGATAAAACCTTGTTGTGCTTCCTTAATACACGTGACACTTGTGCGGGGTTGAAAAATTGAATGGCGGCCACTCTCTAGCACATTGGTCTTGAGTGTGCTAACCGTCGGTTTGTGTACCTTGCCAGGGCACACCTCTCCTATCACCACCCAGCCCAGATCCAGGCATTGCGGAAAGGGGGAGTCGTGTGGTCCATTGACCTGCTGCCCAACCTTGTGCACCCAAAGAACATCTCTTCCTAATAGCAGGAGTATCTCTGCTTTTGGATCCAGTTCTGGGGTGTGTTTGGCGATGTGGTGGAGATATGGCTGGTGTAGCACCACACTTGGCGTCGGGATCTCAGTGCGGTTCTTCAAAATTTCATTGCACTCTAAGAATGGAGGGAGACAGATGATAACTTTACCATCCAGGGATTTGAGCTGGAAGCATTCTGCCTTCCTTCCATGAGTTTCCGCGTTGTCTGAGCAAGTTCTAAGGTAGTATGGGAACTGCTCACTCTCAATGTTGAACAATTTAAAGAACTCTGGACTGACTAGTGAGCGATTGCTCTGATCGTTCAGAATTACATAGGTTTTGATGGCCTTGTCTTTGGCTCCTTTAGGGTACACCTTAGTGAGGCAGATCTTTGAACAAGAATGGCTTGGCTGAGCTTGACTGCAAACTTCTGTACAGCTCAAGCTGACAACAGTTGTCCTGGAGTGAGCCTCTCCCTCCCCGCCGTCCTGTTGTGGGGGTGAAGGAGCGTTGTCGGTTTGCGGTAATGGGCCGGGATGCATGGTCCCATCGTGATTAGTGCTATTACATTCCAGACACTTCACGGCGATTGTACACTCTCTAGCAAAGTGAGAGGTCGAGGAACAGCATTTAAAACATATTCTTTTCTCCTTGAGAAGGGCCATCCTCTCTTCAAGGGGTATTTCCCTAAACGTTCTGCATTTTTTGACGGGGTGGGGTTTGTTATGCAATGGACAATTCTTGCTAGGGTTGTGGTTAGTTGTAAAGACTTCAGTCTTAAGCACTGAGATGGGTTTATTAATGTTGAAATTATTCGAAGAGGTTTTATCTGGCTTGGTGTAAATTGTACTGCTTCCTGGACCCATGATGCTACGGTCGTTTTGCTTCTTCGCCTCCCTGCACACAAACCTAGTGAAATACTCAAAGGGAGGAAATCGACCATTGTGGCCTTCTTTGTACTCTGAGGCAACAGACACCTACCTGTCCTGCAGCCCAAATGGAAGTTTGTCCATGATTTGTCTAATCCCGGATGGAGTATCTAGGTATACTAGACCAGTTGAGCAGCCACCTTCTTTGGCGCCTTGAATCTCCATGAGTAAATCTCTGAGCTCCCTTAACTTAATGTCATCCTTGGCTGACACCTTAGGAAAATTTTCCAGACGTCGGTATAGCACTGCTTCAATAACTTCGGGGGCTGCGTAGCCCTCCCGAAGTCTCTCCCATGCTTTGCTTAAGGCTAGCTCGGGTTTGTTGATGTACACTGAACATATGCGTCTCACCTGTTCACATGATTCTTTTCCCAGCCATTTCGCCATAAGATCCAACTCTTGGGTTGCTCTGAGCTGGATTCTGTCGATAGCGTTGGTGAATGTTGAGTACCATGCACAGTAATTTTCAGGTTTATCGTTGAACTGGTATAGTCCTGAAGTGATGAGATCTCGTGCTAAATACCATGCCAGGGGTTCAATTGCAAGTGGCATGCGGGCTGGGGAAATATGTCGGTGGGTATATGACTAAGGGCGTACCTCTGTTATGGACTTTGCTGTTCTGAATTCAGCCTTTGCCTCTCTTCTCCCCAAATCTGTTAAGTTTGGTGTCGAGAAGTACTTGTCATGAGCCCTTTCATTCTTGACTTCATCGCGGAGTTGCAAGGGTAAATTGTCTTTCTCGGATGGATGTGATGCAATCGGGCCTCTCTGAGGCTCCTCATGACGTGGGGCATTATCGTATAAGTATGGAGAGGAAGAACAGATCTTCCAGTCTATTTGAGATTGGACATAGTCACTTGTGCATTCCAATCTGGTCTTTTCTGAAGTAGATTTTACGTCAACCAGATCGTGCATTTCTTCAGCTCATTCTATTAACTCTGCTTCCACCCTGGCAGCTTCTTCTTCTCGTTGCAGTGTCAGCACTTCTAACTCTGCCGCTATCCTTGCCCTTTCCAACTGGTTTTGGGCTTCTCTGGCAGCCGCTTCCTTCTGGTTTTCAGCTTCTCTGGCAGCCGCTTCCATTTTCAATTTTGCTTCTCGTTTGGCGTAGCGCACTCGCACCTTGGCGGATTCTGCTTTAGCTCTTGCATGGGCGGCCTTACTTGATGATGCCCTACTGCCCGTGTCACTGGATGGCAACGACTTGATGTTGGATCGAGTTGTCATTGTAGCAATTGAAACACCTGATAATGCCGCTTTTTCACTGTAGTGTTCTCGCTCGGGTGTAATGGAATGCCGAAATAAACACTGAGGTAAACCGTAGTCAATGAAAACAAGGTCGCAGTAAGATTAACCATTTACTGTTCACTCTTCCACATTAACATATGGTGAAAACTGTTGATAAAACAATACAAGATTTGTAGAGCATTTGTTTCCTTCTTGATATTACATTTACATCGCAAATACTTGCAAAAGTAAAAATACAACTACTACATTACATTAAAGTGCAGCATACATTCAGAATCTACCTACGCCATTGACTGCTTTAAATACACTTCAACACAAACTATCCGCAACTCTTTAACTAATGAAAACGTAAACCGTATCAACTGTCGTTACTTTTAACAGGGTCGGCGTTAACATTTTAATTCAACATATCGATTAACTCATGACTTACGGCGTTGCCTCACTATGTTCCTAGTGCGTAGAAAGACAACTTTTCTTGTGCTAGACTCGCACATGTGTGGTCCCCACCTTCCCGTTTCTCCAAACTGGTATTTTCCCACAGGACGCAGCGAAACCGGATGTGACATCGCATGCCGCGATATATCACCGACAATGAATTTACTTTAAACAATCCTAACTTTAACTAGAAAATGCTAACAAATGAATTACTAAGCAAAAATATTATAAACTAAATAACTGCCATAAAGGCAACACAATGGGTATGGATAGAACGAATGCAAGCAGGCTGCTTCCACTGAGGCTAGGGGAGAAAAAAAAACCAGAGGACATGGGTTAAGGGTGAAGCGGAAAAAGTTTAAAGGGAACACTTGGGGTTGCTTCTTCACACAGAGAGTGGTAGGAGTGTGGATTGAGCTGCCAGATGAAGTGGTAAATGCGGGCTCACATTTAACATTTAAGAACAACTTGGACAGGTACGTGGATGAGAGATGTATGGAGGGATATGGTCCAGGTGCAGGTCAGTGGGACTAGTCAGAAAAATGGTTTGGCACAGCCAAGACGGGCCAAAAGGTCTGTTTCTGTGCTGTAATGTTCTATGGTTCTAATTAAATTGGAAATTTGACACTTGGTCTCCTCAGCTACATCATTGGCGTAGACTGTGAACAGCTGAGGCCCAACCACCAATCTCTTTGGTATTTTCCAGTTAGTAACTGATCTTTAAACATCATATTCTCTTCCTCTCACTAGGTATAATTTCTCTCCAAAGGCAAACGGGGAAAAAACATGTTCATGAATCAGGGGAGGTTTCATGGAATACTGTGTAATTCCACAAGCTGAGGAAAGAAGGCACACAATTTCTTTGAAGGATTTCTCCAGGAATTTTGAGTTTGTATCACACTTTATCTTAATTCTTTTAATACTGATTTATTTGAATGGCTTTCCAATTCTTAGCCCGACATTCATTTGCTTTCCAATTTACAGATATGAGTGTATTTGGGAAAAAAATCACTTCAAACCTGTCCAAATTTATTTCCCATATGGTTCTTCTAAGAAACAGGCAATCTTGACTCTATCTGAATTTGGATCTTGGTTTGTCCTTTTAGGACCGAGATGAGGAAAAACTTCTTTACACAGTGTTATGAATGCACCACAGCTCTGAGGGGCCGAAGGGGCGGGGGAGCCCCCTCCTTTGTGAGAATCGCAAGAGCATTATTGGGTTGGCTCAGAGGACTCAGGAAATGAGAGAGACCTGGCCATTGTCTCCTGGAGACCATGTTTGTGGATTGGAGACTATGCTACGTGCAAGCCCTCGGGCAAAGTGGGCTGGTTGAGAGAGAGATTGCATCATCCCAACCTGATTGACATCTGAGACCCCGTGAGGAAGTATAAAAGAGGGTCTGGGGGAACAACCCCTGGAGACGCACCAGAAGAAACATTAATGATCCCGTAGTAGCGGGAAGCCATTTGAAGGAAGCCACGTGCATTTGGTTCCCTAGCCTGGGGGCCGGTGGCGGGTACCACAGAAATGATTTTCTTGAACTAACAACGAGGAACCAACTTTCCCAATTCAACGGATTTGCTTCATAAAAGACCCGGGCAAGTTTCTTTTCTCACCAATCTCTCTCTCTCCAACAAGTGAAAACCCAGCGGTCCCAAAGGCTGAAGCCTTCAGGAACTGAGTGACTTTTATATTTCCATCGGACAATATATAATCCCCTAGACAAACGATCAAGCTATTTCTTATTGATGATTATTATTATACCCGCGCTTTTAGATTGAGTATTGACGACGTATATTATCTGAATATTTGTATTAATCTTATTTTTGTGCCCCTTTATAAATAAAGACTTTTAAAAATAGTACCATCAGACTTCAACGGACCTCTCTATCTTTGCTGGTAAGTGACCCAGTTACAGGGTACGTAACAGCTTGTGGATCTCGTCTCGGGATTTGATACCAAATTGGAGGGCCAGTGAATCGGGATTGTAAGTCCAAACTTGGATCTGGTACGCGGGTAGCCAGATGGGAAACCAGCAAAGATGGACGTGGATGACTTTATAGGAAACCCGACTCTGGTAAATTTGGCGAAGGGGTTAAACCTCGCAGAGGTGAGTTCGTCAATGAAAAAGAGGGAGGTGCGAAGGGCCATAACTCAGTATTACATTGAGAAGAATGTGTTTGCAGCTGAGGTATTGGAAAATATCCCTGAAAAGGTATCAGCTAGTGGGACAGTTCAGTTAGAGTTGGAGAAATTAAGGTGGGAACATGAAATTAAGTTAAAGCAGCTGGAAATAGCAGAGAAAGAGAGAGAGAGAGAGGAAGGGCCGAGAAAGAAAGAGAGCATGAACTTCAGCTAAAAGAGCTGGAAGCAGCTGAGAGGGAGAAGGAAAGGGCCGAGAGGGAGAAGGAGGCAGAGAGACAGAGGAAACATGACTTGGAGATGGAGAAGTTAAAGCAAGAACAACGAAGTCAGGGGTCGGACCGAGAGGAGTGGTTTGATGTCAGTCGGGCGTTGAGGTTAGTACCTCCGTTCGAGGAGATGGATGTTGATAGTTATTTCTTGCTTTTTGAAAAGGTTGCAGTGAATCAGAAGTGGCCCAGAGAGCAGTGGGTGGTGTTGTTACAAAGTGTGTTAAGAGGGAAGGCCCAGCGGGCATATGCGGCATTGTCCACGGAGGGGGAAGAGGAAGAGAAATATGACCAAGTAAAAGCGGCCATTCTCCAGGGTTATGAGCTAGTAGCTGAAGCATATAGACAAAAGTTCAGAAATTTACGAAAAGGGTGGAATCAGACGTATACCGAGTTTGCCTATGAGAAGAGTGTGCTCTTGGATCGTTGGTGCACCGCGGAAAAGGTGGACGAGGATTATGGGTGTCTCAGGGAGTTACTTTTGATTGAAGAATTTAAAGGTTGTGTTTCGGAGGACATCTGGATGTATTTGAATGAGAAGCTGAATAAGTCCATTTCAGAATTTGCTAGGTTCGCGGATGAATATGCCCTAACCCACAAGACAAAGTTTTCCTCGAATAAAAGTTCCCAGAGAGACCGTGGGAACGATCGAGAAAGTCCAACGAGTGAGGCAGAGGTCCCACCGGGAGCTAGTGGTAAGGTTGAGAGGGAAAGGCCAGACGGCCAGAGATTTCTGGGCTTGACCTGTTTTAATTGTGGAAAGGGGGGACGTATTGCATCTTGGTGCTTTGCTCTGAGGAAAGAGACAGGAAAAGGGAAAGCAGCAGTCCCTATCGGATATGCCGTGGTAATCAGTAGCTCGACAAGAGAGCCCCGGGTAGACAGAGTACAAGAACGGTTCGAGACTTGTCTGTCACACGGAACCATGTCTGTGAGGGAGGGAGACCCACCAATTCCTGTACGAATCTGGAGAGACACGGGGGCTGAGCTGTCGTTGATCAGCAGTAAGGTACTAGAACTTGGTTGAAAAATGGGCATGGTAAAGGTAGAGGGGATCAGCAAAAGGATAGAAATGGTGCCTTTATATAAGGTCATTATGGATTGCGAGCTGGTGTCTGGACCAGTTGAAATAGGGGTGTCCTCAGAATTCCCGAGAACTGATGTGGACGTCCTTCTTGGTAACGTTTTAGCCGGTGGTAAGGTTTGGGCAGCCATGATGCCGACCCGCCGACCGGCAAGTGCGGTGGCCCCGCCCCTAGATTCCCAGATCTATCCCGCATGCGCGGTCACTTGCAGCCTGTCGAGAAAGGCAGCTGAGAACGAGAGCAGTTTAAATCTGGCCAGTTTTGATTTGGCCGAGATGTTTCTACCGACCCTGTAAAATGAGGGTTTAGAGGGTGGTAAGACGAAGAGTAGTAAAGTAAAAAAGGGTAAGGGAGCGGAGGTAGATCTGCCTTTAGCGAGGAGAAAGGTCCTAGAGGCAGAAAATAAAGATGAGGAACTGATAGAGCGGTTAAGAGGTCCAGAGTTGGACAGGGATGATCTGTCTGGTTTGGCAGAACTGTTTGAAGAAGTTGAAAATTCTAAAGGTGTTCCCGATAATGAAATGAGGACAGCCCTAGATGAAAAGGGTGCCCTTACCTCGGAGAAGTCTGCTGGCTTGGCAGGTGAGGTTATTTCAGCCCACGGGGTTGAGGTTACTCCGGAAGGGAGTTGCCCCGAGAGTACCTGGGAGAAACGGAGGAACTTAGAATTTGAAAAGGGTACAGGTATTGAAAGCCTGGAAGAGGCCAATGTCCCGTTTGAGTGTGTCCAAGATGGGGATGCACGTGGTACTGGAACTAATAACGGAGCTCAGAAAAAGTCTGAGGTATTTGATTCAGTGGAACGGGGCGGCCGTCCTTGTAGGTCAGTTAGACTTGGTTCAGTGGGAAAAGGGTTAACCTTGGTAACAGTGGGAAGTGAGAGTTCCCAGGTGTTTGTGCTCGAAGGTGTGTTCAAAGTTAATGCAGAATTTAAGAATGGGGATATAAGAATTATTATTGAAGGAAACGGAAAGTCTGCAGTTCCCAAGTCGAATGAAGAAATTTTAAACCCGGCAGATCGCTTACAGAGTAAGCCGGGAGATAGGGGGCCCCCCACTCTATTGTTACGCCAGGATGTGGTGTGAAGAGGCCGAACTCGAAATGCTGCGTGAATAAAGTGTTCGGATTAAAACCCAATAGCCTGAAGGGTCCTGACGAGAGGGCTAGCCACCTGTGTAAAATTAAAGAATTGGGTGGAAATGGTCTAAGTTTGGGACACAGTGTTGATAAAATAACCCCTATGAAAAAGGTGGGCGGGAGTTTACCTCACCAGATTACTCAAGTTCCCCACGTGGGAACTCACCGGAAAAGAGGCGACGGTTAGTGGGGATGCCATTTTAAATAGCTAAGCAGGTTGTACGGGATTTCGCCACAGCCTGTGAATAATAAAGACAGCCCCCTTGGAAACCTGCCTGTTAAGTGAAAATGACCGAAATGACTAGTATTCGCATAAACTTTTGTAGATGCACATAAGCGAAGATCACAACTCCTTAGTTTTGTTGCTGAAAAAAAAAGGTGGTTATTAAGTTGAAGTCTGATGCTACAAGACTTTAGTAAGGTACAAGATGTTAAAATATTAAAGGAAATGCCACTGTAATCGTTAACCATTTGGATGCTGAATTGAATGTATCACTGTATTACCCTGTAGAAAAAAAAAACTTTTGTATTGTGTTAGCTTCTAAAACCCTGTAAGACTCTGTACTACTTCATTTCACCGCTGGTGAAAACGCTTTGAAGAAAGGGGGTGTTATGAATGCACCACAGCTCTTAGGGGCTGAAGGGGCGGGGAGCCCCCCTCCTTTGTGAGAATCACAAGAGCATTATTGGGTTGGCTCAGAGGACCCAGGAAATGAGAGAGACCTGGCCATTGTCTCCTGGAGACCACGTTTGTGGATTGGGGACTATGCTACGTGCAAGCCCTCGGGCAAAGTGGGCTGGTTGAGAGAGGAATTGCATCATCCCAACCTGATTGACATCTGAGACCCCGTGAGCAAGTATAAAAGAGGGTCTGGGGGAACAACCCCTTGAGACGCACCAGAAGAAACGCTAATGATCCCGTAGTAGTGGAAAGCCATTTGAAGGAAGCCACATGCATTTGGTTCCCTAGCCTGGGGGCCGGTGGCGGGTACCAAAGAAATGATTTTCTTGAACTAACAATGAGGAACCAACTTTCCCAATTCAACGGATTTGCTTCATAAAAGACCCGGGCAAGTTTCTTTTCTCACAAATCTCTCTCTCTCCAACAAGTGAAAACCCAGTGGTCCCAAAAGGCTGAAGCCTTCAGGAACTGAGTGACTTTTATATTTCCATCGGACAATATATAATCCCCTAGACAAATGATCGAGCTATTTTTTATTGATGGTTATTATTATACTCGCACTTTTAAATTGAGTATTGATGACGTATATTATCTGAATGTTTGTATTAATCTTATTTTTGTGCCCCTTTATAAATAAAGACTTCTAAAAATAGTACCAACAGACTTCAATGGACCTCTCTATCTTTGCTGGTAAGTGACCCAGTTACAGGGTACGAAACAACAGAGAGTGGTGAATCTGTGGAATTTTCAGCCACAGGAAACAGTTGAGGCCGGTTCATTGGCTATATTTAAGAGGAAGTTAGATATGGCCCTTGTGGCTAAAGGGATCAGGGGGTATGGAGAGAAAGCAGGTACAGGGTTCTGAGTTGGATGATCAACCATGATCATACTGAATGGCGGTGCAGGCTCGAAGGGCCGAATGACCTACTCCTGCACCGATTTTCTATGTTTCTATGTTTCTAACCTCAGCATGAAACAGAAAAGAAAGAAGCCTATTCTTCAGTGTTTGTGGAATTACCATCTTTTCCAGTAACCCTACTCTTCTTTACATGCATGTATATCAATTCCCTTTGAAAGTTATCTTTTAATTTGGTGCTACTACCCTTTCACACAGTACATTTTATGCTGTAAAAACACATCCCATAATCTGCAATAACCTTATTGAGTATCTAATGAATTTTCTTATTCCTTCAAGGCGGTCAATTGTTTTGACTCCAAAACCCCACAAGAGTTAAATATCTTAGTCTCTAAGATATTTAAGACAAATTCAACAAGTTTATGTTTTAATAATTTAATTTCTGTTACTATTAATAAACTCTTCTACATACACTTTGCCAAAACCACTTAACATTCCTGTCTGAGTGGTTGAATATATATGCTGTTCAATCTTTCATAATTATGACAGAGTCATTCCAGATGCTATAGCTTCTCTGAAGTACTTCCAATATCCTCCTTTTACTGAACCACCAGCATTGCACACTGTACTCCAGATGTGCTCTCACCAATGTAGTAGTTAGTTTAAGCATTATTTCCTAACATTTATATTACAATAAAAAATAATATTCTGTTGGCTTTCCTACTTATGTTTTGTAACTATATGGGGGAATTTATGAATGATATGCTAGGATATCCAGATAATGATGTATTTTACAGCTCTGAAGTTTTTCATTAATCAGGTAATTTCTAACCCCCCCCCCCTACCTCCCGCCAGGTTGTTCTCTGGCAAAAGTGTACTTGATAAGTAGGAGGCCTTCAAAAGTGAAATTTTGAGAGTTCAAAGCTTGTATGTGCCTGTCAGAATAAAAGGTAATGTAAACAGGTGTAGGGAACTTTGGGTTACAAAGGTTATTGAGGTCCTGCTTAAGAGAAAGAAAGGAGGTGCATAACAGGTATAGGCAGGAAGGAACAAATGAGGTGCTTGTGGAGTATAAGAAATGCAAGAGAACATTTAAGAAAGAAATCAGGAGGACAAAAAGAAGGCATGAAGTTACTCTAGCAGACAAGGTGAAGGAGAATCCTAAGAGATCCTACCGATATGTTAAGAGCAAAAGGATTGCAGGGGACAAAATTGGTCCTCTGGAAGATCAGAATGCTCATCTATATGTGGAGCCAAAAGAGATGGGGTAGATCTTAAATGGATTTTTTTGCATTTGTGTTTAATTGGGTAATGGACACAGAGTTTATAGCAGTAAGCCAATGCAGCAGCAAGGTTATTGAGCTCATACAGATTTCAGAGGAGGAGGTATTGTTGTTTTAAGGCAATTTTGAGTGGACAATTCATTGACAAGATGTTTGCTCAGACCCTCTGGGAAGTAAAAATTGCTGGGGCCCTCCCAGAGACATTTACTGAATTGAATTGCCTTTATTTCCTTCGTCCTTCACTTACATGAGGAGTAAGAATCTTTACAGAATGTCTCCATCTAAATGAGCAACGTGTAATTTATAATAAATAGTATGTAGAACAGGACAGTCAATACAGCATAGAAATACAATAGTATCAGCATGAATTAAGCAGTCTGATGGCCTGGTGGAAGAAACTGTTTCGGAGCCTGTTGGTCCTGGCTTTCATTCTGTGATACCGTTTCTCGGATGGTAGTAGCTGGAACAGTTTGTGGTTGGGGTGACTCAGGTCACCAATAATCCCTCAGGCCCTTTTTACGCACTTGTCTCTGTAAATGTCCTGAATTGTGAGAAGTTCACATCTACAGATGCACTGGGCTATCTGCGCCACTCTCCAGTGTCCTGTGATTCAATGAAGTACAGTTCCCATACCAGGCAGTGGTGCAGCCAGTCAGGATGCTCTTAATTTTGCCCCTGTAGAAATTCCTTAGGATTTGGGGACTAATGCCTAACTTCTTCAGCTGTCTGAGGTGAAAGAGGCACTATTGTGCTTTTTTCATCACTCAACCGGTATGTACAGACCATGTGAGAACCTCGGTGATGTGTATGCTGAGGAACTTAAAGCTGTTCACCCTCTCAACCCCAGATCCATTGATGTCAATAGGGGCTAGCCTGTCTCCATTCCTCATGCAATCCACAACAAGCTCCTTTGTTCTTGCAACATTGAGGGAGAGGTTGTTTTCTTGACACCACTGTGTCAGGGTGATGACTTCTTCTCTGTAGGCTGTCTCATTATTTGAGATAAGGCCAATCAATGTAGCATCATCAGCAAATTTAATTAGCAGATTGGAGCTGTGGGTGGTGACACAGTCATGGGTATACAGGGAGTAAAGGAGAGGGGCTTAGGTCACAGTCCTGAGGGGCACCTGTGCTGAGGGTCAGATTACATATATCATTCACGACAGTTAAGGTCCTGGAGGATTGGAGGATAGCCAATGTCGTTCTGCTGTTTAAGAAAGGCTCTAAAAGTAAATCAGGAAATTATAGGCTGGTGAGCCTGACATCAGCAGTGGGAAAGTTATTGGAAGATATTCCAAGAGACCAAATATACAAGTTATTGGATAGACATTGACTGATTAGTGATAGCCAGCATAGCTTTGTGCATGGTAGGTCATGTCCAGCCAATCTTAGAGTTTTTTGAGGAAGCTACCAGGAAAGTTGATGAAAGCAGATGTTAGAAAGGTAACTGATAAGGTCCCGCACAAGAAGATTCAGCCACTCAGCATTCAAGACAAGGTAGTAAGTTGGATTAAACATTGAGTTTGTGGGAGAAGCCAAAGAATGGTAGTTGATGGTTGCCTCTCTGACTGCAGGCTTGTGACTAACGGAGTCCCAAAGGGATCAGTGCTGAGCTTATTGTTGTTTGTCATCTATATCAATGATCTGGATGATAATGTGGTTAACTGGATCAGCAAATTTGCAGATGATACCAAATTTGGGGGTGTAGTGGATAGTGACGAAGACCATCTGACCAGATGGAAAAGTGGGCCAGGAGAGGCAGATGGAATTTAATGCAGACAAGTTTGAGGTTTTACACTTTGATAAAGCCAACCAGGAGGTAGGCCTAACACAGTGGAAGTCAGGGCTCTGGGAAGTGCGGTAGAGCAAAGGGATCTGGGAATATAGGTACGTAATTCATTGAAAGTGGCATCACAGTTGGATGGGGTCATAAAGAAAATATTTGGCACATTGGTATTCATAAATCAAAATACTGAGTACAAGAGATGGGATGTTATCTTGAAGTTCTATAAGATGCTGGCTGAAGCCTAATTTGGAGCATTGTGTGCCAATTTGGTCATCTACCTGCAGGAGCAAGGACCTTGCTTGGGCTTGAGGACCTGGGTTATAGGGAAAGATTGAATAATTTAGGACTTTATTTCTTGGAATGTAGAAGACAGAGGGAATATTTGATAGAGGCATACAAAATTAAGAGTGGTATAGATTGAGTAAATGCAAGCAAACGTTTTGCACTGAAGGTGGGTGGGTCTACAACTTGAGGTTATGGGTTAAGGGTGAAAAGTGAAATGTTTAAGTGGAACATGAGGGGAAACCTTCACTCAAAGGGTGGTGAGACTGTAGAATGAGCTGCCAGCACAAGTGCTGCATGCAAGCTCAACTTCAATGTTTAAGAGAAGTTTGGATAGATATATGGATGTTGGGGTATGGAGGGCTTTGGTCCAGGTGCAAGTGGATGGCAGCAGGCAGTTGGACTGGTTTGGCATGGACTAGATGGGCTGAAGGGCCTGTTTCTGTGCTACATTTTTCTATGACACTATGACTATTTGCATTACCAAACAACACAACAATGAGTGCTGGTCCAAAATAACCTTCAATAGAACATAAAACACAGGAAACCCGTGCAGGTTGAAACCAAACTAATCACTTAAGAACAAGAAGCCCAAGGCAAGCTTATTCACGTAGTGTGTGTCATGAAAATCACAGTGAGAGTTTAATGGCAAAAGTAGTCATTAAACAACTCTAATAAACTCAAATAAATGAGGTTCCGGTGTTTTGAGACAGTCACTACCCATCGCTTCTTCCTGGTCCAAAGGGCTTAAGACATGCCCCCTTATGACTGGCACCTGATGGCCCAGGGTGACCAGGATACATGTTATGAAAGTCCAAGATTAATTCAGGGTCTAAAATGTCCTGAGAGGGAATCCAGCATTTCTCTTCCGGTCCATTGCCTTCCCAGTCTACGAGATATTGTACCTCACCACAGACACGAGTCCAGTAGTCAACTAACTGTAAACCTGTTGTCCATCAACAGAATGAGAAGGGGGAAGAGCCTTGGGAACAGGGGCCAAGGGACAGGCTTCAAGTGGGAGACATGAAAGATGGAATAGATATGCAAGATTCTGGGTAATTGTAAGCAACATGTCATTGGATTGATTTTCTGGAGAACCTTTGAAGGGCCAATGCATTTGGGAGCCAATTTCCGAGAAGACAAAAGGCCCTCCAGAACTTGCAAGTGAATTGCGGGCCATGGTCTGAGACAATATCCTGGGGGAAGGCCATGAATCTGGAAGATATTTTGCATTATCAGCTTGGCTGAATCTGCTACTGTGGGTAGTTTGGGGAGAAGAACAAAGTTACAAGCCTTTGAAAACCAGTTCACCACAATCATTATGACAGTCTTCTCTCAGGACAGAGGAAAGCCAATGATAAAAGCCAGTCTTCCTTTAGGACAGTGCTCTTGGTTCTTTATTCCAAGCACACATATTGCATGCTGAAACATAGCCTTTATAAACAGTAGAGCATGTAAAACTTCCAGTTGAACAACTATGTTGGAGGCATGCCCTCACTTCAATACCTAACTGTGGACCACTTCAAGGATGAAGATATGGCCAGGTTCCCCATTACCAGGATTGGCCTCTTGTTATTCTTGGGCCCTCCATACAGTGGAATCAATCCTCCATCTATTGGGAGCCACCAGCCTTAGCTTGGAGACAATGGTCTCTGGGACTTCCTCTTTGTCTGGCATTTCCAGCTGACTAGAAAGAGAGTCCAGTTTCTGATTCTCAGAACAAGGCCTGTATATAATGATAAAATTGGTCCTGTTGAAGAACAATGACCAGCGTGCTGGCCAAGAATTCATTCTCTTGGCATCTTGGATATAAGCTGGGTTCTCATGATCAGTCCAATCAGAAAGGGGTGTTTGTCTCCCTCCAGCCAATGTCTCCATTCTTCAAGTGTCAAACTGACAGCAAACAACTCCCTGTTGCTGATAACAAAGTTCAGCTCGACGGGAGGGAATGTGTGAGAGGGAATCTGGATCAGGGAAACAAGTACATGTTCCAAGGTAAATCATTTCTTGTGATTGCAGAAACCTGTTTGCAATTTGCTGAAAAAAAAGTTGGTGAACTCTAAAAAGCATCAGTGTGGTTTGGCAGACATAGAGTATGGCCAATTTCATACTGCTTGGATCCTATCACTCTGTAAATTACGATTGAAAATAAAGTGACTCAGAAAAGAAACTTTGGATGCATGAAATTCACCCTCTTCAAGTTTAACAAAAAGTTAGTTTTCGGAGGCATTGAAGAACTATCCATGTATGGTGGACATGTTCCTGAAGTGACCGAGAAAAAACAAGAATATTATCCAAATAAACAAAGTGGTTAAGTATCTCAAGGAATGCGTCATTGATGAAGTTCTGAAAGACTGCTGAAGTGTTAAAGAAACCGAATGGCATCACCAGGTACTCATAGTGTTCAGTGGGAGTGTTGAAGGCTATCTTCTGTTCATCTCCCTCTAGAATCCGGATCAGGTTGTAGGCATTTGAGCTTTAGTTTAGTGAAGACCGTGGTTCCTTAACTTAACTTAAATGCTGTGTTCATTAGAGCAAGTGGGTGCCATTTCTCAATCGTAATTCTACTTAGACCTCTAATTGATACATAGCTTCAGTCCACCGTTCTTCTTGGATATAAAAAAGATCCCCACTCTGACAGGTGAAATGGACAATTTGATAACTCCAGATGTCAAACCTTCCTTACTGTAATCCTCCGTAGCTTGCCTCTCAGGAGCAGACAAGGCATACAGCTGTCTCCAAGAAGGACAAGTATCAGGTAGTAAAATGATGGCGTAATTGTAGTTCCTATGAGGGGCAAGTGTAGTGGTTCTCCTATTGCTGTACACCTCAACAAATGCAAATACTCTGAAGGCACTCCCGACTGCATTGAGTTCAAGTGTGCTTTTGAGGAATCAGGGAATAGCTTAACTGACAGATTGACACAGTTCATAGCAAATTGTCCAGAAATGTAGACAGGCATCTCAGACCCTCTAGGAAGGTATATATCCTGGCGGAGGGTTGACCAACCTTGACCTTTGCCAGAAGATATGCAAATCCAAGGTTTATGAAGGTGTAACCATTGATACCCAAGGAGTAATGAAATGATTGCAGACTGAAGATGGAAACAAATTGATTTCTTGGATCTTCCAATAGTCAATTTGAGAGCAATGGAAAAATAAAAGATTTGTCCAGGCTCCAATTGTCTACCAGCAAGAGCCATAGCAGAGATAGGCTGGTCAAGGTGTGCCTTAGAAATTTGGATTCTCTGACAGTACAATGTCCAGAAACTTTCCTGCCAAACCAGACTCTACCAAAGCTCTCAGAATGTTGACCTCTCCCCAAGATAACAGGGATGGTAATATCACTCTAGGGCTTGACAAAGTGAGAGAGAAACTTGAGAAGTTACAGTTCTCCTCTCACCTGGATGATCCTGGGTGTTTACCACCAAGTCCGGGCAGATGACTCAGAAGTAGTCACCTTATTACTTCTAGTCACTTCTGGACACCTCATTATAGGAAGGATGTGGAAGCTATGGAGAGGGTGCAGAGGAGATTTACCAGGATGTTGCCTGGATTGGAGAACAAGTCTCATGAAGCAAGGTTAGCAGAGCTGGGACTTTTCTCTTTGAAGTGTAGAAGAATGAAAGGGGACTTGATAGAGATTTACAAGATTATGAGAGGCATAGATAGGGTTGGTAGTCTGTACTTGTTTCCCAGGGCACCAATAGCAAACACCAGAGGGCATATGTACAAAATTAAGGGAGGGAAGTTTAGGGGAGACATCAGGGGTAAGTTTTTTTACACAGAGTGTTGTGGGTGCCTAGAATGATTTGCCAGGGATAGTGGTGGAGGGTAAAACATTAGAAGTATTTAAGAGCCTCTTGGACAGACACATGGATGAAAGAAAAATGGAGGGTTATGGGGTAGTGTGGGTTTAGTACTTTTTATACTGTCGATTCATATGGCTGTATCCATAGGTTCCTCCAAATTCTTTACCTGGTCTGTGGTCGTAAGAGTGTTTTTAAGCTGATCATTTATGGCCCATCTAAATGGAACAACCAAATCTTATTGTTCCACCCGCTCTCTGCCACAAGGGTATGGAAATCAATGGAATAAATTGGCCACAGATCTCACTCCTTGATGCAGCTGGAGGTCTGCTAGCTGCCTTTAACACCCCCAGCAGGATGAGAAAACATCTTGCTCATCGTTCTTAAAAATAATAGTGGAGAGCCCTTCTCCCTTAAAGCTATTGCCATGAAGGGGCTCTACCCGAGAGGAAGGAAATTATATATATTTAAGCTTTCTTATTCCTGTCTGAGGAGAACTTTATGGATTGTAATTCAAAGACTCGGGAGCATTAATTTAAGAGCATGTGGCAAGACTCAGGGTTACCGTTGTACATGTTATGCACCAGCAGCAGTAGATGAGAAATTGAGTCAGGTTTTTATAAATAAACAACAAAAATTGATTAACCTCTACTAAAAAACATCGAAAAGTAAATGAACGACTAACTTAAACAGAAGTAACAGTGTTATGCGGCTATAGTTATCAAATAGTCGAACTTAGAGAGAATTCTTAACAGAGCTTACTCAAGCGCAGTCTTAAAGTGGTAATTTAAAAAGTCCAAGTGGTTATGAAATGACTGAGAGGAGAGACTTTCCGATCTGATCCTTGAAGAAAAAACGAAACTGCTGATGCAAATCCCAGCTGATAAATGCCTTTTCCGAAGATCCTGAAGAATAAGATTTCTCAAAGTAACTGACCTTCTGTTGGAGGTGGTCCTTATTTGGGTGGTAACAAATTTCAGGATCTCTGCTCTGTTCCACTATAATCTCCTTCCTAGACAGAGATAAGTCATTATGGTTAGACTTACTACTAGGATCTTGGTCAAACAAAGAAGGTAGGAAAGTTGCTGACATATCATCAAAATTAGAATCCCAATTTGAGCTGTCATGGGTATCAGACCCATGTTGCACAGGATCATCTGCCTTGGCAGACTGTTTGGCCATAGCTTGGGTTACTGCACAGGAGGGATACATGTTAGAATCCATCTTTGGATCATCAATGATTGGCAGAGTTGTCAGCTGCACTACAGGAAAAACTACCCACCTGTGAGGCTATTCCCTAACAATAATGAAACACTATCCACCTGTAAACTGGGTTGTAGTCTGATTTTAACAGGTCCTGAAACTAAGTCTGACTGTAAAACTAATTTGTGCAGAGATACAGACATAAGGTTAACCTCAATACCTTTACATTTACTTCAATACATTTAAAGACATTTACTTCACCAATGTCAGTCTCATCACTAAACTCTAGAATACTGTCTAATGTAAGTGACTGAGAAGCCTTGGTATCCCAAAGAATTTTTACTGATACTTGAGTGGACCCTTGCTTCACGGAAACATATCCCTCTGACATAAAAGGATCGAATGCCTTCCTAACTCTGTCAGATCTTGACAGAGCTTCCTTTGTATGTCCCGAACCCTGTGGGTTTATGAGTTTTTCAAAGTGTTGTACACAAGCATCTGAAACGGCCTCCTTTTCTCTCTTCTTCAGATGGAAACAAGTAGCCATAACATGACCAGATTTCATACAATAATAACAAATGGGACCAAAATGTTTTTCCTTCACTGGCTTCCCTTTATCCTTACCTTTTTGACTAGTCCTCAATTTAATTTCTGGTTCACCCTGACTATCCATGTTACTTTTTTGGAAAGGTTTACTCGGGGTAAACTTAACTCTGTGAGTTAGGGCAAACTCATCTGCCAATTTAGCAGACTCTTGTAATGTGGTAGCATCCTTCTCATCCAAATATGCATTTGTGCCATTAGGGATGCATCATTTAAATTCCTGAATCAGAACCAACTCTTTTAAGTTGTCAAAATCATCATTCACATTTTTGGATGTGCACCATCTCTCAAAACACATAGATTTGTCATAGGCAAATTCTACATGAGTCTGGTTCACAGATTTCTTTAGATTGCTAAATCTTAGTCTATAAGCCTCCGGAACCAGCTCATAAGCCTTAAGTATAACCTGCTTCACAAAATCATAATCAGTTGCCTTTTCAATGGATAAAGCCATATAAACTTGTGCTTTACCCTTAATTACACTTTGTGTAAGGATTGGTTATTTATCTTTCAACTAGTTGAAACTCTGAGCAACTTTTTCAAAATGTTGGAAGTTCTTATCAACTTCTGCCTCATTAAATGGAGGAACCAGCTTAACTTCTTGACTAACAACAAATTGTTTCCTAAAACCAGAAGCCGGATTCTCGGACCTTAACCTCTCCATCGCTAGCTCAAATTTCCTCTTTTTCTCTGCTTCTTTAACTTCAAATTCCCTCTGTTTATTTGCTTCTCTTTCCACCACCTCCATTTTAAATCTCTGTAACTTCATTTGTTCCAAATGTAGCTGCATCTCACTGGAAACTTCTCTAACACTTCTTCCAAAAAGAACCACAGGAGCCTTGCATGATAGAAACATAGAAAACCTACAGCAGAATCCAGGCCTTTTGGTGCACAAAGTTGTGCTGAACATGTCCCTACCTTAGAAATTACTAGGCTTACCTGTAGCCCTCCATTTTACCAAGCTCCATGTACCTATCGAAAAGCCTCTTCAAAGACCCTATTGTATCCGCCTTCACCACTGTTGCTGGCAGCCGATTCCACGCACTCACCACTCTCTGAGTAAAAACTTACCCCGGACATCTCTTCTGTACCTACTCCCCAGCACCTTAAACCTGTGTCTTCTTGTGGCAACCATTTCAGCCCTGGAGAAAAGCCACTGGCTAGCCACATGATCAATGCCTCTCATCATCTTGTACACCTCTATCTGGTCATCTCTAATCATCCTCAACATCCGAGTTCACTCAACATATTCTCATAATGCATGTCCCCCAATCCAGGCAACATCCTTGTAAATCTCCTCTGCACCCTTCCTATGGCTTGCACATCCTTCCTGTAGTGAGGCGACCAGAACTGATCACAGTACTCCAAGTGGGGTCTGACCAGGGTCCTATATAGCTGCAACATTGCCTCAGCTCCTAAATTCATTTCCACAATTGATGATGGCCAGTACACCATATGCCTTCTTCACCACAGAGCCAACCCGCACAGCTCCTTTGAGCGTCCTATGGACTCGGACCCCAAGATCCCTATGATCTCTCACACTACCAAGAGTCTTACCTTTAATACTATATCCTGCCATCATATTTGACATACGAAAGTGAAACACTTCACACTTATCTGGGTTGAACTCCATCTGCCACTTCTCAGCCCAGTTTTGCATCCTATCAGTGTCCTGCTGTAACCTCTGACAGCCCTCCACACTATCCACAACACCTCCAACCATTGTGTCATCAGCAAACTTACTAACCCATCCCTCCACCTCCTCATCCAGGTCATCTTTAAAAACGACGAATAGAAAGGGTCCCAGAACAGATCCCTGAGGGTCTCCACTGGTGACCAACCTTCATGCACAATCTGACCCATCTACAACCTCTCTTTGCCTTCTGTGGGCAAGCCAGTTCTGGATCCACGAAGAATGTCTCCCCATATCCCATGCCTCCTTACTTTCTCAATGAGCCTTGCATGGGTTACCTCATCAAATGCCTTGCTGAAATCCATATACACTTCATCTACTGCTCTTCTTTCATCAAACTGTAGATGTTGGAACCACCAAACCCATAAAACAACATCCATGTCGAATGGACATGGAAAAATATAGAATCACTGAGCAAGAGATAGAATACATGTTAGAAAAGGATATCATTAGGCCCTCTACTTCAGATTGGAGTTCACCTTGGTCATGGTGCCTAAACCAGATGGTAGTATTTGAGTTTGTACTGGTTACTGGAAGGTGAATGCTGTAACAAAAACAGATGCACATCCAATCCCTCGAGTGGATGATTGTGTGGACAAGGTTGGAAAAGCTAAGTTTCTTACAAAGATCAATCTGTTAAAAGGATATTGGTGTGTTTCACTGATGGATAGAGAAATTTCTGCATTTGTAACACCATCTGGGTTATATGGGTATAATGTTTTGCCATATGAAATGAAGAATGTTCCAGCAACTTTCCAGAGAATGATTAATTCTGTTATTCAAGGGTTAAGACATACAGAAGTCTATACTGATGATTTAGTCACAGGGAATGACACTTGGGAAGCACATATCTCTGCAGTGGAAAAGCTGTTTGAAAGGCTTTCAGAAGCTAATTTAACTGTTAATTTAGCTAGAAATGAATTTGGCCATTACACTGTGACCCATCTTGATCACGTTGCAGGTCCGGGCTTGGTTACAGAAAATAGTTTAAAAAACAAATCAAACTCTAATTCAACAAAATGGTTTGATCTTGCAAGAATATGATCTCTAAATAAATCACATCAAAGGCAAAGATAATGTAATTGCCAACTGTCTGTCCAGATATTGAACTTGCAATGTGATTTTTTTTGGAGTGGAATTTTGATATTTATATATACTCCAGCCATATGTTATATTAGTTTGTAGTGTGCTGTGTGATAATTGTATGTATATTGTGCATTTTGTAAATTTTATACATTTATATATTTTGTAAATTGCAGTTAAAATTTTGCTCTTAATACATCAACATTTTCTTTTCTTGGGGGGAGGTTTTACCTCTCCTGTGAGTTTCTCATGAGCATGATCTAATTCTCTTGTGATATTGAGATGATGTAATTGTCTTCTGATAGTGGAGTGATGTGATGTCACGTGATGGCATGTCCCGGTGGTATAAAAGGGGAGACAATAATTTGTTGCGTAGTTCCTTCATTTGGTGTCACAGTCAGTGGTTACGTAATTGTAGACAAAGAGAGAGAGAGAGAGAGAGAGAGAGAGAGAGAGAGAGAGTGTAAGGAGATACCAGCTTCATGCGAACCCAAAGAATTGGGTAGGAATCAACGGCGTTCTGTGTGTATCGAAGTGATTGACGTGAAGTGTGGCACGCGCTTTTGGTTAACCCCGCAAGTCTTGGGTGTGTGTTGGTCACCTCCGGCGAAAGGTCAATTACTTTGAGAAATCTTATTCTTTGGGCTCTTCAGAAAAGGCATTTATCAGCTGGGATCTGCAGTTTCACTTTTTCTTCAAGGCTCGGATAATCACTGGTTCGGGAAGTCTATACATACATAACACTGTTAACTTCTGTTTAAGTTAGTCATTTGTTTACCTTTCCATGAATTTGAGTAGAGGTTAATAAATTTTCGTTGTTTATTCATAAAAACCTGACTCAATTTCATATCCACTGCTGCAGGTGCATAAAAATATTGGGGGTTTATCCGGGATATGAACGAAATTGGACCTTAATTGATTGTTTAATTAGCGATCTGATTGGGAAGGGGGAAATGCCCGATTCATTTTGATTTGATTGGTTTGTGTGTGAATGTGAGCAGCAATGGATATTGGGGAATTTCTGGCATTGCCAACTCTTGAGGTATTAGCCAAAGTGAAAAAGGTTGGGGTGCTGGAAGTTGCTATACAGCTGAAGATTATGAGAATAACGATGGCTATGACAAAGACAGTGATTCAGAGGAAAGTTGCTGAGCACTACATAGCTATGAAAGTGTTTGATGAAGAGGCGTTAGAGAAGTTTCCAGTAAGTAACCTTGAGATGCAGCTACATTTAGAACAAATAAAGTTACAGAGATTTAAAATGGAGGTGGTGGAAAAAGAAGCAAATAAACAGAGGGAATTTGAAGCTAGAGAAGCAGATAAAAAGAGGGAATTTGAGTTAGCGATGGAGAGGTTAAGGTCCGAGAATCCTGCTTCTGGTTCTAGGAAACAGTTTGTTGCTAGTCAAGAAGTTAAAGTGGTTCCTCCATTTAATGAGGCAGAAGTTGATAAAAACTTCCAGCATTTTCAAAAAGTTGCTCAGAGTTTCAACTGGCTGAAAGATAGATAGTCAATCCTTATACAAAGTGTAATTAAGGGTAAAACACAACAAGTTTATATGGCTTTATCCATTGAAAAGGCAACTGATTATGATTTTGTGAAGCAGGTTATACTTAAGGCTTATGAGCTGGTTCCAGAGGCTTATAGACTAAGATTTAGCAATCTAAAGAAATCTGTGAACCAGACTCATGTAGAATTTGCCTATGACAAATCTATGTGTTTTGAGAGATGGTGCACATCCAAAAATGTGAATGATGATTTTGACAACTTAAAAGAGCTGGTTCTAATTCAGGAATTTAAATGGTGCACCCCTAATGGCATAAAGGCATATTTGAATGAGAAGGACGCTACCACATTACAAGAGTCTGCTAAATTGGCAGATGAGTTTGCCCCAACCCACAGATTTAAGTTTACCCAGAGTAAAACTTACCAAAAAAGTAACATGGATAGTCAGGGTGAACCAGAAATTAAATTGAGGACTAGTCAAAAAGGTAAGGATGAAGGGAAGCCAGTGAAAGAAGAACATTTTGGTCCCATTTGTCATTATTGTATGAAATCTGGTCATGTTATGGCTAATTGTTTCCATTTGAAGAGGGTCTAATGGTATCCTTTTCTAACATATATTCTATCTCTTACTCTGCGATTCTATATTTTTCCATGTCCATTCGATGTAGATGTTGTTTTATGGGTTTGGCATTTCCAACATCTACATCATGGTACTCTTTGGAATGTTGGGAAAGAGATCCCTAAATTTCATAATTAACTGTTTCATTTGCTGTCGCTGCTGTGGCTGTAGATGAGCCAATTTCTCATCAATATTTTCCAAAATTGATGAATTTTTGTAGCCTGGCAGAAATAATGTTCAGTTTAAAATAAGCCTCAGATGGATCAGCACCAAGTTCCCAGGGAGATCAGACAGGAAGAACACACGCACCTGGAAGGTCATTCCCTAACAATAAAGAAACATGATCCACCTATAAACTGGATCGTAGTCTGATTTTAACAGGTCCTGAAACTAACCTTGACTGTAAAATTACTTTGTGCATAGTTACAGACATAAGTTTACCCTCAATACCTCATATAAGTTTTACTTTACCAGTGTCAGCCTCATCACTAAACTCATGTTAAACTCTGATGAGAGCGGGAATAGTTGGGGATGTCATCTAAATATACAAACTCAAACTGGTTCAACATAGCCCTGAGTGCATTGTTAACCAAGGCCTGGAATATAGCAGGAGCATTGGCCAGACCAAAAGGCACCACCAGGAACTCATTGTGGCCATTAGAGGTGTTGAAAGCCGTTTTCCCCTCATCCGCTTCTCTTATGCGAACCAGATTGTAAGCATTGCACAGATCAATTTTGGAAAATATGGTTGCTCCCTGGAGATGTTCAAACGCAGAAGCCAGCAGAGGAAGAGGGTAGCTATTCTTTAGTGATGCTGCTCAGGGGTTGATAATTGATGCAGGGACAGGGCTTGCCATCATTGCTGCTCATAAAAAATTCTGTTCCTGCTGTCAAAGTTGACGGATGGATAAACCCTATGGCCAATGCCTCCTTGATATATTCCTCCATGGCCACCATTTCAGGACGAGAGAGATAAAAGAGCCAGCCCCGGGGAGGACTAGTGCCAGGTAGGATGTCTATGGCACTGTAATATGGCTAGTGTGGGAGCAGGGTGGTGGCCTTTCTTTTACTGTAAACTTCAATAAGATCCACACATGCAGCCAGAATCCCAGACAGGTCCACAGCTTTAGCTGACACAGGAGGGGATTCACAGAATGGAGCTTGAGCTGGAACCAGGCAGGTTGACAGGCATGCCAGTCCCCACTCTTGCAGTAGCTGCAGCAAACAATCGGTCCATGGGTTATGACAGGATAACTGGGGGAGACCAGGTACCAGTGGCAGTTCAGGTGAATTAACCAGACAGAAAGATATTTAATAGAACATAGAATAGTACAGCACAGTACAGACCCTTCAGCTCACAATGTTGTGCCAACCCTTAATCCCTGCCTCCCATACATCACTCCAACTTAAATTCCTCCATATACCTGTCTAGTTGTCTCTTAAATTTCACTAGTGTATTTTCCTCCACCACAGACTCAGGCAGTGCATCTCATACACCAACCACTCTGTGAGTAAAAATCCTTTCTCTAATATCCCCCTTGAACTTCCCACCCCTTAACTTAAAGCCATGTCCTCTTGTATTGAGCAGTGGTACTCTGGGGAAGAGGCACTGGCTGTCCACTCTATCTATTCCTCTTAATATCTTGTATACCTTTATCATGTCTCTGCTCATCCTCCTTCTCGCCAAAGCGTAAAGCCCGAGCTCCCTTAATCTCTGATCATAATGCACACTCTCTAATTCAGACAGCATCCTGGTAAATCTCCTCTGTACCCTTTCCAATGCTTCCACATTCTTCCTACAGTGAGGCGACCAGAACTGACACAGTACTCCGTGTGGCCTAACCAGAGTTTTATAGAGCTGTATCATTATCTCGCGACTCTTAAACTCTATCCCTTGACTTATGAAAGCTAACAACCCATAAGCTTTCTTAACTACCCTATCTACCTGTGAGGCACCTTTCAGGGATCTGTGGACATGTACCCCCAGATCCCTCTGTTCCTTCACACTACCAAGTATCCTGCCATTTGCTTTGTACTCTGCCTTGGAGTTTATCCTTCCAAAGTGTACAACCTCACACTTCCCTGGGTTGAACTCCATCTGCCACTTCTCAGCCCACTCCTGCATCCTATCAGCACCTCTCTGCAATCTTCGACAATCCTCTACACTATCCACAACACCACCAACCTTTGTGTCAGCTGCAAACTTGCCAACCCACCCTTCTACCCCCACATCCAGGTCGTTAATAAAAATCACAAAAAGTAGAGGTCCCAAAACAGATCCTTGTGGGACACCACTAGTCACAACCCTCCAATCTGAATGTACTCCCTCCACCATGACCCTCTGCCTTCTGCAGGCAAGCCAATTCTGAATCCACCTGGCCAAACTTCCCTGGATCCCATGCCTTCTGACTTTTTTAATAAGCCTACCATGTGGAGCCTTATCAAATGCCTTACTAAAATCCATGTAGATCACATCCACTGCACTACCCTCATCTATATGCCTGCTCCACCTCCTCAATGAACTCTAATGATCTGCCCTTCATAAAGCCATGCTGACTGTCCCTGATCAGACCATGACTCTCTAAATGCTCCTTGATCCTATCTCTAAGAATCTTTTCTAACAGCTTTCCCACCACAGATGAAAGGCTCACTTGTCTATAGTTACCCGGACTATCCCTACTACCTTTTTTGAACAAGGGGACAACATTCGCCTCCCTCTAATCCAACGGTACCATTCCCATGGACAACGAGGACATAAACATCCTAGCCAGAAGTTCAGCAATCTCTTCCCTCGCCTCATGGAGCAGCCTGGGGAATATTCCGTCAAGCCCTGGAGACTAATCCGTCCTAATGTATTTTAACAACTCCAGTACCTCGTCTCCCTTAATATCAACATGCTCCAGAACTTCTACATCACTCATATTGTCCTCACCATCATCAAATTCCTTCTCATTGTTGAATACCGAGGAGAGGTATTCATTGAGGACTTCAGCCACTTCCACAGCCTCAGGCACATCTTCCTACATTTATCTCTAATCAGTCCTACCTTCACTCCCATCATCCTTTTGTTCTTCACATAATTGAAGAATACCTTGGGGTTTTCCTTTACCCTACTCGCCAAAGTCTTCTCATGTCCCCTTCTTAAGCTCCTTTCTTGCTACCCTATATTCCTCAATAGCCTCATCTGATCCTTGCTTCCTAAACCTCATGTAATCTGCCTTCTTCCACCTGACTAGATTTTCCAGCTCACTTATCACCCATGATTCCTTCACCCTATCATTCTTTATCTTCCTCACCAGGACAAATTTATCCCTAATGTCCTACAAGAGATCCCTAAGCATCGACCACATGTTCATAGTACATTTCCCTGCAGAAACATCATCCCAATTCACCCCCACAAGTTCTAGCCTTATAGCCTCATAATTTGCCCTTCCCTAATTAAAAATTTTCCCGTCCTCTCTGATTCTATACTTTTCCATGATAATGCTAAAGACCAGGGAGCGTTGGTCACTGTCCCCCAGATGCTCACCCACTGAGAGATCTGAGATCTGACCTGGTTCATTACAAAATACTAGATCCAGTATGGCATCCCCCCTAGTCCACCTGTCAACATACTGTAACTGGAATCCATCCTGGACACACTTAACAAACTTTGCCCCATCTAAATCATTGGAACTAATCAGATACCAATCAATATTAGGGAAGTTAAAGTCACCCATGATAACAACCCTGTTATTTTTGCACCTTTCCAAAATCTGCCTCCCAATCTACTCCTCGGTATCTCTGCTGCTACCAGGGGGCCTATAGAATACTCCCAGTAGAGTAACTTCTCCCTTCCTGTTCCTGACTTCCACCCATACTGAATCAAAAGAGGATCCTGCTACATTTCCCACCCTTTCTGTAGCTGTAATAGTATCCCTGACCAGTACTGCCACCCCTCCTCCCCTTCCCCCCCTATCCCTTTTAAAACACTGAAATCCAGGAATATCGAGAATCCATTCCTGCCCTGGTGCCAGCCAAGTCTCTGTAATAGCCACTACATCATAATTCCATGTATGTATCCAAGCTCTCAGTTCATCACCTTTGTTCCTGATGCTTCTTGCATTGAAGTACACACACTTTAGCCCTTCTACCTTACTACCTTTACACCCTTTATTCTGCTTGTCTTTCCTCAAAGCCTCTTTATATGTTAGATCTGGCTTTACTCCATGCACTATACTTGCAGTTCTCGCATGACCTTTATCCTCCTCCACCTCAGTATCTGCTCTAACACTCTGGTTCCCCTTACCCTGAAAATCTAGTTTAAACCCCCCGGAACAGCATTAGCCAACCTTCCTGCAAGGATATTAACCCCCCTCCAGTTCAGGTGCAACCCATCTTGTCAGAACAGGTCCCACCTTCCCTGGACCAAGGCCCAGTTGTCCAGAAACATGAAGCCCTCTGTCCTGCACCAACTCCTTAGCCACGTACTTAGCACATTATCTTCCTATTTCTAGCCTCACTAGCATGTGGCACAGGTAGCAATCCTGAGACTGCAACCCTGGAGGTCCTGTCCAACTTTGCACCTAACTCTCTAAACTCTCTTTGCAGGACTTCCTCTTTCTTCCTATCCATGTCATTGGTCCCTACATGGACCACGACATCTAGCTGTTCACCCTCCCTCTTGAGAATACTGAGCACAATCTGAGATATCGCTGACCCTTCCACCAGGGAGGCAACGGGTCATCCAGGATTCTTGATCTCTTCCACAGAACCTCTTATCAGTCCCCCTAACTATCGAATCCCCTATCACTACTGCTCTCCTCTTTTCCCTCCTTCCTTTCTGAGCTGAGAGTCCAGTCTCGGTGCCAGAGACGCAACCACTGCAACTTGTCCCAGGTAGGTCATCCCCACCAACAGTATCCAAAACGGTATACTTATTGTTGATGGGAATGGCTACAGGGGTGCTCTGCTCTTCCTGTCTATTCCCCTTCCCTCTCCTGACAGTCACCCAACTACCTGTCTCCTGACTTTTAGGGGTGACTATCTCCCTGAAACTCCTGTCTATTTCTGCCTCTGCCTCACGAATGATTCGAAGTTCATCCAGCTCCAGCTCCAGTTCCCTAACACGGTTTGTCAGGAGCTGCAGCTGGATGCACCTTTTGCAGGTGTAGTCATCAGGGACAATTGTGCTCGCTCTGACTTCCCACATACTGTAAACGGAGAACTTGACTGCCCTAACTGCTGCCTCCATTACCTACTTAATTAGATTAATTAAAGCTTACCTGGCCTTACCTCACTGAGAGCAAGCTTGTCCTCAGCCTCTGCTCGCTGAAGCCTCTTGAGCCAAAGCCTTCCAACTCTGTCTCCCATTACTCTGTCGCTCATTCTTCCGATGACCGCTCCGTTAATCTGCTCACTTTTTAAACTCTCCCGCTGTCTCACAGGCTGACCTTCACATGCTTATGCAGTCGTGCCCCGTTCAAATTGCCGAAGAAATGACCTTCCCCCTCTCAATCAGCTTGGTTTTTAAACTCTCCCGCTGTCTCACAGGCTGACCCTCATGCGCTTACACAGTCATGCCCCATTCAAACTGCTGAAGAAATGACCTCATGATGTTTGCCTTTGAGCACCGGGGGCAGGAGGGGGGAGAGGGGGAGAGGGGGAGCGGGAGGAGAGGGGAGAGAGGAGAGAATATAGAGGAGAGCGTATAGAGGAGAGAGGAGAGAGTGACAGATGGACATAGTGAGAGAGTAACCGAGAGAGCATCCTGATTGGTCTCTCTTTGTGCTAAGTAGACCTATCAGTTTTCTCTGTGGGCGGGCTTTATAGTTGACCTCTCTCTCTCTCTCTCTCTCTCTCTCTCTCTCTCTCTCTCTCTCTCTCATTGTCCATTAGTTCAGTTTAGTGTCCTGCAGTGCCATGGCAGAGTGTTCCAAAAAAAGAAGATATAAATCGTACTTCACCCCAGACTACACTGAAGTGTACCCTTGCCTAATAGTGGTGAAAAATAATGACAGTGTTGCTCACTGCACTGTTTGCAACAGTGAGTTTTCTATTGCCCATGGAGGGCTAAATGACTGTAAAAGACATGTTGAGGTGAGTTTAACAGGCTTCATTCGTTCATTAGTATAGCTAATGTTATTTAACCTAGCTGGCTAGCTGCTAAGGAGCTACTCTATTGATGTCCTATGTGATGAGGCCAAACTCCCTGTAGACTTGCTTAAAGTTGTAATAGAATAAAAGAAAGACTCCATGATAAAATAATATAATATAAGTACATATTTTAATGTCACATTTTCTGCATAAGACAATATAATAAGGATACACCTTTTGGTTTTATTTCACTTGTGGATCTGATGTCTTGCAAAATTAACAAATTCATTGACACAGACTGCTCTGAGGTTGAGACTTCCAGCAAAAAGCTCAAATCTGCCAAGCAAGCCATGTCACGGTACAAGGAAAATTTGCAAAAGAAATAGAAAAGTTATTTGCATTAGCATTTAGCTATTAGCATTGAAACTGCCAACAAAATACTCAACAAGGAATGTGTGTGTGTGTGTGTGTAAATAGTTTCAATATGTGATCAAATAAATTGTTGTGTTCTTTCATAATCAAATGTCCTGTATACGTACACCCTTGGAGGTTGACCGGGGGAGGTGGGTATGGGGTTGTGGGGGGCAGGGCTGGTGGTGCTACCTCCCTGAAATGAGTTTTTGCAGGGTGGGATGGCTAGAACTCTTCATCTTTGAGAGAGAGAGAGATGTCAATGAGATTCCCAGCTGCACTGGAGTCAATAAACATTTTAAATTCATTCTCTTTTACAGAACGCTTGGAACATACCACCCAAAAACGTCCTGAATCACCAGAATAGAGACAGGAACATGTTCTCCTGTGCCGTGAGAGACACTGAAGCGGTTTGATAGTTCAGAGACTTCAAGGCAAACAGTGTAAAGGGAAGAGAAAACAATAAACGCCAGGCCAATCAGGGCCGTTAACTAAAACTCTTAAATAGAGAACGAAGCCTACACTGTGGCTGAAAAGAACAAACAAAAATAAAATAAATACCACTAGTCTTCAGAGTCAGTTGACTTGACAGTCCAATTTCAAAGGCAAGGCCGAATATAAGCAAGAAGTGAAGCATTTCTCTGCTGGGTTCAAGTCTCAACAAGCACTACGATGAAAAGAATGGACTTAAGTACTATCACAATGAAATAATAATTAGCTGACATGTGCATATTCACAAGCACAATTGACATATCTACTGCACTGCCAAATCCGTGGTTGTGTGTCGCCCATGCAATAGGCTCCATCTCTACACAGTTGATTAATTCAACAGAACTGCAGAGACTGATACAATTTGGCTCCAGTGGCATCGCAGGAGTTGCCAGTCAGTGTTGAAATCAATGCAGAAATGCCTTAGGGACTCCAGCTCCAGATTTTTTCCTTGAAATTTACTCCCAAAGCCTTCTCTAAGAGTGGATATGACCTCATGAGAGCAGTGATTTGAGATGGAAGTCTTACTCCTCCTAGATGAGCTGCCAACCATGGCTAATGAGTCCCATTTGCTTGGATCGGCGGGTTTTAATGTGTCAGTAAACTCGTCTTTTCCCCTTCTCCTGTCAGTAGAAATAGTTCCACTCGGCTAGACACATGTGAAGTTCAGGAGCTGGACTTGGATATTAAAGGTTATTTGAGATACATGCCATTGGGAGCATTTAATAGGTAGCGGGTGCTTATCATCACCACCACCTCCCTCCTCTCCTGGCTATCGCAAGCTTAAGGAACCATCTGCTATTAGCATATTTTAAAAGTGTATACCTGCCATTTAACACAAAGTGCAGGACAGATCTACTTTGTCTCTTAACCTTTTGGTTAGTTGTATATTTATTAATCCATCCCTCAACACTGTAACAACAGGGGTATGTTTTGGGTATCTGGCTTTTGGAACAGCCACCAGTATTGAATATTGAAAGAGGTTCTGCTAGTGATGCCATTGTAAGTATGTAATACTATAAATTTACCTGACTATGACAATAGTATTGCAATAGGTACATTTAATGTCAGAGAAATGAATATGATATAAATCCTGACTATATTTGAAAGGTTAAAGCTAAGTAGGTGATTACAGCAATTGAAACTGTAGTTAACTGTTCATTATTATCTTTGCTTGAAGGAATATAAAACATTTTTATCACGTGAATGAGATTCTTTTGGATTCCCAAGCTCAGTCTCTCCTGAAGGCTTGCTGTGTGAACAAAGACTAAGTATTTCCCAGTTACAGCTTCCATGTGTCTCAGTTTTAGTTCAGTCACAATACGCCCAATCAAGTGGACTGCTATGTCCATCCTGTTGTGCTTCTTTGAAAATGTAAGTTGTCCAATCAATAATTTTGCAGATGATATGAAAATTGATGGGGAGGTGGACAGTGAGGCAGATTGCCAAAGTTTAGAGCTATACAGATCATTTAGAAAGCTGAGCAGAGAAACAGCAGATGGAATGTAATCTGGACAAGTGTGAGGTGATGCATTTTGAGGTCATGCCAAAACCCTTAGGCAGACTGAGGTACAGAGCTATGTTGTAATGCAAATCCGTAACTCCATGGAATTACAAATAGACACGGTGATAAAGAAAATATTTGACATTCTTGTCTGTATCAGTGAGGGTATTGAATATAAAAGCTGAGAAGTCAAGTTGCATCTGTATATAATGGTGATTAGGCCACATTTGGAGCATTGTGTGCAGTTCTGACCACCATAGTATAAAAAGGGCCTGGAGAATTTAGAGAGTGCAGAAGAGGTTCTCCAGCATATGACCTGGATTGGAGTACATTACATACAAGCAGGGATTAGATCCTGAGAAGGGTGTCAGCCCTGGAGTGTCAGAGGCTGAGCAGGGTGACCTGACAGAAGTGTGTAAATTATGGGAGACATGGATAGGTTAAGGAGTCAGTGTCTTTTTCCCAAGGTGTAAATATCAAAAACTAGCTTTAAGCTGAGATGGGGAAAGTTTAAAGGGGATTTGTGCAGCAAGTTGTTTCATACATTGAGTGATAGGTGCCTGGAACATGCTGCTGTGGAGTTGGTAGAAAGAAATATAACAATAACCTTAAAGCCACATATAGGCAGACACATGAACAAGCAAGGAATAAAGGGATTCAGAGCACATTCAGGCAGATGGAAATAGTTTAGTTTGGTTTCTTGGTTGATGCAGACACGGTGGGCTAGAGGGCCTTTTCCTGTGCTCTGCTGTTTGTTGAATGTCCTGTGGGTTGTCCTCAGCTACATCCGAGGCTACTTCACCAGTCGTCTTCTTGCTGCCCCACACTCTGCCCTCTGCTCCTGCACTGAGCATGCCTGCACCCCTCACTTCTTTTTTGAAATAATCTCAAAATTTCCCTGATAACATTTTAAAATCTATTTAGCCCAGTGTAAAATCTCAGTCACAAGCTCTCCGAAGGCAGGCTATGTGCTATAAACAAGAATTTCACAACACTAGAGCCTCTTCATGATCAAACCTTTCTATTTCGATACTTATTATATTGCTTCTGGTCTGAGTGTCACTGAGAAGCACAGCATTTATTTTCATCCCTCGTTACCCCTGTGATAGTGGTGCCTTCTTGCTGAAGACATTCCCATAGTACTGTTGGGTGTGGAGTGTGAGGAAACAGGTCCAGTGATAATAAAAGACTGGCGATACACTACACTTTCAAATCATGGTAGTGTGTGCCTTGAGGGGAATCTGCAAAGGGGTGGTTTTCTGGTGTCTGATCGGATTGGTTTGGGAAGTGCTATTGGAGTATGCAAAGCAAGTAACTTAAGTGCATGTTACACAAAGAATTCATTGTGCTTTGTGTAGAGGGAGATGATTTTCTTAGCCAGTTGACAGGCTGCTATTCAAGTTGGCTGTATGAGCTGGATGGTTCCAGCTTCGAGAAAATGGAGGGTATGCTATTGCTCTTCTGAGTTGTGTCTTTTTGGAAGGATGTTGGACTGTCAGGAGGTGAGCAACTTGCTAAAGGAGGGAAAAGTTTAGCTTCTGTTCTAGATTTTTCAGCAATTTTGCATGTCACTGAATTAATTTGACCAGAAAAAGCACAATTTGACAGAACCTTCAGAAGTATTGAAGTTGTGCGTGAATATCCAGCAAGGCCTTTGCAGTGCACTGAGGAAGCAATCCAAGAGCAATTTCTTGAAATGTTTTAACCCTTGGACTAGTTAGTTTCCCTTGTAAGACTTACAAAGTTTCAGTACTAAAGATAGGGAGAAAATGTCAAGAATTGACTACTGGATATTGGACTATCAAAACATAGTACAGGATTGTTTGGTGTTACCTGGTGGAATGTGTAGGTAATGAAGAGGATATTCTAATGAAGGGGTTTTAAGGAGATGTAGACAAGTTAATTGAGTGTATGAAGACATGGTAGATGTAGCAAAAAATGGAGTCATCCATTTTGATACTGCACTCAAAACCAAACAGCTGAATATTTTCAAAAAAATTTCAAAGAATCTAGATGTCCTTGTAAACAGATCATTGAAAGTTACTGTGAAGGTGGAACAACCAGCTCAGAAGGCAACTGGCATATTGTCCCCTTTTAAAAGGGATTCTAAGAGTGGTGAAAAATAAAGTATTCTACCACATAGTTATTATGCATAATTTCATAGTTATTAAATTATAAGGTTGCATTACAGAAGAAGGTAGATCAGAAATTTTTGGAGAAATGTTATGTGAAGGTACATTCATGGATGGGTGGAGAAGTGGGATGCAAGAAGATTTGGGTGGAGCATAAATAGCAAAGCTCCATTTTTTGTAACATAGATATCAAGTCATTATTGTGAAATTAATTCCATGAATTAATGTTGCTTTCCTGCTTTTGCTCCATGTAGATACCAAAAGATGAAAGATCTTTTGATCTTTGATGGAAAAACAAACAAAATGTGGATTATGTTTTCTTCAGCATAAAGATGTAATGCCCTGATTCATATTTTTAAAGTTACACTGAATGCATTTCATTTAGCATTCTGTTCTGCTTTCGGCTTGTTTGGGTTACTGCTGAAGATAAGGAATGATGAGGAATGTGTGCCATCCAGTTAGAATGGTAGACTTAAGGGGAGGTTTTCCTGGTGAGGGGCACTAAGGTTGGGCTTGAGGTTTTTGTTTTTGTTTTTGTTCGTCGGGAGATGGAGAGAGAAAATGCTGGAGAAGATAGCTCGTAAGATTCGACCCAGAGCAGGACAACGATTTGATGAAGCCAGGGGTGAGATCAATTGAAGATCGGTGAATATGGCAAAACTTTGAGATCCAAATTGTGCACATCTGACTGTTAATTAAACTGGGACACTTTCCTTACTAATCCCTAAGTTAAGATAAGATTCCTAAAGTAATTCCTTTACTGTAATTGTATGCTGTGGACTGTGTCATTTCGTGGCACTAACTTGTAACAGGGTAGTAAATGACACAGCATCCACACAAACTGGGGTGTGGGGTGGGAGAGCCGTCTCAATCTCATGAGTTTTGCGGGACCAGGGAGGGTCTTCCCTGGATTTATGCAGCCAAGGAAACTGAGGGTTTCAAGGATATAACATTAAGGACCAGGAATAGGTTCTCTGGCCTTTTATGCCTGTTCTGACATGCCTCTACATCATAGCTGATCTCCCAGTTCAGCTTCCCAACTCCATTTTCCTACGCTATCTCTTTGTCCATTGGTTCCTGTCACCTGGTTCGGACATGGTCCAAGTGCGGAGTGAGTGACACTGAAATGGGTTGATGGTTCAGACTTTAATGCAGACAGTATTAATGGTAAAGAAAACAATAAATGCTAGGCCAATCGGGGCCGTTAACAAAAACCCTTAAATGGAAAACGAAGCCCACACTGTGGCTGAAAAGAACAACTAAGAGTAAAATGAATACCACCAGTCTTTGCAGTCAGTTGACTCGACAGTCCAATTCCTCAGGCAAGGCGGAATGGAGATAACGAAGTGTGGCTAAGTCCATGTCTGAGTCTCCACAAGTATTACAATGGAATGAATGGAGTTAAATACTACCACAATGAAATTATTAGCTGCACGTGCATATTCACAAGCACAATTGCGGTGTCTGTTGTGCTGCAAATCCGTGATTGTGACAGGACCCCCCCCCCCCTCTAGCCACAGCCCCTGAGGCACCACAGATCTGTGTCTGCTGGAAGTCCCGGATGAGGGACTTGTCCAAGATGTCCTTTACTTACCTGGTAGATAAGCGCCATGGTGTGTACTGCCAATATCGGAGCCAACAACTTCCACATAGAGACAGAAACAAGAGCTTTTACAGAGGTGTCTTGATCAAGTGACACAGTGAGATGGATCATAGAGGACCCTCTGAATGGAGCTAATTTACATGGCTAAAACTAGCACAGAATCCTTCAACCTATCAAAAGAAACTCAAAGAGAAAGCACCAGGAAAATGCATTACAAAGTGTGAGTCGCTCGAGATAGAAAAAAAAAGAAACTCTAAAACCATTAATAACTGTTAAGCACCAATGAACCAATTCAGGAGCTCTTAAAAATCTCAGAGCCCAAAAGCTCTCTGATGCCCTGAAAGGCCTGAAGTCAGTACAGGACCCCGAGCTCCTTCCTAGAAGCTGGCATCTGATGGCCTGGGAACCCCAACAGATTGAGGGACATCCGGGGTACCATACAGAGGGGCCCAGGAACCCCAGCACTCGGAGATTAAGAAACCTCGGGCAGGGCTGAGTGGGAGACTTGGGAGTCCGAGATGGGGAGGAAATTGAATAAGCCTTAGAAATGATTGGAAAAAGAAAACCCTGTGAATGGAGAAAAGTCCTTGGGAAACCTTGAAACCTAGAGAAGTAATCTTTTCAAATCTTGTTCTGTGTTTTATCCTTCAGAAGTCTTTTGAAGACAATTAGGATATATTCTCAATTTTACAAATTAAGACAGCATGGACAGGTTTCTTTCACTGCTAAGGAAGGTGTTTCTCTGTAGATCTGTTTAATTTGTTACATGAAAGTTCAATTTTCCCAGTTTGTACCATGACTTTCTCATCAAGGGTTTAAAAAACACTCTTGATAGGTTACATTATAGTGTATTTGCACACCAGCCAGGGTTCAGCTTTTGGAGTAGGGCTCTTCCAGAATTTACATTAGTGACTTGAATGATGACTCATTGAATCAATTGATAAGTTTGCTTGAAGTACTCATTTGCTACACAGACCTGAGTCATGGGATCGCAAAGCTGGGAACCTGGGTTCTTGTGACTTGAAAAGCTTGGAATGGATACCGGAGAAACAAAGCAGACTAGAGAAGCTTGGTATATAGACTCTGGACTCAGGGAATGAGAATCAGGATATGCACTGAGAATAAACTAAACCAGAACTGTTTTATTATGTATTAAATATTTCAGTAATACTTGAGTATATTTTTGATTAAGCATTCTTCATTGTTTACAAAATGCATTGCAGATTATATGTATAAGCATGTAAAAGGCATATGTTATTAGGCTGCCACATCATACGTACGTACCTTGCTGAAAGTGAAAAACGGAGATAGACTTGCATTCCCAGATCCCTTGTTTTCCTTTCAATTAGTTTTTATGTTTTAGAATTACAAAACATAACAGTGGTAATGAAGAAGTTTTAAACAAACCTGAGATGACCACTTACCTGTAGAAGTGCAGCGAGATGTTCAAGTTAAAAAAAAGTAATGCGAGAAATGGTCAAGTAAAAATAAATACAGTGCAAGTCATGCTTCTTCAGAAAGGACATGTTTGTGTTAAAAAAGGAAAAAAGGAGGATAAATTCATGGGTTCATAAACAGTGATTATCAGGTGATAATATTCATAAATTTAAAATAAGCTGAAATGTCTGGCTACATTGGAAAGATAGATGCATTCAATTACACAAGAGATAACTGGAATATGTACATTGAACAAATTGAGCAGTATTTGAAAGAAAGTGGAATAGCCAATGAGAAACATGTACCACTTTTGTTGCATGCATCAGGTGTAAAAGCATACAGTCTGCTTAGAAGTTTGACTGCTCCAACCAGGCTAGCTGAAATGAGCTTTGCAAATATCATGAAAATAAAGAAGAGTCATTTAGAAACAAAACCATTGTTGATTGCAGAACACTCTATGTTTCAAAAGCAGAATCAAAAGGAAGGCAAAACCATTGCGGCACACATACCCGAATTGAAGCAATTGTCTGAGCATTGTCAGTTCTGTTTCGGGCTGAATTATACATCAAAAAATCGTTTAGTTTGCAGAATCTTACAATAAGGCATTCAAAAATGGCTCCTAACTGAGCACAACATATACTTAAAAGAGCAGTTGAAATAGCTCCATCAATACAAACTGCAGATGGAGACACACACAAAACGCTGGAGGAGCTCAGCTGGCCAGGCAACATCTATGGAAAAGAGCACATTGGATATTTTGTAGCGGTGTGCTGCACGCAGCGCTAAAATTACGACACGGAGTCGGTAACTTCAGTCGAAGGAAAAAACTTTATTCGAAATCCTCAGCCTCACTTTTAAGCCTCCCTCAACCTGCCCCCCGTGGCGCAGAGGCTCCAAAGCTCTGTGCTCGCAAACCCCCGTAGGCTATCTAATTGTGAGCCGGTTCAGATGTGCCAGGAAATGGGTCGCCACATAACCCCCTCCCAGAACCGGCGATACACCCCCCCAATGTCCACAGTCTGGGCCAGAACCTGCTTGGGAGGTCGGCCTCTGCGCCGAGGTGCCGGAAACTCGGCCAGTTGCGCCAGGTCCACATGGGCCGGTTTGAGGCGGTCCATTCTGGGATGTACTAGCATTGCGGCGCTCGCCAAAGCTTCCTTCGTTTGAACGAAAGCGGTGGCAGACTCCTTGTCCCAGGTAGTGTCCTTACTCGGACCCGACATCAGGGCGAACAGGGGGCGTATGATCCGGGCAGCTGAAGGAAGGAAGCGGTGGTAGAAATTGACCATACCTACGAATTCCTGAAGGCCTTTGATCGTGGTGGGTCGGGGAAAGTGGCGGACCGCATCTACCTTAGCGGGCAGAGGGGTTGCCTCGTCTTTAGTAATCCTGTGGCTCAGGAAGTCTATGGTGTCGAGCCCGAAATGGCATTTGGCTGGGTTGATTGTTAGACCGTATTCACTCAGTTGGGCGCAGAGTTGACGGAGGTGGGACAGATGCTCCTGACGACTGCTGCTGGCTATGAGGATGTCGTCCAAATAGATGAACGCGAAGTCCAGGTCCCGTCCCACCGCATCCATTAACTGCTGGAACGTCTGTGCGGCATTCTTCAGGCCGAACGGCATGCGGAGGAACTCAAAAAGGCCAAACGGGGTGATGAGAGCCATTTTGGGGACATCGTCAGGATGCATCGGGATTTGATGGTACCCTTGGACGAGGTCTACCTTGGAGAAGATCCGTGCGCTGTGCAGGTTTGCTGCAAAGTCCTGAATGTGCGGCACAGGGTAGCGGTCCGGTGTGGTAGCCTCGTTCAGCCTACGGTAGTCGCTGCATGGTCTCCAGCCTCCCGTCGCTTTGGGCACCATGTGCAGGGGGGAGGCCCATGGGCTGTCGGACCGCCGGATGATCCCCAATTCCTCCATCCTCTGGAACTCCTCCTTCGCCAGTCGGAGCTTGTCTGGGGGAAGCCGCCGAGCGCGGGCGTGGAGGGGTGGTCCCTGGGTCGGTATGTGGTGCTGTACGCCGTGTCTGGGCATGGCCGCTGTGAACTGCGGTGCCAGAACCGATGGGAAATCCGCCAGGACCCTGGTGAAGTCGTTGTTGGACAGCGTGATGGAGCCGAGGTGAGGGGCTGGCAACGGGGCTGCACCCAGGGAGAACGTCTGAAAGGTCTCGGCGTGTACCAGTCTCTTCCTGGGCAGGTCGACCAGTAGGCTGTGAGCTCGCAAAAAATCCGCACCCAGAAGCGGTTGGGCTACGGCGGCCAGTGTGAAGTCCCATGTGACCTGGCTGGAGCCAAACTGTAGCTGCACCTGACGGGTGCCATAGGTCCTTACTGTGCTGCCGTTCACGGCCCTCAGGGGGTGCCCCGGTGCCCTGCTGCGGGTGTCGTAACTCGTCGGAGGTAAAACGCTGATCTCGGCCCCAGTATCGACCAAAAACCGGCGTCCCGACCTTCTATCCCACACATACAGGAGGCTATCCCGATGGCCAGCCGCCGTAGCCATCAGTGGCGGCTGGCTCTGGCGTTTCCCGGGAACTTGCAGGGCGGGCGACAACGGCGGGCTTCTGTACCCCACCGCTGGTGGTAGAAGCACCAGTGTTCATTGGGCCGGGGGTTGGCGGGCTCTGCGGCCGGGCCTGGACTGGTTTGCTGCTGGGAGCTTGGCTGGGAGATCTGTGCAATGGACGCCCCGCTCACCTTTTTGGCGTTCCACAGCAAGTCCGCCCGGGCTGCCACATTCCGGGGGTCACTGAAATCCGCGTTGGACAGCAGCAGGCGTATGTCCTCGGGCAGCTGCTCCAGGAATGCCTGCTCAAACATGAGGCAGGGTGTGTGTCCGTCGGCTAGAGACAACATCTCATTCATTAAAGCCGATGGAGGTCTGTCGCCCAAGCCATCCAGGTGCAGTAAACGGGCAGCCCGCTCGCGCCGTGAGAGTCCAAAAGTCCTGAGGAGCAGGGCTTTGAATTCCGTGTACTTGCCGTCTGCCGGGGGCGACTGTACGAACTCCGCGACCTGGGCCGCTGTGTCCTGGTCGAGGGAGCTCACCACGTAGTAGTAGCGGGTGTCTTCTGAGGTGATCTGGCGAACGTGGAATTGGGCTTCGGCTTGCTGGAACCATAGGTCCGGGCGCTGTGTCCAGAAACCCGGCAGTTTCAACGAAACCGCATGAACAGAGGCGGCGTCGGTCATTTCTGGTCCAAAAATCGTTTGGACCGTCGGGGTCACCAATTGTAGCGGTGTGCTACACGCAGCGCTAAAATTACGACACGGAGTCGGTAACTGCAGTCGAAGGAAAAAACTTTATTCGAAATCCTCAGCCTCACTTTTAAGCCTCCCTCAACCTGCCCCCCGTGGCACAGAGGCTTCAAAGCTCTGTGCTCGCAAACCCCCGTAGGCTATCTAATTGTGAGCTGGTTCGGATGTGCCAGGAAATGGGTCGCCACAATTTTAGGCAAGACCCTTCATCAGGACTGCTGAGTTCCTCCAGCATTTTGTGTGTGTTGCTTGGATTTCCAGCATCTTCCAGATTTTCTCTTGTTTGAGATGCATTTGGGTTGCAGAAAGGATTGAAAGTGAGAGTGAGCAAAATTGCAATGTCTAAATAGAAGCTGGCCTGGCCAAACAGAATTTGTTACTGTGGCAGGGGCTGATATATACCAAATCAATGCAGATTTCAAGGTGAAATTTGCAGAAAATAAAATGAAATAGAACATATTGAAAGAGCATGTCAGGCAAACTATAATAAATGGACTGCATGAGGAAGAAATAAGATAAAAAGTCAATTTGCAGTTTCAATGAATATTAATCTGAATGCTTTTGATGAAAAACCTGATACGAGTGACACAGAACTGAGTAGCATTAAGATTCACTCTGTGAAAACTAACAAGAAACAAACAGCACACACAAAATGTTGGTGGAACATGCAGGCCAGGCGGCATCTATAGGAAGAAGCACTGTCGATGTTTTGGGCCGAGACCCTTCGTCCCAAAACATCGACATTACTTCTTCCTGTAGATGCTGCCTGGCCTGCTGCATTCCACCAGCATTTTGAGTGTGTTGCTTGAATTTCCAGCATCTGCAGATTTCCTCGTGTTTGCTTTTTTAAAGAGACAAGCAATATGGCTTACACCAGAAGCAAATGCCAGATTAATTTAGGTGGAATTGGACTTTGGCTTGGCTGTTTCAGTCATTGCACAAAATGATTAATACTGGATTTCAAAGATTATGAACTGAAGCCAGCACATATCAAATTAAGAACTTATACTGGAGAAAAGAAAACTCCTGTGGGAATGACATCTGTAACAGTGAATACAGCAACCAAAAAGCTACATTGGTCTTGTATGTGGTAAATTAAACAGGAGGGCCAGCACTGTGGGGACATGACCAGCTGAGACAACTACAGATTGATTGGAGATCCATCCACCAGTTGCAAGCCACATCCTCTGAAAGTGAATTAAGAAAGGTACTGGGTGATGCCTCAGTGGTGTACAAGGAAGGCATTGAAAAACTCAAACTTATGGAGGGTAAAATAGTGTTAAACAAAACTGCCACATACAAGTTTTACAAAGCCCATCCAGCTCTTTATACCATTCATGATAAAGTGCCCAGAGAGCCGGATCGCATGGAGGCTGAAGGAATTCTTGCCAAGCTTGAGTGGAGCCCATAGACAACGCCAGTGGTCCCAGTAGCTAAGAAGGATGGGTCTGTCAGAATCTATGGTGATTTTAATGTCACCACCAACCCAGGACCAACAGTAGATCAATACCCTCTGCTCAGGGTAGAGGATATCATTTGTAAACCTTTCCAGAAGGAAACACTTCAGCAAAATGGACTTAACTGAGGCCTACGTAAAGATGGAGATGGAAGAAGAGTCCAGAGTGTTTCACGTCACTCACAAAGGGCATTATCACTATAACAGGCATGTTTGGAGTAGCATCTGCACCTGCAGATTGGCAGAAAGCTATGGATCAGCTTCTGCAAGCCCTTCTACACACTCAGTGTTATCTGGATGACATCATTGTTGCCAGTAGGGATGACATGAAACATCTCCAAATGCTCTTATTTATAGGCATCTGTTAGTCTTGTGAGACCATGGATTTGCACCTTGGAAGGTTTCCAGGGTGCAGGCCTGGGCAGGGTTGTGTGGGAGACCGGCAGTTGCCCAAGCTGCAAGCCTTCCCCCCTCCGATGTTGTCCAAGGGAAGGGCACTAGGACCCAAGCAGCTTGGCACCGGTGTCATCGAAGAGCGATGTGTGGTTAGTGTCTTGCTCAAGGACACAGCACGTTGTCTCAGCTAAGGCTCGAATCAGTAACCTTCAGATCACTAGACTGATTCTATTATCCACTAGGCCACGTGCTAACACAAAAACTCTAGACAGTGTTAAAAGGATTAGGAGGGTGGAGTTTCAAGATGGCGACGTAAGCATCTGCCTTTTAGGCTCTCTTTATTTTTTCAACTATAATCACCCTTTAATTTGATCTTTTCGAACTTAATCATATGAGTTGCTACCTCTGATTGACCCCTCTTTCCTAAAATAATATTTGATCTAATTTTATCAAACTTAAAATGGCTACAAGTAAGAAATCGGCTAAGGATCCTGTATCCATCGACGCAATTTCTAGTCTTTTGGACATTAAACTGGATGCTAAACTTGCGGGTCTGGAAGGCAGACTAGAAGGTAAATTGGACAGTAAACTGTCTAGTTTGGAAAAGAGGATTACTACGAAAATATCCGATCTTGAAGGAGTTGTTAAATCGCTTGAAATTAAGTTTCAGTCACAGGCGTTAGATGTTCAGCGGCATGAAAATAAGATCACGACTCTTGAACAATCAATTTGTGAAAAAGCACGTATAATTGAAGTGTTGGAGAAGAAGATAGAGTCGACTGCTAAAACTTTAGATCAGTATAAGTTTAAAATTACTGATCTTGAAAATCGTTCTCGCAGACAGAATTTGCGCATCATCGGAATTCCCGAAAAAGTTGAGTCCGGTGATTTAACTGAATTTTTCTCTAAATTACTGTGGGAAATTTTCGGTGGTGAAGGTTTGCAAAATGAACCTGTTATCGACCGTGCTCATAGAGTTGCGAGGTTTTCGTCTGTGACTGATAAACCACGAGCGGTGATTGTTCGCCTTCATTATCCTCGTGAGAAAGAGCTTCTAATTCGATTAGCTCGTATGATCTCCTACAAAAACTATTCATTTCGAATTGTTGAGGATTATTCTTATGAAGTAATGAAAGCCAGGATCGCTTTTAAACCAGTGATGGCAGAGATTCATTCGATTGGACTTAAACAAGCTTTAATGTATCCAGCGAAGCTTAGAATGGTGCTGAACGACAACAGTCTACGATTTTTTAACACTCCGGAAGAAGCGAAGAAATTTGTTGAAGAATATCGATCCTCTAGTGCAACTTGAACTATGAGTTACATTGAAAAGTTTTTTTTTTGGAGAGAGGATGTTATTTCATTTTAAGTTTTAACCTTGGAAGTTGGGTTATAACTTTTTATTTTGAATTATAGGTCTGGGTTTTTCTTTACTACTATTATCATTGCTTATAGATGCTGTTTTAATTTTTATAATATCCTTTTTTATACACGTTTGTATTTTGTAATAATGAATTATTTTTTCAAATTGTCGTTTCTTCTTCCCATAAGTCTTTACTTTTTATAAGCGTTTATTTGCTTGCCTGTATTTAGAAATGGAACAAAGGTTTTGAATTCTTTTTTTTAGTCTTTTTTTATATATGTTGTAGTGTCTATTAAATCTTTTTTTTAAAAAAAAACAAAAAATTCTATTTTGATAACCTTTTTTTTACTAAATTTTCTTATTAGATTGCTGAACTTATATTCATATTTTGTAATATGGCTTTCTCAAAATGTCGTTTCTTCTTCCCATAAGTCTTGGCTTTTGAAACGTCATCTTTGTATCTGAATATGGAATTTTTTTTTAAAGGTGTATTACATTTTTAAACTTTAATGTTCATTTTTTTTATTAATGATTTTTCTGGGTTTACTATTTTAGTTTTTTTTTTGACTTGACTGATGTGTGTGTGTATGTGTATGTATATGTATATATGTATGTATATATATACATATATATATATTTTTTTGCAACTCTATATTTTAATTAGGGTGTTATATAGTTTTTTCTTAAAAAAATTTTCTTATGGAGCTGCCATCTTGAAATGGGGGTAATATTAGTATTAGTTTATGCGCCTGCCGCTTGGCTTTCTTTCAAAGGGTGGGGGGAGGGGGGAGGGATCTTTTTTCACGCTTTTGCTTTTTATTTTTTTGCTTTTAGTTTATGGGCTGACTCTAAATTATTAATATTGTTGAGGTGTCAGGATCTCCGGTTGCTCCTGAATCAATTTTCCTTCTTCCTAAATTGTGGGTTATGTGTCTTTTTAACCTTTTATGATACACACAATTAATATTGGTATGATGGATAAATCTATTAATTTTATCTCGTGGAATACTAATGGTTTAAATCATCCGATTAAACGTAAAAAATATTTAAAGTATTCCATAGATTGAACGCTAATATTATTTTTGTACAGGAGACCCATATTAGGAGGGAGGATAATCAACGTTTTCAAATTGTACCGCTAAAATTAGGGGTGTGTCTATTTTTATAGACCCCTCAATTTCGTTTACACATTATGAAATTATTTCTGATCCACAGGGTAGATTTTTGTTGATAACTGGTTCACTGTTTAATCGGAAAGTTGTTTTAGTTAATATTTATGCTCCAAACTTTGATTGTCCTGAATTTTTTAAACGTTTATTTACTTCTCTTCCTAACTTGAATGAATATATGTTGATAATGGGTGGAGACTTTAATTGTTGTTTGAATCCTTCGATGGATAGATCTAAACCTATTCGAACTCTTCCGAATAGATCAGCTTTACTTATTAATTCTTTTATGGTTGATTCTGGAATTACTGAAATATGGCGGTTTTTGAACCCTAAAGATAAAGAATTTTCATTTTTTTCACATGTATATCATAGTTATTCTAGAATTGATTATTTCCTTATTGATCATCGTTTATTAACAGATGTTATTGATTGTAAATACGATTCTATTGCCATTTCGGATCATGCGCCTTTGAAGTTATCTATCAAGATTTCGGACTCTTCTATCAATACTAGATCTTGGAGACTTAATGCTACTTTACTTCAAGATCCAGAATTTATTACCTTCATAAAACAACAAATTGACTTATTTTTTTCAACAAACTATAATGAAGAGATTGATAAAGGAATACTTTGGGACTCTTTCAAGGCTTTTATTCGTGGACAAATTATTTCATATTCCGCTGGTAAAAGAAAACAAAGATATTCAGATATAGCTTTATTGGTGGATAAAATTAAAGAAATTGATAAGATTTATTCCGTTACTCCTACCAAAGAACTTTATAAGAAGAGAGTTGAGCTCCAAATGGAACATAGTTTATTATTATCTTCTTCAATTGAGAATCAATTAATTAAGACTAGGGCTCAATTTTATATTCATAGTGATCGAACTGGTAAATTGTTAGCTAATCAATTAAAAGCTATTTCGACTAAGCGACAAATTATTAAAATTCGTAAACAAGACGGTAATTTAACTACTGATTATAAAGAAATCAATAACACTTTTCAAGATTTTTATAAATCTTTATATCAATCAGAATTTGATGGTGACCGGTTTACGATGGATAATTTTTTTAATAACTTGAATATTCCTAAACTGATAGATGAAGATTGTAGCTTGCTTGATGCTCCTATTTCCATGGATGAAATAAGAGAGGCTATCTCATCAATGAATTCAGGGAAAGCTCCTGGTCCTGATGGTTTTATTGTAGAATTTTTTAAAACTTTTTCTTTATTGCTTTCTCCTTGGCTATGTGAAATTTTTAATGATGCGTTTGTTAAGAAGAGACTACCTCAATCGTTTTATGAAGCTACTATATCTCTAATTCTTAAAAAAGATAAAGATCCTACTTTATGTGCATCTTATCGCCCTATATCATTATTAAATGTAGACTCTAAGATTCTTACAAAAATTTTAGCCATTAGATTAGAAAAGGTATTACCACAGATTATTTCAGATGATCAAACTGGTTTTATTAGGAATCGGTATTCCTTTTTTAATATTAGAAAATTGATTAACATAATTTATACTTCATCACCTACAACCCCAGAATGTGTTATCTCATTAGATGCTGAAAAAGCCTTTGATAGAGTTGAATGGACATATTTATTTAATGCATTGAGAAACTTTAATTTTAGTCCTAATTTTATATCATGGATTAAATTAATATATTATAAACCTGTTGCTTCTGTTCTTACAAATAATTATAGATCCTCTTTTTTTCAATTATCTCGTGGTACGAGACAAGGTTGTCCTTTAAGTCCTTTATTATTTAATATTGCATTAGAACCTTTAGCTATTGCTATTCGTGAGTCTCCTAATATTTTTGGTATTATCCGTAATGAGAAGTTATACAAATTATCGCTTTATGCTGATGATTTGTTGTTATATATTTCTAATCCTAGTAGGTCTATTCCTGCTATTTTATCCTTGTTGGCTCAATTTGGTAGCTTTTCTGGTTATAAGCTAAACTTAGATAAGAGTGAGTTATTCCCTTTAAACGCGCAAACCTTATTGAGTGACAGGATCCCATTTAAAGTTGTTACTGATAACTTTATCTATTTAGGTATAAAAATCACCAAGAAATATAAAGATTTATTTGGACTGAATTTTTTACCTATGCTTCATCAAATTCAACAACTTACTACAAGATGGTCTCCCTTATTTTTATCATTAGTTGGTCGGATTAATGCTATTAAAATGATGATTTTACCGAAATTTTTATATTTATTCCAAGCTTTACCAATTTTTATTCCTAAATCTTTTTTTGATAATATTGATTCAAAAATTTCCTCATTTGTGTGGCAAAATAAAAATCCTAGGTTAAGCAAAAGGCAATTACAAAAGTCTAAAAAAGATGGTGGTCTAGCTTTACCTAATTTTAGATTTTATTATTGGGCGAATAATATTCGTAACCTAATGTACTGGAAACTAGATTTGGATTCACCTGTGTGCCCACAGTGGGTAAATTTGGAATGTAATGAGGTAAAGGGATATTCTATATTTTCCGTTCTTGGTTCTTTTCTTCCTATTGATTTAGCCAAATTCAATAAACAGATATCTAACCCTGTTGTTAAACATACATTACGAATTTGGTTTCAATTTCGCAAATTCTTTAATCTGAAAAACTTTGTTCTGGACAGCCCTATTTTATGTAATTTTTTTTTCAAACCTTCACTGACAGATCAAGCTTTTAGTATATGGAAAAGGAAAGGTATAAAATGTTTTTGTGATCTTTTTTTTGAAGGTACTTTGATGTCTTTTGATCAACTTTCTAACAAATTTGAACTACCTAAATCTAATTTTTTTAGATACTTACAAATTAGAAATTTCTTACATAAAATTCTTCCATCTTTTCCTAATTCAACTCCATCGGATTTTTCAGATTTGATTTTTACTTTTAATCCTTGTCAGAAGAGATTAGTAGCTTTTATTTATAACATGATTATGAAGATACAGCCAGAAATATCGGATAGAATTAAACAAGAATGGGAAAAAGAACTTCGATGTAATATATCAACAGATAAATGGGAAAAAATTTTACAAATGGTTAATTACTCTTCTATTTGTGCTAAACATGCTTTAATACAATTTAAAATTGTACATAGAGCTTATATGTCTAAAGATAAGCTTGCCCGATTTTACTCGCATATCAACCCTCAATGTGACAGATGTCACTTAGAAGTGGCTTCATTGACTCACATGTTTTGGACATGTCCCACTTTACATAACTATTGGAAGGACATTTTTGATGTCATTTCCTCAGTATGGAATATCGATTTACAACCCCATTTTATTACTGCAATTTTCGGTATACAAAATGAAGATGGCAATCAGCTTTCCCCTTCAATTAGACGAATGATTGCCTTTGTAACATTAATTGCCAGAAGGTCTATATTACAAAACTGGAAAGAAGTAAATCCTCCTACTACATTTCAGTGGTTCTCCCAAACTATTTCTTGTCTGAGTTTGGAAAAAATTAGAAGCACTATCTTTGATTCTTCAATTAAATTTGAAGAAACCTGGGGACCATTTATTTGACACTTTCATATGAATTAATTTGGCCTATTTCAGATCCTTTTCTCTACTTATCCTTGTTCAGGTATGGAGTTCCGGAGTTCTTTTCTTGACACCTTTATATATTTATAAAGTGCTATTATTGCCCATGTTAGTTTAGTTTAGTATTTTTTTCAATATATATTTTTTCTCATATATATAATTTCAATTTTTTTTTCTTTTTTGATGATTATTTTTGTTTTTTTTTCCATATATATCTATATAGACTTGATTGATTTATGTACCTTTTGTTGATTGATGTTTAATAGGATATTATTATCCTATTACTAATGTAATCTCAAGTTTATTGAATTTGTAATCTATTCATTATTATGTGTTGTTTTTTTTATATGAAATTTAATAAAAAGATTGAAAAAGAAAGAAAGAAAGGATTAGAAGGTTATTGGGTCGGAGTATGATGTAACAAGTGTGAATTCTTTAAACCAAGCATTGATAACTGTGGTCACAACTTTGATGCACAAACTTTACACAAGTATGCTGAGAAAATTCAGCAAGTGCTGCTTTGCCCAAGACCAAAGGACATGTCACAGCAGCAGCCCTTTTTAGGGTTTGCCAATTACTATAATAGGTTCCTGGGAAACCTGCCAATAGTGCTCCACCCCTTAAATTCATTACTACAGAATAGGAAGAAATGGCAACGGACATTGCAATGTGAGATAGATTTCAAAAAGACACTAGAACACTACACACTAGAATACTACAGCACAGTACGGGCTCTTTGGGCCTCAACGTTGTGCCGACCCATATATTCCTTAAAAAAAATACTAAACCCACACTACCCCATAAGACTCTATTTTTCTGTCATCCACGTGCCTGTTCAAGAGGCTCTTAAATACCCCTAATGTTTTAGCCTCCACCACCATCCTGGCAAGTCATTCTGGGCATCCACAACACTCTGTGTAAAAAAACTTACCCCTGATGTCTCCCCTAAACTTCCAGCCCCTAACTTTGTACATATGCCCCCTGGTGTTTGCTATTCGTGCCCTGGGAAACTGGTCCTGGCTAACCACCCACCCTATCTATGCCTTTCATAATCTTGTAGACCTCTATCAAGTCCACTCTCATCCTTCTACGCTCCAAAGAGAAAAGTCCCAGCTCTGCTAACTTTGCCTCATAAGACTTGTATTCCAATCCAGGCAACATATTGGTAATTCTCCTCTGCACCCTCTCCATAGCTTCCACATCCTTCCTATAATGAGGTGACCAGAACTGAACACAATACTCTAAGTGCGGTCTCACCAGAGATTAGTAGAGTTGCAACATGACCTCTCTGCTCTTGAACTCAATCCCCCTATTAATGAAGCCTAGCATCCCATAGGCCTTCTTAACTACCCTACCAACCTGTGCAGCGACCTTGAGGGATGTATAGATTTGATCCCCAAGGTCCCTTTGTTCATCCACACTCTTAAGTAACTGACCATTAATCCTGTACTCAGCCTTCTGGTTTGCCCTTCCAAAATGCATCACCTCACACTTATCCAGATTGAACTCCATCTGCCATTTTTTTGCCCAAATCTGCATCCTGTCTATGTCCTCTTGTAACCTACAACAACCTCCATCCACAACTCCTCCAACCTTCATGTCATTCGCAAACTTACTCACCCATCCTTCCACCTCTTCATCCGGGTCATTTATAAAAATCACAAAGAGCAGGGGTCCCAGGACAGATCCTTGCAGCACTCCACTAGTCACCGACCTCCAGGCAGAATATGTTCCTTCCACTACTACCCTCTGCTTTCTTCCTGTAAGCTGAATTTTTAACCAAACAGCCAGACAACACTGATCCCATGCCTCATGACTTTCTGGGTGAGTCTCTCATCCGGGACTTTGTCAAATGCCTTGCTGAAATGGAAGGATATATCAGCTCCTACTTTGTCACAATGGTTCTCTCAAGTGATGCTGTGTCTTAGCTTGGAGAAAATTAGAAGTCAAACCTTAGAACCTTTATTTGATTTTGAGAAGAGATGGGGCTCATTTTCTCATTATTAAAATTTCAGTTAACTGATTGATTTCCTCCACGATCTAAGTGTAAATTATTTTTTGATATATCTTTCTTTCTTGTTGGCGGTTTGATGTTTATTTTTAGAAGCTTTCTGTAAGATGCATGGCTCTGGGTTGTATCCCCAATGGGTTTCTTTTTTTTCCCTCACTTTGCTTGCTTAGTAGTGTTTTTTTTATTCACAAAAATTGAAAAGAAAAAAGAAAAATACCTTTCTAAAATCCATGTAGACCACATTAACTGCCTTACCCTCATCAATTTCTGTTGTTACCTCTTCAAAAAACTCAGTTAGGCTCGTCAGGTATGACTTTCCCTTCACAATGTCATATTGACTATCCTTGAGTGGACTGTACCTCTCCAAATGCTCGTAGATCCTATCCTTAAGAATCCTTAAGGTAAAGGAAATGGTGACATTAGACACTGTACTCACATATTGTGATCCACGTCATCCAGTGAAGCTGGCCTGTGATACTTTGTCTTATAGGATAGGTGCAGTCATGTCACATGTTATGAGTGATGGAAGTGAACACCCCATAACTTTTGCATCACTCTCCTTTACTGTTGCGCCCAGATTGACAGAGAGGGCCTGTGTCTGGATTGGTGTGTAAAATGTTTCAATCTGTACTTATATGTGAGAGAGTTTAACTTCTTTACTGATCATCAGCCACCAGTGTCCATTTTCATTCCACAGAAACTGTTCCACTAACAGCAGCAACACAAATGCAGAGACGGGCTCTGTGTCTTGGAGGGCACAATTACAAAATCAAATTCAAGAGGAGGACTAATCATGGAAATGCTGACAGATTGTCCCAGTTACCCTTGGAAAAGGAAATACAGTACCTGAAAAATTTACTAAAGAGTCCACTTGACGTTTTCTACCTAATGCAAATCAAAAGATACCCTATTACAGCTGGGATGATCCAAAGGGAAATCAGAAAAGACCCTACACTATCTTAGGTCCACATGGTCACCCAAAATGTATGGAATATTCAGCAGAAACTCCAGTTCCACCGATTTTACCAACACCTGGATGAACTGGCCTTTGATGGGTTATCATATGTGGAGATTGAGAGTTGTAACGTCTAATGTAGGCCAATAGCCTCCTCTACAGCCTTGCACACTGTTGATGTGTTGAGAAGCTGCTTCTCAGGGATTGTATTCCAAAGCACATGATCAGTGAAATTGGACCACAGTTTGTTGCGGAACTGTTTCAGTTGTCCTGAAAATGAACAGAATAAGACATGTCACATCTGCACCGTACCACCCAGCTAGAAATGTCTTGGCAGAAAGTTTTGTCTGGAGGTTGAAGGACGTACTGTGAGCAATGTCAGCAGGTCAAACTACACTGACACTGAACCAAAAGCTTGCCAATTCCCTGCGTTTGTATCACAATGCAGCTCACCCCACAATCAAAAACTCACCAGCTAAGTAGTTCCCAGGTCATCCCTTGCTTTCAGTCTCGCATCTCCTCAAACCCAACCTCAGAAGTAGCATACAGGACAAACAGCTGAGGCAAACTGAAGACTCTTCAAACAAGACATTTCAATATTCCCCCCCACGGGACAAGAACTCCTGGTGGGGGACTACAGAGGTGATCAAAAGTGCGTACTCGGAAAGATGAGTAACGGATCTGGACAACTTTCGTACACGGTGGAGATTACATCTGATTTCATCTGGAGGTGACACATCGAATAGCTGAGGAGAACAGAGTCAATTGTTCGAGAGGAAAGGGGGCCAGAATGCCAGAATCACTTCCTGCAGTCTCAGAGTCAACTCCTACAGCCACCAGGGAGGAGGCCCCTGAATGTGAGATGTTTCACAGCCACAAATATCACCTGCCAAGTAGAGTGGCCCATCTTGTAAATACATTATCTCACAAGAATCAGAAAGCCTCTACAATTATTAATCTTTAGGTCTGAATGAGTCTGTTTAAAATTTACTGGATGTCTATATAGTAGCTGTATTACATAGTATTCTCTTTCCCTCTCTGTATACACACACACATACACACATATATATATATATCTACACACACTTCTATATATACTGTATATAAGTTGAGATGTATTCTATATTGAGTTGGAGTTTATAGGTAAGTAGGGAGGAGTGTAATGTTTTTAATATTTCAGTAATGTTTGTGTAATATTGTAAATATATATTTTTTGATCAAGCATTCTTTGTTTTTTACATAATGCATTGTGGGTTCTATGTAAAAGTTTTAAATAGTATATGTCCTTAGGCTAGCATGTCATACATATGTGAATTGCTTAAAATAAAAATGAAGTTAGACTCGCATTCCTGGCTCCTTTGTTTTCCTTTTGATTAGTTTTTAAATGTATTCTAGTTACAAAATAGAACAGTTTCACTTGCTCACTAAGTGCTATTGGATGTCCATTGACATAACCATTCAAAATGAATTGGATGAAGCAGATTTTGATGATTATCCAATTATTATATAATCATGGCATATGGAGAGAGTGGGAGCAAAATATGGCAGGGACTCTCAAAGAATTTTGAGTAGGTGGTACCAAATTTTTTCTATTTAACATTTTGGAAAAAGAACAGTAGAATTGCACTTGGAAACTTTTGCAATTCGTGCAGCATTTAGCCTACATTGTGCAGGGGAGTCAATTCACAGTATTTAAGTCATGTTCTGTAAGAAGTTATTTGAATCACGTCCAAATTTGTTTTCCCTTAAGGTTCTACCAGGAAACAGATGATCTAGTTTCCACTTAAGTTCTTGTCCTGATGTGAAAGTGACTAAGGATGAAGGGGAATTGAAAGTATTGTGTATATGGCCTGTTTACACATCTATGTTATTAATAAAAACGCTGGAGATGGGAACCAAGTGTCATGGTTCTTTACTGGTAGAGTCTGAACATGGCACACACATACAAATCAATATGCACCTATTAGTGCATTCAACGACACGTTACTAAAACATAAAGTAGTCCCTTATTATAACTTAGGCTATAATGTAGACTATCCTCCCCTTTTATTTTAACAGTGTATCAACTGTCTTTTTTTTACTGGGGCACTATGCTAAACAAATATGTTTACTCTTAACATACAAACACCTACCATTTGTTTACAAATTATCTTAATAATATCAAATTATAACAAGCCTTTTTCTTTTTTTTTACTTTTGGTCTAAGACCAATTTAGAACTCAAGTCTCTGGTGAGTCGTCTCTGCCTCTCCGGGCAATGTCTGTCCTGAACCGTTTGCTCTGGGGAATGAGTCTCCACAGGTACATCAGGTGGGTGATCAGCACTGATGACAGGCTTATCTGTAGATGAGGTTGATGTGGTCACATCAGGTGTGTTTGCTTGTATGTCAGGGGAGTCTGGGCAAGGTGTTGTGTTTTTCACCTGAGCATCCAGGATTTGATCCACATTACATCTCCATATGTTCCCTCCCACCTCCACTGTATACATCAGTGGCCTGTCTATGGCAGAAATTGTACCCGGCCGCAACTTTCCAGTCTGATAATCATGTGCAAGAACTGACTGTCCCACACTGAAGCTCGGTGTTGACTTAGCATTCAAGTGTTTGAACTGTCTGTTCTCCAAATCCTGCCATACAACTGGTTTGAGAAGATCCATGTGGGACCTTAGGTTCCTGTTCAGATTAGTGGTTGCATGTACTGCATTACGATAGGCAGGGAGGAAGTTGTCTATCTTGTGTTGCAGTGGTCGATTTTCACTGTCCATTGCCTTGATGACTTTCTTTAATGTCTGTACAAATCTTTCTGCCAAGCCATTTGTGGATGGATGGTAAGGGGCAGATGTAAAGTGCTTGATTCCATTGTTCTTCACAAAACCTTGCAATTCTTCAGATACAAATTGTCGTCCATTGTCTGTGCAGAATTGTTCTGGTATGCCATTCCTGGCGAACATGGCCCTCAGAACTGTAATGGTCTTATCCGATGTGGTTCTCTTCATTTTGATGACCTTGGGCCATTTGGAATGTGTATTGACGGCGATTAAAAAGATAGAGTTCATGAATGGTCCAGCAAAATCGATGTGCACTCATTGCCATGGTGATGAGGGCCACTCCCATTGATGGAGAGGGGCTTGTGGTGGTGTGTTCTAGATATTTTGACATCCAGAGCAGTTCTTGGTCAAGTCCTTAATTGGTTTATCGATTCTTGGCCACCACACATAGGCACAGGCAAGACTTTTCATCTTCATGGTACCCAGGTGCCCCTTGTGCAGTTCCTCCAGCACTCTGGTGCATAGCTTGGGAGGAATCACAACTCGTGAGCCACAATTTAGTGTTCCCCAACACACTGACAACTGCTCTTTCCTCACTGAGAAGGCTGGAAACAGTATGGTACCACGTGTTGGCCATCCCTTTACCATGATGTCATATACTTTTAACAACATAGGGTTATTGCGTGTTTCTCTTTCAATGAGGCTGTTTGTCACTGGTAACTGTTCAACTATTGTTGTGTGAAAGCCCTCTGCTGAATCCATTTGTGTAGTTATCACTGAAGGTGGCAGTGGTAAATGTGACAAACCATCTATGTTGCCGTATTGCTTGGTCCCCTTGTGCTCAATGTCATACATGTGACCTCCTAAGAAAAGAGACCATCACTGCAGCCTTTGTGTGTCATCACTGGATCACCTTTCCTTGGGTTGAAGATTGACACGAGAGGCTGATGGTCATTCAATAGGGTAAACTTTTGCCATACAGGTAGTGACTGAATTTCTTGACTCCCCACATGAGGTTTAGGGCCTCTCTGTCAATCTGTGCATAGTTGTGTTCAGCTGAAGTTAGTGTTCTTGAGGCAAAGGCTATTGGTCTTTCTGAGCCACCTGGGAACTTGTGCGATAACATAGCTCCTATCCCCTGGGGCGAGGCATCACAAGCTAGTCAGATTGGTAAGGAGGGGTCAAAGTGCGCGAGCACCCCTTCTGAAGTTATGAGTCTTTTAGTTTCTTGAAACGCTTTCTCACAGCTCCCAGTCCACTTCCATTGTGTCCCTGTCTGTAATAGTGCATTTGGTGGGTGTAGGACTGTGGATAGGTTAGGCAAGAACTTGTGGTAATAGTTCACTAGTCCAAGATATGTTCTCAGCTGCAACACACTTTCAGGTGGAGGTGCCTTAAGCACAGCTTCTATCTTGTCTTGAGACATGTGTAAGCCATCCTTGTTGATCACATGCCCACAGTATGAGATTCCTTTTTGAAAAACACATTTCTGTTGATTATCTCTGAGCCCATATTCTTGTAACATGGTGAGCACTTGTTCAAGGTTAGAAAGACGTTCGTCGTCATCCTTGCTGGTGACAATGATTCCATCCAGGTAACACTGAGTCCCTGGAATCCCCTACAAGTCCTGGTCCATTGCCCTTTGCCAGATTGCAGGAGCTGATGCTATCCCAAACACCAACCTGTTGTACTGGTAAAGTCCTTTGTGTGTATTTATTGTCAAGTATTTCTTGGCTGCATTATCGATCTCCAGTGGGGGGTAAGTCTGAGCCAAATTGATTTTTATGAAATGTTTTCCTTCCTGACAGGGAAGCAAAGCTGTCATCAATATGAGGTAAAGGATACTGTATTGTGCGGAGAACTGGGTTAACAGTCACTTTAAAGTCTCCACATATGCACACCTTGCTTGGTTTTCCTGGTTTTGTGCTGGAGGTTTTCTTCATCACTGGAACAATAGGCATGGCCCATTCACTCCAATCCACCTTTGACAGGACCCCAGTCTGCTCCAGATTTTTCAGCTCTGCATTTACTGTAGGATGGATTGCATATGGCACTGGACTGGTTTTGTGAAATTTTGGGTATACATTTTCTTCAATCTCAATCTTTGCCTTCATACCCTGAAGTGTTCCTATTCCTTTCATGAACACTTCCTCAGAGTCAGCAAGTGTTTGTGACAGTCCCTCAGATGCTGCCCTCCTTTGCTGACACAACTAGTACCTTGTTGGTGTGCCAATCCAACTGGATTTTCCTGAGCAATTCACATCCCAGCAATGGTGGTCCTCCATTTTTCAGTACATAGAGGTTCAGCTGTTGTGTTTTGTCTTTGTAGGTCACTGTCACTTTAATCTTACCTTTGGGACACATTTTCTGTCTTGTGTAAGTCTTTAGCAGTAGTTTAGTTTGTTTCAGAGGCATGTGAGAAAACAGTCATTTGTAGTCATGTACAGAGATCACTGTTAAAGCAGAGCCTGTGTCCAACTCCAGTTTCAGTTTCACGCCTGCCACTTGTGGAGTGATCCATATTACTCTTCGATCATCTGTCTCTTTCACGCTGTGATGTTGCAGACAAGACAATTCACTTTTGTCTGAGTCATTTTCATCAGAACTACTTTCTTTCACTTTGTATACATTGTTGTATTTTCCTTTCTGGGGTTTCTTGTTTCTTGGTATTTTGTCCTTTTTCTGCTGTTTACTAGCTTTGCATACTCAGCCAATGTGGCCCTGTTTGCCACAGTTTCTGCATTCTTTGTCTTTAAACCAACAGTCATCAGGGTAATGGTAACATTTCTTTCTTTCATTTCTGTTCAGCAACATTTTATTTGTAGCATATTCCAAAGATTTTTGTTGTATCTCTGAAGCACCCCGTACTGCTATTGTCATGGTCTGGTCCATGAAATCCGTATTCTGGTTCACGGTCTGGTCCATGAAATCCGTATTCTGGTTCACGGTCCAGTCCATGTTCCTTGGTTCAGGTTTTCCAGGTTTCCCCATTTTCTGTTGAGGCAGCTGATTCTTGTTTGGGCTGGCCTCATAAATTGTTTCAGGATTCAGCTTCTGGTTTGTGGATTGTTCTTGTCCAAAACCCCTGTCTGTATCCCTTCCCTCCACCTTCCTCCTAGAGCCTTGCCTCACCTCGCCTCTTCCTGGGGCCTTGCCTTGCCTGTGTCTGGAGCCTCGCCCTGTTTGGAACTGTCTGTCTGTGTCCATACCTTCGCCAGGTAGGTCCAGCCATTTTGCCACTACCTAGCATTGGGATCTGTCTCGTTGTGTTCAGTGTTCTGAGTAATGAGTCCTGGCCCTACGTCCAGTACCCAAGGAGGGGTCCTGGCTCAGTCTTCCATGTTCCTGTTTCTCCTTTGACCAAGACTCTGGGTTCTTGTCATCTCCATGTGCCTCGTGCAGCACAGGTGTACCTTGCCTAGCCCGGTGCTGGGATTCCCTCATCCTGTGCTGGGGTTTCCTTCTCCAGGGGTCTCACATCCAGTCCTGTTATCTCTCCTTCGACCAAGGCTCTGTGTTTTCATCGTCCATGTGGGTTTGCCCAGCACAGGAGTACCTTGCCCAGCCCGGTGCTGGGATTCCCTCGTCCTGTGCTGAGGTTCCCTTGTCCTGTCCCGGAGTCTCACGTCCAGTCCTGGGCCTCTCCTTGTCTTGTAGCCATGTCTTGTCCTTGCTGGGTTCTGGAGTCCGAGCCCGAGTCAAGACCCAGGTTCTGGGTCCCTGTCCAGTCTCTGGCTCGGAGTCCAAGCTCAGGCTCCTAGTTCCCAGTTCTATGTCCTGGTTCCCTATCCTTGTTAAGTCCTAGCCCAGGCCTGGAATGCTTGTCTCGTCCCGGGCCTGTGTCATGTCCAGCGTGCTTTCTTCCCCACTTCCTTGATACCTTCTCCTTCCTAGTCCTGTTCCTGGTAGATCAGTGTCTGTGTCTTGCATTTGGGTCCGCTCCCAATGCCCCCTTATGACAGCTATTTCCAATGATATTGCAATGTTAAGCGCCTTCTCTAATGTAAGGTCTTTTTCACACAGGAGCTTTTTTAGCGTGGTTTCACACTGCATGCCACACACTAACCTGTCCCTCAATATGTCTAATAGACCAACTCTAAATTGACACTGTTCTGATAATTTGCGTAATTCATCGCAATATTCAGAAATGCTTTCATTTTTGCTTTGATTCCACTTGTGAATTTTAAATCTTTCAGCAATGACCAGTGGTTTAGGGTTTAAATGCTGTGGGAGAGTGTCTACTATTTGCTTGAACGTTTTGTCAGTTGGCTTTTTAAGGGTCAGCAAGCTCCGTAGCAGCTGGTATGTCTTTGCTCCCATAACACTGAATAAGACATTGGCTTTCTTTTTATCATTAACCCCATTAGCATCACAATATAACTCCACTCTTTCAATGTAAGTTACCCAGTTTTCAATGCTACTATCAAATGCTGTAATGGTTCCAATCATCGCCATCTTTGTTATGTTAATTTAGTCCAGTTTATTTTCCTTGTTTTCTTTTTAGCTAACTTCTTACTGTCACTGCGCATTCCACTTGACTCATGTGTCCTTTTCACTAGCACCATGAGTGCACTCTGTCTAGATGTGTGTATCACTTTTTTTCATCTCCCTTTTCTCACTTCTCCTTCAAGTGTTGTTATCAACTAAAACACAGCATTTCAATAACATGTAGGTTTGTAATTCTCGTCGCCAATTTGTTCTGTATGTGGCCTGTTTACACAACTATGTTATAATAAAATCTCTGGAGACGGGAATTAAGTGTCATGGTTCTATACTGGTAGAGTCCGAACTTGGTACACACATACAGAACAACACGCATCTAATAGCGCATGGAACAATGTGCTACTGAAACATAAAGTATTCCCTTATTATAATGTAGTCTATATGGTCCAGAAAGAAAACCCATTTTAGCATTCATTTCAAGAGGACAAGAATATAAAAGCAAGGGTAAAATGCTGAGGCTCCCTGAGACATCAGTCAGTCCACATTTGGAGTATTGTGAGCAGATTTGGGGCCCGTTTCCAAGAAAGCAGGTACTGGTACTAGAGACGGTCTAGAGTTGGTTTACAAGAATGATCTCAGGGTTGAAAGGGTTAATTATAAGCAGAATTTTTATTGCTTTAGGCCTGTACTTGCTGGAGTTTAGAAGAATAATGGGGGATATCACTGAAACCTGATTATTGAAAGGTCTGGATAGAGTGGACATGAAGATGACGTTTCCAGTAGTGTGAGAGTCCAGGATCAGACGGCACAGCTTCAGAACAGAAGGAAGTCCTAACAAAGATGAGGAGAAATTTCTTTAACCAGAGGGTGATGAACCTGTGGAATTCATTGCCACAGATGGCCATGGAGGCTAAGTCATTGTGTATGTTTAAATGGGAGATGGATGGGTTCTTGACAAATAAGAATGCCAAAGGTTATGGAGAGACGGCAGGAGAATGGGGTGAAGAAGGAAAATAACTCAGCCATCATTCTATGGCAGAGCAGACTTGATGAGCTGAATGGCGTAATTCTGCTGCTATATGTTGTGTTCTTATAGTCTTCTGATTACTCTTAAGTGTCTGTGATGAAACTTCTATTTTGGTCCACTCTCTTTTACTTTACATAAAAAAATTCCCTTTTGAAAGTTATGTTTAATTTCCTATTTCTATCCTTTCTTGTAGTCCTCTTTATGGATTACAGCACCTCCCCATAACATATATTAACCCTATCAAATGTCTGCTTATCTCTGTATTGAAAGCTTTCCTTCCTGCTCCTGACTTCAAAGACTCAAGTTACTTCTCGCTTCTCTAAATCTGAGTAGTTGCAGGTATATCCTCTTCATTCTTTCTTCAAAAGTTGACATACTCATTTCAAATGCCATATCAGGACAGTTTCTCTGACATAATTACAACAATCTTCTCCAAATAAACACTCCAGTAATGTAAACAAAATTTCAGTTGTGGTCTTCCCACTATTCTATATAGGTGAAATATTATTTCTGTACATCTATTTTGCAGTAAACCATAACATTCTGCTAGATTTGCCGATTATTTGCCGTATGTTTCATGTTGATTTATTTTTGAACCATTCACAATGATGTTCAGATCTCTGCAGGTATTCAGTATTAGATAAAGTATTTTTAGAATTTTTCTTGTCAATGTGAATTGTTCCCAGTTTTCAATATTGCACTCCATTTGAAGGAATTTTGTGTACTTTCTCAACCTATCTCCATGTATTCTTTTCACAACTGACTTACTTGTCTTTCTTTTATCTGCACATTTAGCAAACAAATGCTCTCAGCACCTTCATCTACAAGGCGTGATTGATAAGTTCATAGCCCAAGGTAGAAGGACTCAATTTTAGAAAACCCAGCACATCTATTTTTCAGCATAGTCCTCTCATATGTTTACACACTTAATCCAGCGGTCATGGAGCATACGGATCCCTTCTTTGTAGAAGCCGACATCTTGACTAAGGTAGATGGAGACGAGTTATTCAGCTCTCGTTACATGCACGTGCAGTTCAACTCTTTGAGTGATTATGCAGAAAGTTTGAAGTTAATAACTCATCTCCTTCTACCTTAGGCCACAAACTTATCAATGACCCCTGCTGTGGACCACTTCTGGATGTCCAAGACATTGACTTCTACAAAGAAGGGACCCATATGCTCCACGACCGCTAGACTAAGTGTGTAAATGTAGGAGGGAACTATGATGAAAAATAAATGTGCTATGTTTTCTAAAATTGACTCCTTCTACCTTAGGCCATGAACTGATCAATCACCCCTCGTAGGACAGTATTAGTATTTTGGTAGACTTTACTTAATTAGTAAGATCTTGTCTGGGATCTGAAAGGGAGGTGTGGTTTGCCAGCAGCTATTCCTGTTATATAAAAGGTTTCAAAGATTGTAGCCACAGTCCAGTCACTGCATAAGGGAGAGAAGTGAGTAGTACCTTTCATTTCATATTGTTGTTTCAGCAAATCAATTGAGAATGTAAGAGAAATGAAAGCTTAACTTAGACTATATGTAATTATTTTAAACGCAGGTATCTTTTTGCAGTATGAAGACAGTTTTGCAGAGTATTGGATGAAGATATTTAAATCAAGACATTGAACATAGATTAAGATAATTGTGAGTATCCTCCTGTTATATAATTAGCTCAAAAAAGTTGCTATATGGCATGTTCTGTGCAAATTTCTATGCAAGTGCTTTTGTTTTGGATCGTTGTAATATAGCAAGAGAATAAAATCATTAAAGTCAGATGTTTATCCATGCTGTTATTTTTCTCATTTACATGCAGCAGATGATGTGAATAATCAAAAACCCACATCCCAGATCTGCATTTCTGGCAATATGTAAATTTAAATAAAAAAGTTCAATACCACCTTGCAAAGTTTGTGACGACTGGATTGCCTCCAGTAGAGACAGACAGATAAGAAAGTCAACACCTTTCCCTGGGTTTGTGATTGGAGACAGTTTTTGCTGTTTTGCAACTTGTCAGCAAGATCAAGTATACTTCTGATTTGACATTAAATCACTTTGACTGATGGTTGTCATAATTACACTACGAAATTGCTTTAAAATCAAAGCTGATAAACTTTTAGTGGTCTTTATGCCTCTGTGTACATTCATAAAATCCTTGCTTTATTTGTAAATGAGGGGAATATATTGAAAGAAACAGATTTAGTAGAGCAAAACATTCCTGTTAATGAGATTATGGCGATCAGCAGTGAAATGGTAGGGGGTATGCTATGGTAATATTTTCTTTATTGGAGTGTATTATTTTAGATTCCACTATAGAATAAATAAGTCTTAAAATGCCTCACCGGATAGTATTTGCAAAGAAAATGTACTTTGGAAAGATGGTTTGCAAAGCATTGTATGTAATAAAGACTGCATTAATTTTCTGAATAACATGACTAGCTGCTGCAGTTGAAAATCATTGTTTGTCATTGATTTGATTCAAAGGAAAGTTTTACATGAGCTTTAATAACTCAGGGTGAGTACATTATATAAGAGTGCTCCAACTAGTAGGAACTATTGATAGGAGGAACATGTCTAAATTTCATGTCAGTATCCATGAAATAATTGAATTCAAAAAAATCAAAAATATTTAAGAAACTTTCATCATGTATTATGAGTAACCAAGAAGTTTGTTGAGAGGCACATTCACACAGGCAAGAGACTACAGATCTGGAATCTGGAAGAAATAGACAAGCTTCTGGAGGAAGTTGGTGGGTTAGACAGCATCAGAGGTCAAGAACCTGCACGAGGACTGAGAGTGGGGAGAGTATAAGATAGTTAAAGCTCTACACGTATTATTACATCAAAGTTTCAACCAGCTCCCCACCAGCAACCATTTAATCAGATTGGGAGAACTGGCACTCTCTCAATTCCTACAAATCAAAGGTTAGCCTGGGCTCTTGCATGGACTCCAACTATGCCTATCCTTTAGTTCATTATGTGGAACAGCCCTTGTTCCAAACCTTCTATAATACCATTCCTTATCTTTTTTCTCTCTGTTTCACTATAAAGATTTTGACAACTTTCCTCAGGGCATGCTGTTCCAGAAGATTAAGGCACTGGGGAGTTCATGGAGACTTAGTAGATTGATTTCAAAACTGGCTTTGCCATAGAAGGCAGATGGCAGTACTGATGATTATGCACACACAATTCCTGTTAATTGGGTCATTGGTTAATTGGGGCAGCTGCTTACTTAGGACTACTCTTAAAGAACAAAAATAATTGAGAAAATAGCCACACACCTCATGGTAGTGTGATTAGCCTGTTACTTTTCATCATTATGATCAATGATGTTTTCACAAAGGTACCAGTGGATATAGGTAGGTCACTGTTTGCGGATGATGGGGCCTTGTGGAAAAGAGGCAGGAACACGGAGCATATAATCAGGAAACTACAAGGAGCAATTGATGAAGTGGTAGAGTGGGGTTATGATTGGGGATGTAGATTTTCAGTGGAAAAAACTCAAACTGTATTTTTCACTAGGAAAAGAATTGAAGTAGGGAAGGAGTTAAGGATGTATGGGATTGAATTAGAAAGGGTTGGATCATTTAAATTTCTGGGAGTTATATTTGATTCACGATTAACATGGGCAGACCATATCAGGAAAGTTGAGGAGAAATGTAAAAAAGTAATAAATGTGATGAGATGTTTGACTGGTAGGGAATGGGGAGCAAGTTGTTCAGCATTAAAGAGAATGTATGTGGCTTTAGTAAGATCTGTGTTGGATTATGGAAGTGTAGCATATGGATCAGCAGCTTGGTCTCTTGTAAGGAAACTGGATGTGGTTCAGGCTCAGGTTTTGAGAGTGTGCAGTGGGGCTTTTAAAACATCACCCGTATCAGCCCTGCAGGTAGAAATGGGAACAATGCCTTTGGAATTAAGAAGGATGCAATTGATGGCAAAATACTGGGTTAATTTGCAGGGACACCATTACTCTCACCCTGCTAAAGGAGTGTTGCAGGAGTCTTGGGAAAATGGGAGGTTTCAGAGGGAAAACTTTAGTCGGGTAGGGAATGATATTGCTAGATCATGTGGAGTGTTTGATCTAAGGATAAGTCCTTCAGTTGTTTATCCGGTTGTAGCTCCATGGAAGCTGGTATGGCCTGATGTATAATGGCATTTGTTAGAGGTAAAAAGGAAAGGAAAGTATAAAACTGATTTGGTAAGTGCATTTAACTGTTATGTGATGGAAAAGTATAGTGATTATACTCAGGTCTATACAGATGGTGCTAAGGAACCTGAAACAGGAGTGACAGGGTTTGGGGTGGCTATACCAGCAAAAGTAATTGCAATCAGGAGAAGAACATCTGATAAGTTGGCGGTGTATACAGTGGAGATGATGGCAGTGTTGGTTGGGTTGCGTTGGGTGGAGAAAACTAAACTAGTCAAAGTGTTGATGTGCTCAGATTCATCTTCAGTACTGGCAAGTTTACGGTCTTTTCACTCAAACAGCCGGCAAGATGTACTTCATGAAGTCCTTCAGTCAGTCACAAGAGTTGCAAATCAGGGAGGTCAGGTTAAATTTCTATGGGTTCCAGCTCATATAGAGGTGAAGGGCAATGAAAGGGTGGATGAGTTGGAAAAGAGGGTAATAAAGAAAGAAAATATAGAAATGCACATTAGTATCAGTAAAGCAGAGGTTAAGTGTGTAATCTGGGGAAAAATTAACCAAATGTGGCAAGAAAGATGGGACAGGGAGGGGAAAGGGAGGCATTTATATCAAATACAAAAAAGTGTTGCAGGTACTAGGGTTAGGAAGTAGATACAGAAGAGAGGAAACTGTGTGGACTAGGTTAAGGCTGGGGCACTGTGCACTAAATCAAACATTGTAATTGATAGGAAAACACCAAACAGGATTGTGTGAGGAATGTTAGGAAGAGGAGTTAGTAGAGCATGTAGTTCTGAGTTGCAGGAAGTATGGGATACAGAGAGAGATGATGAGAATTAATCTAAGGGAATTGGGGGTGCAGGAATTCACATTAAAAGGGTTGCTGGGCATGGGTGAGAGAACACAGGTCAGGGTACTTTTAGCTTTCTTAAGGGGTACAGGGTTTTTTTTTTATACAGAAAACAGAAATAGGGTACTAGGATGGGGAGGATAAAGTGTAGGTTAGGGTATGTGTATGTGTGCGATTGGGTGAAGAGATTTAGAATGTGAGTCCATCACATACTCCGGAGCAGAAGGTGGCAGTAATGCACCATTAAGCAGGGTGCTGATGCACCATCAATAACTCACTCTGAGACGTAAAGGCGAGATATCGGCTTTTATTGACTGGAAGAAGGAACCAGCAGTGAGTGACCACCATACTACATCCTGGAGACTGAGAGCCGGGCTCAGGCCTCAATCGTCTTTATACAGGGGTCTGTGGGAGGAGCCACAGGAGCAGTCAGCAGGGGGCGTGTCCAGACAGGTATATGTAGTTCACCACATTCACCCCGCCCCCCCCTTTGTTTTAAAAAGAGTCCCCATGTGGTGAAGTTTCTTACAGGTTAAGTCTATCAGGTGGTCGAATCTGTTGCTGCGATCTACGTAGCACCGGCTGTGATTGCACAGATGCCGGTGGTGGTGATTGCACAGGAGCCGGTGGTGGTGATTGCACAGGTGCCGGTGGTGCTTACACCAGAGACGGAGGTTGTGCTGGTTCCGGCCTAACTGGAGGTGTCAGCCCACTAGGCGCCAGTGATCCCTTACGCATGTGCGAGGCACCTGGTATATACGCGTACGAAACGCCCGGTATATGAGTGTCGTGAGGAGTCTGTGTAGGGCCTGGTGTGCGCGGTGTCACCTTGGGTACAGGGTTCATAGTTACCGGGGAGTGTTTGGGGTAGTGGTCTACTGCTCCTGCAGGAGCCAGGTCGCGGACGGAGACCATGTCCTCCCACTCATCAGGTAAGACCACGTAGGCATACTGGGGGTTCGCATGTAGAAAGTGAACCCTCTCGACCAGCGGGGAGTATTTATTACTCCCTACATGTTTCCGAAGCAGCACTGGCCCTGGGGACGTCAGCCAAACTGGTAGGGTTTTCCCAGTGTCAGACTTCCTGGGAAAAGAGAATAGGCGTTCGTGAGGGGTGGCATTGGTGGACGTACATAACAGGGAGCGGATAGAGTGGAGTGCCTCAGGGAGGACCTCCTACCATTGAGAGACCAGCAACCCTTTTGACTTAAGGGCTAAAAGTGTGGCCTTCCACACTGTGGCATTCTCCCTCTCCACCTGTCCATTTCCCCGGGGATTATAACTTGTGGTCCGACTAGTAGCAATGCCCCTAGCTAGCAGGTACCGGCGCAGCTCGTCACTCATAAAGGAGGACCCTCTATCACTGTGGATATAGCAGGGATATCCGAACAGAGTGAAGAGCTGGCGCAGGGATTTTATGACGGACGTGGTAGTGGTGTCGGGGCAGGGAATGGCAAAGGGGAACCGCGAGTACTCGTCGATAATATTGAGAAAATAGACATTGCGGTCGGTGGAGGGAAGGGGGCCCTTAAAGTCAACACTCAGTCGCTCAAAAGGGCGGGTGGCCTTGACAAGTTGCGCTGTTTCAGGATGGTAGAAGAGCGGTTTGCACTCAGTGCAGATTTGGTAGTCCCTGGTCATCGTCCTGATGTCCTCCAGGGAGTACGGCAGGTTCCGGGCTTTCACGAAATGGTAAAATCGGGTGACCCCCGGATGGCAAAGATGTGCTTGAAGGGTGTATAGCTGGTTGAGCTGTGCGCTAGCACACGTTCCCGGGATAGGGCATCAGGGGGCTCATTGAGTCTGCCAGGCCGGTACAGAATATCAAAGTTGTAGGTGGAGAGTTCTATTCTCCACTGCAAAATTTTATCATTTTTGATTTTGCCCCGCTGTTGGTTGCTGAACATGAACACAACCAAGTGCTGGTCGGTCAGCAAGGTGAACCTTTTGCCGGTGAGATAGCGCCTCCAGTGCCTAATAGCTTCCACCATGGCCTGGGCTTCTTTCTCCACCACGGAGTGCCAAATTTCAGAGCCTTGAAGGGTACGAGAAAAGAATGCTACTGGCCTGTCTTCCTGATTGAGGGTAGCAGCCAGTGCAAAATCGGAGGCGTCACTCTCTACTTGGAAGGGAATGGTCTCGTCCACCGCATGCATCGTTGCTTTGTCAATGTCCCCTTTAATGCAGCTGAAGGCCGCGCAGGCCTCAGAAGAGAGGAGAAAAGTGGTAGACTTGACCAGGGGGTGGGCCTTGTCTGCGTAATGGGGGACTCATTGGGCGTAATAGGGAAAAAAACCCAGGCACCGTCTGAGGGCTTTGAGAGTGGTGGGAAAAGGGAATTCTAACAGGGGGAGCATACGTTCAGGATCAGGGCTAATGACCCCATTTTCCACGACATACCCAAGGATAGCGAGTCGGGTGGTTCCGAACACACACTTGTCCCTGTTATAAGTAAGGTTCAGAGCTTCAGCCACTTGGAAAAATTGTTGGAGGTTGGTGTCGTGATCTGACCAGTCAATAAAATTGATGCACCGTCAATAACTCACTCTGAGATGTAAAGGCGAGTTATCGGCTTTTTTTGACTGGAAGAAGGAACAAGCAGTGAGTGACCACCTTACTACATCCTGGAGACTGAGAGGCCGGGCTCAGGCCGCAATCGCCTTTATACAGGGGTCTGTGGGAGGAGCCACAGGAGCAGTCAGCAGGGGGCATGTCCAGACAGGCACACGTAGTTCACCACAGGTGCCAACCGCCGTATAACAAGACGGAGACGGAGAGGGAGAAAGAGAAAAAAGAGCCAGGTTTCCCTTTATTTATTTGGGACTCGATGTAGCTTAATTGAACAGGAGACTCCAATCAGTTTCTAACTAGGCTCAATTATGTGCAGATCGTGTGACTTAAAGAAAAACATTTTTAAAAATAGTGTCACTTGCAAGTGTTTTTGAAAAAACAGTGACTTTTGTCACTGATAGTTGACAAGAAATAAGCAGTATGACAATTTAGAATTGCTTTTGCGCACTGGTTTCAAGCATTTAGGTTTAGAGATGCTCAGAAATGGCAGGGAGTGAAAGTGAAATGATTTTACTATTTCAACAAGTCTAGGAATTATGAAGAATTTGAAAGTATTGACAATCATCTTGAATGTTACAATGAGAATTCAGATTTGGAGGATGCAATTGTCAAAATCTTGCATTGAAAGCAGTTCATTATCTGTAGCTGCTGTTGGTGTTGATTTTGTTGATTCACAGTCAATCAATGGTGGTGTGGCTCCTAAGGCTTCTGTACCTCCTGCCTTTTGGTAATAGCAAGAAGAGGACATCGCCTGGATTGTGAAGGTCTTTGAACATGGATGTTGCTTTCTTGTGGCAGCACTCGATGTAAATATATTTAATGATGGTAGGGCTTTGCCTGTGATGGACTGAGATGTATCCAGCACTTTCTGTAATCTTTTACATTCCTGGGCATTGGTGTTTCCATTCCTGGCCAAGATAATACTAGTTAGGACACTCCCCACTGTGCATCGATAAAAGTCTGTCAAAGTTCTCAAGAAAGTAAAAGTGCTGCTTTGCCTTCTTTCTGATGACACTTATTTGCTGGTTCCAAAGCTGGTTCTCTGACATGTTAACATTAAGGAATTTAAAGCTACTGATGTAATCCTCTCTGACAGTTTATCCTTCTCCACAAATGCTGTGTGACCCTCTGAGTTCCTCCAGCAATTTGTTATTTACTTTGCACTTTATTTGTTATCAACAAAGAAACACATTTGGAAATTATTTTGAAAAGTTTTCTCACTTCCTTTCTGTTCTGAATGTAAAACATCTATTGGAAGATAAACTTTGCATGGAGCAATGTTAAATTTTAATATCTGTTCATTAATTAATGAAAGCAATAAGCCACCTCCAATATTTTATCATAGCTTTGCTTATGTTTTCCAGGGTTATTTCATGTTATTGGTAATTTTTGTGCAAAGACAGATTAGGCCATTAATCTTGAAGGCAAGAATATTGTAGAACTTACAATTATAAGGAACGTTTGAATTTCCTGACAGTCTTTTCCATTTGCTGTACCACTTACCCCAGCTCACTTTCCCAGGTCAAAGCTGCCCAAGTCTTCAAGTTATTCATCAATGCCCTTCCAGTGAGAAAATCTGATCTGGTCTGTTTGAGTATTCAGAGGCTCCATTGTGATTAACTTTTTAACTGTGATTCGCAATGGTCAACTAGCCACAAAATTCAAAAAGGTGATTCGAGAAAGAAGCAAAAGAAAGGTTGAACAAGTTAGGTCTTTATTCTTTGGAGTGTAGAAGGTTGAGGGGGGACTTGATAGAGTATTTAAAATTATGAGGGGGATAGATAGAGTTGACGTAGATAGGCTTTTTCCATTGGGAGTAGTGGAGATTCAAACAAGAGGACATGAGTTGAGAGTTGGGGGCAAAAGTTTAGGGGTAACACGAGGGGGAATTTTTCTACTCAGAGAGTGGTAACTGTGTGGAATGAGCTTCTAGTAGGAGTGGTAGAGGCAGGTTTGGTATTGTTATTTAAAGTAAAATTGAATAGGTCTATGGACAGGAAAGGAATGGAGGGTTATGGGCTGGGTGCGGGTCAGTGGAACTAGGAGAGAGTAAGCATTTGGCATGGACAAGAAGGGCCGAGATGGCCTGTTTCCGTGCTGTAATTGCTATATGGTTGTGTCAGTCTGGCCATGACTTTCACAACCCACATAAAAAACAATGATTGTATATAGCCAATGGTACTATTCATAACATTGCTGAGGATGTGTGTTGCATGTGAGTGGGTTTATTTTGTGTAGATCAAAGAATTCTTTGAAAGCAAGATAATAGTTTCCAGTTCTCTAATATGTTACTTTCCCAAATACATAGAACTTTGTATTTTGTGAATCAATCTGGTACCATCTGCAGACTTGTGTGATAATTATTAGGAATCAGCACGACAATAACAAGAAACTTCTCATGAGATATACTTCCTTGATTAGTTGGTCAGCATATTATGTTTTCTTACTGTGGACACATGTAACACATTTTAAGAAGTCAATGCACGTAAAGGGCAGGCACATAATTTTGTGTCCAGTAATTTCTGTGGTATACTTAGTCAATGAACTTGGTGTCTTTTCCTCTCAGCATTCTTTGAATGAATTATTGGACCAACCCCAAGAACAAAGATAATTAGCTAACAATTATTTATCCCATTTTCTCTCTCACCATAAAAGAAGGCAAGAAATGAATTTCCTTGAAACTTTGCAGCAGACATCACACTATGAATTTACTTAGAAGCAAGCCATTTCAATTATATGGGGTTTTACAGATACTGTTGTACAGCTGTGCCTAAAGGATGAAAGCTTTAGTTCCTTAGGTCTTTATCAGCCTTTTCTTTACCCCTGATTATTTTGATTCCTGTAGTCAATGAAAATCCTCAATTAGGTGTATAAGATGATGAGAGGCATTGATCATGTGGATAGTCAGAGGCTTTTCCCAGGACTGAAATGGCTGGCACGAGAGGGCACAGTTTTAAGATGCTTGGAAGTAGACACAGAGGAGACGTCTGGGGTATGCAGAGAGTGGTGAATGTGTGGAATGGGCTGCTGGCAATGGTGGTGAAAGAGGATACGATAGGGTCTCTCAACAGTCTCCTGGATAGGTACATGGAACTCAGAAAGATAGAAAGCTGTGGTAAACTCTAGGTTATTTCTAAGGTAAGGACATGTTAGGCACAGCTTTGTGGGCCAAAGGGCCTGTATTGTTGATGCACCATCAATAACTCTCAGAGACAGGAAGTAAATGATAGGCTTTAATTAGTAGCAAAAGGGACCACACATCTTGGAGACTGAGGGAGGAGCAGTGCCCCATTCGCCTTTATGCAGGGGTCTGTGGGAGGAGCCACAGGAGCAGTCAGCAGAGGGGTGTGTCCAGACAGCTATACATAGTTTATCACAATTGTGCTGTAGGTTTTTGATGTTTCTATGTTTCTACCTACAGGTACGATCTGAAAAGGTCTTACATCTTTATTCTAGCATTGAAATCTTTTTAAATTAAGTGCCAATATATCATTTGACTTTTTGAATTTGTTGCTTTTCCACTTGGTTAATTTTTAGCGTATCTCATCATACACTGGGCTGCTCTCTTCAGTTACCTGATGAGGTAACTATAGCCTTTGGCCTGAAGCAGATAAAAAATGAGAGGAGATCTCGCTGAAACCCACAAAATTCTGACTAATGGGGACACTTTTAGAGAGAGAAAATGGAGAGAAATGTTAAAGCTGTGAAACATACAGTAAATGAGACTATTGCTGAGAGCTGAAGCCAAAAGAGACTGTGGATAGATAGATCAAGTGCATCTATAGAGAGAGAAAACTTGAATCTGAATTAATAGTGCAGAGAATAACCTGACAGCAGAATTGTCATCTGATGCAAGGTGAAAATATAAGTTATTGAAAATTGTTGACATTGAGCCTGGAAGGCTGCCACTTGCCTGGATGGAAGATGGTGTGTGATGTTCCTCAAACCTTCACTGCAAACACGTAAGAAGTTACAGACACATAAGTGTAATAGGAAGAGGGATGGAATAGATTTGTACGCTAAAAAACTGTGGTAGAATTTCCCAGAGCAACAGTTAAAAGTAGACCATTAATTAAATCCCGAATGAAAAGCAACTGAATGACCTTGATTGTGGTAAACAGCTTTGAAAAATGTGTAGAGATCTGCCTCTGGGATAGGCTGGTGGCATGATAGTTATGGATATGAAATGCATTTGCTGTAACCTATGAGAATGTAAGTGCTCTAAAGAATTGTAAAGGAGCCTTAGCTTTGACCTCTGAGATCAACAAAGCATTATTTGCATCCACCTGATAATAATGATTAGATGTTAAACTTAATGGGCATTTGGATAGGCTGGTGGCATGATAGTTATAGAACATTGAATAGTACAGCACATTACTGTCTCTTTGGCCCACAATGTTGTGCTGACCATTAAACCCTGCCTCCCGCATATCCACTCACCTTAAATTCCTTGATATTCCTGTCTAGTAGTCTCTTAAATTTCACTAGTGTATCTGCCTCCACCATTGACTCAGGCAGTGCATTCCACACACCAACCACTCTAGAGTAAAACCACTCTAGAGTAAAAAACTTCCTCTACTAGCCCCCTTGAACTTCCCACCCCTTAACTTGGTGCCCTGGGAAAGAGGCGCAGGCTGTCCGCTCTATCTATTCCTCTTAATCTCTTGTACACCTCTATCATGCCTCCTCTCATCCTCCTCCTCTCCAAAGAGTAAAGCCCTAGCTCCCTTAATCTCTGATCATAATGGATACTCTCTAAACCAGGCAGCATCATAGTAAATCTCCTCTGTACCCTTTCCAATGCTTCCACATCCTTCCTATAGTGAGGCGACCACAACTGGACACAGTACTCCAAGTGTGACCTAACCAGAGTTTTATAGAGCTGCATCATTATCTCGTGACTATTAAACTCTATCCCTCGACTTATGAAAGCTAACACCCATAAGCTTTCTTAACTACTCTATCTACCTGTGAGGCAACTTTCAGGGATCTGTGGACATGTACCCCCGATCCCTCTGCTTCTTCACACTAGCAAGTATCCTGTCACTTACTTTGTACTCTTCCTTGGAGTTTGTCCTTCCAAAGTGTACCACCTCACACTTCTCTGGGTTGAACTCCATCTGCCACTTCTCAGCCCACTTCTGCATCCTATCAATATCTCTCTGCAATCTTTAACAATCCTCTACACTATCCACAACACTACCAACCTTTGTGTCATCTGCAAACTTTCCAACCCACCACTCTACCCTCACATCCAGGTCGCTAATAAAAATCACAAAATGTAGAGGTCCCAGAACCGATCCTTGTGGGACACCACTAATCACAACTATCCAATCTGAATGTACTCCCTCTGCTTTCTGCAGGCAAGCAAATTCTGAATCCACCTGGCTAAACTTCCCCGGATCCCATGCCTTCTGACTTTCTGAGTAAGTCTACTTTCTGAGTAAGTGGAACCATGGTATGGATATGAAATGTGTTTGCTGTAACTTATGAGAATGTAAGTGCTCTAAAGAATTGTAAAGGAGCCTTAGTTTTGAGCTCTGAGATCAACAAAGTATCATTTGTGTCCTCCTGATAATAATGATTAGATATTAATGATTTTAATATTTCATTGACTTAGTTAAACCTAATGGGCATTTGGATCTTTGATCTGAGATTTGGGAAGTGACATACTATCTGGAGTCTCTTTCACATCCACAAAACTGTCTCTGTTCCCCTAGCTATAGGATCCCCTAAAATCACTATACTCCTCTTCTTCTCCCCTCGTCCCTTCTGAGCCACAGAGTCTGGCTCATTACCAGAAATATGGTCACTGCAGCTTCCCTCGGGTAGGTCATTCCCCATCAATAGTACCCAAAGAAAGTTAAAATTAAATAAGAAATACCTATTTCCCTTAGCAGAGTGGTCAGAAATCAAGGGTGTAGATTGAAAGCAAGCTCTGGAAGCAGTGGAGAGAAGATGAAGAAAAAGTTGGTAGAGCTTCTGAACTCTGTTTGAAAGATTGGCGGTGGCAGAAATGCTTGTTAGACCTGGACATGTGTTTGAAGAGTTCTGTCTTGCAAAGCTCTGGATATAGTGCTGGAAATGGGTATAGATGTGTAGTGCTTTTTAATCAGCACAGAAACTATGTACCAAGTGGCCTCTCTTCTGCATTGTAAATTTTCTCTGATCTGAAGGATCATCATCAGAGGAAATTCTTTATCTCTGTGGTAAACTATGTGTTTACCTGTCTGGACATGCCACTCTGCTGACTGCCCCTGTGGCTCCTCCCACAGACCCCTGTATAAAGGCGATTGGAGGCACTGCTCCTCTCTTGGTCTCCAAAATGTTGTGGTCACGTTTGCAGCTAATAAAAGCCTATCTTTTGCCTCCCGTCTCCGAGAGTTATTGATGGTGCATCAATCTCCATTTAACTTTTCATATTGTTTGATCATCTTTAAGACCTCAATTAATTCACTCAAAATGAGTAAGATGACTTTGATTGATCAATATTGTGAGCTTTTACTTTGAGCACCTACTGGGCAGTTAGACATAGAACCATAGAATACTACAGCACAGTACAGATCCTTCAGCCCTCCATGTTGTGCCAACCCATATAATCCTTAATAAAAAGTACTAAATCCACACTACCCCATAACCCTCCATTTTTCTTTTATCCATGTGCCTGTCCAAGAGGCTCTTAAATACCCCTAATGTTTTAGCCTCCACCACCATCCCTGGCAAGTCATTCCAGGTACTCACAACCCTCTGTGCAAAAAAACTTAACCTTGATGTCTCCTTTCAACTTCCTTCCCTTAATTTTGTACATATGGAGGTGAATGAGCCATCAAAATGGTGTCTAATGGTCCCCTTTCTCAAATTCCTCAGCAATGGGGAATTCTGTCTTTGTAATATTTATTATTGCCTTTCATCAAATTACCAATTACCAGAAGATTCTTCATTTAGTTCCCTGATTTCATAGCAATAGTTGGATCATAGGAAGAATAATTTTACATTTCCTACTGTTTCTTTAGGTGCTGGTAATTAGTCATGAATTTTAGGAGTCACTGGTGGATCCTAGTACATATCAGTTACCACTTAAATAAATTTTAGTCAAATTCTGATGAATTATAATTCTTGAGTGGACCTTTCAGGTGAAAATTAAAGCCAGAATCTATCCTCTCATGTGTCAATGAAAGGTTCTGTCTATTCAAGTGAGATTCAAGAAGTTCTTCCTGTCATCTTGTGTTTAGTCAGTTCTTTACTTTTAGACAAAAACATCTCTCAGACACATCTGGCAAGATTTCCTAAAGTACCTGTCACTAGCTTTTCTGAGAATTCAGATGTCCTCATTATGCTCAATTCCCTCACCTCCAAAGTTCTTGCCAATTTCCCAAGGGAGACCACATGGATGCAGAAAACATGGCTGAAATTTGTTCACCAGAGATTCTAATCTTGAAAGCCAATTACAACAATAACATGGATAAGGAATGTTCTTATAATTACAAGCAAGCTTAGTTTAAGGTCAGGTTAAGTGAAATTACAAAGATTTGAAAAACAATATAATAATTGCATAATCATGAACCATGTATGCAATTACCATGATTTTTTTTTAGTAAGTGGGCCTCTTTCGGTCAGAGTTGACCATGGATATTGTGTCCTAGCTGTCTAGATATGCAATCCTGGGCAGTACAATATGGAGAGCAAGCTGTTACCAATGTAACAGGCTCCCCCTCACCACACATCTAATAAGCCCAATGGAGTGGCAGAGACTGATACAGTTTGGTATCAGCAGTGTGGCAGAAGTTGTCAGTCAGCATTGAACTTAATATAGGAGTGTCTCAGAGATGCAAACTCCTGGATTTTCCCTCTGGGTTTACTCCTGAAGCCTTCCCCATGAGTGGTTTACAAATTGCCTCAGTTTTACTGAACTGGGAGGAGGATGATCCCTGCCCCAACACTAACATTTGGTTTATGAATGGGGCAGCAGATGCAGTAAAGGAGCAGTAAAATAACATTTGCTATATTAAAAGGACTGCATTTAATCAGATGTGAGCTCCTTTTGCCACAAATTGCTGCCAAATAGTGGCTGCAATAAAAAAAATCTACTGTCGGGCCGCTGGAACATACTGCCCGATCTTAGGTCAGTTATCTCATTGCTGTTTTTGAGATTTTTGTTGAATTGGTTGTCATTCTCCCTGCTTTACAATAATGATTACAGTTGAAAGTAATATATCTTTATAATTTGTAAAATTAAATGACAAAAAATGCATATAATTCTTTAAAGGCATTGGGTGTGATGTTGGGCAAGGATAAAATTTTCTACCCATCTCTAATCGCAAACAAGAGTCAATCTGCAGAAGCTGGAAATCCAAGCAACACACACAAAGTGCTGGAGGAACTCCAGATGCTGTCTGTCAAGCTGACATCCTCCAGCATTTAATGTTTGCTGCCCATCTCTATGTGTCTTTAAGAAGATGTTAGTGAGCTGATTTTTGAACAGCAGTGCACCTTTCATGAAATATTCTAGCAATCCTTTTCAGTAAAAGATTTCCTCAACTTTAATCCAAAAGCAACAAACGAAAATAGATATATTTTCAAGTGAGCTGGTGTGTTTAACACTTGAGTGGCTTAGATGAAATTTTCCTACGTAATAGTCAACTGCTTGTGTCTTGATGTAGATAACAGAATGCTTCATGTCCAAGTGAGGTGGGGAACATTTTGTAGTAAATTAGTTAAGGCACAAGAATTTATTTTCCATTGAAAATCTGCATTTTATTTATTTATATCTGCATTTGCACAGTTTGTTCTCAGTTAACAGTTCCTAATCTTTACAGTTTAGAATTACTGTTCTATAGATTTGCTAAGTATGGTCCCAGGAACAAAAATCTCAAGGTTGTACATGGTGATATATATGTACTGTAATCATAAGTACTTCTTTGAATTTTGAAATCACATCATTTAAATGAAGACCTCATTAAGAAGTTATTTTGAAATACTGACAAGACCATAAGATATAGGAGCAAAAGTAGGCCATTTTGCCCATCGAATCTGCTTCATTATTCAATCATAGGTTGATCTAGTTCTTCCAATCATCCCCACTTCCCTGCCTTCTCCCCATACCCTTTGATGCCCTGGCTAATCATAACCTATCTATCTCTACCTTAAATACACCCAATGACTTGGCCTCCACAGCTGCTCATGACAACCAATTCCACAGGTTTATCACCCTCTGACTAAAGTAATTTCATTGCATCTCAGTTCTAAAAGGACGTCCTTCAATTTTGAAGTCGTGCCCTCTTGTCCTGGAGTCCCCTACTGTTACGTACTCGTGACACGTGACAGTGGTACCCTTGTCACGTGACTGGGGTTGAAGCTATACTGGACTTGAGGTAATGGTCTTGTGATGGTGGAGTGACATCATTTTCCCGCCAGTAGAGGTCATGAGACAGGTTTTTTTTTACAGGGTATAAAAGGAGGACCCCTCCCTGTGAGGAGGGGCAGTTCGTGGCTGGATTTACCATGTTGACTTCATGCCACTGTGTGATTTAATGTTATGATGCAGTTTAGTTGAAAGATGAAGTTTTATCTAATGCCTAAAGTTTAAAAGGTCATTACCAGCAGTTTCTTTACAATACTGCTAGTTAAGAATCAGTGGAGAGTGAAGATCAGAGTTCGGGAGATAGAAGATTGAGGAGAATCGATTTCGACGGTGAAACAGGTTTGACCTTGTTTGATCCTTGTTTGGAAGGAATTCGTTGACTGTTCTCGTGTTAATCTCTGCGAAATAGCAGAAAGGATTGAGAATAGTTCTGTAAAGGAAAGGTCAGTGCCTTTAAGCCGTTTCGTTTCGTAAATTCTTCGTGGGAAAAAGTTTGATTTGGGAACCGAAGCAACACGACGTGAAAGAGAATTTAAATCATCTTAAAAAGTCTCTCCCTTAAATGGACTGTGAGCATTTTGAACTTTTGGCAATACTACTTTAAAGAACTGTTTTTGCAACATTGCTTTAAGAACTGTGTAATCAGCCACACAGCAGCTGATTTCCGGTTACTTTAGTGATTTGTTTACTTTTGGGGGTTTGTTTTCAGTGTTTAATAAACTTGTTATTTGTTATAAAAACCCTTGCCTTTTATCTTTATTGTTGCCTGAATCCGTAACACTACCATCGGAAATAACTTTGCCATATCTAACCTATTCAGGTCTTTTAACATTTGGTATGTTTCTATGAGATCCCCCCTCATTCTCCTGAACTCCAGGGAATACAACCCAAGAGCTGCCAGACGTTACTTATATGGTAACACTTTCATTTCTGGAATCATTCTTGTGAATCTTCTCTGAACCCACTCCAAAGTCAGTAAAACTTGATGAAAGCAAATTGAGGATACAACCCCTAAAATGTTAATAATTTTTCAAGGCTTTCTTTGAATCCAATATGAACATTAAAATAAGACATTCACTGATTCTGAGAGGACAGCTGATGGAAAAGTGCACTCAGAGTAACCAATATATAATGATGACAAGTGACCTTTACTGGGAGCATATATTTCTTATGTAGTTTGTGTGTTCTGAGGTTTATCCACCATCTTTGCAGTATATAATAGAAGTCAAGCTAATAATCTTATTAAATTTAAAGAAACATTTATAAGGTAAGATTCTAGTTTAGAAACAGACAGGCAAAACTGTTTTACTGAGATACTCATCATCTTCAGTTTGTTTGCAGTTGCCATTTACTTGATTCAAGTAGAGAATGAACCAGTTTTGGTGGGTGCATGGATCCTGGTGATCAATAGGTCAGTTTACAACACAGAGAGCAGTTTGTTGCAATACTTTATCATTGAACAAAGGTTGGTAACTATGGTTTTCTTGTTCTCCAGGGAGATGAACAGAAGATCCATCAAAATGGTTGATTTCGCAACTGTACTGATCAGCCTCCTCTTCACAATGAGTTTACCATCTGCTAGCTCTCAACAGTCTGGTACCTTGCTTTTAAGTTGTAACATTTAATCTATTTAGGATTCTACCCAACCATTGGCTATAATTTTATTGCATCTTTTGCAGTATGTTCAAATAGTTTGAGCAATAAAGTCAAAAGCCAGGTTTTTGGGTAGCATTTTCAAGTTGTTAATGTTGCATTCTGTTTACAATTTATCAAGTACAGTTTTACAGTTGCAAGGGTAAATGTAGACTTCAGCTTTGAGAGCAAAAGGAATCATTATATAGTAAGATAAATGAATGGCTCTGCTTCTATCCTGGGAACATAGAATAAAACCCTTGTAGGCAATGTAATGGATGACAAGTGACATGCATTGTTCATAAAAGAAACTTCACATAATTCACAAACAATGTCATTGTGTTGTGTTCACTTTAAGAGATGGCATTTGACGTAGTGATGTCATTGTAAGGTGACTTCTTTTATTCATAATGGAAGTAATGGGCTGGGTCTTCTGTTCAGTACATAAAACCACTCGCATACTTTATTCACAAAACCTGACATTAGTGACCATGAAACTGTACTGTACTGTACTGCGAAAATTCATCGCAGATTATACAAAAATTTTACTACATTGCAGCATCGTTCAGTAGTTCTGTTGCAGCCAGAGTAGTAAGTATACGTGGAAGTCCACTGCATTTCATAGATATGTCACGTTTGTTATGAACTGTAACAATTTAGAAAGTAACCAGCAGCAACAGAGTTCACACTTGGGATCTGGGTTTGATCTTTATTAGTATCTACTTATAATATATTAACTTAACCAATATAAACAAAAGTTAACAGTGTTATGTGTATGTGTGTGTAAATATAACTCCCAAATGATTGAGTTTGGGGAACAAGGCTTACAGTCTTGAGATGGAAAAGCATGGAAGTTCAGTTCATCCATGGAATAAATGATGGGAAAGAGATATTTGTCATCCAAGGTAAAATGTAGAGAGAAGGTAATTACAATGAATTCCACAGGTTCCATGATGGTAATTAATAAATATCAGTGGTCGAAGATCCTCCGTCGAGCCATTCTAAATCCACATATGAATTACCACCGAAGTGATCTGTCACTAGGATGTTGTCTTCAAGGGGTTAGCACATAAAATATCCACGCAAGGGTTAACTTTGAGTGGTCCCACAGGACTTTCCTAAATCCACTCCTATGGATTATACAAAGTGACAGCCACACATTCAATGTGCACTGGATTGATAATTAACCCACCCTTGTGGGTATAGCAGAGTTCCAGCTTCCCCAGCTCCAACAGGCTGGAGCTGCTACCTTTTCCAGGTTTGCTCCTCTCTCTCTCTTCTTCTGACTTCTGACTGAGACTGTCTGTGTCCTTGGTTTAAAGGTAAATAAGCTCTAAGTCAGTCAGTGAACAACATCATAGCCCTGCCTCACTGAAGCGCTCTTTTAAGGTGAAAGTCCACAGTAAATGAAAACTGTGGGTTTGTAACACTTCCCCCAAAAAAGAAAATTTTGATCTAGAACAGCAAGATTTTAACTGCAAACTACAATATATAAACCAATACAGTCACAAGTACTACATAACATATGGCAAAAGTGTATATATATAAAAAAACAGATTCTACCCCATACATTGCAAGCTTAACATCTGGAAAGACAATCTGCAATTATATTGTCCTTGCCTTTAATGAGAATTATCATAATATCATATTCTTGCAACATCAGACCAGCTTATCAATCTTCTGTTTTTATCCTTCATCTTACTCAAAACACCAATGGATTATGATCTGTATACACAACAAATGGTTTCTGAGCTGGGCAACAATAAACACCAAAATGCTGCAAAGCTAAGATAAGTGACAATAATTATTACTCTATGGTAGAATAATTTCTTTGATGTTCATTGAATTTTCTTGAAAAGTACAATACAGGATGTTCAACCTCATCACAAGCATCCTTTTGTAGAAACACTCCTCTTGCAGCTTCATCACTGGCATCCACAGTTATAGCAAAGGGCTTTGTAAAATCAGGTGCTCCGAGCACAGGGTGATGACATAAAATGACTTTCAAATGATCAAATGCCTCCTGACAAAGTTCTGTCCAAACCAGCTTTTCATTCTTCTTTAGGAGATTAGTTAAAGGAAGAGCAATATCAACAAAGTTCTTATAAAACTTATGATAATATCCAACTATTCGCAGAAATCCTTTGAGAGCCTTTTTACCTGTTGGAATGGGAACCTCAGAAATTGCCTGAAAAAGAGCTAATTCACCTTGAGCCCCAACATAACCATGATAGGTCACAGTGGCATGTCCAAATTCACTCTTAGCTAAGTTAACTGTAAGGTTGGCCATTGAAAGTCTTTCAAACAACTCTTCCACTGCAGAGATATGCACTTTTCAATTGTAAATTCCTGTGACTAAATCATCAGTACAAGCATCTGTATATTGTAATCCTTGAATTACAGAATTAATCATTTTCCAGATGTGTTCCTGGAACATTTTTCATTCCAACTGGCAAAACATTGTACTCATACAATCCAGAAGGTGTTACAAACACAGAAATTTTTTTACCTCTGTCTGTCAATGGAGCACACCAACACCCTTTTAACAGATCGATCTTCAAAGAAACTTAGCTTTGCCAACCTTACCTATGCAATCATCCACTCAAGGGATAGGATAAGCATTTATTTTTGTTACAGCATTCACCTCCCTATAATCAGTGCAAAACCTAAGACTACCATTGGGTTTAGGTACTATAACACAAGGTGAGCTCCAATTTGATGTTGAGGGCCTGATAATATCATTTTCAGCATATATTCAATCTCTTGTTTAGTTAATTTGCACTATTCTATGTTCATGTGATATGGGTGTTGTTTAATCGGTTTGGCTTGACCAATATCTAATTCATGTACTGCGACTGTGGTTTGCCTGGGAACATTGGGAAGTAAATCTTTAAACTTCAGAATTAATTCCTTCAGATGTTGTTGCTTTGGCTGCAGATGAGCCAACTTGTTATCAATGTTTTCTAGAACAACGGAGTTCATTAGCCTAACTGGGACCACGTTTGGCTTGTGAAAAGTCTCAGAGGAGTCAATTGTTTCATTCCCAGGGTTGCCAGATTCATATGTTTTGACAGCACCACTCACAGATGGTGCCTGCTAGTCAAAATATGGCTTTAACATATTTATATGCACCACCTGTGTTGATTTGAGTGTTTTGACATCATCATTAATTTTTGAGATTATCTTGTATGGTCCATGGTATTTCTCTGCAAATGGGTTTGTCAATATCGGAAATAAAACAAGCACCTTATTTCCTACTTGGAAAGTACTTTCACAAGCTTGTTTTTCAAAATAACGCTACATTTTGTCTTGAGAAGTCTTCAAGTTTTGTCTCGCTAGACTACAAGCTTGGTGTAGTTTATTTCTGAACTTCAAAACATAGGTCTAACAAGTTAACATCAATCCACTGTTCCTTTAACAAGGTCAAAGGTCCCCTCACTCTACGACCAAATTCAGGTTCAAAAGGGCTACAGCCCAGTGATGTCTGTACCAATTCTCTTACTACAAATAGAAGCAAATGTACACCTTCATCCCGGTCCTTTCATTTTCAACACAGTATGCCTTAATTGTTGTTTTAAGGGTAGAATGAAATCTTTCTAAGGCTCCTCATGACTCCGGATGGTATGCAGATGACGTAATTTGCTTAGCTCCCAGTTTATAAACTACCCACTGAAATAATCCAGATGTAATATTACTTCCTTGATCAGACTGGATTTCTTTAGGCAAACCAAATAAAGTAAAAAAAAAATTTGTGAGAGCCTTTGACACAGTTTTAGCCTTGATATTTTGGAGAGGTATGGCTTCTGGAAATCTGGATGGAGCACACATGATAGTTAGCAAATACTGATGGCCAGCTTTAGTCTTTGGCAGTGGACGAACACAATCCAATGCAGGAATAAGTTGGAGTGGGGCCACTAGGGTGACCTGATTGGATTTACCCACAACTTGACAAGTGTGACAAGTCCTGCAAAAGGTCACAACACTTTTCCTCCAATTAAGTCAGAAAAATTCTTTCATAGTCCTGTTTAGAGTTTTACTCACACCAAAATGGTCACCGAAGGGTATACTGTGGGCCAAAGTTAAAATCTTGTTCCTATAAACTTTAGCAACTACAACTTGGTGAACAGTTGCCCATTTCTCACTTGCTGGTATAGCAGGTGGTCTCCACTTCCTCTATACTTGATATAATACCCTACCGGCACTTTCTTAATCTCATCATCTGAGAGAGCTGTATACCGGCTGGGTAGCCTCCAACCTGATGGCATGAACATTGACTTCTCTAACTTCCGTTAATGCCCCTCCTTCCCTTCTTACCCCATCCCTGACATATCTAGTTGTTTGCCTGTTCTCCATCTCCCTCTGGTGCTCCCCCCTCCTTTCTTTCTCCTGAGGCCTCCCATCCCATGATCCTTTCCCTTCTCCAGCTCTGTATCACTTTTGCCAATCACCTTTCCAGCTCTTAGCTTCATCCCACCCCCTCCGGTCTTCTCCTATCATTTTCCCATTTCCCCTTCCCCCCACTACTTTCAACTCTCTTACTATCTTTCCTTTTGGTTAGTCCTGACAAAGGGTCTTGGCCCGAAAAGTCGACAGTGCTTCTCCCTATAGATGCTGCCTGGACTGCTGTGTTCTACCAGCATTTTGTGTGTGTTGTTGTTTGAATTTCCAGCATCTGCAGATTTCCTTGTGTTTGATCTAAGAGAGCTGCTTCTTTTAAAGCTTCAATTTCAGGGTTTCAGTTCTGTTCTTCTATAAACTCCTTCCTAGAAAAAGATAAATCCTTCTCATCAGATCTACTACCTGAATCCTGTCGAAACAATGAAGGCAGAAAAGTCTCTGACAAGTGATTACGCCCTGAATCCCGATTTTGGCTATCATGGGTAGCAAAGTTAAGCTGCACAGAACTACCTGCATTGACTGACTTCTTAACCATACTTTGAGTTACTGTGCAGGAAGGATAAATGTTAGAATCCATTTAGAAATCATCAGTGATTGGCTTAGCTGTCAGCTGCACTGCTAGAACAACTTTACCACCTTCTAGGTCATTTCCTAACAACAAAGAAACTGGGCCAGAGTCCTATTTTAACAGGTCCTGTCACTAAATCTGACTGCAAAATTACTTCATGCTGAGGTACAGAAACAACGTCCCTCCCAATGCCTCTAATAAGATTTACCTCACCATTGTCAGTCTCATCATTAAACTTCAGTACACTGTCTAATATAAGTGACTGAGAAGCCCCAGTATTGGGGTTGATCCTTCCTTTACTGATAAAAACCCATCTGACATAAACTGATCGAATCCTTTCTTAACTCGGTCAGACTTCTCAGTCCATAATTGAGCCTCATCAGCATGTTCAGAACTCTGTGGGTTTATAGGTTTTTCAGCCTGATGTATACCCCTAAATACAATCTGTAACAAGAGAGACTAGCTTCCTTCCGGACAATTTTTACTCTGAGCCACATTCTCAAAATGCTGGAAGTATTTATCAGTCTCAGCTTCATTAAATGGAGGGACTAGTTTAACTTCCCAACTGCCCACAAACTTTTCACTGTGGTCAATCGCTAAACCCCTCTGCTGCATTTTCTCTATCTTCTTCAACTTAAGCAGCCTCTGTCTTTCTGTTTCTAGCCTCTGTTTTTCTGCTTTTTCAGCCTCAAACTACCTTCATCTATCCCCATACTGCCTTTGTCTTTCCTCAGCCTCTAACTTAAGTTGTTTTAACTTTATTTGTTCTGGCTCTAACTGCAGTTCAGGGTTAACTGGCTTACTTTCAGGAAACACCTCCAACTCCTCCACTTTAAACACATCAGTTGGTACATAATTCTCAGCAATTATCCTCTGAATCTGTGCCCTCCTCATTTTTGACTTCACCTTAGTAAGCGTTAACTTTTTAGCAATACTCAACAACTCAAACCTTCTAGCATCCTCTTATGCCTCAGAAGTTATCACTTCCAGAAATTTATTAACATCCATTGCTGCTAATTTTCACACACAAGTGAATCAAAATGAAAAAAAGCCAATAAAATTGATAATCAATCAATCAATAAGCTCCAAAATTTCCCAGATGAGCCCCCAATTTTGTTACAAACTGTACCCATTTAGAAACGAACCAGTAGCAATAGAGTTCACAGTTGGAGTCTCGTTTTGATGTTAAAACCACTATCTTTATTGGTATCTACTTATAATATTGTTACTTAACCAAGATAAACAAAAGTTAACAGTGTTACGTGTATGTGTGTGTAAATATAACTCCCAAACTATTGAGCTTGGGGAGCAAGGCTTACAGTCTTGAGATGGCAAAGCATGAAAGTTCAGTTCATCCATGGAATAAATGATGGGAGAAAGATATTTGTAATCCAAGGTAAAAAGTAGAGAGAAGGTAATTACATCGAATTCCACAGGTTCCATGATGGTAATTAATAACTATCAGTTGTCGAAGATCCTCCGTCGAGCCATTCTAAATCCACATATGAATTAACACCGAAGTGATCTGTCACTAGGATGTTGTTTTCAAGGGGTTAGCACATAAAATATCCACACAAGGGTTAACTTTGAGTGGTCCCATAAAACATTCCTAAATCCACTCCTATGGATTATACAAAGTGACAGCCACAAATTCAATGTGCACTGGATTGAAAATCAACCCACCCTTGTGGGTATAGCAGAGTTCCAGCTTCCCCAGCTCCAACAGGCTGGAGCTGCTACCTTTTCCAGGTTTGCTCCTCTCTCTCTCTTCTTCTGACTTCTGACTGTGACTGTCTGTGTCCTTGGTTTAAAGGTGAATAAGCTCTAAGTCAGTCAGTGAACAACATCACAGTCCTGCCTCACTGAAGCATGCTTTTAAAGTGAAAGTCCACAGTAAACAAAACCTGTGGGCTTGTAACACATTGAAAACTCAACTATTACAGACTTCTGGACTGTTTGACTCTGATTGTGCCAAACAGTTGTTCTCATTGCCTAGCCTGGGTGATGCTAGGCCTCCAGAACTAGTGGATCCCATGCTTTCTCCCCTGAGCAATCACCATCCTTGTTTTAGTTTTAAAGAATACTTTATGCAACAAATGATTGATCATGTTTGCACAGCCCACACTAATATACCCACGAAGGACAACAGAGATGTTGCTAAAATAGTTGATAGTCTACACTCAGCCAGGCTGAGGTGAATTATTCCTCTTCCTTTTCCTGTCTTGATAAGCCCTATCAACAGATTCATGGGGACTTAGTTAGGGTCTAACATCAGGTGCCTGTGTGCGCTGAGGACATTCCCAAAACTGCTGTTCTAACCCCGTTTGGCTTATTTGAGTTTCTGCACATGACATTTGGGTTGAAAAATGCCGCACAGACTACCCAGCAACTAATGGACTCTGTGCTAAAAGATTTTCCCTTTTTTCAAACTGGAAAACTGAACACTGATCCAAAACTGAACACTGATCACATCTGTGCACACTTTTCAAGCAGCTATGGCTGATTATTAACCTTGCTAAATGCCAGTTCGGGTTGTCTACTATTGATTTTCTCATGAACTGCTTCACTGCAGAAGATGCCACATTCCTTCCATCAAAAGTTGCCGTTATAACAGACCTACAACTGCCCAGCACCAGCGAAGCTCTGCAAATGTTTTGTAGTATGGTGAATTTCTATTACTGTTTCATTCTGAAAACTGCTGAATTTATGCTCCCCTTGTACAGGGCCTGAAATGCATGCCCCTAATCCCATGCTTGAGTGGGCAGCGGACATGACCAAAGCATTTGTTGACACCAAATGTGCTCTTTCAAATGCAACCCTGTTGGCGCACCCACTCTGCAATGTACCTCTAGCCATCACTAACGTTGCCTCGGACTATGCTTTCGGTGCTGTGCATGGACAGCCCGTTGGAGGTGTGTGGCAGTCGCTCACATTTTTAGCCGGCTGCTCCACCCCGACTGTGAGCTTCGCAGTCTGTATCTAGCCGTCCGCCATTTTTGTTTTCCATTGGAAGTTCGGCATTTCACAGCATTCGTTGACCACAAACCTGTCGTAACCACGATGGCCAAAGTATCAGTCCCTTGGACTGCAACCACCTGGCTTACATTTCAGAATTCACAATGGACCTACAGCACATTGAAGGGAAAATTATGCAATAAATGATTGCCTCTCACGACCTGCCATTGATGCCATAGATATCGGGGTTGACTATGCTAGCAAGGCAGCCGACCAAGCCACCAACCTAGGGTCCAAGTTTACAGGGCAGCAGTCACAGGCCCGAGGTTGGCAGATGCCAATTTTGAGATTCACGAGTTTCCCTCCTGTGTGATATCTCAACCTGTTGTCCTCACCCCATAGTGCCTTCAAATTGAGAGGACCTTTCTCTTAACTCCATTCATGGACTTCACTTCTGGGTGGGAAGGCTTTGCAGAAACTGGTTGCTTTAAAGTTTGTGTGGTATGGTCTCAGGAAAAATACATAAGACTGGAGTGCAACCTACTTTTTGTGTCAGTGGGTAAAAACTAACTGTCATGTTTGGACACCATTGACACCTTTTGAGGCCCCTGAGTGACAATTTGACCATGTCAGTGTGGACCTGGTTGGTCCACGTGGTTTCACGCATCTTCTTACCATGGTGGGCCATACCACCAGGTGGCCAGAGGTTGCCACTCTAGCATCAATAATGGCTGCAGACATGACTTGAGTGCTCATCGGCATCTTGGTCGATCGGTTCAGCACCCCATCTGATATTTTTCCTGTTCACAATATTCAATACACATCAGATCTCTGGGCCACGATGGCCCAGAACCTCTGTATTAAAGTGCGTCACAACGTGGGTTATCACAGCAGTCAAATGACCTGTGTGAATGGTTTCACCATTCCTGAAAGGTTGTTCAAAGGACCTCCCAGATGGACAAGTGTTGGCACCATCGTCTCCTGTGGATCCTGCTGCGGCTCCGAATGACTCAAAGAGAAGACCTGCAGTCCTCTGCAGATGAGTTAGTGTATGCGTAGCTACTACAAGTTCTGGGTGATTTTATTCCTAATTCCACGACCACCTGGTGGCTGTCTTAGCAGCATTCTGCCCTCCTCAGTAAACTTAATTCTTTAAAACTTAATTTCTACCTCTTATCATTACAACACTTTTGGGTTCCAGTGAACCTATCTTCTACCTCATTTGTTTTTATCTGCCATGATGCACATTGACTCCCCCTTAAGTCGGCTTGAAAAAGTACTTAAATAATTATCACCAACATGTCACTTATGGAAGAAGAGGAGAAAACACACTGGAGCACTATTATTTTATGAACCAGAATACTTACCATGCCATCCCATGCTCACACTTTGGAAAGTCTGGCTGTACTTCTACTCCCTGAGTTTAGGCCGAGACTGAAGACTGCGGCATTAGTAGAAAGGACCAAGAACATATGGACAAGGGAGGCAGAGGAGCACTTACAGGACTGAAAATTATTCATGAATTCTTCTTTGAGTCTGAGTGAATGAGCTATATGGATGAGTGTGTGCCTACAAGAACATAATATATGTACTCAAATGGTTCATAGTCTGCTGAGGGCTCGATCTGTGACATTCAAGTCTGGTAATCGAGAACCATGCAAGAAGGCCAGACATGACTTATGGAGGGTTATCTCAAGAGCAAAAGAACAATTCCATTTGAGGTTAGAGGAAAATCAGACACATATTAACTCTAGCAGGCCATTTCTTCCTATAAAACAAAACCTAACATCTTGAATGGCAGTGATATTTCACTCCCAGATGAACTCAGTGCCTTTTGTTATCACATTGAAAGACAGAATGAAACTACAGCAAAGAAGATTCAGCCAATCCAGTGATCCTGTGATCTCTGTCTCAGAGGTCGATGTCAGAATGACCTTCAAGAGAGTGAACCCTCACAAGGCAACCTGCCCCAATGGTGTACTTGGTGGGGCTCTGAAAACCTGTGCCAAATAACTGGTATGAGTGTTCAAAGACATTTTCAATCACCCATTGCTGTGATCAGAAGCTCCCACCTGCTTCAAAAGGGCAACAATCATATCAGTGCCCAAGAAGAGCAGGGTGAGCTGCCTTAATGACTATTGTCCAGTAACACTGACTCAAGCTATGATGAAGCGCTTTGAGAGGTTGACTATGACTGGAATAAACTGCCTAAGCAAGGTCCTGACCCACTGCAATTTACCTGTCATCACAATAGGTCAACAGTGGAGGCAATTTCATTGGCACTTCATGTGGTCTTGGATCACCTGGACAATACTAATACTTGCATCCAGGATATCTTCAAAAGACAATGCCTCAAAATGGCGACATCCGTAATGAAAGATCTCTGTCACCCAGGGTAGGCTCTCATTGCGACTATCAAGTAGGAGACACAGGAGCCTGAAGACACACTCAATGATTCAGGAACAGCCTCTTCTCCTCTGCCATTAGATTTCTGAATGGACATTAATCCCTGAACACTACCTCACTACTTTGTCTCTTTTTCCATTATTTATTTAATTTAACTTTTTAAATATATACATTTATGTATTACAATATACTGCTGCCAAGTAGCAACAAATTTCATGACATTTGCCTGTGATATTAAACTTGAGTCTAATTCTGAGCCCCCTTGCAATGCCCCGTTCCACGTTTTGGAAGTGTGCAAAAGGACTCTTCTTGTAGATAGGGAGCGTAAGCCTGAAACTACAGTATTTATGTAGATCATCTTGAACCAGCCTGCCGAGATCTCGATGGTTCCACTACCATACTCCCGGCATCACACCATGTCAGCCCATACCTAGATTAGTCAGAGGCCCCTACTGTTACTCCAACCGAGGCACCCAGAACCTAAGTTGTGGGGCTCGTATGAGCTCCAGACAGACTCACAATGCCAGGTTTGGTGAAACCTGGAGGGGCACTGTGTAGTGGAATGTAATGGGTGACAGATGCCACATCTATCATAATAGAAACTGTTCTACATAATTCACAAACATTGTCATTGAGTTGGTGTTCACTTTTAGACTGTCTGAAGTAATAATGTCGGTGGTCGTAATTGGAGTTAAGAGTTGTGGCTTTTGTTAAGCATATTAAATGACTCTTGCATGTTTTATTCACAAAATCTTACACCCTGCCCTCCCCACCCCTGAATGTTGTCTTGCCAGGAAGCTGCAGCAACCCCCTACCTGCTGCTGCTCATCTCTGTGCAGCGAACCGGATGTGAAGCCTACCCTTACCAACGATGTGTGTTGCTGAGCCAGGAGCCTGGATCCTGGAAAATCGGGCAAACTCAGCAACAAATTTACAATTCGGTGTAGAAGGGCTGCCTGTGAGAGTTGGTGTGAGGTTGGCTGGGAGACAGTGTGGCTGCTCAGTGCTAAGATGTGGGGCTTGGGGGTCCTGACCATCACTGTGAATGCAGGCCATTGCTGAAGATTGATAACATCTGCTCCATGTGGATTCAACTCCACATGGATTAAACTCCATCTGCCACTTTACTGCCCATATTTGTAACTGATCTATAACCTACTATATTTTTTTATAGTCTTTAACACTGCCCACAACTCCACCATCCGCAAACTTGCCAATCCACCTGTCTAATTTTTCATTCCCCATCATTGACATATATCACAAGCAGAGGTCTCAGTACGAATCACTGTGGGACACCACTGGCCACAGACCTCCATTCAGATTAACATCCTTCCTCCCCTAACCTTCCTCTTCTATAGATGCTATAATCTCTCCCATCACCTCCTATAGAAGGTGATTGGAATTGCTGTTTCTTCCTCTTTTAATTATATTGCACTGTTTTCCCCAGCCCAGAAACATTTCGATCGTAACTTGCTTATCACAATAGAGCTATTTCCAGGCTGGGGAGAGTTACAATCAATTAATGGGGGAGACAACGGATTCCATCACATTCACCAGGAGGCGATGAGTAAGATTGTAGGGTCCAAGTGGTCTGTCAATGAGGATCCACACTCACTGCACTGGCCACGGTGCTGCCTGGGTCCTGAATTTCAGTGAGAGCTCCGTCCACTCTAAACCACCCAATAACAGCCCTACAGGCAGACTCTCTGCATTGTGCTGTGGGGCAACTCTTTACTGCAAGAACATCTGTGGGGGGGATGAGTGGTTACAATATTCAGGTTTCTGACACAGTAGAGTGCAACAGCCTGCAGAATGGGTGCTCACATAGGGCTCCCAGTATAGCTGTGCATATCCTCAGTGGATGGAACAAGGGCATTAGCTGGGATGGGCAACAATTCTGCAATAGATCAGTACTCTGGCCAACATAAAACTGTTAGCAAGAAAATGAGATGCTTAGCTTGTGTAGAGTTTGTTTGCTGGGGTATTGAGGGATAGTCTTTCTGTAAAATACAGTACTTAAACAATTATAGCTCATTTTTTTCTTGGAATAACCTTGCAGGTGGTACTGCCATAACTTAGTTGGGCCTTCATTGTAACTCTGAGGAAGTTAAGATGTTAGAACAGGAGTATGAGAAGCAGGAAATACTCCCGATATTTTGAAGAAAATGCTGGTACACAACCACATTTTTTCATGCATTTTGTTACAGAAATGGGTGGGTGCCAGAATCAGAGTCAGATTTATTGTCATTGATTTAAATTATGTGTAATTCATTGTTTTGTGTTAGCAGTACAGTAAAAAAAACATAAAATTACTATAAATTGCAAACATTAATCATTTCTTTATTATGTGTCAAGTCGGGTGGGAGGCATTTGTGGTCTTTCCATGAACACACAAGCAAAATGCTGGAGGAACTCAGCAGTCCAGGCAGCATCTATGGTAAAGAGTACAGTCGATGTTTCTGGACGGACCCCTTTGGCAGGACTGGAGAAAAAAGATGAAAAGTCTGAACAAGAAGGTGGAGGGAGGGGAAGAAGAACACAAGTTGATGGTGAAACTGAGAGCGGGGTGGGGTGTGAAGTAAAAAGCTAGGAAGTTGATTGGTGAACGAGATATAGGGCTGGAAAAGGGGCAGACTGAGAGGAGAGGACAGAAGGCCATTGCAGAAAAGGGGGGAAGAGCACAGGGGGAGGTGACGGGTGGGCAAAGAGATAAGGCTAGAAAGGGAAAAGGGGTTGAGAATGATGAAGGAGGTGGGGAGGGGCCAATGCCGGAAGTTCAAGAAATTGATGCTCATGACATCAGGTTGGAGGCTACCCAGACTGAATATAAGGTGTTGTTCCTCCAACCTGAGTGTGGCATCATCGCAACAATAGAGGCCATGGATACACATATCGGAACGGGAGTGAGAAGTGGAATTAAAATTGATGGCCACTGGGAGATCCCACTTTTTTTGGCAGACAGAGCATAGGTGCTCAATGAAAAGGATGCCCAATCCACAACGGATCTCACTGATATATAGCTGGTCACACCAGGAGCACTGTACACAGTAGATTACCCCACAGACTCACAGGTGAAGTGTTGCCTCACTTGGAAGGACTGTTTGGGGTCCTGAATGGTAATGAGGGAGGAGGATGAGTAGGGGTAGGTGTAGCACTTATTCCCCTTGCTAGAGTAAGTGCCAGGAAAGAGATCAGTGGGGAGGAATGAATGGATAAGGGAGAAAAAGATGTACTTGGTAGTGGGATCCTACTCCTCATTTTTATTTTCTCCAGTCCTGAAGAAGGGTCTCGGCCCGAAACATAGACTGTACTCTTTTCCATAGGTGCTGCATGGGTTGCTGAGTTCCTCCAGCATTTTGTGTGTGTTACTTGGAATGCTGGCATCAGCAGATTTCCTCTTGTTTGTGATTGGAGTATTGTGAGCAGTTTTGGGCCCCTTATCTACGAAAGGATGTACTGACATGGGAAAACGTTCAAAGGAGGTTCACAAAAATGATTCTAGGAATGAAAGGTTTATCATATAAGAAGTTTTTGATAGCTCTAGGCCTGTAATCGCTGGAAATTTAGAAGAATGGGTGGGGGGGGGGGAGGTTCCTCATCCAATGTTGAAAGGCATAGATAAAGTGGATGTAGAGAGGATGTTTCATAGAGTGGGGTGTCTAGGACCAAAGGGCACAACCTCAGATTAGAAGGACATCCTTTTAGAATAGAAATGGAGGAATTTCTTTCGCAAGGGAATGGTGAATCAGTGGATTTTTTTTTGCCACAGGTGGTTGTGGAAGCCAAGTCATAGAGTGTATTTAAGGCGTAGGTTGATAGATTGTTGATAAGTTGTGGTGTGAAAGGTTACAGGGAGAAGGCAGGAGAATGGGATTGAGAGGAAAAGGGATCAGTCATGATCAAATGGCAGAGCAGACTCGATGAGCCGCATGGTCTAATTCTCCTCCTGTGTCTTATGGCCTTATGGTCCAAGCTGTTTCAGAATCATTACATCTTTGGTGGTGGGGAGGGCATGCCCATGATAGAACTGGGTGAGCCTACAACTGTTTGCAGCCTTTTGCAATGCTGTGCATTGGAGTCTCTATACCAGGCTGTGAGGCACCCAGTCTAAAGTCTCTCTAACATACGTAAGTTTTTGGAGACAAACCAAATCTCCTAATGCAATAGAGATTTATCTGTGATTGAGTTAACATGTGGAGTCCAAGATCGATCCTCTAAGATGTTCTTACCCTGGAACGTGAAGCTGCTCTCCCTTTCCACTGTTGAGCTTTCAGTGAGGACTGGTGTCTGTTCCCCTGATTTCCCCACGACAATCAATTCCTTTGTCTTGCCAATGAGCTTCTTGTTGTGACATTCAAACTGCCAATCTATCCCACTCCTGAATGCCCCCTTGCTGCTATCTGAGACTTTATGAACAATAGTGATGACAATTCTGAATTTATAGCTAATGCTTTGAACTGTGCTTAGCTACACAATCCTCAGTCTAGAGAAAGTAGAGCAGTGGACGAAGCATGTTTCCTTGAGGTGTACCTGCAATGATTGTCAGCAAGGAGGAGATGTGTTGCTGATAGCACGGACTGTGGTCTCCCAATGAGGAAATTGAGGATCCAGTTACAGGGGGAAGTGCAGAACCCCAGGAATTGAGACTTGGTGATCTCTAATGAGAGAATGGTGGTGTTGAATGCCAAACGTTAATTGATAAGTAGAAGTATGACGTATGTTCTGTAGTTGTCTGTGTGCTCCAATGTAGTGTAGAGAGCCAGTGAGACTGTGTCTGCTGTGGAGCTGTTGAAGTGCAACAGGTACTGGCCCCTGCTCAGATAAGAGTTAGTTCTAGCCATACCTAACTTCGCAAAGCACTTCGCTACAGGGAGACAGTGGTTGAGGCATCTCATCCTGCTCTTCATTTCAGTCACTCAATTCAACATTTGAGGAACAGTTTCTTCCCCTTCACCATCATATTTCTGAATGGACAATGAATCCATAAACATTACCTCAGTATTTTTTCCTCCATTTTGCACTGCTTACTTAATTTTCTTTTTTTTACTCATACTTGTTATTGCAATTTATAGTTTTTGTTATTATGGATTGCAATGTACCGCTAATGCAAAACAACACATTTCATGACTTCTGCAAGTGATATTAAACTTGATTCTGATTCTGGTTCTTGGACACCAGTGTGTTAGTTAACCTTTTGAAACTGGTGGAAATCTTAGATACATCGGTGAAAGGTTGAAGATCGATGAATTTGTCATTATCTTATTAACCTGTTTTTTTTTCCTGTCTTAATAGCTTGTACAATGTCCTCTATTGCTGACATTGTTTTCCTAGTTGATGGATCCTGGAGTATAGGATCCCACAACTTTGAAAAAGTCCAAGATTTTCTCTCTACTTTGGTGAATGGATTTGATGTTGGAGAGGACAAAGTACAGATTGGCCTCATTCAGTTCAGTGGAAACCCTCGTACAGAGTTTTTCCTGAATTCTTTTTATGATAAGAATGATATCCTGTGGAAGATACAGCAACTACAATTGAAGGGAGGTGGTTCAAGAACTGGGCTGGGCTTGAGGTTCCTGCTGAAAGAGCATTTTGTGGAGTCGGCAGGAAGTAGGGCTTCAATGGACGTGCCACAGGTGGCTATCATTATCACTGATGGGAAGTCTGAAGATAGCATTAGTTTGCCAGCAAAGGCTCTGAAGGATCAGGGGATCATTGTGTATGTCATTGGTATTCAAGTTGCCGATGAGAGGGAACTGAAGCAGATTGCCAGTGAGCCAGCTGTAAACTATGTGTACGATGTAGCTGACTTTGATGATCTGAGGGAAATCTCACAGGCTATCATCTGGTTTTTGTGTATGAGGGTTCAAGAGGCGTCTCATGAAATATCCAACGTCCCACTGGCATCCATAGGTATAGTATTTAGGAAGACATTAAGGTTGGGATTGCAAGATTCTAAGCTTTTTTTAGTTCGTTTTTTTTTGATTTTTAAAACAGATGCAATGTGCTTAACATAGAATACCATCAAAGTGTCAGATCTTCCTCAGTTCAAGAGCAATTACAGATAAAGAACAAATATTGGCATGTCGAGTAATTTCCATATTGTGAACAAAGAAGTAGTTTAACTTTTTCAGAGTTTTTACTATTCAGGTAAATCTGTACAGAACTATGCAAGGCCGATAGCCCACAGGTGAAGGCTAACGCCTGGAAAACTGAGTAAGTTCTGACTCTTGACTATTTCTTTAAGCGCATTCCATTGGTTCTGATGTTACAAGAATGTGACTCAGCATGTAGCCCTGTTCTGTTTAATGGCTAACAGAGACAAGGTGGAAACTGCAAATAAAGGATTTCCATTCTGCTATTCTCTATTAACTTACTCTGGTGTCAGCCCTATAATAATGCCTCTTGGAAGGTGCAGATCACTTCTGAGTGTTAGTCATCCTGTTTGCAAAAACGTTGGCAACCGTGGTTCCTGTGGCAGTACTTAAAGAATTTACTACAGGCCTGCACTCTTCTCCAATAATCTCAGGCTATGTCCACACTACACTGGATAAATAAGTAGCCAAAGCTTTTTCTTTTTGTTTTTACCCTTCATCCACACTAAAATGGTGTTTTCGTCCCTCGAAATCGGAGCTTTTCAGAAACTCTCTCCAAAGTGTGTATTTTTGAAAATGCCGGATTGGCCGGAGCAGTGTGGACAGGGTAACCAGAGAAATCTGAAAACGCTGTCAGATGGCAGCGCACTATTTCATTGTTTTCTTGATCACAAATTAACAATTTCAGAATAGACAGCAACGAAACTGATGCCAGAAGAGTTAGAAATGTATTCACCAAATACTTTGACCCATAACTTACTGAATAAATAAGTATACTCACTTTGCTCTGTTTTCTGTCTTTGCTCGTATGAAGGTGGTTTACCTATTTATGCAAGTACTTCTCTGACATTAGATGTGTAACAGCCTAATGTTACATTGTGTGGAAATACAAGATAACACTGATGCAGACATGTTTTATACATTTAACAAGGTGCTTTATTAATGCAACAGAGTTAGTCAGTTTTTCAATGTTCGTTGTCAACTGGGTCAATCTGTCCATGAACTCCCTGTCAGTTGCCTCCATACGCTCCAGTATTTGCTTTTTACTTTTAAGTTCTCCTGCGTGAAAGCCAACAGCTGTCCGTCGTTTTAAGTTTTTGAGTTTGTAACTACACAAATATGCACTTTTACAGCAAGATTCAACACCAAACAAGCCGCTTGTTTTCTGTAGATGTGTCCTGCACATGCGCAGGAAGAGGAGATTCACCGAAATCTCCATTTCAATGTGGATAGAGATAATTTTAAAAATGCATAGTGTGGACACCCATTGTTTTTATGTGAAACTGGTGTTTTCAAAATTATCCAGTCTAGTGTGAACGTACCCTCAAGAGTATTGTTCAGATGATGGTTTGCATCCCAGAATACTTAAGGAGGTGGCTCTAGAAATTGTGGACACATTGGTAATCATTTTCCAATGTTCTATAAATTCTGGATCAGTTCCTGCAGATTGGAGGGTGGTTAATGTTGTCCCACTTTTCAAGAAAGGAGGGAGAGAAAAAACAGTGAATTATAGACCAGTTAGCCTGACATCAGTAGTGGGAAAGATGCTGGAGTCAATTATAAAAGAGGAAATTACGACACATTTGGATAGCAGTGGAAGGATCAGTCTGAGTCAGCATGGATTTACGAAGGGAAAATCATGCTTGACTAATCTTCTGGAGTTTTTTTGAGGATATAACTATGAATATGGACAAGGGAGAGCCAGTGGATATAGTGTACCTGGACTTCCAGAAAGCTCTTGATAAAGCCCCACATAAGAGATTAGTGGGCAAAATTATGGCACATGGTATTGGGGGCAGAGTACTGGCATGGATTGAAAATTGGCTGGCTGACAGGAAACAAAGAGTAGTGATTAACAGGTCCCTTTCTGAATGGCAGGCTGTGACCAGTGGGGTACCGCAAGGTTCAATGCTGGGACCGCAACTGTTTACAATATACATTAATGATTTAGATGAAGGGATTAAAAGTAACATTAGCAAATTTGCTGATGTTACAAAGCTGGGTGGCAGTGTGAAATGTCAGGAGGACGTTATGAAAACGCAGGGTGACTTGGACAGGCTAGGTGAGTGGGAAAATGTATGGCAGATGCAATTTAATGTGGATAAATGTGAGGTTATCCACTTTGGTGGCAAGAACAGGAAGGCAAATTACTATCTAAATGGAGGCAAGTTAGGAAAAGGGGAAGTACAACAAGATCTAGGTGCTCTTGTACATCAGTCAATGAAAGCAAGCATGTGGGCACAGCAGGCAGTGAAGAAAGCTAATGGCATGCTGGCCTTTATAACAAGAGGAATTGAGTATAGGAGTAGAGGTCTTTCTGCATCTGTACAGGGCCCTGGTGAGACCCCACCTGGAGTATTGTGTGCAGTTTTGGTCTCCAAATTTGAGGAAGGACATTCTTGCTATTGAGGGAGTGCAGCGTAGGTTCACAAGGTTAATTCCCAGAATGGTGGGACTGTCATATGTTGAAAGATTGGAGCGACTGGGCTTGTATACACTGGAATTTGGAAGGATGAGAGGGGATCTGATTGAAACATATAAGATTATTAAGGGATTGGACACGCTGGAGGCAGGAAGCATGTTCCCGCTGATGGGTGAGTCCAGAACTAGAGGCCACAGTTTAAGAATAAGAGGTAGGCCATTTAGAACAGAGATGTGGAAAAACTTTTTCACCCAGAGAGTGGTGGATATGTGGAATGTTCTGCCCCAGAAGGCAGTGGAGGCCAAGTCTCTGGATGCTTTCAAGAGAGCGTTAGATAGAGCTCTTATAGATAGCGGGGTCAAGGGATACGGGGAGAGGGCAGTGTTACATACCCCGTAACTGGGTCACTTACCAGCAAAGATAGAGAGGTCCGTTGAAGTCTGATGGTATTATTTTTAACAGTCTTTCTTGATAAAAATACACAAAAATAATATCAATGCAAACATACAGATAATATATGTCATCAATACTAAATCTAAAAGCGCGGGTATAATAATAATCAATAAGAAATAGCTCTATCGTTGTCTAGGGGATAATGTATTGTCCATTGGAAATATAAAAGTCACTCAAGTTCATTCAAACTGTAGCTTTTGGTTGGAGAGAAAGACGGATGTTTAACTTGCCCATTCCTTTTCTTTAATTTTACGCAAGTTGCTAGTTTTCTCTTCAGGACCCTTCAGGCTATTAGTTCTCAGTTCAAATTCTTTGTTCAAACAGCATTTCAAATCCTGCCTTTTTACACCACATTCCGGAATAACAATAGAGTGTGGGGCCCCTTTACCTTCCAACTAAACCTGTAATTGATTCACAGGCTTTGTGGTACCACACAATTGTCTCTGTAGCCTGGTTGCTACCTTTGATACCTGCCTTTTGATACCTTTAAATTTTCATCATTCAATTTGAGAACTACATATTTCCCTTTTTCTTCAATAATAATATTCATCTCCCCACTAACTTTTAACACACCTTCGAGCACAAACACCTGGGAACTCTCACTTCCCACTAATACCAAGGTTAACCCTTTCTTCACTGAACCAAGTCTATCTGACCCACAAGGACAGCATTCCTTTTCAACTGAATCAAATACCTCAGACTTTTTCTGAGCTCCATTACTAGGTTCAGCACCACATGCATCCTCATCTTGGACACACTCAAATGGACATTTGCCTCTTCCAGGCTTTCAATACCCGTACCCGGTCCAAATTCTAAATTCCCCTGATTCTCCCAGCTACTCTCTGGGCAACTCCCTTCTGGAGTAAACTCAACCCCGCGGGCTGAAACAACCTCATCTGCCAACCCAGCAGACTTCTTCAAGGTAATGGCATCCTTTTCATCTAGGGCTGCCCTCATTTCATTATTGGGAACACCTTTAGAAGTTTCAACCTCTTCAAACAGTTCTGCCAAACCAGACAGATCATCCATGTCCAACTCTGGACCTCTTAACAGCTCAATCTGTTTCTCATCTTTATTTCGTGTTTCTAGAACTTTTCTCCTCGCTAAGGGCAGGTCTACCCCCTCTCCCTTACTCTCTTTCACTTTCCTATTCTCCGTTTTCCCACCCTCCTGGTACAGGGTCGGTAAAAACGTCTCGGCCAAATCGATACTGGCCTAATTTAAACTGCCCTCTGTCTCAGCTGCCTTTCTCGACATGCTGCGAGTGATCACGCATGCGGGATAGATCTTGGAATGTAGGGGCGGAGCCTCAACACTCACAGGCTGTTTTGTCAGCTTCATTGCTGCCCAAGCCTTACCACCGGCTAAATCATTACCCAGAAGGACGTTCACGTCAGTTTTCGGGAATTCTGATCGCACCCACATTTCAACTGGTCCAGAGACTAGCTCACAATTCATAATGACTCTATGTAAGGGCACCATTTCCATCCCTTTTCCTATTCCTTTCACAGCTACCATTCCCGTCTTGTGACCAAAATCTAGTAACTTACTGCTGATCAATGATAGTTCGGCCCCCGTGTCTCTCCATATCCGTACTGGAACTGGTGTGTCTCGCTCCCTCACAGACATGGTTCCCTTTGACATACAAGTCTCAGACCCTTCTCGTACTCTGTCTACCCGGGGGCTCTCTTGTCGATTTACTGATTACCACGGCACATCCGATAGGGACTGCTGCTTTCCCTTTTCCTGTCTCCTTCCTCGGAGCAAAGCACCTAGATGCAATATGTCCCCCCTTTCTACAATTAAAACAGGTCAAGCCCGGAAATCTCTGGCCGTCTGGCCTTTCCCCCTCAATCTTACCACTAGCTCCCGGTGGGACCTTTGCCTCAGCTGGCGGGCTTTCTCTATCGTTCCTACGGTCCCACTGGGAACTGTTATTCGAGGAAAACTTTGTCTTGTGAGTTAGGGCATATTCATCTGCAAACCTAGCAAAGTCTGAAATGGACTTATTCGGCTTCTCATTCAAATACATCCAGATATCCTCCGAAACACAACTTTTAAATTCCACCACCAGAATTAACTCCCTGAGATGCCAGAATTCCTCTTCCACTATCTCTGCTGTGCACCAATGGTCCACGAGCACACCCTTCTCATAGGCAAACTCGGTTGACGTCTGATTCCCCCCTTTCTTTAAATTTCTGAACTTTTGTCTATACACTTCAGGTACTAATTCATAACTCCGGAGAATGGCCGCCTTTACTTTGTCATAACTCTCTGCCTCTTCCTCCTCCATGGACAATGCCGTATATGCTCGTTGTGCCTTCCCTTTTAACACACTTTGTAACAACGCCACCCACTGATCTCTGGGCCACTTCTGATTCACTGCCACCTTCTCAAAAAGCAAGAAATAACTATCAACATCCGTCTCCTCGAACGGAGGTACTAACCTCAACTCCCGACTAACATTAAACCGTTCCTCTCGGTCTGACCCTTGATCTCTTCGCTCTTGCCTTAACTTCTCCATCTCCAAGTCATGTTTCCACTGTTTCTCTGCCTCCCCATACTCTCTCTCCTTCTCGGCTCTCTCCTTCTCTTTCTCAGCTGCGTCCAGCTGCTTTAACTTAATTGCATGTTCCAACCTTAATTTCTCCAAGTCTAACTGAGCCGTCCCACTAGCTGGTACCTTTCCAGGGATATTTTCCAATACCTCAGCTGCAAACACATTCTTCCCAATATAATACTGAGTTATTGCCCTTGGCACCTCCCGTTTTTTCATGGACAACCTCACCTCTGCGAGGTTTAGCCCTTTTGCCAGATTTATCAAGTCTGACTTGGTGGCCGCCTCTAGCGCCTCTAGAGTCAGGTTTTCTATAAATTCATCCACGTCCATCTTTGCTGGTTTCCCGTCTGGCTACCCGCGTAACCAGATCCAAGTTTGGACTTACAAGCCCGATTCACTGGCCTCCCAATTTGCTGTCAAATCTCGAGATGAGAACCCCAATTGTTACGTACCCCGTAACTGGGTCACTTACCAGCAAAGATAGAGAGGTCCGTTGAAGTCTGATGGTACTATTTTTAACGGTATTTATTGATAAAAATACACAAAAATAATATCAATGCAAACATACAGATAATATACGTCATCAATACTAAATCTAAAAGCGCGGGTATAATAATAATCAATAAGAAACAGCTCTATCGTTGTCTAGGGGATAATGTATTGTCCGATGGAAATATAAAAGTCACTCAAGTTCATTCAAGCTGCAGCTTTTGGTTGGAGAGAAAGACGGAGGTTTAACTTGCCCATTCCTTTTATGATGTCAATCCTTCGAGAGTCATTGGGGGCTGATTTCCCCTTGTGTTAGCTAAAGCCGTGCTTCCGTGGTAAAGGCCCACCAATTCCGAGACAAATGGAAAAGGACGAATGTGGGCTTTTCCACCGGCTTTCACTATTACGCTGTTACAGGAGTTCTAGCATTTCTTCTGGTGTGTTGTAGGGGCTGTTCCCACAGACCCTCTTTTATCCCCACTCACGGGGTCTCAGATGTCAATCAGGTTGGGGAGGATGCCATGCCCCCCAACCAGCCCACGTTGCCTGATTTCTTGAGGGCATGGATGATTAGCACAGCATTCAATACACAATTCTGTCTCCAAGATACAATAGCTGTTATCAATGGTTCTGCCTTTCGGAGGCCAGGACACATTCCAAACTCTTTGTGGATTCTGCATGTCTTTCTCTCATTTCCTGTGTCTCCTGACCTGACTTAATAGCGATCTTGTGATTCTCAAAAAGGAGGGGGGGAGCACAGGCGTAACACCCCCTTTCTTCAACGCGTTTTTTATCATCGGAAAAAAACGAAGTAATACAGAGTCTTACAGGATTTTAGAATCTAACAACATACAAAAGATTTTTTTTAACAGGGTAATACAGTTATACATTCAATTCAGTATCTAGATGATTACCGATTACATTGTCACTTCCTTTAATATCTTAACATTTTGTACCTTACTAAAGTCTTGTAGCATCAGACTCCAATTTAATAACCACCTATTTGTAGGTCTTATTTTTCTTTAGCAAACAAAAACTAAAGAGTTATGATCTTAGCTTACTGGTATACTACAAAAGTTCATGCAAATACTAATCTTTATGTTGCTTTCTTTAAATTAAAAAAAAATTATTAGTTTTTCAAAACATTTTACAAATTAAAAACCCCAAATCCCAATGAGGAACATTACAACAGTGCAAAATTAAGCATACAATAACAATATGCTACAAAGGAAGAGAATTTAACAAAAAAAAGCACCTAAATTAAAGACAAGTAAGCTTAGTGTCCTCCGCAATCCCCATAACACAACAAAAAACAACAGCAACTCCAGACCAACCACAACACAATATAGAGAGCATAAGTCAGGACAGCCAAACTCCCAGACTGTGAATACACTCAGCAACAGAGGATAATAATGCCTTCTACCAGAAAAAAAAGGAGCTGAAAGCAAGGGACCGAAGAGAAAAAAAAACCCTAGTCAAGAGGAAGGTTGTGAAAGTACTCGATAAAAGGTCCCCAGACCTTATGGAACTTTAGATCCGAATTGAGAACTGAATAATGAATTTTTTCGAGGTCCAAACAGGCCATAATGTTGTTAAGTCATTGAGCATGAGTGGGCGGGGCAACATCTCTCCATCTGAGGAGGATCAAGCGTCTAGCCAGGAGAGAGGCAAAGGATAATATTCGGCATTTGGTCGGACCCAGACATAAATCTGTCTCACCCCAAAAACCGAACAGAGCAATTAAGGGGTTTGGTTCTAGGTGCTGATTCAGAATACACGATAACGTAGTGAAGACATCTTTCCAGAATTTCTCCAAGCTAGGACAGAACCAGTACATATGGATGAGAGAGGCCACGCCCCTCTTGCATTTATCACAGAGCGGACTAATGCTAGGGTAGAATCGAGATAGTTTAGATTTAGACTTATGGGCTCTATGAACAACCTTAAACTGTAAAAGGCAGTGGCGATTACAAAGAGAGGTTGAGTTAACCGATTTGAGAACTGAATCCCAGCTCTCCTCAGATAAGGACATATTTAAATCCTGCTCCCAGGCCATTTTGATTTTATCCATGGGGGCCCATCGTAAGGCTGCTAGTTTATCTCGGATGATTGATATTAAGCCTTTACCTAGTGGATTCATGGAAAGAAATAGATCCATAGCATTTTTCGCAGGCATTTCAGGAAAGTTAGGAAGTAAAGGAGCAATAAAGTGTCGGATTTGGAGATATCTGACAAAATGAGCATCGGACAGATTGAACTTAACAGAGAGCTGCTGAAAAGAAGCGAAGCGATTATCAATGAAAAGATCTTCAAAATGTCTAATGCCCTTCCTATACCAAACCTGGAATGCTGAATCGTATGTAGTAGGTAAAAAAGGTGATTATGAGCAACAGGGCTGGAAACGGAAAACCCCTGGAAACCATAGCACTTCCTGATCTGAGCCCATATACGCAAAGTGTGTCTAACAAGAGGATTAGCTATTGATCTGGGCAGACTACTAGGGAGTGCAGAGCCAAGAAGTGCAGAGATAGACAATTCTTTAGTGGAGCTCAGCTCCATCGCCACCCAGTTAGGGCACTCGGGTTGGCCATGGAAGAAAGACCAGAAGGTAGCACAATGTATATTAGCTGCCCAATAATATAAATGAAAGTTAGGTAAAGCCATGCCACCCTCTTTTTTAGATTTTTGGAGATGGATTTTATTAATTCTAGAGCGCTTATTCTGCCACAGATATGACAAAACAATAGAGTCTAAGGAATCAAAAAAAGATTTAGGAATAAAAATTGGGATAGATTGAAATAGGTATAAAAATTTGGGGAGAACATACATTTTAACAACATTAATACGACCTACCAAAGACATAGATAGAGGTGACCATTGTACCAGACTCTGATTTATAGCATATGAAAGATTGGCAAAGTTTTCACGAAAGAGATCTTTAAACTTCCTTGTGACTGTAATTCCAAGATAAGTAAATTGATTATGGACCACCTTAAAAGGGAGATCACGAAATGTTAGTTCTTGTGCTTCTTTATTAATTGGGAGAAGTTCACTCTTATGTAAATTAAGTTTATAGCCAGAGATCTGGCTAAACTGGTCAAGAAGTGAAAACATTAGAGGTAAGGATGTAGACAGATTGGAGAGAAAGAGTAATAAGTCATTAGCATAGAGAGAAATTTTATGCTCAACACCCCCTCTCCAAATCCCAGTCAATTCAGGGCAGTTTCGAAATGCTATTGCCAGAGGTTCCATAGCCAAATCAAAGAGAAAGGGACTTAAGGGGCATCCCTGGCGGGTGCCACGTTTGAGATTAAATACTTGGGATTTCTGAAAATTGGTTAAAACAGAGGCAGTAGGACACAGGTACAGCAATTGAATCCAAGAGATGAAACTTAGGCCACGGTCAAATTTTTCTAAAACTGCAAAAAGGTAGTTCCACTCCATACAATCAAATGCTTTCTCCGCATCGAGGGAAATAACACATTCAGGAATCCCAGTTGGAGGTGAGTATAAAATATTAAATAAATGCTGAATGTTAAAAAAAGGGAGACGATTTTTAATAAAGCCTGTTTGGTCATCAGAGATAATGGAGGGAATGATGATTTCTAATCTATGAGCCAAAACTTTAGCTAAGATCTTTACATCAACATTGAGCAGAGAAATCGGCCTATACGAGGAACACTCTGTTGGGTCTTTGCCCTTTTTAAAAAGAAGAATAATAGATGCCTCACTGAAAGAGAGAGGCAATTTGCCGTAATTAAACAAGTCAAATGATACTGAAAGTAACTGAGGAGAAAGAAGAGAAGAGAATGATTCATAAAATTCTACAGGAAACCCATCAGGTCCAGGAGATTTCCCTGAGGACAGTGCAGAAATTGCAGTAGATATTTCTTCTAATGACATAGGCGCATTGAGTTTGGCTTTGAAATCAGATGAAAGTGAGGGGATATTCAGATTCTGTAAAAACTGATCAACAGAGATATTGTCATTCAGAGATTCAGAGGAATAAAGCCGAGAATAAAAATTTTTAAATGCATCATTAATTTCTAAATGATCCAATGTAAAGTCTCCATTCTCCTTCCGGATCTTTGTAATATGTTGTTTGGCTTTGGAACGCCTCAGCTGATTGGCTAGGAATTTACCAGACTTATCCCCATGAATGTAAAAGCGACTCTTGCTTTCGAGAAGTTGGCGTTCGACAGGTTGAGTGGACAGAAGGTTAAATTTAGTTTGGAGTTCAACACGCTTCTTGTATAATTCAGGGTTCCTAGTTTGGGCATATATTTGATCCAATTCTTTAATCTGGTTAATGAGGTTTAATCGATCTGCATGGGATCTTCTGTTGAGATTTGCTGTGTAAGAGATTATTTGCCCCCTCAGATATGCTTTCATGTCATCCCAGACAATCTGGGATGGCACTTCAGGTGATGTATTAGTGTTAAAATAAAAGGTTATCTGATCCTTAATGAATTTTTAAAAATCATCATCCGATAGTAAAGTTGAATCAAACCGCCAGTGTTTATTCCTCTGAGAGAGACCAGGCAAATTCAGAGAGAGAGTAATTGGGGCATGGTCAGAGATCAGTATACTCCGATAGTCACAAGAGTGGGCAAATAGAATAAGTTGGTTATCGAGTAAGAAATAATCAAATCTAGTGAAGGTATAGTGAACATGTGAGAAAAAAGAATAATCTCTCTCCGTAGGATGGAGGAAACACCGTACATCAGAGATACCATAATTAGAGAGAAACGATTGGATAGCTAAGGCAGATTTATTAGGTGGTCTAGTAACAGAGTACGATCGCTCCAAATTAGGATCTAATCAACAATTAAAGTCACCACCCAGTATAAGAGAGTATGAGTTTAAGTCTGGTAGTGAGGAAAGAAACCATTCAAAAAAATTAACATCATCAAAATTGGGGGCATACAGGTTTGCCCCTAATTTAACAACTATATAACAACTTTAGTGTTATATAGTTTGCCAGAAACAATAATAAAATGGCCATTTATATCAGATATTTTATTATGGAGTTCAAAAGGAATATTTGATTTAATAAGAATGGAGACTCCCCTAGCTTTAGCGGTGAAGGATGAATGAAAATGCTGACCCGCCCACTTTGACAAAAGCCGGGAGTTATCAGAACAACGAATATGAGTTTCTTGAAGGAAAGCAATGTCAGCTTTGAGTTGTTTGATATATGAGAATACCTTCCTCCTTTTAACAGGGTGATTCAATCCCTTCACATTCCAGCTCACGAATTTAAGTGCGCTAGCCATTATCGATGACTAATGCATAAAAGGCAGAAGGCATGTAAAAAGTCAAGCAGTACAATAGCAGTCTGGGAGCAGAGATATAAACATAGATTCATAAAATCAAAACATATACATGTCCTGAGCAATAAAGAGATATAATATATACAGTGAGTGATGTTGGAACTAGAAATCCCACCCCACCCACACAACCCAAAACTAGACAGCTACCAAAACAAGTAGCTAGCTCTACCAAAAAAATTAACCCAAATACAACTTCCAGATCTATGTCATTAACAGCAGTTCAGTGTAAATACTATAACAAATAGTAACTAGTTTATGCACTAAAAATATAACTACAGATTAGAACACCTTCTGCAGGAATATAAAACTTAATACAGAGAAAATCGGAAGAGGACCAAAACTAACCTGCCAGCGAAAAAAATTATAGAAGAATAAAGTAAGAGAAAGGAAAAAAAAGGATAAAAAAAAGGAGAGGAAGGGGAAAATTATAAATTCAAGACGAGTATTTATCAACCATTTACAGAGAAGAGAGAAAAAAATCCAGAAATTAGAAAAAAGGGGGTGAAGAAAAGAAAAAAGTATAATAAAATAAATAAATATAAAAAGGAAAAATAGATCAGCAATTAAACTGTGAACCAACAAACAGGAAGGCCTTCACTGAAGACTTCAATCCTCCAAAACAAGTTAAAGTCAGTTGTAGAACTCTGTAGATAAAGTTGTACAACAATAAAAGATAGATTACACACACACCAAATCCAGGGAGAGATTGTCAACAGCCCTTAGAGTTTTGATGAATAATGTCTGAATGATTCAAGTAAAGTCTGAGTCCAGAAAAAGTAATTTTCCTACGAGAAGTACTTATCCACCATTTTAGGAGGTCTGACCGGGTTCCAAAGATGGCTGGAAAGCCGGAAGACTTGCCACAAGTGCTTCAGCTTCCTTGGCTGACTTAAACCATTTGTATTTCCCAGTGTTAAGCTTGATTCGTAGATTACCAGGGGAATGAAGAGAGGGTTTAAAACCATGATCAAAAAGCACTTTAATTGCGCCTTTAAACTCAGCGCGCATCTTTAAGGTCTGGGGTGCAAAATCTTCCACAAAGCGAATGGTTGTATCCTGAAAAATAAAAGAACCTCTGCGATGTGCCTCTACAATCAGACTGTGTTTTACCTGGTATTGATGGAATCACAACATTACTGGTCGCGGGCGGTTGCCCAGAATTCCGGCGGGAACATGGACCCGGTGTGCCCGTTCGAGCTCAGGCAGGTTCGGAAGCAAATCTTTCCCGAATATCTCACAGAGAAACTCGGCGAAAAACTTCACTGTTGATCCCTGTTCTGTGGCCTCTGGCAATCTAAGAATTCTAAGATTGCAGCGTCTGCTGCGATTTTCGAGATCCACCGTTTTGAAAAGGAATTTGTTACACTTTTCCTCCAAGCTGGAACAGAGAGTCTCCAAGTATCGAGCACGACTTTTTAAATCTTCAGAAGTTGAATCGATGCGAGATAAGTGTTGGGCATGTTTGCCCACCTTGTTGTTGATCTGATCAAGCTTGTCCTCCAACTGTTTGAAAGTGGTTTTGAATTCCTTTAAAATTTCGTCTCGGAGTTGACCGAGCGCAGCCAGGGTCTCGTCTGAGAGAGCAGTAGCTTCCTTTCTCCCGGATTTAGAGCTCTTGCTAGACATTGTAAGTTAGGTGTGTTCACAGGCAAGTAAGAGGTACGGAAAAAGTTCCCGACTAAGGTTTAAAAAATGGAGACATTTAGTGCAAAGATAGTGACAGTAACGGAACAAAAGTTCGGAGCAGCTAAGCAATCGCCATCTTACCGGAAGTCCCCCTTTATGTTGCTTTCAAACTTAACAGGCAGGCTTCCATGGGGTTGTCTTTATTATTCACATGCTTTGTCAAAATCCCGTAAAACTGGCTTTTGCTATTTAAAAATGGCGTCCCCATTAACCCTCGCCTCTTTTCTGGTTAGCTCCCACATGGGGAGCTTGTGCACCCTGACGAAATAGGCTCTCGTCTGCTCCTTCCATAGAAGTTATTTTATCAACAATGTGTCCCAAACTTAGACCATCTTCTGAATTTCCACCCAATTCTTTAATTTTTCGCAAGTTGCTAGTTTTCTCTTCAGGACCCTTCAGGCTATTAATTTTCAGTTCAAACTCTTTGTTCAAACAGCATTTCAAATTCTGCTTTTTTACACCACATTCCGGAATAATAAAAGCATGTGGGGCCCCTTTACCTTCCAACTCAACCTGCAATTGATTCACAGGCTTTGTGGTACCACACAATTGTCTCTGTAGCCTGGTTACTGCCTTTGATATCAGTCTAGCCTTTAAATTTTCATCATTCAATTTGGGAACTACATATTTCCCTTTTCCTTCAATAATAATATTCATCTCCTCACTAACTTTTAACACACCTTCGAGCACAAACACCTGGGAACTCTCACTTCCCACTTATACCAAGGTTAACCCTTTCTTCACTGAACCAAGTCTTTCTGACCCACAAGGACTGCATTCCTTTTCGACTGAATCAAATACCTCAGACTTTTTCTGAGCTCCATTACTAGGTTCAGCACCACATGCATCCTCATCTTGGACACACTCAAATGGACATTTGCCTCTTCCAGGCTTTCAATACCCGTACCCGGTCCAAATTCTAAATTCCCCTGATTCTCCCAGCTACTCTCTGGGCAACTCCCTTCTGGAGTAAACTCAACCCCGCGGGCTGAAACAACCTCATCTGCCAACCCAGCAGACTTCTTCAAGGTAAGGGCATCCTTTTCATCTAGGACTGCCCTCATTTCAATATCGGGAACACCTTTAGAATTTTCAACTTCTTCAAACAGTTCTGCCAAACCAGACAGATCATCCATGTCCAACTCTGGATCTTTAAACAGCTCTATCTGTTTCTCATCTTTATTTCGTGCCTCTAGAACTTTTCTCCTCACTAAGGGCAGGTCTACCTTCTCTCCCTTACTCTCTTTCACTTTCTTATTCTCCGTTTTCCCACCCTCCTGGTACAGGGTCGGTAAAAACGTCTCGGCCAAATCGATACTGGCCTGATTTAAACTGCCCTTTGTCTCAGCTGCCTTTCTCGACATGCTGCGAGTGATCACGCATGCGGGATAGATCTTGGAATGTAGGGGCGGAGCCTCAACACTCACAGGCTGTTTTGTCAGCTTCATTGCTGCCCAAGCCTTACCACCGGCTAAATCATTACCCAGAAGGACGTTCATGCCAGTTTTCAGGAATTCTGATCGCACTCACATTTCAACTGGTCCAGAGACTAGCTCACAATTCATAATGACCCTATGTAAGGGCACCATTTCTGTCCCTTTTCCTATTCCTTTCACAGCTACCATTCCCGTCTTCCGTGGTAAAGGCCCACCAATTCCGAGACAAATGGAAAAGGATGCACGTGGGCTTTTCCACCGGCTTTCACTATTACGCTGTTACAGGAGTTCTAGCATTTCTTCTGGTGCGTCAGAGGGGCTGTTCCCACAGATCCTCTTTTATCCCCACTCACGGGGTCTCAGATGTCAATCAGGTTAGGGAGGATGCCATCCCCCCCAACCAGCCCACGTTGCCTGATTCCTTGAGGGCATCGATGAATAGCACAGCGTTCAATACACAATTCCGTCTCCAAGAGACAATAGCTGTTATCAATGGTTCCGCCTTTCTGAGCCCAGGACACATTCCAAACTCTTTGTGGATTCTGCATGTCTTTCTCTCATTTCCTGTGTCTCCTGACCTGACTTAATAGCGATCTTGTGAATGTCAAAAAGAGGGGGAGTGGGAGCACAGGTGTAACAGCAGGAACGGGGTACTGATTGTGTATGATCAACCATGATCACAGTGAATGGCGGCGCTGGCTAGAAGGGCCGAATGGCCTACTCCTGCACCTATTGTCTATTGTCTATTATTGAATGATCATTCCAAAGCAGGTGGACAGAATAGGTGAGAATTGTTCAGCAAAGGTTAGTGTTTTATTACCATCTTGGCAAATCCACTCTCATAAGCGTAGTGTAAAGCATGACATGATGTGATCAGTGAGGTAACAAACATTTTACCATCTGAATAGATAACTTAGATGGGAATCTTGATTAGGCACACAGGACAACTCAGCTGGGAATCTCGATCAGCATGGACTAGTTCCCCAACTAAATGTCTGACCTCCCTATGGCCAAGCATTCATACTCCAACTTCAATAACAGGACATGAAACCACAACAAGAATTCAACATCCAACCCAAAATTCGGCTCTTAGTATCGATGTTAATAAAATGGCTGCCAACAGCCTTTTCCTGGGTGGTCTGACCATTTGAAGAAATCCCGAGAATGAAGATATGGGTAATTACCCTATGTATGATGGAGCTTCCTGTTCCAAAATAATTTATTATGGTTCTTGAGTTGGGCAAGATAAGATGCTTTGATTTTGAAACAAGAAGAACTAAAAATAGATATTGTGCTGCTTACTTACTCAATACATTTGATGCCTCAGTAATCTTTTATCCCAATGTTAGGTTTGATAATGTTTAGAGTCTTTCAGATACAAGGCTACAAGTCACAGTTTTGGATCTCATGATACCAATTTTATGCCCTTTATGTGGGATTAACTAAATCCTATTTCCACCATAACACAATTGCATCCAACTAGAGAACAGTTATGTGCTTATGCCTTTTGATTTTCAAGAGACTGAAAGAAAGATGGGGGAGTATGGGGTGGGCGGGGGAGAGGGAGAGAGAGAGAGAGAGAGAGAGAGAGAGAGAGAGAGAGAGAGAGAGAGAAAGAGAGAGAGGGATAGAGGGAGGGAGGGGGAATGGGGGAGAGAGAGAATCTTTGATGATCAAACAGGAAAGATGGCTGTCAGAAATAGCTGAATTCAGCATTGACACTCAAAAACTATTAATACTAAAAGTGTCACTATGTTTAAAATGCTGTAAGGGCCAGCTTAGAAACTGATTGTAGGAAATGGAAGCTGATTAATTTATGAGATTGGGCATAACAAAAATGGATCACATTTTTTTTAAAATACAAAGACTATATTTTTAATAGCTTAAATATTAACCATACAACACCTTATGACTCTAAGGCATTTAGAGTCATATAGGGAAGTGTGAGGCATTAAGGGATGTTGGTAGTTCTGTTGTCTGCTTTCATTTTGCAAAAGCTACTTTAACAAAGGATATTATTTTCATGTGCTCAGCTTGCAGGGACGCCACAGTTGCTGACATTGTCCTTGTGATTGATGGTTCATCAAGCGTAAAGGATGACAACTTTCAAAACATGAAGATATTTCTGCGTAAATTTGTTCGTGGACTGGATATTGCAAGCAACAAAGTGAGGATTGGGTTGGCTCAGTACAGCACAGATCCAAAGACTGAGTTTCTTCTGAATACGTATTTGTCAAAAGAGAACGTATTAGACCATATAAAAAAATTGTCACAAACGAAGGGTGGGACAAATGTGACAAAAGTTCTGGAATTCCTGGACAGAGAACATTTTGTTATGTCAGCAGGGAGTAGAATCGAAGAAGGTGTGAAACAAATTGCCATTCTGATCACTGATGGAGGATCTATTACTAAGGCAGCCAAGGCAGCTGAACAGCTGAGAAGCAGAAATATCACAATTTTTGTCATTGGAGTTAATGTCCAATCAGAAAAGGCACTCAGACTTTTATCCAGTAAACCATTTAATAAATATGCCTACAACATTGCAAGTTTTGACAAATTGTCCGAGTCAGAAATTTCAAACAGATTTTTGGAGTCAGTATGCAGGATAGTTGCAGACTATATCCAAGGTTGGTTCAATTGAAATATAGTCATGAAATTACACAAAACAAAAAAATAATTCCTTTGTCTGAGCACATCTGGGCCAGCTATTATCCCATTCTATCTATCTATCCCATAACTATCTCTATGATCCATTTCTCAGCACTGATCACTTAGACTTTCCTTTCCTCCTCTTATCTTTTTATTGTGGTCTTTTCTAAGCTGAGCACACTGAGTCCAACTTCACCCACACTCATCATTACCAGTGTATTTTATACTTTCATGTCTTTAGTTTTGATAGCTTGACCTGTATCCTTCAGTACTTGTTTCCTTCTATATCCTCAATGATCTTCTTTATTAGACCAATCTATCCTACCCTTGGCTCCATCTCAATCAATTTTCTAGTGATGGAATTTTATTCAGTCAAGTGTTCACTGATGCTTTCCTCATAGTCCTATGGTCATCAGAGCTACTTTTGGTAATTGATGAGCCCCATCCTAAAGTCTTTAGTTCTCTTTCATTCCAGCACCTTTTGCAATCCTTTTCCTATCTCTTACATTGATAAACATTTCAAAAACACTGCTCATGTAATGCAACGCTCCTCAAATAAATAGTTTCATGTTTATCCACATGGTTGAAATATTCAAATATATTCTTTGGGATTTTAGTATGCTGTCTTCCTTAGCTATTCACCTCCACCTTCCTATCATCCCCACAATTCTATTATCCAGTCTCCTTCAGTAGTCAATTACCTCCACTAATCAAGTTATTCTCTTCTTCCTGCATACCTTCACTTCCACTGGTTCAATCAGTTCCACTATTCTTCCATTCGATCACATTCAGCATCCCTCCTTTTAGTCTCATACACCATCCCTCCTTTCAGTCTCATCCACCAACCCTCCTTTCAGTCTCATCCACCATCCCTCCTTTCAGCCTCATCCACCATCCCTCCTTTCAATCTCATCCACCATCCCTCCTTTCAGTCTCATCCATGATCCCTCAATCAATCTCATCCACCATCCCTCCTTTCAATCTCATCCACCATCCCTCCATCGATCACATCCACCAACCTTCTTTTCAGTCTCATCCACTTTCCCTCCTTTCAATCTCATCCACCATCCCTCCATCAATCTCAAACGCCATCCCTCCTTTCAATCACATCCACCATCCCTCTGTCAATCACAGCCACCATCTCTCCTTTCAATCTCATTCTCCATCCCTCCTTTCGATCTCATCCACCCTTCCTTTCAATCTCATCTACCATCCCTCCTTTCAATCTCATCCACTTTCCCTCCTTTCAATCACATCTACCATGCCTCCTTTCAATCTCATCCTCCATCCTTCCTTTCGATCTCATCCACCGTCTCTCCATCGACCTCGTCCACCATCCCTCCTTTCAATCTCATCCACCATCCCTTTGTCAGTCACATCCACCATCTCTCCTTTCAATCTCATTCTCCATCCCTCCTTTCGATCTCATCCACCCTTCCTTTCAATCTCATCTACCATCCCTCCTTTCAATCTCATCCACTTTCCCTCCTTTCAATCTCATCCACCATCCCTCCTTTCAATCTCATCCACCATCCCTCCTTTCAATCTCATCCACCAACCCTCCATCGATCTCATCCACCATCCATCCTTTCAATCTCATCCACCATTCCTCCTTTCAATCACATCCACATCCCTCCTTTCAATTTCATCTTCCATCCCTCCTTTGATTTCGTCCCCATCACTCCTTTCAATCTCATCCTCCATCCCTCCTTTCAATCTCATCCACCATCCCTCCATCAATCTCATCTACCATCCTTCCTTTCAATCTCATCCACCATCCCTCAATCAGTCTCATCCACCATCCCTCCTTTCAATCTCATCCACCATCCCTCAATCAATCTCACTCACCATCCCTCCTTTCAATCTCATCCACCATCCCTCCTTTTGACCTCATCCACCATCCCTCTTTTCGATCTCATCCACCATCCCTCCTTTCAATCTCATCCACCATTCTTCCTTTCAGTTTCATCTACCATCTGTCCATCTATCTCATCCACCATCCTTCCACTCGATCAAATCCACCATCACTCCTTTCTATCTCATCCACCGTCCCTCTATTCAATCGCATCCATCTTCCTTCCATTTGATTACATGCACTTACCCTCCATTTAATCATATCACTACTCCCTCCATTCAATCATATTCTCTATCCACCCATTTGATAACATCCACTATCCCTCCATTTAATCACTTCTATTATTCAAACAGTTTTTTTTTTCACCTCTATTCTCCACTCTGCTTTCTATGGCCTTCCTTACTCTGGTACTTCCTACGTACAGCAATGAAGTTCACATTTTTGCCATGATGTATTACCAGGGGATCTATTTTGATGGTTGGGATTTCACAGTTCTCTAGATTTGCTGTTTGAACTAATCTATCATTTTATTTCCTTTACAGCCTATGCTGTGGATTATGCTGATGTCGTTTTTCTAGTTGATACTTCTCTGAAGATGGGGTCTGCAGGATTTCAACGGATCCAAAAAGCCATTTTGAAGGTTGTTTCTCAACTTGAGATTGGGGCAGACAAGTTCCAAGTTGGTCTTGCTCAGTACAGTACTAATGTCTATACAGAATTCTTACTGAGTGCCTTCCAAACAAGTGCTCAAGTGACACGTTACATAAAGAATCCCAGTAATTTTGTATTTCAGAGAGGACGTGGGCCAGCAATGGGCTATGCCATTGATGTTCTGAACAAGGGTTTCTTCAGAGTGTCTGCTGGAAGTCGACGAGCTCAAGGAGTTCCTCAGATTGCTATAATATTTACTTCAGCACCTTCACTGGATGATGTCACTGTAGCTGCCAGGGAGATAAGAAAACAAGGGGTGAAGGCTATTGTCGTTGGTGTGAAGAATGCTAACCAGACTGAGCTGGAGAAAATAGCCCCTCCTGAATTTATTTTCCAGAGTGATGATTTTGGAGTATTTGCTCAGTTACCAAGCAAAATATACAATGCAATCAAGCTGATAATAAAACAGGAATATCTATACAAAATATATAAAAGATCAGCAGGTATTGTTGGTTTCTTTTGGCATTCATCAGGTCAAGTTCAAATTTAATTGTTACTGAACAAACATGAATATACAGAGCCTATAAAAAGTATTTACCCCTTTTGAACTTTTTCATGTTCTGTTGTTTTACAACATTGAATCACAGTGGATTTAATTTGGCTTTTTTGACACTGATTAACAAAAAAAAGATTATTTCATGTCAAATTGAAAACAGATCTCTACAAGATGATCTAAATTAATTACAAATATAAAGCACAAAATAATTGATTGCATAAGTATTCACCACTCCCCCCCCCACTTTAATATGACACACCAAATCATCACCGGTACAGCAAATTGGTTTTAGAAGTCACTTAATTAGTTCAATGGAGATCCAGTTTTTGAAACCTGTCTGCATCCAAGATGTTCCAAATGACTGCAGTAAAAATACACCTGTATAAGGTCCATCTGCTGGTGATTCAGTATCCTGGCAAAAACTACAGCATGAAGACGAAATAATACTCCAAGCAACTCCACAAAAAGGTTATTGGAAAGCACAAGTCAGGAGATTTCCAAATCACTGAATACCCATTGGAGTCTAGTTTAAATCAATCACCAGGAAATGGAAAGAATATGGCACAGCTGTAAATCTGCTCAGAGCAGGCCATCGTTAAAACTGAGTGACCGTGCAAGAAGGAGACTTGTGAGAGAGGCCATCAAGAGACCTATGACAACTTTGGAGAAGTTACAAGCTTCACTGGCTGATGTTAGAGAGACTGTGCATACAACAACAGTTGCCCAGATGCTTCACCATTCACAGCTCTGTGGGAGAGTGGCAAAGAGAAAGCAACTGTTGAAAAAGAATTCTCATGAAATCTTGGCTAGAGTTTGCCAGTAGGAATGTGGGAGACTCTGATGTCAGCTGGAAGAAGATTCTGTGGTATGATGAAATCAAAATTGAGTTTTCTGGCCACCAGATTGAACACTGTTTGGTGTAAGCCAAACACCACACTTCATCAAAAACACCAACCCTATCATGAAGCATGATGCTGTGGGGATGCTTCACTGAAGCAGGTCCTGGAAGGCTTGTGAAGATAGAGGGTAAAATGAATGCAGCAAAATACAGGGAAATCCTGGTGAAAAACTGCTTGCAGTCTGCAAGAGAACTGCGACTTGGGAGAAAATTTGTTTTCCAGCAAGACTATAACCGCAGGCATAAAGACAAAGTTACACAAGAATGGCTTAAAAAGAACAAATTAATGTCCTGCAATGACCCATTCAGAGTCCACACCTCAATCCAACTGAGAATTTGCGGTTGGACTTGAAGGGTCTGTTTACTCATAATCCACATGCTCAGTGTCAAAAAAGCCAAATTAAATCCACTGTGAAACATAGAACATAGAAAGCCTACAGCACAATACAGGCCCTTCAGCCCACAAAGCTGTGCCGAACATGTCCCTACTTTAGAAATTACATAGGGTAATCTATAGCCCTTTATTTTCCTAAACTCCATGTACCGATGCGATTTAATGTTGTAAAACAATAAAACATGAAAACTTCCATGGCGGGGGGTGGGGGGGGGAGCGAGGCAATGAATACCTTTTATAGGTACAGTAGCTGAACAAAACAGTGTTCCTCCATGGTCAGACACAAAACAAAGTATGTACAGTCAGACACACATATAACACAGATATTTACAATAACAAAAACACATGCAGTCGCTGCTATTTATCTATTTATCTATCTATCTATCTATTTATTTATTTATCGAGATGCGGTGTGGACTCTTCCGGCCCTCTGAGTGATGTTGGCCAGCAACCCCCGATTTTACCCTAGCCCCAACCTGTACATCTTTGCACTGTGGGAGTAAATCAGATCACCTGGAGGAAACGTACACTGTTACAGGGAGAACATAGAGGCAGTGGTGGTATTTCAGCCTGGATACCGTAAAGCATTGTGTTAACCACTATGTTACTGTGCCCAAGCCCCTAAGTGTCATGGCTTGAAGACTGATGGTGCATGGGATGTTGTGCTGGTGCCATGTTTCTGCAAGAACAAGCATGTAGCAGCTTCTCATTTCGCACTCTATATCTACCCTATATACAGGTTGAGTCTGTGGTAAAGATGGCAAATGTAATGTGGCATTTATTTCCAGGGCAGTAGAATATAAAAGCTAGGAGATAATGCGGAGCCTTTATAAGGCACTAGTCAGGCCGCACTCGTGTTGCCAACAGTTTTGTGCCCCATATCTCAGAAAAGCTGTGTTGGCGTTGGAGAGAGTCCAGAGGAGGTGCATAAAGATGATTCTAGGAATGAAGGGGTTAGCACATGAGGAGTGTTTGGCAGCTTTGTGCCTGTACTCATTAGGATTTAGGATGCAGGGGGATCTCATTGGAGCTTACCGAACATTGAAAGGACTAGAGAGGGTGGATGTGGAGAGAATGTTTCCTATGGTGGGGGTATCCAGAACTAGAGGGCACAGCCTCAAAATTGAGTGTGACCCTTTAGAACAGAGGTAGGGCGGAATATTTTTGAGCTGGAGATTAGTGAATCTGTGGAATGCTCTGCCACAGACTGCGGTGGAGGCCACGTCTGTGTGTATATTTAAGACAGAAGTTGATCGTTTCCTGATTAGTCAGGGCATCAAAAGGATATGTTGAGAAGGCAGGTGCATGGCATTGAGAGGGATCTGGGATCAGCCTGATAGAATAGTGCAGTAGACTCAATGGGCTGAATCACCCTATTCTGCTCCTAATGGTCCTATGGTCTTCAGGTCTCCCCAGGTGTGTTTATCCAGTCCTGGCACAAATATTTTTAAACATTACTTTGTCAAGAGCTGATTATAAAAGTGTCTTCACTCGAACTGTGTGTTATTAAAGGGAAATGAAAATGGTGATCAGTTGCTTCCCTTTCTTGTTGTAAAGATAATCAGATAGCTTCTGCATATTCAGCTTAAATTTACCTCAATATTTTGCCTCTTGTTGAAATGTATGTACTTTTTCCTGGGGCTTAAAACTTCTTGCCTTCTTCCTATTCCTATAGTTATAGATTTAGGAAGTTAAAGGTTGCCATTATGGATTGTTCTGAATAAGTTTTGTGAAGTCCTACTTTAACATGTACAGGCTGAGTTCCTGATAGGTTGGCGATGTGCACCAGTGTGCATCTGTGAATTGCAGCAACATTTGCCTCATTGGATGGGTTCCAAGATGCACGATGAGAAGTCCAGGCTCCTTCGGGTAGCAAGTTCAATGTTAAACAGAGTTCATTCCACCAATTGAGCCTGGTCTTCCAGTCAGTTATATCATGAAATGAACCACATTAATCTTTACACATCTGAAATCATTACTTAACATAAAGCTGTCAATCAATGTGTTCCCGTTGTCAGTATCAACAGCTTTGAGTAGAAAATGCACTTTAGATGTCTATCATTTTTAGGAAGAATATTTCTGGATATTATATCAGTGACCTAACATGCTGCTGGCTGCCTGTTCAGTGCCTCAAATAAAAAATAGTTCCACTTTGTCAACGCTTCTTGCGTTATTCGACAATATCCAGTTTTCACTTGAAAAGAAGAATGATACAGTACATCAGCCATCCTTGTTTTAATATTTTCTCCTTCCCTATCAAGTTATCCAGGTCAAGATGGTTAGTTCTTTGAGGGTGTTGGTATAGGGTAATTCATGATTGCCACAAACTGCTAGTCAGCTTGTCAGGATTGTAGCTTCTGCACTTTCTAACAGAGGTCAACTGTTCTGTTGAGTATCATAGAATCAGAGAGAGGTTACAAGTTAGCAGAACACAGCTTCTAAACTTTGCAAAGCTGTCTTTGACCCAAAATGCTAACCTTATTGTTCTTCCCACATATGCAGCCTGTTCTTATTTTTGACTGACAGAATTCACAATTTAAAAGAAACTTCTTTTTAAAAATATGACTCAAGGAGAACAGCAAAATATATAAACTCTCAGACCCACAATGAGTGAATTTCACCAGAAGACATTACAATGAGTTAGAGTCTCAACAGAACATGAATAATAAAATTGTGCCCTGTCCGATTGTTATTTCCATGAGGATAATGAGCACAGGTATCTCTTTTCCTCTGATGGGAATTCTGTAGGAAAGGAGGACGTCTTTTGTAGACCCAGACAGATTACAGCCAGAGTTTTGAAAGTGCAGCTGAAGAGAATGTGGAGGCATTAGTAATGAACTTCCAAGAATCACCAGGTTCTGCAATGTTTTGTGATGACTGGAAATTATGCATGTCACTCCACTTTTTAAGAAAGGAAAAGGCAGAAAAAAAGTAAATTATAGGCTAGTTAGCCTGACTTCAGGAATCGGAAAGACAACTATTATTAAGGATGAAATTTTGAGGTACTTGGAGGCACATGCTAAAATAGGCCAAAGTCAGCATGGTTTTCTACAGGGGAAATCTTAGCTGACCAATCTGTTGGAATTCTTTGATGTAATTCTTTGGCTTTATAAGGCATAGGTCAGACTGCACTTGGAATATTGTTAGTAGTTTTGGGTCCCTTATCCGAGAAAAGATCTGCTGGCATTGGAAAGGGTCCAGAGGGGGTTTACTAGAATTATCTCGGGTATGAAAGGATTAACATATGAGCAATATTTGATAGCTCTGGTTCTGCACTTGTTGAAGTTTAGAAAAATGAGGAGGGATCTCATTACAGCCTATCAAATATAGAAAGGTCTGGATAAAGTGGAGAGGAAGTTTTCTACAGTGGGGAGGTCTAGGATCATTGGCCACAAGCCAATTTATTCATAGCAATTTTCTCACAAAAAGATATGAGATAACGAGCAGATAGATTGTAATAACAATTTTGCTTGAGAGATAAATATTGCTCAGAGAGCCACAGAGAACTCCCCTTCACTTTAATGAAGTCACCACCAAAGCAATGTCAGTGACAAATTGCTGTTAATTTACTTCTGCACATGTTTAATAATTCTTGACCTGAACAATGTTTTGTTTCCTCACAGCATGCAGGACTGCTTCAATTGCTGATGTCGTCTTCTTGGTAGACACATCTGATGACATTGGAGTAGCCAACTTTCAGTTACTCCGTGGTTTTCTACAAGGCCTAATCAATACACTGGACGTAACAGCTGACCGTGTCCATGTTGGTTTGGCTCAGTACAGTGACTTACCAAAAGAAGAGTTTAAACTAACATCCTATCACAGCAAGAGTGACATCTTGGATCATGTAAGATCAATGCCCTATAGAGGGGGAAGAGGAAGAAAGACCAGCGCTGCCCTTCACTTTGTAAGGGAAAATTATTTTACAGCACAGGCTGGCAGTCGTGTCAGGAAAGGAATCCCCCAAATGTTGTTTTTGATTACTGGTGGTGAATTCCAGACTGAGGATGAGGACAGTGCAATCTCACTGCGTCGTAATGGTGTTAATATTTTTGCCTTGGGCATTGGGAATGTCACCGAAAATGAGCTGGAGAAAATTGCTTCGTATCCATCAAAACGCTATGTTTTAAGATTAGAGGATTTCCTCATGCTGTCACCTGCCGCAGACATCTTGCAGAATAGGATTTGCCTGGAGGTTATCTCTCAAATCTCAGGGACAGCTGTCGAAGAGAACATCATTAAAGAAGGTTTGAAGAAGATGTTGTAAATTTTCTATGAATTTTGTGCCATAACCAGTCTGATAATTATTGTTAATGATTGCACTTTCGATCTAACATAAAACTTATTCAAGGGTAGAGTTCAGTTTTTAATTGTCCAATATATCTTTTAATCCCTTCTGTCTAACTATTATTGTTTAGTTTTATCAAAATGTTCAAATATTTTAAATTCTCTAGCTTACAATGGTCCTAGTTATTGGAGTTTGATTTAACCCTTTATGCCTCAGTTTAAAAAGTGTATATCCTATATAAATTCAATACTAATCTCTCCACATATAGAAAGATCATTCTTGTAGTGCCTGTCAAAATTTTTGTAGCAAATATAGTACATTAGAAGAGTTGAAAGGCAGGGAACATAGCAGCTATGTTATGCAAAGAGCACTGTCACAAGCATGACAATGATAATGTCTGGGTAACCTATATTTTTAAGATGACATTGATTGGAACATCAATGTAAAAATTCCCAAGTAATACCTTGAGACTTTCTTGTCCATCTAGCAGAGGCGACGGAGACTTAATGTAATATTTAATCAGAAAGACAACACAAACACAACAAGCAGTATAATCCTCCCTGAATATTGCATGTTGTCAGCCTAGATTTATATGGAATAGTCCTTTAACTGCCAGTTTGGTAGTGATTGTAAGTAACTGATAATTCAATTAATGTCCGGAATAGGAGGGAGGGAGGGAGAGAGGGAGATAAATATTATAGTTTCACTATTATCCCTGCCAATATGTGACCTCTGACCTACTAATATGATTGAAAATTAATTGCCATTGAATTAGCCTGGTTAGCTACTGAGTAATAAGGACAATTTGAGATGGATGCTAAATGCTAAGCTTGCCAGTTTTATCTGCATCTCATAAATAAATAGATAGTAACTTGGATTAAAGGGTAATGAATTCTTCATAGCCTGATCCACTCTGCTAATACTACTTTATGTTGGATCCAAGAGAAGGAAGGAATCACCAATAAGATCTTGCCTTTCAACCCTGGACACAATGTTCTCGACCGACAGATGAAAACGTCAGATGTACCAGCACTTGACCAATGAAGAGGAACTCACTGTTATTATCTCTCAAACTGCTAGCTAAAAGTGTGCATTGTTCCTCTGATTTTGTTCAGTATGCAGTGAGGTATGTTAGTTTGTAATTGCTCTTACTTGTGTCAGTCAGTGCGAGGTTTTAAATATTTATTTGTACCCCACATCAGAAAAATAATTATGCAACACCCAGTTAATATTTAGAAAGAAATGGCTTAACAAGGTGGATTGAAATTCAATGGTTGCCTTCAAAATGTAACCAGACAAATCTGAAGAAAAAAGATGAAAATACCTGGGTAAAGTACATAGTTGTGCATGTAAGTATAATGCTTGAGTAGCCAACTGATATTCATTGCAGAGCTAATATATTTACCAACTGATACTCAATATCGGATGTTCAATGCCATTGTCTCTGTAAGCATCCCAGCTTTGGTATGTGTCCTCATTGTTCTTCAGTACCTAAAGCAATTCTTCTTTTTCAGCCTGTACTAAAACTGAAGAAGCTGATATTTACTTTCTGGTTGATGGGTCGTCCAGCATTTCAGCAGAGAGCTTCATGGAAGTAAAACAATTCCTGATCAAGTTTATTAATGATTTTACTATTGGTGCAAATCAGGTTCGCATTGGGGTTGTCCAGTATTCAAAGGATCCACAAACTGAATTTACAGTCACTGAATATACCAATAAAACTAGTTTGGAGGAAGCAGTTGAAAGAATTTCTCAAATTAGGAAAACAACTTGGACGGGCCGTGCATTAAGTTACATGAAAGGTCTCTTCAGCAAAGCAAAGGAAAGCCGCAAACATGAAGTGCACCAGGTCCTGATCACTCTCACCGATGGAGAGGCAGATGATAATGTAGAAGAACCCGCAAGAGATCTGAAACAGCAGGGAATAATCTGTTATGCAATAGGAGTAGGGAAGGCAATTGAAGAAGAACTTAAACAGGTTGCAGGAGGAACTGAAGAAAGAGTTTACTATGTCACTAACTTTGATGCATTGGATGATATAAAGAATAACATCGTGCAGGCAATCTGTTCACGGGAAGGTAAGCATTGGATTCGAAAACACTTCTAAGTGGTGACTGAGAATTCTTCTGTTAGCTTTATTGTTCCCTGGTAACTCTGTTATGTTTACTATGAGAAATAGAACAAGTTATGACTGTAAACTTGCATAAGAGGGCCCAATGAATAATGGTATTTGTAAAGAAAGAGGAGGATTTATAATTGACTATGGATCCTTACCAAGGATAAAACTGAGTACTGAGCTCTGGCCCTGACATTCCTTTTTCTGCATCGACCTGGATCATTACTTTTACTAAAGAGCTGATAATCTTCTTCTGTTTTTCCATTTATACAGTACATTAGTAAAGAGCATAGAAGTCAGAGTAACAATAAGGTTGTTGGGATCCGAGAAAATATTTGGTGTTGAGCAATTATATTAAGTGGATAGGCAGAACGCAGTATACCAAGCAATCCACATATTTGCCTAATCAAGAACCTTTTGTCTGCGGTTCCCATTTTCACCTCATCAGCTACATCCAAACCCATAGAATAAGGGGGGAAAGCAATGACCCCTGGCACTGCTGATGTTTTAAGCATTGCACATTGCAAAATCATTCACTTCAAGCTCAGGTTTTGCAAACTGTTAATAGAAGAAAAGAGACTATGATTCTCAATTTCTGTCCCGCTAGAAGTTTCCTCGTCATACGGCTGGATCTGGTCTAGTCATATGCATAGAGATAGTTTGAAATGATTTGCAATATGATTGTACAGTGCATTTGTTAGGATGGGGGAACATGAACAAAGAACAAGATTCTCAGAATAACAATGATTTTTCTCTCACAGCCTGCAGGAAGATGGGGAAGAGTGACATCATTTTCCTAATTGATGGATCAGGAAGCATAAATGCCACTGATTTTCAGAAAATGAAAGAGTTTATGCATAGCTTTGTGAACAGGACCACTATTGGTTCAGAGAATGTGCACATGGGTCTAATACAATATGCTAAAGACTACCGTCTAGAGTTTAATCTTGGTAGATATTCATCTCAGGATGATATACACAAGGCAATTACTGCAGTGCGGCAAATAGGAGGAGGGACTATGACTGGCTCTGCCCTGAGCTTTACAGAGGAGTACTTTGCCCAATCTAAAGGTGGTCGGCCTGGAATCCCACAATATCTCATAGTGATCACTGATGGAGAGGCACAGGATGAGGTCCTGGGCCCAGCAAAATCCATCAGGAATGAAGGAATCATAGTATTTGCCATGGGTGTATCGGAAGCCAACGTAAGTCAACTTCTGGAAATTGGAGGATCTCAAGATAAAGTTCATTATGTTGAAAACTTCACTCAACTTGAAGATCTGGGCCAAAAAATATACTGGGAAATCTGCAGTCACGTTGACAGTAAGAACATTGAATTATTCTTATGGAATGACAAACAAAAGATAAATTTTAAAATAATCCTTCTTTAATTAGAGGAAGATTAACAAGCTTGTTAACTTGTGGCCAAAACTCAAAACCTTTGGCATGATTTGACCATAAAATAGATGTAAAGCAGGTGCTCCCAAACATTTTTATGCCCTGAACCTATATCAATAAATCAAGTGGTCCATGTAACACACGTTGGGAACCCCTGATGTAAAGGAGTTGTTAATTGTCAGGGACTTAAATAGACACTGTTGGAAATATATTTGGAGTAATTCTATAGTGGATAACTCTGTGAGTTGCAGAAAATCCTTTGTGCTTGGATTTCTATCACCCTCAGCTGTCCTATGCTATTGAACACTGAGTGCTTCTAATATTGCCCATGGTTCCAACTATGTGGGTTAAACCAAGGGACATCTTTTATTTGTACAGTCCCTTTCTCAAATGACGTGACACTAAGTTTCTATTGCAAGTTGTCTGGTATTCTAACAATTTCAGAATATGGGTATTCCACATGAGGTGAATGTCTTTTTCCTTCTTTCCTGCAGCCTGTCTGAGAACAGATGAAGCAGACATTGTTTTTGTAATTGATGGATCCATTAACACAGAGCTAGATGAGTTCAAGCAGATGAAAATTTTCATGTTAAATATGGTGAACAATTCAGTTGTTTCCTCCAGCAATGTGCAGTTTGGTGCCATTCTGTACAGTGATGCACCTAATATTCTATTCCAGCTGAGCCAATCTATGAGCAAAACAGAGATCAGCGAAGCCATAAACAAAATGAACTTAGCAGCAGAAGCTGCCGATATTACACCTGATCTTAAGCTGGCAAAAGAGCTTTTAACAAATGGAAGCCGAAGCCTAAAAGGAGACTCACAGTTCATCACAGTGATGACTAACAGGAAAGACATAGATTCTTTGCAACGATCATTAGAGGCAGACATTGGACAGAGTGAAGCGACTGTCATCACCGTGAGTCCATCCAGTGGCAAAGAAGAAGTGCTGGTGGGAATACTAGATGTTGATAAAAAACGTTTCAATAAGCAAAAATTTGACAGCATGGTTGATGTAATTAAAACTACATCTGAGCTGATTTGTAATAAAACTAATCCAGGTAATGTGTATATATGTACCTTTGAGTTGAACAAGAACAGTGTGTGACTAGTTATAACATAGTTACTAACCTGGGAGTGCCCTGAATTTTATATTCACATTGCTGTTGGAGGATGGGGAGCTGAGGGATGGATGTGGGGTGGTGATGTTAGCCCAATACCATCTTGGCTACCTTTGGGTCAGAAGTGAAGTGTACAAATTTACCTCCTGTAAACAGATCTTTTTACTTAAAATGGAGTTGTCTGTATAGAATCATCATAATGACCATGCATATTAATTAGGAAGGTAAATAAATCATAAACTTTTGATTCATGTGGTCTAGGAGGTCTTAAAACATGCAGATATAAATCATTATGGAATATGATATGTGATATGATTAGATGAAGTTCTTTTTTAGAGGCATGCAAGATTAGTTTAGTTGTCAATGTAACAAAATATAACAAATATATCAATGTAACAATGTAACAACAATCAACAAAATAGAGAGAGTACAGAGAAGATTTACCAGAACGTTACCTGGGTTTCAGCACCCAAGTTAAAGAGAAAGGCTGAACAAGTTAGGTCTTTATTCTTTGGAGCATAGAATGTTGAGGGGGGACTTGATAGAGGTATTTAAAATAATGAGGTGGATTAATCGAGTTGATGTGGATAGTCTTTTTCCATTGAGAGTAGGGGAGATTCAAACAAGAGGACATGATTTGAGAGTTGGGGGCAAAAGTTTAAGGGTAGCACGAGGGTGAACTTCTTTACTCAGAGAGTGGTAGCTGTGTGGAATCAGCTTCCAGTAGAAGTGGTAGAGGGAAGTTCGGTATTGTCATTTAAAGTAAAATTAGATATGTATATGGACAGGAAAGGAATGGAGGGTTATGGGCTGAGTGTGGGTCAGTGGGACTAGGTGAGAGTAAGCGTTCGGCACGGACTAGAACGGCCGAGATGGCCTGTTTCCGTGCTGTAATTGTTATATGGTTATATGGTAAGGACTTGCCTATGTATCTATCATTAATGAAAGTGACTACGTTTAGAATTTATATCTGACCAATATACATAGATGAAGAAAGAAGCTTGGGCTCCTTCATTCTGTAAGATCAAGCAGTTCTCAGGCTTATTGGACTTCTTCAGCTGGAATTGTAATCAGTGCCAAGGATCTCTGATCCAGGCCAACTGTTGTGAAGCCGGAGTTGCCAGTGAGCCAAACGGCAACATACTTGTTATCTTATCACTTTTTTACTACATTTTAGACTTGTTTTGCTAATCTTACAAATTATTTATTATACTTCGATAATATGCTCTGTTGCAACCTTGAGGTATTCTTTCTCCCACTTTGATCTGAATTCTTGAAAACCTGCTTATTTTTCTTTAGTCTTCCACACCAAACTCACCAAATCAGATAATCAGCTTTTTACTGTTTCTTATATTTCCAGTACCATATATTTGTGTTCATTTCTCTGTCTCCTCTGATATTTAAAATTTAATTGATTTATGGTTCTGACAGGCAAACCTTTGCCCCTTCTCTCAGCCAACACAACCAAATCTGTTCCTTTAAGGTCTCCAGCTCTCCATCCTTTTCCTTTTCTCCCCTCCTCCCTGTCTGTATAGCCTAACACTGAACTCACTTCTGGTGCATTCCAATTCTGATGAAAGGCCATGGACCTGAATCTTTATTTTTATTTCTGCCCTCATGAACGCAAACTGAAGCGAGGATTATTTCTGAAATTTTCTGGTTTTGATCAAGCTGACTAGGATCCAAAACATTTTGTATGAGGACTGTTTATTTGCTGTGAAGCATACTTTCTATTGCCATCTATTTATAATCATTCTTGGGCATTAGAGTGGCCTTCTGATGGTAAGGAGAGATGTCAGGATTGTTGTAGAGAATGGGAAAAAGAAAGCAAATTAAATGATCTATCTGCTCCTTGACACTTATATTCCACATTGTGTCTGAAATGCCCAGCAAGCCTGAGTGTAAGGGTCAGGGATCAATGGCTGACAACAAAGAGAGTGGGTCAAGAATATAACCCTTATAAGCTCCCCTCATTCTTGTACACTCCTGTGAATTAACTCCTATCCTATTCAATCTTTCCTAAATCTCAGGTGCTCAAGGCCCATCAACAATTTTTCTCTGTACTCTTTCAATCTCATTGATACCTTTTCCTTTTGTAGGTGACTAGAGCTGTACACAATCCACCAGATTTGGTCTCTCCATCTTCTTATATAATTTCAACATAACATACCAACTTCTGTATGCCATAGGTTGATTTATGGCGGCCAATGTGCCAAAAGCTCACTTTACAACCATATCTACCTGTGAGTCCACTTTCAAGGAATTATGGGTCTGTATTCCCAGAATCCTCTGTCTTACCACACCCCTCAGTGTCCTTTCATTTGCTGTATAAATCCTACCCTTGCTAGTTCTTCAAAAATACAACACCTCACACCTGTCTGCATTCAATTGCATCTGCCATTTTCATCCAATTTTTACAGCTGGTCCAAAAGCTTTGATTCCCTCCTTCTTTTTCTTAGAACCTTTTCAACAACGGAACTACATTAGCTATCCTCCAGTCTTTCAGCATTTTACCTATGGCTCAGGGTGTTTTAAATTCCTTTGGCTCGGCCCCCTGCAATTTCTGAACTAGATTCCCACAAGATCCTAGGGGCACATTGCCAGGTCCTGGAAACATATCCAGCCTAATTTTCCTCAAGGCAGCAACCACTTCCTCTTCTGTAATACATATGTGATCCATAACCTCACTACTATTTTACCTCAGTTTTATAGAATGTGTCTGTCTTCCAAGTAAATACAAATGGAAAAACCCAATTTAAGTTCTCCCTCATCTCCTTCAGGTCCATGCATATATGACTACACTGATCTTCAAGAGGGTCAGTTCTGCCCCTTAAAATCCTTGTTCTCTTATTTCTTGAATAATTGTCTTGAAGCAAATGGAATCATGATCGCTAAATCCATAGTGTTCTCCTGCACACACTACTGTAATTTTCCCTGTCTCGTTTCCTTATAGGCAATCCAGTATCACACTCTCTCTAGTTGGGACCTTCATATATTGATTGTGGAAACTAATGTGCCTGCAATGAACACTAAATCTATATCCTAAGGGTGGCAGGAACAATGTCGTCAATATCTACTCCAATGGCTTCCTTAATAATAATGCAGGGAATGCTTCACTGACAATGTATTGTATTACCTCCAATGTGTCTGTTGTGAATATTATGTTTATATTTTAAAGGAATGCAAAAACCATGTAACCATTTTGAAGAACATAAATCGGTCACTTTCATGGGGGCTGTAGATAGGGGAAGGAAGAAAGGAGTATTGTGACCTGAGATAAATTCATAATTGTTTTTTTTTTCATAGAATGTGTCCTCGAGAAAGCAGACATTATTTTCCTCATGGATGGATCAGAGAGTATTGAAAAGATTGATTTTGACAGAATGAAATCTTTTCTGAAACGCCTGATTGACATTTTTACTATCCACCCAAGTAAAGTCCAGATTGGTCTGGCGCAGTTCAGTTCAGAGTTTCAAAAAATAGCTGACTTAAAAGATTTCTCAACAAAGGAATCCTTGCTGGCTAAACTTGGCCAAGTAACTCAAATGGGAGAAGGTACCAGAACTGGATTTGCCCTGAAAAATTTGGTCTCCATGTTCACAAAGGAAGCAGGTAGCCGGAGTGCCACTGGAGTGCCCCAAAACCTGGTTGTGCTCACCGATGGAGATTCACGAGATGAAGTGGGTCCTCCAGCTGATCGCTTGAGACAAGATAATATAAATATATTTGCTCTGGGTATAGGGAATGTACAAATGAGTCAACTTCTGCAAATCTCAGGGTCCGGCTCAAACATCTTTCAGGTTCAGAATTTTCCAGACCTGAAGAAATTTAAAGGAAGAGTCATCCGCAGTATCTGCACAGAAAGACCATCATCAGGTGAGTGAATAGCTCTTTTTCTTCCTTTTATTTAATTGGTCAGTGTTGATTACTGTCTGTATACAGATTGTCAGGAGTATATATGTAAAATTTCTACAGTTTTGCAATATGGTGTAGACCGGTTATGCTATCATGTGACCCCAAGCACATTTGAAAGCACACCTTGCCAGTGCTTGAAATACATAACAACAAATTGGTATGAATAAAACCATAAAATATTTAAATTAATGTGAAAAGCTCACTTATTTCCTTTAGGAAGGGGAACTTATTGGGCTTACTCTAGTCATGCTATCAGTTTCACCTTTTGCTTGATTCTAAGATGACTTTTGAAATATGTCAGTCTGTTATCTCTTCTGATAAGTTATAGAAAGAAAATATAGCCAAGTCTGCACCCTGAGAATGAATGTATTACTTATTCGCTTCCAGGAATGATGAATAGAAAGAGTAGTTTGAAAAGTAGAATAACCTCTGAGAATGGAACAAGAATTAAAATTGGAAATGGAATTGGTTTATTATTGTCACATTTACTGATATACATTGAGAAAGCTTGTCATGCATGCTGCTCATAAAGATTAAATCATTACTCAGTGCATTGTGGTAGAACAAGGTAAAATAATAACAAGGCAGTATCTCAAAAACAAAAAATTCTCGGATGCTAGAAATCCAAAGCAACAAACACAAAATGCAGTTGCTATACCAAGCTGTTATGCAGCAGGTAGGATGCTTTTAAGGTGCATCAAGAAAAACTGGTAAGTGATGATGGGATGTGACAAATTTCTTTAGCCTCCTGAGGAAGTAGAAGTGTTGATCATGGTGACTACATGATGGGACCAGGATAGGCTATTGATGATGTTCTCTTCCAGGAACTTGAAGCTCTGGACGGCAACACAACTGATGTACAGCATGTGCACCGCTTCCCTTCCTGAAGTCAATGACCAGCTCTTTTGTTTTGCTGACATCGAGGGAGAGTTGGTTTTCATGACACCATGTTATTAAACTCTCTATTTCCTTTCCATACTCCAGCGCATCATTATTTGAACTACAGCCCATTACAATGGTATCATTCACAAACCTGAGGATGGAGTTGTAGTAGAATTTGTCCTGTGGAAGGACATTATGTAGTCTTGGCTCTGTGCCCTATTCTGTGATGGATGTTTAATCCAAAGAGATTCACATGACTTCAAGCTGGTCCAAAATGTCTGATAACTTAGTAGGGAGTCTGATCTCCACTGGTCTCTCAAAGCTGATTGCGAGGGACTTTCCTTTCCACATGATTAAGCAGTGAAACAAAATAACGTTGTCATTAAATTGCTTGGAATGTTGAATGACTAGACTGTTCCCTTTTGATATTAGATATACATGGCACTATCAGTAGAATAAACAATGAGAACCTGATTGCACTGGAACATGTTTGTAAAATGGTTCTTTTCCTTCCAGTATGCTCCATCGATATTGCTATGGGACTAGATCTCAGTAAACATGTGGGATTTCTGGAATCACATGACAGTCATCTGAGTGACATCATTGAGACAATGATGGATCTCCAGAACATCAGCTGCAAGTCAGGCAATGGCATCACAACTAAGATTGGATTTCACCGATCGAGTTCGAATTTTGATTTGCAGTTTAAGAAGTTTAAGTCTAATGACATAAAGAAAGGACTAACATCAATGCAAAATGACAACAGGATCTTGAATGCCGATTATCTGCAATCTTTTTCGAGGCTATTTAGTCTGAAAGCAGAAGGAAATGTGAAGGTAACATTTGATAAGTCTGGGGAGATGATACCTGCAAAAAGAAGCCATTGGCGAGAACTGATGTTAATTCATTTCATGTGCTATAGTAAAGTTGAATAATTTATTGGGATTAAGTTTTATAGGCCTGGAAGAAGAGATTTATTGTTCATCTTCTCTTTGCTAATTCAGCATAGAGCTAGTACTGTAGTTCAGAATACCAGATACTGCGCACTTAACTTGAAATCCTCAACATATTTTAGTAGTCTTGGTTTCATCTCTCCTTTGTTATTCTGCTTCCGTATTTCTCAAATCTTCTTTATTCCCATATAGTTGGAATCTCTTCTGCCCAGGTATCTTCTGGTGCTTTTTTGAATCGAATTTTGTATGAACTCTCCATCTGAAATCTCCTCTGCAAATAACTATGTCATCCATTGTGTCGTTATGATCAAGAGGATATGTATTCCAATCTGCTTGTTTCTGTAATTTCCTTTATCTGTATTTCTCTGGGCAATCTTCTGCCTGTCCTTTTCTATAATCTGTTCTATTACGATATCCATATTCATATAACCTCCCCAAATGCAAATCCAGCTACTACATAATGACATTAGTTTTCATACTACCTACAGGTTTAAAAAATGAATCACAAGTAAAAGATCACAGTAAGGTTGGATTTATCATCTGGTTTAAAATTCAGAAACTTGGGTCTGAGCCAAATATAAAGGAAATTGCCAAGGACTGAGGATAGAGTTGGCTAAAGCAGATTAACAGATTAAACGATGAATGAACAATGGCAGCTGTTCAGTGAATATATTTCCCTGCAAAAATACATCCAGATGAGGATGGAAAATGAGGGGTGGGGGGGTGGGGTGAGAGAGGACAGAATGAACCAACCAGGGCAAACCAGAGGAGTTGAGGAATGTACTGAATGGAAGAAGAATACATCTTAGATGGCAAAAAATAGTCATAAACCCAAAAATAAGGTTAAATTTGAATTCTAGTAAAGGAGGAATAAAATAAAATCAACAAGGAGAAAAATAAACAGTTTGAGCAAACTAATGAAAATATAGAAGAAAGTAACATTTGGCATGACTTTATGTACAGAAGAAAGGAGGGAATTAAAAATAAACATAGACCTATGGCGATACTAATGGGGACTGGAGAAAAAGTAGAAGAGTTTGACCAACATATTGTTCATTCTCCAATGGTAGAAGATACTACAAACATCTTAGAAATGCTAATAAATGGAGAGGAGTTAAACTGTATCATCGTTCATTTCAGAATTAATTCTTTGGTGAATTAACAGAGCCAGAGAATGGTAATTTTTCTGGATTTAATGATGTTTGTTTTAAGATTTTAAAATAAGTGGCTATTGAGATAGTGCATACTTTGGTTGGAAACCCAAGACTCCTTAGAATCTGAAAAACTGCTGTAGGTTTGGAAAACACTAATATGGAATTCTTATTCAAAAATGATGAGAGGCACAAAACAGGTAACTGTTGGGTTTATTAATTTGGCAAATATTAATGGTAAAATATATGGATGAATTAACATCGAGATGATAGTAAGAAAATCATAACCTGGTCAAATAGAATCAGCATAGTTTCCTGAAGTCTTTTCTGACTAATGTATGAGTTTTTAATGGAAGTTTCAGCCAGAGTGAATAGAGGGAAACCAGTTGATGTCGTATACCTGGAGTTTCAGAAGGTGCTTGACAAGGTGCATGCAACAGATTTCTTTGCAAGAAATGGTTTCATGGTGTTGGATATAAAATAATATTCTGGCTAGAGGATTCACTAACAAACAGGAGACAGTGAGTAGGGATAATGAGTCTAGCTTATGTGGGCAAGCTATAATTAGTGGAGTGCTGCAGAGGTTAGAGCTGTTATAAGATAACAGTGGTACAGAGGAAGGAAATGAATGTACTGTGGACAAATTTACAGATGACACAGAAGTGGAAAAATGGCAAGTAGTGAAGAGGATTAAAGCAATTCACAAAGAAATATTAATGGGTTAAGTTTTAAAAGTCAAATACTGATTAAGAATTGTCAATATGGCTTTGTGCATGAAATCTTGAGTCATGAATGTGGCAGGTTTTTTTTAGAGGTAATGAAGGTGATTGAAGAGGTCAGGGATGTAGATGGTCACTTGCCTACATGGACTTTAGGAAGGTCTTTGATTAGATCTTACATGGTAAGCTAGATCATATAGGAACCAAGTTTGTTGCTCGGTCATTAAGTCAAATCTGACTCTTCGTGGCCCCATGGACTCCTGCACATCAAGCCTTCTTGTTGGAAAGTTCTCTCAATGATCCCCCAAGGTTATACGCATTATCTAGTAATATTATCTATCCATCGTAGTCTCTGTTATCCTCCTCTCCTTCTTTTACCTTCTGTTTTACCTAACTTGAGAGTCTTCTCCAAGGAATCCTGTCTTCTCATGATGTGGCCAAAATATCTGAGCTTTTGTCTCTGTTACGAAATCCCGTAACTGGATCACTTACCAGCAAAGATAGAGAGGTCCGTTGAAGTCTGATGGTACTATTTTTTAAACATCTTTATTTATGAAGGGGCACAAAAATATGATTAATACAAACATTCAGATAATATACGTCGTCACTACTCAATCTAAAAGCGCGGGTCTAATAATGACCATCAGTAAGAAACAGCTCGATCGTTTGTCTAGGGGATAATATATTGTCTGATGGAAATATAAAAGTCACTCAGTTCCTGAAGGCTTCAGCCTTTGAGACCGCTGGGTTTTCACTTGTTGGAGAGAGAGAGATTGGTGAGAAAAGAAACTTGCCCGGGTCTTTTATGAAGCGAATCCGTTGAATCAGGGGAACGGGCTTCTCCGTTGTTAGCTAAAAGCTGGTTTCTGTGGTTCCAGTCACCGATTCCAGCAACGGAATCGAACGCACGTGACTTCCTTCAAATGGCTTCCCGCTACTACGGGATCATTAGTGTTTCTTCTGGTGCGTCTGAAGGGGGTGTTCCCCCAGACCCTCCTTTATACTTCCTCACGGGGTCTCAGATGTCAATCAGGTTGGGATGATGCAATCTCTCTCTCAACCAGCCCACTTTGCCCGAGGGCTTGCACGTAGCATAGTCCCCAATCCACAAACGTGGTCTCCAGGAGACAATGGTCAATGTTGCATTATTTTGCATCGCGGTGGAACGAGGTATTCGGCACGTCTCTCTGTCCCATTTCCTGGGTCTCCTGAACGGACTCAATACTGATCTTGTGATTCTCACAAAGGAGGGGGCTACCCCGCACCCTTCGACCCTCAGAACTATGGTACATTCATAACATCTCATAATCAAGCCTCCTAGTGAGCAGCTGGGCAGTATTTGACTTGTCAGATCTTCTCGCTGTCAAACAAACTCTTAACACTTTTCTTCAGCATCCAAGTTCAAAGGTGTCAAATCCTTTGTATTCAGCTTTACTAATAGTCCACTCTCACAGCAATACATCACAACTGGATATACCGTGGACTTGACTATACGGATCTTCGTAGACAATGTTATGTCTCTGCTCTTCAGTATTTTATCTAAATTTGCCATTGCTGCCCTCCCCAGAAGTAAGCGCTGTTTAATTTAATTGCTTCAGTTGCCATCCATAGAAATCTTTGAACTGAGGAAGACAAAATCTGTCACTGCTTCCCCTTCTTTTTCATTTATTACTATGGAGTTAATCAGGCTGGTCAGCATAATCTTGGTTTTCTTAATATTGAGCAACAAGCCAGCATTTGCACTTTCTTCTTTCACTTTGATTAGAAGCTAGCCATTTCTATAGGAGGTGTCACAAGGTGGTAGTGGTGGTTTTTTTTTACTACATTGGAAGCTGGTGACTAATGGTGTGCTACGCAGATCATAACTGGATCTGCTGTTAATAATAAGGATTTGGATGAGAGTTTAGTTGGCAAGGTTTACAGTGTCACTAAAATTGCTGGAATAATGGATTAAGAATTTTTTAAACTTATGCCCAGCAACCCATCAATTTAACCCTAGCCTAATCAGAGTCCCATTTAAAATGACCAATTAACCTACTAATCGGTACATCTTTGGACTATGAGAGGAATCTGGAGCACCTGGAGGAAACCCATACGCATGTGGGAAGGACGTGCAACTTTCTGACAGGGGAGTTGCAATAGTGTTATGCTAACTACTATGTCACTATGTTATCTAAGACTAAAATAATCTTCAGCTGAGAAAATGGACAAAGGAATAGCAGATGGATTTTAACTTGAATAAGCACGAGGAATCACATTTTTAGAAGTTAACCAGGTCAGGGTCCTGGAGAGCATTATGGAACAGAGAGATCAAGGGGCAAAAGTATGCAGATCCCTGAACGTTGTGATACAGGTAGACAGGGTGTAGAAGGAGGAGTTTTTCACACTTGCCTTCATCAGTCAGGTCATTGAGTACAAATGTGGATGTCATGTTACAGCTGTACAAGCCATTTGTGAGACCATATTTGTGGTATTTTAAATGGACACTGTCCAGGGCAAGGGCATCTAAAATTAAAGATCATATAGCAGGTTTAGAATGATAGGGGAAAGGTATAAAGAGAATCTGAAGGGCAGAGGTTGCGGGAGCTTTATGGAACAAGATGCCAGATGAAATGGTAGAGGCAGATACAATTACTGCTTTTAGAAGACATTTAGTGTGTACATAGATAGGAAAACTTGAAAAGGATGTGGGCCAAATACAGGCAGAAGGAACTAGCTCAGGTCAGCAACGTGGTTGACATGGGATGAGGGCTTGTTTCCAAAAGGAAATCTGATTGGATGAGGACCAACTCAGGGGTGTCAAGCTCATTTTAGGTCACGGGCTGGATTGGGCAAAATGCAACTTCATGCGGGCTGGATCAGTTGTGCACGCGCGCGTGCTCCCACAGCTTTCGTTGCCTTCGTTTTTTCAACCTGCTTTCATGTGTATCAGTCTCTGCTATAACTACAAAGTGTTTCACTTTACAAATTTTGTTTCTTATGAAGAAGATTGCCTAGCAAGCATTATTTTTATGGTTGGTATTAACTTACATTCGCAGGCTCCAAGAAAGTTGTGATGAGAGAGAGAAAAAACAATGCTATTTTGGCTAAGATTGTTTTGGGAGCCACACCCTTTCCATTAATAAACCATTTGAAATCGCACATTTGCAAGCACAAATGTAGACCTAACAAAACAAATTGTAAATGTAGGCTACACAACTGCACCTAATTTTTATTAGCCTGCTTCCAGCAATCAAACTCAGACAATGAACACAGTTGGCCTCTAATTTTTATTGGCGATCACATTTACAATAATAGAATAGTCAGAAAATGAATGAATCACAATATTATGACATTCAGTATTTCATAATGCATTTTGCTTATATGTCGCAGTGCATCAGTGCCACTCATTTTTCACTTGCTGCTTCCAGACACCTGATATCTCTTGGCTTTAACCAGCCTGTCAACATCAGGGACCAGTTTCTGGGCAGTTGTGATGTTCATAATGTCATTTAGATGTCTTTGTGTCAGCTGCGAGCACAGTTTGGATTTGTTAATGTTCATTATGGAGAATGCCTGCTCATAGAGATATGTTGTCCCGAATATGCCAAGGATCTTTGAGGCAAAGTCTTTCATCTTGGGGTAAATTGGTCCCAGGTATTGATAGAATGAGAACAGACCCACAGTCTCAAATTTATATTGCAAAGCCGGGTTACACTGAATTTCAATTAGTTCCATTTGGAGTTCCTCTGGCACATCTGATGCTGCGTTGATGGCAAACGGCGAGCAAAATAGTGAGAATTCCTTCTCGAGCTGAGTGAAGACTTGGAAACAATTCTGAAACTCACTTTTCAGCCATGATATTTTGTCCTTGTACCTGTCCATGTTGTCATTATTCCCATGAGCAACATGCACAGACTGCAAAGAGGGGAAATGGGCTGGGTTGTTTTGGGATAGTTGCATCTCCCACGGGCCTAATTTAATTTGAAAGGCTTGAATGCTGTCGTAATATTCCATAGCAAGTTTATTACGGCTTTGCATGCTAACATTAAGCACATTTAAGTGCTCCGTTATATCCACCAAAAGTGCAAGATCACGAAGCCAGTCTGGGTTATCCAAATCTGCCACTGGCTTTCCTTTCTCATTCATGAATAGTCCAATTTCCACACGTAATTGAAAAAAATGCTTGAGCACAACCCCTCTGCTCAGCCAGCAGACTTCAGTGTGGTAGGGTAGGCTGTGTCCAATATTACTTTTGGACAAAAGAGTATCAAAATGCTGATGGTTGAGTCCCTTGGCTCTAATAAAATGATCTGTTTTGATTACTACATCCATGACGTTGTCCATTTTCAGGCTTCTGCTACATAACGCCTCGGTGTATAATACAATGAAAATGGCATATATCCTACTCTGGATTCTCTGTCTGAACTTTCTCTCCGAGTTTCGCAACACCTGCCTTTTTCCTGACCATGGACGGTGTGCCATCTGTTGCCACGCTGACAGTATGACTCCAGTCAATCCCCAGTCTGTCCAAGGCCTTGACAAGGCTGGAGAAAACGTTGTTCGCCGTAGTGGTGCTTGTCATGGGCACCATTTCCACAAACTCCTCGGTGATGGTCAAAGATGCATCAACACCACGAATAGATATTCCCAATTGAGCTACATCAGTCACATCGGTGCTCTCATCAATTGCAATAGAGAAGGCAATAAATGACTTCACCTTGTCTTTTAGTTAACTGTTCAAAACTCCTGCAAGGTCCCCAATTCTCTCTGCCACAGTATTTCTTGACAAGCTGATATTACCAAAAGTCTGTCTCTTCTCAGGGCACACCAACTCAGCTGCTGTCAGCATGCGTGCTTTGATGAGTTCCCCCTCTGGGTAGGGCTTCAATGCGGCAGCTATTTTTGTTGGCAATAATATAGCTGGCTTTGACAGCTCCTTCATGAGACTCTCGACTTTTGGTGAACACTGATTGCTATTTTTTCAGAGCTGCTTCAAGCTCTTCAACTCATTTACCTTTTGCACTCTGAGTCGTCCTGTGTACTTGTCATAATTTTCTCCAGGTGATGTCTCATAGTGTCGTTTGATGTTGTACTCTTTTACTTGTTGCGAGCATATCAGACACACAGGTTTGCCGTTGACCTCACAGAAGTAAAAATGATCTTTCCAATTTTCATTGAATATCCGACCTTTGAAGTCAACTTTTCTTTTCTTGGAAATCATTTTGAACCACACCTCAGCCTTGCTACAGGTGTTACTTACCTGAGTGTGTTTACACTGTGTCTGATGACGTAAGTGGGGCCCTAGTGGTCTTCAGTGCTGGGTGGTAGGTGCTTATGCACCGCAGGTGGTTAACTGCTACCTATTGTTTTCTAAGTAAACACAACAAGCTGCTAGAGCAGCAGGCGGCACTGACAACGGCGAGGGAGAGAGAGAGCGGCGACAGACAATGGCTGGCATACAGATACATAATAAATGGTCATGAATATACTTTTTCCGCCAAATCATCCTGCGGGCCGGATTAGAACCCTTCGCAGGCCAGTAGTTTGACACCCCAGGACTAACCAGTCAGGAGGGACAGATGACAGGGTATATATACCAACGGACTGGACATGACTAGGCATCATCCCTGATGAAGATAGTAGAGTTTGTCATCAAAAGGTCAGTTAAAATTGATACCTGTACTCGTCTGGATGTTCAAAACGTGTTTCCATGCTGAGTGAGGGGGTAAGAAAGTTGGTAAATGGTGTACAAATGGTGAAAATGAGCAAAAGGTTCAGTTTTAGTGGAAGAATGATGAAACAGGAAGCTGCAGCAGAAAGGGCTTTTAGAGTACTGTACAAGAAACACAGAAGTCTAGTCTACAGATGCAGCAGGTACAATCAGCAATAGAATGTTGGGATGTATTTTAGGTGACCTGGAGTGTAAAATGGCGAAGGCCTACTGCAATCATACAAGGCACTTGTGAGACCATTTATGAATAACATATAGATTTTGTCCCCTTGTTTAAACAAAATTATATTGTCATTGGAAGCAGTTCAGAAAGATACTTGAAGAATGGAGGATGTGTTTTATGTCAGAAAACTGAACACCTTAGGACTTGAAGTTTAGATGGATGAGAGATGACCTCGATGAAACATATAAGATTCTTCGATGGCTTGATTATAACAGGGTTATAATGTCTAGATACGAGTGTCAACTATATCTCTGGAAAAATTCAAACAGGGCAATCTTTGAAGATGAGATCCATTGTCTGACTTTCCACGCCACAATTATACTTGAACTTGAATTTCCATTGGTGTTTTAGGTGACTGCATCTTCCTTCTATATTTCAGGATTTTCATGTATTGTGTAGAAGATCTATTCCAAATGTTTATTTCAGTGATAAGGCCTTCATACAGTAAATAGTTGCAGATTTGCTAAACCCTTCATGGTACTTTGCTATCAAGAGGAGTGAATAGTTGGTGAACTGCATACAGTGGTTTCCTTGAGTTGACCTACCCATTCTGATTGTACATTTTAAACCCTCTCTTTACAGGTAATTGTAATATTTACAGATGGAATAGATGATGACATTAATAAATTAAAGAAAGTATCAGAAAAACTCCGACTTAAAGGTAACTTGCTTGGCATTTACATGCAATACTGTTTTGAAGATATTGTGAGCACTAATTTATATCATTAATGAGAAGTGTTCGGGAATATAATTTTATCTGTTAAATATTAAATGCCACATTTTCAATTTGAATCCAGAGATCATATTTTGTTTTCAAATCTCAGAATATTTTCAGATATTTAGAAGAAGGCAATTTCAATGCAGAAATGGAAACAGAATAAAATAGGAAACGTTTGCTTCTACTTGAGCTTGTAATGGCACTTTACCCAAACAGTTGAATGGCTAGTCAGAGATTATATTAGCTTCATTTTTCCTCAAGCTGTGCCAATTTTTCTGATGGTAAATAATTTAAAGTATAATGGAAGAGTTTCTTTTGGTCTGTACTATTAGGTATTTACCCTCATGATTTATTTAATTATTACACAAAGAGTGTCACAGTAAGAGCTAAATACCAGAGCTGAGGTGAGAGTGATAGCCCTCGACATCAAGGCAGCATTTAACAGACTATGGCATCAAGGTGCACTAGCTAAAATGGAGTCAATGGGAAATGGAGGGAAAACTCTCTGCTGGGTGGAATCATACTTGACACGAAGGAAGATGATTGTGGTGTTTGGAGGTCAATCATCTCATCCTCAGGATATCACTGCAGGAGTTCCTCAGGGAAGTGTTATAGGGCAAACCATCTTCAGCTGCTTCAGTGACTTTCCTTCCATCATAAGGTCAGAAGTGGGAATGTTCGCAGATGACTGCACACTGTTCTGCACCGTTCATCATTCCTCAGATAGTGAAGCAATTCAAATGTAGCAGCATCTGGACAATGTCCGGGCTGGGGCTGACAAGTGATAAGTAGCATTTGAGCCACGCAAGTGCCAGGCAATGACCATCTCCAACACGAGAGGTTCTAACCATTGTCCCTTGACATTCAATGTCATCATCATCACCTAATCCTTTACTATCTACATCCTGGGGGGGTGGTTATGATTGAAAAGAAACTGAACTATGGTCCAGCTATACAAACACCATGGCTACCAAAGCAGGTCAAAGGCTAGAAATCCTGTCACATGTAATTCACTTCCTGATTCCCCGAAGCCTGTCCACCATCTACAAGTCTCAGGTCAGGAGTGTAATGGAATACTCATCACTCACCTGGATGAGTGCAGCTCCACCAAAACTCTAGAAGCTTGACACCATTCAGTACAAGGCAGCCCACAAGCATCCAGTCACTCCACCATCAACAAACATTTGCAGCAGTGTGTACTATCTACAAAATGCACTGCAATAATATACCAAAGTGCCTAAGGCAGCTCCTTCCAGACCTACAACCATTGCCATCTAGAAGGTTGAAACCAAGATATACAGGGATTACCACCACCTGGAAATCCCGCTCCAAGTCATTCACCATCCTGACTTGGAAATATATTTCCATTCCTTCTTTGTTACTGGGTCAGGATCATGGAATTCCCTCCTTAACAGCACTGTGCGTCTACCTACTTCCCAAGGACTGCAGCCATTCAAGAAGCGAGCTCATCGCCACCTTCTCAATGGCAACTCGGGATGGACAATAAATGTTGGCTTAGCTTGCGATGCCCACATCCAGCTTTTAGAAATAAAAGTGAGCTAACTTTCAGTGATGATGAAGAGGCAACATAAGTTATTTATCTCCCCAGGTGTTCTGTATGCACTGAAAAATGGGTGCTAAACATTTCTCCATGCTGTGTGGGATAATGGTTCAGACTATTGGGAAAAAGTAGATGAATAGAGGGAAAGTGAAAGATGGAGAGAGAGAGAGAGAGAGAGAGGGCATTTAACTCATAAAAGAATTTGCACCAAGATTTATTCATCTATCTCCTTGCGAATCATTCGCTGCTTCCTAGCTCCACAACACTCTCCGGCAGTACTGTGCTTCTTCAATTCTAATCTTCACCATAAAGAATAGCCTTTGACTTGCTTTCATAGTTTCTGCATCCTGATGAGCATCTTGGCACTTTATAGTCCTAACACCCTTCAAAAATTTGACATTTCTCTGACTCCAGACTTTTGGCATTCTGTTCCTCATTTCCTACAGATGCCTAAGCCCTAAGCCTTAGAAATATATTCTTTAAACTTCTCGGTCTCTCCTTTTCCTGTAAAAGTTTACTTAAAGCCAACCACTTACCTGGTCTATGATTTGTCTAGTTAGACTCCTGTGGCACAAGCTGGGAAGATTTCATGCATCAAAGATTTTGTACAAATTATTGTATGTGATATCTTGCATCCTACAGAGCCGACTTCTTAAAAGGATATATCACGAGTGAGATTGCCCATTTACCAAAACTTATCCTAGGTTCACAATGTATGTGACATGCAGTCAGAAGGAACTCTCCACGTACACTCAATGGTTGCATGAAGTTTATTTATGCATATAGGTACTGCAAATGATATGGATCTGAACATCTTATTTGGAGACTGAGGACAGCTTCTGTCTCTGATTAATATCTTTTTACATGTAAGTGAGCTGCCCAGTATCTGGACAGTCGTCATCAAGACTCCAAGTTCTAGGATTCCTTCTCCTCATCTTTCTGCATCTCTTGAACCTCATTTCCCAAGCCTGATTCTCGACATTTTTTGTCTGAACTCCACTGGATGGAGCTGAAGAAATGGGAATGTTTAGGAAGTATCAACAAGTAAATAGACAACTTATGAACAGAAATTCACTTATGATTCTGTAATGTGTTAAAGTGTAAAATTCCAAGAGAAACATCTTAATTAATGTAGGATTCAAGAAGTTGAAAATTATTTTAATAATGGACAATCATTGTTTTTTTCTTTCCAAGATGGTATCCATGGACTGATCTTCGTTCTCCTGGAAGGAACAGAAAATGCTGACAAAATTGCTGAACTGGAGTTTGGAAGAGTGTATGATTACAAAAAGAAACTGATGATTAACAACTCGGATATTAGAAATGAATTATTGTCAGCAATTGTAAGTGTTTTTGTCAGAGTCAAAGGTTATCAGAAGTTTTAGAAAATATCTGTAATGAACTATTTATTGATATAGTCAATTTTTTTTACAAGGAATCTTTTTTAGAATCAGTAAGCAAATCAGGTATCTGAAAAGTATAACTTGTTTTTAATTGATGAACTATATTACTGAACATGTAGATGGCTTAATGCCTGACTTATCATACTAATTCAATATATAATATCTAAATGACAAATAACATCCAGAGAAAACATACTCTGGACCCACAGTGTATATGAAATGCATCTACCTCTAGGTGTGTGCAGTGATATCAACAATGTGTTGTGCATCTCTTATATCATGTACTCCAAATTAAATTGCACATCTGAGAAATGTCATAAGTTTAAATGGAAAATTGAGAGTAGTTTCCACTGAAAGCTGTTTTGTACCTGGTTGTGAGTTTCCCGGCATTTTATCTAGTCACACGATCTTTTGAGAACATTATGACTCTTGAATCTGGATTCTTGTCTGTCTGTCACACATTAACATCTGCGCCTATAGCTGTACAGAATTTGTTTGAACTGGCTCCTGTGCTGCATTGTGGAATGTTTTACTGCACCAAGGGGACTGTATGAACTGTCTTTCTTCATCAATCTTTTTTATTGAGTTTCGAGTAGATAAGCATAACAGTGATAATGATACAAAGAGATCGGGATTACATTAATAACGGTTAACATATACAGAAACAGACTCCGAGTAACGTGTGTAATCTAAGCCTCCCAATAGTAACTAAACATGAAAAAGATCCAAAGAAAAAAGATTTTTACAAGAAGAAAAAAAAGTCCCCCTAAACTAAAAAAAAAACACCAAAATAAAAACAAAACAAAAGCTGGGCTGCTATGTTTCATCAGTTAAAATCATTATTTGTCATTAACTCCGCTCCTCTATACATGAACAAAAAGTTACTGAGAAGGGTTCGGAAAAGGTCAGCCTACATCATATGAAAATGTTGAATAAATGGCCTCCAACTTTCTTCAAATTTAACCGAAGGGTCGATAGTGCCACTCCTAATTTTTTCTAAGTTTAAACATGTTATAGTTTGGAGATTAGAATCATTCCATTTAAATAAAATTGATCCTCTGGCTATAAATGTAACAAATGCAATCAGACGACAAGCTGAAGGGGTTAATTGACTCGTCCATCACTGGTAATCCAAAAATTGCAGTAATAGGATGAGGTTGTAAATCAATATGCAAAACTGCAGAAATAATATCAAAAATACTTTCCAATATTTTTCCAAAAGGGGACAAGACCAGAACAGATGTGTCAATGAAGCTTCCTCAGACTTACATCTGTCACAGACAGGATTTATATGGCAATAAACATGGGCTAACTTTTCCTTGGACATATGGGCCCTATGAATCACCTTGAATTGTATTAAAGCATGTCTAGCACACATTGAAGAAGTGTTAACTAGTTGGAGAATTTTCTCCCATTTCTCTATAGGTAAAAATACCTGAAGTTCTCTTTTCCATTCATTCTTAATTTTATCAGATGTACCTAGACATATTTTCATTATCAGATCATAAATAATTGCTATTAAACTCTTCTGAAAGGGGTTTAAACCTAAAAAAAAATTCTGTAATTTCAGTTTGATATGATACCGGAAAAGTAGGTAAAATATTCAAAAAGTTTCTAATCTGTAAATATCTAAAAACATATGATCTAGGCAAATTATATTTGTTAGACAGCTGTTCAAAAGACATGAGACAGTTATCCATGAATAAATCATGAAAACATGTTATTCCCTTTATTTTCCATGAAAGAAAAGCTTGATCAATTCAGGATGATTGGAAGAAAAAATTAGATATAATAGGACTTGATAGGATAAATTTATTCAATCCAAAAAATTTACAATATTGAAACCATATTTGTATTGTATGTTTAGTTATTGGATTAGTCATTTGTTTATTGAGTTTAGCAAGTGCAAAGGGAAGTGAGGCCCCTGAGATAGAAGGCAATGAGAACCCCTGTACAGACTTGCTCTCGAGGTTCACCCATCTTGACATTGAATTTCATCCAGATCTTGTATCCAGAACATTAAATATCAAATATTAATTGCCCAATAATAAAATCTTAAGTTTGGCATTGCCAAACCGCCATCCTGTTTTGATTCCTGTAAATATTGCTTACTTAAACTAGGATTTTTATTCTGCAATATATATGAAGACATTTTAGAATCAATAGTATCAAAAAAGGATTTAGAAATGAAAATTTGTACCACCTGAAATAGATATAGAAATTTAGGTAAAATAATCATCTTACTAGTTTTAATTCTACCTATCAACAATAGGGACAATGGGGACCACTTAGTAAGCAGTTGTTTAACATGATCAATTAAAGGTAAAAAGTTAACTTTAAATAGATCATTATGCTTCTTAGTAATTTTAATACCCAAGTAAGTAAAGTAATCAGTAATCAGTCTGAATGGTGATTGTCTACAGATTGGAGCTTGCATATTTGATGGAAAAGCTCACTCTTATTAAGATTCAATTTATAACCAGAAAAACTACTAAACTGAGCAAAAACGAGGATATTTGCTGATGCTAGAAATTTAAACAAAACACACAAAATGCTGGTGAACACAGCAGGCCAGGCAGCATCTATAGAAAGAAGTACAGTTGACGTTTTGGGCCGAGACCCTTTGTCATTACTAACTGAAAGAAAAGATAGTAAGAGATTTGAAAGTAGGAGGGGGAGGGGGAAATCCAAAATGATAGGAGAAAACAGGAGGGGGAAGGATGAAGCTAAGACCTAGAAAGGTGATTGACAAAAGGGATACACAGCTAGAGAAGGGAAAGGATCATGGGACGGGAGGCCTAGGGAGAAAGAAAGGGGGAAGGGAACACCAGAGGGAGATGGAGAGCAGGCAAAGAGTGATAGTGAGGGGCAGAGAGAGGAAAACAAAGGGGGGGGGAATAAATAAATAAATAAATAAAGGATGGGTTAAGAAGGGGAGGAGGGGCATTAATGGAAGTTAGAGAAATCAATGTTCACGCCGTCAGGTTTCTCCATAACTTCTGCCACCTCCAGTGGGATCCCTCTACCAAGCGCACCTATCCCTCCCCCCCTTTCTGCTTTCCACAGGGATAGCTCCCTATGTGACTCCCTTGTCCATTCGTCCCCCTCATCCCTTCCCACTGATCTCCCTCCTGGCACTTATCCTTGTAAGCGGAACAAGTGCTACACCTGCCCTTACAATTCCTCCCTCACCACCATTCAGGGCCCCAGACAGTCCTTCCAGGTGAGGTGACACTTCACCTGTGAGTCGGCTGGTGTGATATACTGCGTCCGGTGCTCCCGGTGTGGCCTTTTATATATTGGTGAGACCTGACGCAGACTGGGAGGTCGTTTCGCTGAGCACTTACTCTCTGTCTGCCAGAGAAAGCAGGATTTCCCAGTGGCCACACATTTTAATTCCTCATCCCATTCCTGTTCTGATATGTCTTTCCATGGCCTCCTCTACTGTCAAGATGAAGCCACACTCAGGTTGGAGGAACAACACCTTATATTCCGTCTGGTAGCCTCCAACCTGATGGCATGGACATTAATTTCTCTAACTTCTGTTAATGCCTCTCCTTCCCTTCTTACCCCATACCTTAAATTTATTTATTTATTCCCCCTCCCTTTCTTTTCTCTCTTTGCCCCTCTCACTTTCACTCTTTTCCTGTTCTCCATCTCCCTCTGGTGCTCCCCTCCCCCTTTCTTTCTCCCTAGGCTTCCCGTCCCAGGATCCTTTCCCTTGTCCACCTCTGTATCCCTTTTGTCAATCACCTTTCCAGCTCTTAGCTTCATCCCTCTCCCTCCTGTCTTCTCCTATCATTTTGGATTCTGCCCCCCACCCCCACTTTCAAATCTCTGACTATTTTTTGTTTCAGTTAGTACTGACAAAGGGTCTTGGGCAAAAATGTTGATTGTACTTCTTCCTATAGATGCTGCCTGGCCTGCTGCATTCACCAGCATTTTGTGTGTGTTGTTTAAACTGAGAAAGTAGTGATATTATTGCAGGGATGGATTTCTCTGGGTTAGAGATATATAGTAACAGGTCATCTGCATATAGTGATACCATATGCATCCCATTCCCACAAATAATGCCAAATATATTGGGTGAATCACGAAGAGAGATCGCCAAGGGCTCCAAGACAATATCAAATAGTAAGGTACTTAAAGGACAGCCCTGTCTAGTACCTCGAAAAAGCCTGAAAAAGGGGGATCTCTGATTATTGGTAAATACAAAAGCCAAAGGTGTATGATATATCAATTTAATCCATGATATAAACTTTGAGCTAAAATTAAGATTCTCGAGCATGTTAAATAAATATTCCCATTGAATTCGATCAAGCGCCTTCTCAGCATCAAGCGAAATAACACATTCTGGAGTTTTAGATGAAGAAGTAGACACAATATTCATTAATCTCTTAACATTGAAATAGGGGTAACGATTTTTAATAAATCCTGTCTGGTCATCAGAGACAATATGTGGCAATACATCTTCCAATCTGATTGCCAGTATTTTGGAAAAGATTTTGGAGTCCACATTCAACAAAGATATAGGTCTATATGATGCACATTCAGTGGGGTCTTTATCATTTATAGGAATAAAAGAAATAGATGCTTCATAAAAGGATTGTGGTAATTTACCTACAAATAAGGCATCCTTAAAGATTCTACATAACCAAGGAGAAAGTAAATTTGAAAAAGATTTTAAATATTCTACTGCATTCCCATCCAAACCAGGAGCTTTACCAGAATTCATCAAATAAATTGCTTTCTTTATTTCTTTTTCCATGATGGGTGTATCTAATGCTAAACATTAATTAAGTGGTAATTTTGGAATATTAAATTTCCTTAAAAATTCATGCAATATGGTAGAATCATCAGGAAATTCTGACTGGTATAAAGAGGTATAGAATTCTTGAAAAGATTTATTAATTTAATCATAGTCAACTGTCAAACTACCATCCTGTTTACGAACTTTAATAATCTGATGTTTAGCCGAAGCAATTTTCAATTGGTTGGCCAATAATATACCCGATTTATCACCATGTGTATAGAATTGACTCTTAGTTTCAAGTAATTGATTTTCAATCGGGGATGTTAATAACAAATTGTGTTGCATCTGAATTTCAACCCTCTTTTTATAAAACTCCAAATTAAGAGCAGCAGAATATATTTTTTAATCAATTTCTTTAATCTTATCAACCAATGTGCATATTTTATTATTAATTCATTTTTTCAATCCAGCAGAATATGATATAATTTGATCATATTTATATCATATTCTGTATGTACTGTAATATTAGCTTACAATTTATAACTTACAATTTGTACATCATCATTAATGCAAAGAATATGAATCAGCATCAATTTGGCTTACTTTAAATTAATATGTTTATATATCATACAGGCCTTGAAGCTAAAGTTAAACTTCAATTGACATGCTTATATTCCTCATACATGATTTGAATCCATTGAAATAAGTGAATATAACAGGTATGCTCATGCATGTCATAAGAGGGAGAAAGTTAGAAGGAGGTGTGTGAGCAGGTTTTCTACACGGCATTTGCAGGTATTGGGACCAGGTTGACAGGGCGTAATGGTGGAAATAGGTAACTTGGTAGCATTTAAGAGGCTGATAGATAGACACGTAGATGCTCATGGAATGGAGGGATGTAAACACACACAAGCAGAAAAGATTTAGTTAAGTTCAGCATTGTATTTAACACTGACACCATGGAAAGAGGAGCCCATTCCTATGCTGTACTGTTCTGACACGTATCCATACTAAAGCTGCTAACATGTCAACCTATTTCAAAGTTTCAAAGTATATTTATTAACAAAGAATGTATAAATTATACAACGTTGAGATCTGTTTGGCTACACAGTCTCAAAACAAGAAACCTGAAAGAACCAATTAAAAAAATAAAGACTGATACCCAATGTACAGAGAAAGGGGGAGAAAACTCAAATTATACAAAGAATAGAAGTGAGCAAGAACATTCTGAACCAAAATGAGTCCTTAGATCCGAACCCTGGAATAGGCCCAATGCTTTGGTACCAGTTCATTATGTTAGCAGGTACAGAGCACAGAGGTCGGGGCAATTTTCATTGCCTCAGTGCCATGGAGAGAGGAGTGAACATCCTATCTATCTGGGTCAGAATTTAAGTTGTCCAAACAGCATATTGTACTCTGCACTATGATTTGCTATCATCATCCTCTGAAAAGTACATAAGTATCTTTTTTGAGGATGACTTTAACTTTGTGTAATTATGCAGACCACTGACACAGAGGATGAACTACAATTTTCCTTAATGTATCTGCAATTTGCATATCTTTTATTGTGCCCTAGTATTAGATCTGAACACTGTAGTGAAGGTGTCTTTTAAAGAAAACCCACTACAATTTGCCTATCACAATGGTTAAGGAGCTTAATCTTCCTTCACTCACATCATAAATAAACATAAAATAGAAAATATTTTAATCTTAAAAATGCTCTAACTAATGATTAATCTGTCTCAAAATATTTTCTTGCAGGACACAATTGCAGAGAGACAATGCTGTAAAATAATTTGCAAGTGCCCAAGGCGATCAGGAATAAGAGGAAATCCAGGAGAAAAAGGATCTTTGGTAAGCCAAACGTTGTAAGCTATTCGACAGAATATGGCTTCTTTATGCGGCTTTGATTGTTGATTAAGTGACTGAACCTCTGAACATTAAACTTTATTGTGTCCCTTAACCAATGGAAGTTGGGGTGTGCAATGTCAATTGAATTTCACTGGTGTCAATGTTTAAAATCTCATTAATGGTAAGTTCACTTCTCTGTGTAAATGAAGGGAGCTCCTCCCTGATCCACCAGCAGACACACCTTATGGTGCCATATCCAGATGGAACCTCTACCAATACCTCCAGAATAATAGGAAAAGCCTTCCTTGACAATCTGGACAAACTGCATATTTTCAATGATTTACTGTGTTAGAAGTTCTGGACATTTCCTGACAGAACTCTACTAGTTGCATGCTGATAAGGGAACCAAAATGCAGGTCATGTGCGTCTTTAGTTCTTTAACATGGTATTGTCTCTTTAACTTTTATGATAGAGCATCAGGACAATTGCAGACTTGTATCAGTTAATTTGGTTGTGTTACGAATGTGCCACAACTCTGAGGGGCCAAAGGGTACAAAGTAGCCCTCTCCTTTTTGAGAATTGCAAGATCGCTATTAGTTCAGGTCTGGGACCCAGGAAATTAGAGAGAGACATGCAGAATCCACAAGGGTTTGGAATGTGTCCTGGCCCCCAGAAAGGCAGAACCATTGATAACGACTATTGTCTGTTGGAGATGGAATTGTGTATTGAGTACAGTACTATTCATTGAAGCCCTCAGGGAATGACCAGAGTGGGCTGGTTGAGGGATTGCATCATGCCAACCTGATTGACATCTGAGACCCCATGAATAAGGATAAAAGAGGGTCTGGGGAACAACCCCTTTAGATGCACCAGGAGAGATGCTACAAATCCTGTGACAGCGTTTAATAGGGACAGCCGGTGGGGGGCTCGCGTGCATCCTTTCCCTTTGCCGGGAATGGGGCCTTACCACAGAAGAAAGGCTTTAGCTAAAGGAGAAACCAACACCAACAGAACTCTGGAAGGATTGAAATCATAAAAGGAAAAGCCGACAAGTTCTAAAAATCTCTCTCTTGACTCCAACCCAAAGGCTGAAGCCTGTATGAACTGAATGAACTGAGTGACTTTTATATTTCCATTGGACAATACATTATCCCTTAGACAATGATAGAGCTATTTCTTATTGATTATTATTATACCCGCACTTTTAGATTTAGTATTGATGATGTATATTATCTGTATGTTTGCATTGATATTATTTTTGTGTATTTTTACCAATAAATACTGTTAAAAATAGTACCATCAGACTTCAACGGACCTCTCTATCTTTGCTGGTAAGTGACCCAGTTACGGGGTTCGTAACAGTTGGTAATGTGGCTCAGATTAAGATTTGATCTTAAGTCTTGATTCAGGGTCATGCAAAACAATCCTGTCTGATTAAAACGTTATTTGAGCTAACACTGAAGCTTCCAGTATCTAATTTTAGCATGCTTGATAATTGTTTTTGCCATGAACTAATTTCAGGGGCAAAAAGGTCAAGAAGGAGTTCAAGGACATGGAGGTGAAGAGGGAAAAGAGGTAAGTCTGATGCGATATAGCAAGTTTTTTCAAGAGTGATGTTTTGTACAGGAATAATTTAAATGCTTAGATATGATAGAGGTGGAGGTATTAAAGGGTGTGATGTGTCACTACTAGTCAGGGAAAATGTAAAGGTGGTGCTCAGACAGAACAGGCTGGAGGACTTACCTACTGAGGCTTTATGGGTGGAACTGATGAAAAATGAAGGGATGACCATGTTGATGGGATTATATTATAGACCACTCCATACTCAGCGGGATTTAGAGGAGTGAATTTGCAGAGACATCACAGACAGTTGCAAGAAAAATACAGTTGTGACAGTAGGTGAAGCTGTTTCTCACAACTACTGGACTATACCTCTTCCCAAACTGTTACTTGTAAAAAAGTACCATCCCCTTCACTCAATTCCTCTATCTCCATGGCATCTGTCTTTGGGATGAGTCTTTTCATTCCAGAAATAATGAGATTTCCTCCTTCTTCAAAGAAAGTGGCTTTCCTTCCTCCACCATCCACACTGCCCTCACCCACATCTCTTCCATTTCATGCATGTCTGTTCTCATCCCATTTACTCACCACCCCTCCAGGGATAGAGTTCCTCTTGTCCTCACCTACCACCCCACCGGCTTTGGTGTCCAGCACTTAATTCTCCATAGCTTCTACCATCTCCAATGGGATCCCACCACCAAACACATCTTTCCCTCCCTCTCACTTTTTGATTTCTGCATGGATTGCTCCCTGCAAGAGTACCTTGTCCATTTGGCCCTCCCCACTGATCTCCCTCTTGGAACTTAACCTTGCAAGTGAAACAGGTGCCACACCTGCCCCTACATCTCCTCCCTCACTACTGTTCAGGGCCCCAAACATACCCTCCAAGTGAGGCGACACTTCACCTGTGAGTCTGTTGTGGTCATCTACTGTATCTGGTGCTCCCAATATGGCCTCCTGTATTTTGGTGAGACCCAACATAGATTGAGAGACCACTTCACCGATCGCCTATTCTCTGTTGGCCACGAAAAGCAGAATCTCCCGGTGACTACCCATTCCCATTTTGACATGTCAGTCCATGGTCTCCTCTACCACCGTGATGAGGCTATACTCAGGTTGGAGGAACAACACCTTATATTCCATCAGGCTTGTCTCCAACCTGATGGCATGAACATCAATTACTCAGACTTACAGTAATTGCCCTCTTTCTCCATTCCCCATTCCTGTTCTCCTCTCTCACCTTATCTCCTTACCTGCCCATCACTTCCTTCTGGTGCACCTCCCCCTTTTCTTTCTTCCGTGGCCTTCTGCCCTCTCCTATCAGATACCTCTTTCTCCACTACGTTATTTATTTCACTGATGGACTTCCCAGCTCTTTACGTCACCTCGCCCCCTCTCCTGGTTTCACCCATCATCTACTACATTAAACTTCTTCCTCCCTCCCCCATCTTCTTACTCTGAAGTCTTGTCTATTTTCTCCCCACTCCAGATGAAAGGTTTTGGCCCAAAGCATTGACAGTTTACTCTTTTCCAGATATGCTGCTTGGCCTGCTGAGTTCCTCTAGAATTTTGTGTTTATTACACAGATTTTCTCTTTTTAGAAAAGTAGCTCTGAAATTTTGAAAGGCAGAGCAGGCTTGAATAGTTAGTTGGGTTGTTCTTTACCTATCGCTTGCAATACAAACAAAGTTGATACAAATGTATTTCTATTCATGCCTTTGCTTTCATACTTGCTTTGTGTTTTCACTTTGGTGAGTGGAAAATGAAAGTATTTCAGACAAAATACAAGGAAGGAATTTTGAAGCTTAAGGACAATGTCTACTATGATGTTTATGTTGTGATTCGGCCTTCTCACTGTCACCAATAAACTGTGTTCCGGCTCTTTAGGGTAGCAGGGGAGGTCCAGGTATTACTGGAGCTCGAGGAGAAGATGGATGCCAAGGTCCCAATGGCCTCAAGGTATGTGGTTTAATTGGATGAAGTTGCATCTTGGCTCAGTTTAAAACTCCAGGATTAACTTAATATTCATTGTTTTTCAGGGATCAAACGGGCGTAGAGGACAGAAGGTAAATACGCTTTCAGGCTTAACCAATTTTCCATCCAAATTTTGCAATTACTTTATAGAATGCCTATTTATCTGTTAGGCATATGTTGTGTATGTGGCCTGGTTACACATCTATGTTATTAATAAAAACGCTGGAGATGGGACATAAGTTTCATGGTTCATTACTGGTAGAGCCCGATCTTGACGCGCACATACAGATCAATATGCACCTGATAGCATATGTAACATGTTATTAGAACATAAATTAGCCCCTTTTTATAATGTAGGCTATATGGTACAGCATATTTCACTGAAGGACTAATGTTCTCTTGACAGGGTGACACGGCTGCCAATGGTTTGGATGGAATAGTTGGAGAGGAGGTATGTGAAGATTCAAGATACTTTTTGTACTGCTGTTTCCAGCATTTCCCCACAACTGGGTTAGATTCGGCTGTAGGACCTAAAGGGCCACATTGCCACTGGAATGCCTATCAAACCTGCATGCCTTTAAATCTGTCAGATATCAGGAAGTTTTTACATAATCACATCAAATTGCACACTTTGCAGTTTAAACGCCTTTCATACTATTTTAATTTGGTTCTCTTTTGTAATTTTCTGCTTTTTCCTGCACTAGAGGTCTTAAGGCACAGAACCCATTGGTTTTGTTTACATACCCACTTCCCATTAAAATGAATGCTCCAAATGTAAAAGTGATGGGATTCTTTGTAGCTTGTTGTCTTAATCTAGTGTTTGCACATGACTTTTTTGACAAAGGAAGAAAGGCCTGACTTTATAAAATTCTTTTCACAGTCTCAGGATTTAGCAAATACTTCCATAACGCAGACAATCTTGTATTGTAGGAAATACAAGTGGCAATTCCTCCATAGTAGGATCTCACAAGCTGTAATGAGATGATGACCAGAGAAACTTATTTGGGGATGTTGATCAAAGATAAATGTCGATCAGATCAGCTGATTGTTTGTCCAGCCTCCTCCTGCAAAGTGGTTTCTTGGGATTTATTTCAACCAGAGGACGGCACCTTTGACAGTACAGAGTATACTTAGAGCAGAACAGGGAGGTGAACCTAGATTTTTGTGTTCAAGTATTTAAATGGGATTTGAGAAATAATCTTCAATTCTGAGAGCAGAGTGGAAACCTTGAGCCACAGCCAATATTGATGGAAAACCGCAGACCGTAATATTGATAGTAGATTTTGTATTTTGCTGGTTTTATTACTGAGTTACTCTCTCAGGAATGTCCAAATGAAATTATAGAGAAAGATCATGTGGGAGTTCAAAGTGTGTGGGAGTTCTTTAAATTTCTCAGTTACTATCTAATCCTTAATGAATATCCCAAAAATAATTTAACAGGTCATTAACATTTATGAGAATATCTTTTAATTGATTATAAAGTTTTCTGCATTGAAATAGTAGCTACACTTCATAGCTGTAAAGTGCTTTTGTGTACCTTGAAATTGTGAGCAAATGTTATATGAATGTAGTAGCATGATTGATTTTCTGTTTCATTTTGTTATCTTATGTATTAAATGGTTTTTGTAAATGAACCCAATATATTATCTTTCAGGGAGATCTTGGAATTCCTGGAGTCGATGGAGAAAAAGGGGCTGATGGAAATACAGTAAAAACTTTTTTTGGATTAGATTTTATTGAATTTAGAATATACACACAAGACATTAAATGCAGTCTGCAACTAAACAACATTAAACGAGAAATTTTTTATTACATCCTCCATCATTAGAAACAGATTATTAATAATCAAAACCCATTTGTCCTCCAGCTATTTGTTCTTTTATTGTTAAATTCATTTTAGGATTAAGCATGTGGTGTGCAGTGCTGGCTTTCTCATTGATTTTAAAAGCTTGACTAAGATTTCCCTGCTTTTTATACTTCGGAGTGCATTTATAAAGCTTGTGAATCCACTCTTTTTAACAATCTTGTTTCTGTGTTCCTCGTAATGAGTATCCCAATTTCTGAGTGTTGATCAGCAAAGTTATGTATACCTGTTCAATTACTAAAAATAGTATAAGCAGAGTACACAAAGACCCATAGAGAGATCTGCATCCAGTAGCTTTCAGAAAATTTCATCTGCTACTTCTCAGTGTTCTCGTTTTAATCTGTCACATATACTCTTCAGGGAAGCAAAGGCAGTCGAGGACCTAAAGGTGACCGTGGAGAACCAGGTCTACAAGGGGACTCAGTAAGTAGATAAATCATCATTATACATTATGTATATTTGCTAAATCATTTTAAACTGCTGGCACCATACTTTCATATGCACAAACATTCTGATGCAGCATTTTTTTATCATTCTTTTGATCAGCACTTGGTTGTACATAGTGAATTTTGTAACAAGCTGGATGCTGAATATTCATTTTGACTTGCCTAATTGGCTACCACTTCAGATTAGATCATAATTCAGGTTTCCTGGTCACATTTAGTTGCTAATTTCCCATTTCTGTGATGGATTGAATTTTATCTTTCTCTGAATATTTTTTTCTTGTAAACAGAAGTGCGTTTTTCCTAATGTGAAGCCTTATTCTCTCAGGAGCTCATTTGCTGCCTGAGGATCACACTGGGATCATAAGATCAGCCTTGACTACTGGACGGAAGTTAATCAAAGTGACCCAAGTTTGTTCCTGTGCTTGGGTACTCTCCGTATGAAGTTTGTATATTCTTCCTGTGACCACATGATTTCATCCCACATCCTAAACAGATGTTATTGGGTTGATTGGGTTCTGTTGGCCTTTGTGAAGGTAATTTAGCATGGGAATCAATAAGAGTTGATGGGCATGTGAGAGAATATTAGTTACAGCAAAGATAGACGGGGGAAAATCAGTCTGATGGGAACGCTCCAAGTTCCAGCATAAGCCTAACAAACAAAATGCCCAACTAACTTGTAAGAAAACATGAACAACGTAGAATTAAAGTTTAGGAAGCCAATAGTGATTCAATTTCATGTGATTCATTCCAAAGATAATGGTACCATCAGCATGGTTAGCATTCACAATCACAAAAAGCTTTAGAAAAATAGTAAACCTACAGCACAATACAAGCCTTATGAACAGCTTCAAGATGGTTGTGCAGCAACCTCTGCAGAGTTGATATCTGTTATTTGTCAAGTGGGGTGCTGTGCACAATACTAATCTGATGAAAATCAGATGTGGGAGCATGCTTCATCGTTGCCGCTGCTTTTGTGAGGTCCGGGTCTCTGCTGAGAAGAACAGGCCCCCAGTCCCTGGGGTTGTGTTGCTGGTGGCCAGTTGTGGGAGCATCGTAGAGCACTCGGCAGAGGTTGGTGCTCAGAGAGGCTATGCCAGAGGGGATGGTCAGAGGCTTGGAACTCGACGGACTCGGAGTCCGCTGCGGTTGGGGCGCTTTCACTGTGTGCTGCGTCTGTTAGGCTGAGTCCAATGGCACCATGGAAGTCCATAGTGGGGGTATTCCCTTCTGCTGCCTGCATGGGATGTTGAGTCTATCGGGACCCTGAGGGCTTGTGGACACTGTGTGGTGGTTTCTTTCGAACTTATAGTCTTTTAACATCTTTGGACTATTTTTACTCTGCCCATGGTCTGTTTTTTTAATCAATTATGGTATTGTTTTCACTGTTGTAACTATATGTTGTATCTATGTGGCTTTGTGTAGGTCTTGTAGCTTTAGTTTTTGGGTTGTTGGGTGGTAGAGTTGGTCTCTTGATTTGGTGTATCTAGGTAGTCTTGTTTTGTCTGGTGGGTTTGGTGCTCCTTTCTGGGAAACACACTAAGATGGTAGCACAATATTAATACACAGCAGTCTCCCCGGACTCTCGATTTGGGGAATGCCAAACGTTATGTGGATTTTCTGGTGTAGTCTGTTTTGTGATATCATTCTGGAGGAATGTTGTTTCATTTTTTAACTGCATTGCAGTTGTGGTTTCTAAATGACAATAAACCAAAATTCAATTCAATTCAAATTCAAAAGGCCCTTTGTCCTTCAAAGTTGTGCTGAACATGTCCCTACCTTAGATGTTACTAAGCTTACCCATAGACCTCTATTTTTCTAATCTCCATGTACCTATTCAAAAGTCTCGTATTCGCCTCCACCACCGTTGCTGGCAGCCCATTCCACGCACTCACCAGTCTCTGCATAGAAAAAACTTACCCCTGACATCTCCTCTGTACATACTCCCCAGCACCTTAAGCCTGTGTCCTCTTGCAGCAACCATTTCAGCCCTGGGGAGAAGCATCTGACTATCCACATGATCAATGCCTCTCATCATCTTATACACCTCTATCAGGTCACCTCCCATCCCCCGTCGCTCCAAGGAGAAAAGGCCGAGTTTACTCAACCAGTTTCCATAAGGCATGCTCCCCAATCCAGGCAACATCCTTGTAAATCTCCTCCGCACCCTTTCTACAGTTTCCACATCCTTCCTGTAGTAAGGCGACCAGAACTGATCACAGTACTCCAAGTGGGGTATGACCAAGGTCCTATATAGCTGGAACATTACGTCTTGGCTCCTAAATTCAATTCCACGATTGATGAAGGCCAATACACCGTATGCCTTCTTAATCACAGGTTCAACCTGCCCAGCAGCTTTGAGCGTCCTATGAACTCGGACCCTAAGATCCCTCTGATCCTCGACACTGCCAAGAGTCTTAGCATTAACACTATATTCTTCTATCATATTTGACCTACCAAAATGAAAGACTTCACACTTATCTGGGTTGAACTCCACCTGCCACTTCTCAGCCCAGTTTTACATCCTACCAATGTCCTGCTGTAACCTCTGACAGCCTTCCACACTATCCACAACACCCCCCAACTTCGGAGTCATCAGCAAACCTACTAACCCATCCCACCACTTCTTCATCCAGATTACTGATAAAAATCACGAAGAGTAAGGGTCCCAGAACAGATCCCTGTGGCACACCACTGGTCACCAACCTCCATGCGGAATATGACCAGTGTACAACCACTCTTTGCATTCTGTGGGCAAACCAGTTCTGGATCCACAAAGCAATGTCCCTTTGGATCCCATGCCTCTTTACTTTCCCAATAAGCTTTGCATGGGGTACCTTATCAAATGCCTTGTTGAAAACCATATACACTACATCTACTGCTCTTCCTTCATCAATGCGTTTAGTTACATCCTCAAAAAATTCAATCAGGCTCATAAGGCATGATCTGCCTTTGACAAAGCCATGCTGATTATTCCTAATCATATTATACCTCTCCAAATGTTCATAAATCCTGTCCCTCAGGATCTTCTCCGTCAACTTTCCAACCACTGAAGTAAGGCTCACTGGTCTATAATTTCCTGGGCTATCTCTACTCCCTTTCTTGAATAAAGGAACAACATCCACAACCATCCAATCCTCCAGAACCTCTCCCATCCTCATTGATGATACAAAGATCATCACCAGAGGCTCAGCAATCTCCTTCCTCACCTCCTACAGTAGCCTGGATTACATCTCATCTGGTCCCAGCGACTTATCCAACTTGATGCTTTCCAAAAGCTCCAGCACATCCTCTTTCTTAATATCTACATGCTCAAGTTTTTCATCCTGCTGCAATTCATCACTGCAATCACCAGGATCCTTTTCCATAATGAATACTGAAGTAAAGTATTGAAGTAGTAAAGTATTAACATAAGTTTCCGGAACTGTGTAATGAAGCTGGTCCAATATCCACAGGAATTCCACAAATTTGACACTGTGTGACAATGGAGTGTTGAAATATTATATAACTTGAAAGGGAACTGGAAAATGATACTAGTTCCTCTTTTCTGCTGGCCTTCTCCTTCCAGGAGGAGGAGTTTCCAGTTTGGCCGGTGCAACATTCAATACACATTGCAGCCACTGTCATCTAGTTGAAGAATGAGTGAACATTTAAGCCAATTCTATTCAAATGGACTACTCTATCTCAAATGCTCTAGGCTCTTTTGAAATGAGCAATGTTATTTGAGAGTACTCCATCACCGACTTCACTTTTCCCTTGGGACCGATAGAAGGGTCACTCATCATAAGGTGCTCAGCCCTGATCTGCTCTTGTAGCATTTATGGTCCTGCTATACTTCAAACTTTCTAGTAAAATGCTGTGGACTCTAAAAGGTGAAAGTAGCTGAATACAAGTGAAACTAAATATAATAAATCATCTAATAAAAGTCTTTTTAAGCCCCAGAACAATGGCTGTGCAGTGAAGCTTTAAGGGCCTTAGTTGTATGAAAGAATTACTTTAACCTAAACCTATTGTCGTAAGAATAAGGGAATATATTTTATTTTTCACTGTGGCTGATTTAACTTCCTATTGACTTTCAATTGTGAAAGACAAAGACCTTCAGTTAGATCTATTATGTGTATTTTTAAAATCTTTTTGAATATGTTTTGTGGTAGCAGTTAGAAAAATCAAAAAGTTCTCTGAATTAAGATGTTGTTTGCTGATGTAAACAAATAATGGATGAATGAATTCTGCCTTGAATTCTAAGACGTAAATAAAGTATCCTGGTTTGGGATCAGTGTTTTCTTTAGCACTTTTTACACTAATTTATTAGCTCTTTAAGCTCAAGCTTACTAAATTGAGGAGATACTTGGATATAAATTAATCAACAAAATGGATGCATTTCTGGGTTGTTTTAAAGTGATCACTTTAATAATAAGCTGCAAAATTACAAGCCACATGAGGCTACAAAACAAGAGAGAACACATAATAAACACATGGCAACAAGGTACCTGAAGGCTAGAAGCAACTGGTTGAGGCTGGATGGTTTGTTGAGTGAACAAGGACTGTGAATCAGAGCTGGGTTTAAATAGGCTGCAGGTGATGAGTTAGAAAGAAGAGGCAGATTGCTCCTGTTAGCTGGGTGGAGACTTAGAGGAGCCTGTATGCACAGCAGGCCTGACAGAAACCACCCCCTACAGCCGACACCTGACTGCATAGGTTGATCCGGATGAGTCCAGTGGAAATCTTCAATAAGGATGGCTCCAAAATGTAACTAATGGCACCCAAGTCCTGTGCTTCAAGCCGTACCCTTCCTAGTTGACCAGGTAATGCATACCCTGTGCACGATGACATGAATCCATCAACTGGTGAACCATGTACACTGGACCACATTCCTCCATCCTAAGTTCTGAGGTGCAGGCTCAGGGAGGTTGAGTGGTCCATGGACAACACACTTGAGGCAGGAGGTTGCTGGCTTCCTTTTCACTGAAGGTGATGGCTAAGTTGTAGTATTCCTGTGGGAGATTGGTGAGATCAACAGGTCACTTGATCTCCACGGATTTACAGTGTGAGGTCAATTAGGATTGCAGGCATGTTGTCTGGCAAGTGGTGCCCCAACTCATCAGTGAACTGCAATGCTAAACAATGTGAGGGTTGTAAGTGGAGAACCAGGGGAAACCAAGATGAGAGGAGCACTGGGTGAGTCAATTTGAAGGAATTGGATGGACTTGTGGTGCCCTCCAATGCTTATTTGTACACCTGTGAGCATGCTCTGACCATCTCAGACCCCAAGGGATGTCTGTCAATGATCGATGCAGAAAGGGTGAGAGATAGACTCAGTATGGAGTCTAATCTGCACACACTCGGTCTGGACCAGAAATTTACCTGCTTCTCCAGAATCTTCGAGAGCCCCTTAAGTGCATGGAGCCATCAGGGTGTGTAGGAGGACAGAGATACTGAGTTGAGCTATGGTGGTGGAACAGGGGGACAAGGAAGCTTGCTAGATAGAAAGCCCTTCATCTATATGTGGTGGTGTCATATCACAGGCGGAGTGAGTATTTGGTACGTGGCACAGGTGAAGTGTCCGATCCACTGTCTCCTTTTCACTTCCCAGATTCATTTCAAGTTTAATTGTCATTCAACCATACATGAATATTCATGAATACAGCTAAATGAAACAGCGTTCCTCCTGGGCCAAGGTGCAAAACACAGTACCAACAGACACACACAGCACAAAACACGCCCAAGATAGCAAGCACAAGTTATATCACAATCACCCAATCAGAGTCCCAAAGCTTGCCCATCAATCCCAGATGGCCGAAAACACGTGCATCTCAGCGGTGAATTCCTCACATATACTGCAAAAAGTAGTTTTATTGTCCGAGTTAGAGGCAGCCCAAGTCTGAGCTTGAATAGTCAAGAGAGAGATAATGGAGGCAATCTTGGCTTGGTGTGTAGAATACAGAGATAGCTGGAGCTCAAAGTGTAAGACTGGATCAGGAAGTAGGTTGGGGTTCTGGCCAAGTGTTCAAGCAACAAAATCCAGGGCTCTTAGGGAGGGGCTTGACTGGTGTGGGATTGTTGTATCGAGGCAGAGAGTTGGTTGAGAGTGGCAAGCAAATGGTTAGTGGTTTTCTGTTGCTGCTGGATTATGTATTCATGTTGGTGGACAACTTCCTTCAGGTGAGCATACTCCGTTGAGTCAATCGACGTTTCACTCACCCTGTTGTGAAATGTAAAGGAAGCTTGACCCAAAAGCAGAGTAGCAGAAATGATACAATGGTGAGCACTAACTTTAATAATGAACTGTAAAATAACAAACCACAAGGGGTCACAAGAGAGAACAGATACTAAACACAACGAAGTAACTAAAGGCTAGGAGCAATTGGTTGAAGCTGGCTTGCTGGTTCATATGAGTGAAAAAACATCATAGCTGAGAGCTGGGTTTAAATAGGCTGCAGGTGATGAGTTAGAAACAAGTGGCTGGTGACTTCTATTAGGTAGATGGAGACTGGGAGGAGTCTGCATTTGCAGGCCTGACACGAGTGATATGAAGCAGTTATCTCTCTACTTACAACTAAGGCAGTAAGCTGTGCTCTTTGACTTGCCTTGAACTTTTGCATTCACTGTGTTGATGTTATCCAATAGCCCAAAGGGAAAGAAGCTCTAGAATTTAATCTTTTGTTTTCATTAATTGCAACATGTGATTTGGGAAAGCAATTCTTCATAAGAAATTTTCAGTGAAAGATGTAAACTTCATTGTTTGTGGTCTTGTGTTATTGATAAAAAACGCACACACACTTTGCTATTCAAAAAGATGTGGTCATTGAGTGCATGCAGGATCTTGACCCATCACATTGTATAAGCAATTTGCCTCCAGCGTTGCTGTCTGACCAACTGAGGTCATCCAGCATCATGAAGACCCTGGAGAGACTTGTTCTGGAGAAGCTCCGGCCTATGGTTAGGCCACACTTAGACCCACTCCAGTTCACCCATTAGCCCCGACTAGGAGTTGAGGATGCCATTGCCTACCTGCTAAACCGTGTCTACGCCCACCTGGACAAGCCGGTGAGCACTGTGAGGGTCATGCTTTTTGACTTCTCCAGTGCATTCAACACCATCTGCCCTGCTCTTCTGGGTGAGAAGCTGATAGTGATACAGATGGATGCTTCCCTGGTGTCATGGATTATTGATTACCTGACTGGCAGACCACAGTACGTGCGCTTGCAACACTGTGTGTCAGACAGAGTGGTCAGCAGCACTGGGGCTCCACAGGGGACTGTCCTGTCTCCCTTTCTCTTCACCATCTACACCTCGGACTTCAACTACAACACAGAGTCTTGCCGTCTTCAGAAGTTTCCTGACAACTCTGCCATAGTTGGATGCATCAGCAAGGGAGATGAGGCTGAGTACAGGGCTATGGTGGGAAACTTTGTCATGTGGTGTAAGCAGAATCATCTGCCGCTTAATGTGAAAAAGACTAAGGAGCTGGTGGTGGACCTGAGGAGGGCTAAGGCACCGGTGACTCCTGTTTCCATCCAAGGGGTCAGTGTGGACATGGTGGAGGATTACAAATACCTGGACATACGAATTGATAATAAACTGGACTGGTCGAAGAACACTGAGGCTGTCTACAAGAAGGGGCAGAGCCATCTCTATTTCCTGAGGAGACCGAGGTCCTTTAACATCTGCCGGACGATGCTGAGGATGTTCTGAGATATAAATGCAACAGGTGCTGTTAAAGTGAAATTAAAGAGAATGTTAGAAACATCCAGCTGCAGAGAGTGCACCTGTAGGGAGAGAAGAACTGGATAACATCACAGGCTGGTGGTAAGTTCTGATACAGAGTGGAAAAGTAATTTTTGAAATATGCTGAATTGAGATTCAAGGGCTGCAATCTGTCCAGTTAGGGGATGAGACATTGACTTTATTTGTGTGTTGAACTTGATTGGGACATTGTAAGATGCCTAGAACAGCAGGGAATCGAATGGAGGACTAAGGTCACAGGCACTAAAGTTCATCAGTGTTAAATCCATTTACTTGCCTGCATTTTATATAATTAACTCTGCAGCAATAATTTTTGCCGCAAGCCATTAAAATTCCACTTGTTCCAGTGTTCATTGTCTTCAGTGTGAGGGAATTCTTAGCTTCTGCTAGTCTTTGTGTGATGATCGGATCTTTAAGATAATGTCACCTCAGTTGTTCCCTGTACATTAGACAAAATAATTTCTCTGCATCTGTTCTATTAAATTATTTTAGCATTTCATACAATTTGATCAGGTGACCTTGATCTTTTGTGCTCATGATTCCAATTCTACAAATGGTCAAAATTACTCAAAATTTAAAATTCTCTCATAGGTATGAGCTGATCTGCTGCTTTATTAATTGCTTGAAAAGTTATTTTCAAACTTCTCCAGAATTATCTCAGAAACAGTCTTTAACAGAATGTGCAAATAAGACATAAGAGACTGCAGATGCTGCAATCTGAAGCCACATTGAGTTCCTCCTGTACTTTGCTGTGTGAGAATAATAGGCCAGTTTCTCAATGAGAGCTATTGTTTGTAAACAAGGTCAACAATTTTGTGACTTTTATGGCTCAAGGGAAAAGATTAATTTTATAAGCTGCTGCATGTCAAGGTATTGTTTTCTGGGTGGATGGTTATTTACACTGCACAGTAACCGTGAGGAACAGAGAAAGGCTTAATTTCATTAGAATAGTTTTGGATATTTGAGAAAGAGTGGAAATAGGAGCAAACTGCAATTTCTGAAGCTTGAGAAAATCATTGTAAGGATTTCTGTTAGCTTTGGGAGTATCTCCAGCAAACTGAGCATGGGTGAGGGAAAGAGAAGGGCCAGTAATTATGAAGCACTGTTCTGCAAGTGATGTCTTAGGGGGCCATGGAAAGCTGAAGTGTGGGAGAGGAGAGGAAAGGAGGTGATGTCAAAGAGCAGATGGAAGAACACTGCTAGGGTGATTGCACTTGTCTGTCCAGAGTCTCATTTAAGGCTTGAGAGGAGCCTGATGGGGGAAGTGGGCTTTTAATCTAAAGGAGGCAGGAACTCTATGTCACATCTCACGTTCCAACCAAGATGGCACGGGAACAGCACAAATTGCATAATGAGTAATTAATACCATGTTTGGACATCAGTAGCCCCTTTGCAAAAGTTTCAGGGTGTTTAAAAACAGCTTGTGTGTCCATATTTGTCCTGCAGGCAGTGTTGAATCATAAATGTACGATCTATCAGAATCAGAATCAGAATCAAAATCAGACTTTAATCGCCAAGTACCTGTGCACATACAAGGAATTTACTTTCGACAGATGTTGTCTCTCTGCTCATAACAATAATAATCATAAATATAAATGAAAATATAGATTATACATACAGGTAGTGCAATCCAAGTAATAGTTAGCCGACAGTTAACCAGCAGTTAACTGTTCAGCAAAGTGACCGCAGTAGGGAAAAAACTTCTCCAGTGCCTATTAGTCATAGTCTGGAGGGATCTGAAGCGCCTACCAGACGGAAGCAGTTCAAACAGTCCGTGCACAGGATGGAAGGAGTCCTTTATGATGTTCCCCACCCTCTTCTTCAACCTGGAAGAGTACAGGTCCACAATAGAGGGCAGGGAGGCTCCAATGATGCGCTCGGCAGTCCTCACTGTGCGCTGCAGTCTGGTTCTATCCTGCTTAAAGACTACTAATAATGAAAACTGAAAAATGTCTGCATAAAAACTCCCCAGAAAATCCTGGAAACATTGAGAATCTGTAGAAATGGGAAAAGAGTTCTCATTTTAGGTCGGAGACAACCTTGTCAGATTAATAAATCCTTGAGTAGATTTTGTATGTAAATCGTATATACTTTTTATTTCAGGGTGCACCTGGTGTAGATAATTACTCTCAAGGAAGGAAGGGTGACAAAGGACAACGTGGTATACAGGTACACTCTTTATCCCTTTTTTATTTAATCAGAATGGATTTCAGAGAGAATATAGAATATGCTGTAATTAGTATATAGAGTGTTTAGTAAAGTTGACAGAGGATTTCCAGGCATGTATGTTAGGTGTAAATACAGAACTTTTAAAATTTCATTCATGTCATAGATCCACAGAGTTACACAGCACTGAAACAGGTCTTTTGGTCCATCTACTTCGTGCCAACCAAGATTCCTACCTCAGCTCATCCCATTTCCCTTTAAACCTTTCCTATTTGTGCATATGCCCAACTAATTTCTAAACATTGTAATTGTACCTGCCTTCACTACATCCTCTGGCGGCTCATTGCATAACCAATATCTCTGAGTGCAAAAATTTTCCCTTTCAATCTCCTTTAAATCTTTGTTCCCACCACCATAGACCAATGCTTTCTAGTTTTTGACTCCCCTACAGTGGGGAAAGACTGTGTCTAACTACCTTATCAATGCTCCTTATAATTCTGTAAAACTCTATAAGGTCACCCAATAGCCTCCTTCACTTCAGAGACACCTGTCCCAGCCTGTCCATTTTCTCCTTGAAACTCCGGCCTTCCAGAGCAGGTGACAGAAGAAATGAATGAGTAATGAGATAGAGAACTTACGGTCTTTTCATGCGTAACTACACCCTTCCTTAGGTGAGGCAATCAAATTACACACTTCTAAATACAGTCTCACCAATGTTTTATGCAACCATAATATGATAGCTCAAACAAAAACATAGCGGCTGAAGACGGCATGCCATACATCTTCTTCACCACTCTGCCTACCTGTGTAACAGCTTTCAGGGATCCATGTACTTGTGCCCTAAGGTTACTTTCTGTTCACTCTCCAGGGCCTTGCCGTTCATTGTAAATTTCCTGTTCTGGTTTATTTAACCAAAATGCATCACTTTGACTTAAATTTCATCTGCTATTCCTTTGCCTACTTTCCATTTGATGAAAATCCTGTTGTTACTTTTATGATCCACCCAACTTCGGTGTCATCTGAAACTTACTAATTATGTCATCTAAATTCTCATCCAAATTATTAACATATATGACAAATAGAGGGTCCAGAATCAATCCCTATGGTATGCCACTGGTCACAAGCCTACAATCTTAAAAACAACTCTCTACTACCACCCTCTACCTCCAACCCCCAAGCCAATTTTATATCCAACTGCCTGGCTCGTACTGGGTCCCATATGTTCTGATTATCCAGATCACTTCAAAAAAACACAATAACATTTGTGAGACAGAATTTCCCACACACAAAGCAATGCTAATTCTCCCTAATCAGTTCTTGTCTTTCCTGATGCAAATAAATGCTGTTCCTCAGAATCCCAACCAGGAACCTTCCTCCCACTGATGTCAAACTCATTGGTCTGTAGTTTTTTGGCTTGTTCTTTCAGCTCTTTGAATGTAAAGGCAAATTTTAGCCATCCTCCAGTCCTCTGGTACCTTACTAAGATACAAAAACCTCTGCCAAGGCCACAGCAATTTTTTCCATTGCTTCCCACAATATCATAGGTTACACTTGGTCAGGCATTCGGCATTATCCACCTTCATGTGTTTAAAGACCACCACGAATCTCTTTAATAATGTTGATATGCTTCAAGATATCATTGTTCTCCTCCCCGAACATAATAGCTTCCATGTTCTTCTCCACAGCAGATACAGTTGAGATGTATTCTTTAAAGACATCACCCATCTCCTGTGGATCACCACATAGATTATCACACTCCTGCTTAAGGGAAGTACTATCTCCACAGTTAAATTTTCACTTTTTGGATACTTACAGAAACTTCTGGGATTCTTCTTTAAACTATCTACCAGGGATACCTCCTGTTCTCTTTTTGCCCTTTTTTTTACCCTTACATCCTTTATACTCCTCAAGAGATTCACTTGATCCCAGCTTCCTAAACCTAACATACAATTTCTCAATCATGGCCTCAACATCCCTCGTCAGTCAGAGATTCCTAATCTAGTAAGAACATGCTTTCTTTGAAATCTTCTTATTGCACTTCCAAAAGCCTCCCAGTTGCCAAACATTTTTTTTCTGCTCACAGTCTCCCCTGATCAACCATTGCCATTAAAACTAGTCTCGTCCCAATTTGGGGATGTACATTGTGGACCACTTCTATCTTTTTACATAACTATGTTAAAACTAGAAGTGCGGCCACTAGTCCCAATGTGCTCCCCCCACTGACACATCAGCCATTTGCCCAAAACTCACTTCCAATGGGAAGCTCAAGTGTAGCCTCTTCTGGAAGTCACAGAGTCATAGAAAGCTACAGCAGATAAAGGCCCTTCAGCCCATTTAGTTCATGCTGATCCATTCAAAATTCCTACTCCCATTGACCTGCACTGGGTCCATAGTCCTCCATACCCCAACCATCCATGTATCTATCCAAACTTCTCTTAAACATTGAAATCGAGCTTGCATGAACCACTTGCGCTGGCAGCTCATTCCTCACTCACACAACCCCCTGAGTGAAAACATTTTCCAAAATCTTCCCCTTAAACTTCTCATCTTTCACTCTTAATCCATGACATCTAGTTGTAATCCGACCAACCTTGGGGGATAAAACTTGCTGGCATTTACCATATCTATACCCCTCAATTCTGTAAACCTTTATCAATTCTTCCTTCAATCTTATACATTCTAGGGAATAAAGTTCTAACCTATTCAATCTTTCCTTATAACTCAAGTCCTCCAATCTCAGCAACATTCTTGCAATTTTTCTCTTTACTCTTTTGATTTTATTTACATCTTTCTGAGGGTAGGTAACCAAAACTACACACAACACTCCAAAATAATCCTCGCCAATGCCTTATGCAACTTCAACATCCCATCACCTGTACTCAGTACTTTTGTCTAGGAAGGCCCTTACGCCAAAAGCTTTCTTTACGACCCTCTCTAACTGTGATATCACTTCCAATGAATTATGGATCTGTGTTTCAGCTCCCTTTGTTCTACCAAACTTCTCAGTGCCCTACCACTCACTGTGTAAGACCTACTCTGGTTGGTCCTTCCAAAGTGCTAAACCTCACACGTGTCCGCATTAAATTTAACCTGCCATTTTTTTAGTTCATTTTTCCAGCTGGTTTGGATCCTGCTGCAAAACATGATGGTCTTCCTTGCTGCCCACTACACTCCCAATCTTGCAGCTGATCTCCTCTGAAGGGCCGTCTCCACCACCTCCCCCCCCCCCCCAAACAACTCAAGACACTGTAGCATTTTGAAACTGACTTACAGAAACAAACTCAACTCCAGTCAATTGGCTTATGTTATGCCTGAACTGTGTCTGAAGTCTATTTACTGCGGCAACCATATTTTCTTTACCCAATAAATGTATGCCAGTCTCAGATTCAAAATTTTTATACTAAATGAGCAACACTGACTTTTTTTTTGCAATAGAATTTGCAGATTTTTCTGCCATTAGTGAAAAGCAGTGATTCTCGACATCACCCCAATTGTATGAATGGCGTCATTCTAACTTTAAGCTTCTTGTTCTAGTCTCCTTGCTCTTCAGCCAGACTAATCTAAATATTACTGTTCACTTTCAAACTGGAGCCATAACTACAGCTTGTGTTCCTGCTTAACTTTCTCAGCTTCAGGGTCATATGGCAAGATAGAAGCTTCTATCAAGGAAATTGCTTGATAAAATAAATCAGAGGAAGTCACAGAACTCATCAAGGGAGAGAATATTTTATAACAAAGCTTAGGAATATTTTGAAACTACACTCATTAGAATAGTGAGATTTCTCATTATGGTCTCATTTCCATATGTGAAAATGTTTGGATTATAATTGCAGTAACAATGAAACTTTACCTGTCTTTTTAATCTACAGGGTGAATTTGGGCAAAGAGGTAGACCAGGTAAGGTTGGTCAAGATGGAAATAAGGTAAGATACCTTGCTTCTAATTAGCTATCTAGAATGCATGTAAATTTCTTTATATTTTCTGCACAAATCTATTTTGTTCTTTTATGTATAGTTTTTTTTTAACACAACTGCCTTTAACTGATTGCTATGTTTATTTCTAAATTGGGAACAATAATTGCTTTCATTTTGGTGGTGTTCTGGCAAGTTGAATCCAACACAATATACTAAAACTAGATCTGGTGTGTGTACTTATCAGATAGATTCAATTACTTAATTCTTGGAATATTTATGTGTCAGCCCGAAACAGACTGTTCAATTCAGCTATATGTATATAATTCTTGGCTGAAATCAGTTATCTGTGTATACTTGGCTCAACTTAAAAGCATACTTTTATAATATACTGGCAGCAATCTCAGTTTCAAGAATAGCAATCTTTGCATAGGGTTGTTGAGATGGAAGGGATTTCCTCAGGCAAAAACAATGTTTGACCTTCCCTATCTCTCTAATGTACCTCAGCATGAAGATTTCTAAGAGTGCTGTGACTGAATAATACAGACATTTCCCTGCTGGCTTTTCATTCTTCAGATAAACCACTAACTTCAAAGCTCAAAGTAAATATATGGTCAAAGTTCATAAATGTCACCATATGCAACCCTGAGATTTGTTTTCTTACAGGCATTCACAGTAAATACCAAGAAACACAATAGAATCAATGAAAAACTGCACACATTGAGATAGACAAACAATCGATCTGCAAAAGACAACAAACTTCAAAGACAAAAATAATAAATAAATAAACAATAAATATTGAGAACATGAGAAGAAGAGTCCTTGGAAATGAGTCCATAGATTGTGGGAACAGTTCAGTGTTGGGGCTGGTGAAGTTATTCCCTCTGGTTCAAAAACCTGGTGGGTAAGGGGTAATAACTGTTCCTGTACCTGGTGTACCTGAGTCTCTTGTACCTCCTTCTGATAGTACAAGTGAATAGGGAGCATGGCCTGGATGATGGGGGTCCTTGATAATGGATGTTGCTTTCCTATAACACATCCTTGTAGATGTGCTCTGTGGTAGGGAAGGCTTTACCCATGATGGTCTCGGCTGTATCCACTACTTTCCCATTCAAGATTATTGGTGTTTCCATACCAGGCTGTAATGCAGCCAGCCAGTATACTCTCTACCACAGATATATAGAAGTTTTTCAAAGTTTTAGATGATGTGCCAAATCTTCGCCAATTTTTAAGAAAGTAGAGCCACTGCTGTGCTTCCTATGTATTGATATGTATCTGCTGCACCCAAGAAAGGTCCTCTGAAATGATAATGCTAGGGAATTTGAGGCTGCTGACCTTCTCCAACTCTGATCTCCCAAAGGAGACTTGCTCATGGACCTCCTGCAGTCAATAATCAACTCCTTGTTCTTTGTTTAGCTGAGTGAGATGTAATTGTGTTGACACCACTCAGCCACATTTTCAGTCTCTCTCCTGTATTGTCACTGTCGTTCGGATATGGCCCAAGTGCAGAGTGAGAGACGCTGAAGTGGGTCAATAGTTCACAAAACTTTAATGCGAACAGTGTTCAAGGGAAAATAAAACAATAAATGCAAGACCAAACAGAGCCATTAACTAAAACTCTCAAATGGGAAACAAAGCCTACACTGCGGCTGAAAAGAACATTAAACAAATAAAGTGAGTCTTCAGAGTCAGCTGACTCCACAGTCCTATTTCTCAGGGAAGGCCGCTGCAAAACAAAAGTCAAGTGTTGCTATGCTCTGTCCAAGTCTCAACAATCACTACGACGACAAGTATGGAGTTAAATACTATCACGATTAAATAATAATTAGCTGACACGTGCAAATCCTCAAGCACAATTGCTGTATCTACTGTGCTGCCGAATCCATGGTTGTGATATGTATGCCGATTTGTCATCAACTTTGTTTATAAATTTCGTAAAGGGTGAAGGTTTTTTTTTGAAAATTTGCAACAACCACTGCAGTTAATGGCTTCAGAAGCTGGTGAGGATACATTCTGCCCACTTCACTCTGGAGAGTGAATTAATTGGCAACAAAACACTTGCTCCACAGCTCAAGCCATCAAGCAGCCTATTGTTAATGTGTAGTTAACATCCTGTTTCCGCTCTTGATTGCTGGCATTTGTTTACATGTTTTAAATCAGTTTAAAATATGTAAATCATTTTGCATGATTTGGTTAACTACAGTGATCTCCATTCCCATTTACTCCATCTGATTCTAAGTGAGTTCAAGCAAGCACTGATTTTTTTCAGAACATTAATAGCAGAATAAATTAACCAGTAACCCTTAATGCCTGATCTGCCATTGATTGATGCTTATTTTCTGATCTCAGCAACATTTTTTGCAGTAGCTTCATATCACTTGATGCACTTGGCATCAATAAATGTAACTCCATCTTGAATGAGTTCACTGACGAAGTCTCGACAGCCAAACTGAAGAGAGATTTCCAATGATTCCAGATGCTCTTGGAATTTATATTCTTTCAGTGTTTCATCCAGGCCCATCTAAAAACCAACACTCTCAAATATAAAATATATTTAAAATACACTCTGTGATGCTATCATTTTTTTTTACCAAAGTTGATCAGTTCATGATTTCACACATTATATTTCACTTGCCATGTTCTTGACCATTACATCAGGCTATCTAACAGACCCCACACATCCCCGCACCCCGGCACCTGTCTGTAGACTCCTCACAATCCACACAGATACTGAGTGTTGTATCATCAGCTATTTTGGATAGATTATACTCAATCATTTCACTCCATATTCGTGGCACCCCAACAGTCACAGCCACCCTCCTGAAAATGATCCCTTTATTGCTACAATTTCTCTGTCGGTCAATCCAAATTGAAACTGGAAATTTAATTGCTGACCAAATACCCAGAAGATTATTTATGATTGTTACTTGAGATGATCTACAGTATTGTTACCCTTATATTGTTATATAATGCAATGGAAACTCTTGGATTTGATCAACAGTCAAAATCAGATATACTTTTATATCTTTAAAGGGACAACCTGGTCGGAGAGGAGCTATGGGTATTGAGGTACGTTTATTAGTTAAAGTGCTAATTTAGTCTGAGAAATTCTAGCATGGTGGTATGAAAATGTTTATTCTCAGAAATCTTGTCTGTTATATTAAATCATTGGTTTGTGGTTTGTTTATTTCAAACTAGTTGCACATCACTGTATTGATATGGAATAACAATACCATAGTCCCTTGAAAACAAGGGGGGATATTATCTTGGATTGCTGCTTGGTGGGGAAGATCTATGTGCCTTTATTTGTTCTGGGAGTAGATGGATCAGGAAACTGTGTGGTACCTGTGAAGTCAAGTTAAGGGGCTGGTATGTAGCATGCCACTGAATGTATTTTTGATGGATTGAGACTGCAGAATTATGTAGTGACAGAGCATTTGGACATCCGATTAAATTATTCAGATTTCAGATTTATTTATCACATGTACTTTGAAACATGACCTGGTTTTGGTGTAGTGGCATCATCACTGGACTGCGGGGCAGGAGATCCTGAGTTCGAATCCAGCCAGCTACCCTGCACTCTTTTCATCCGTGCTGAGTTAAGAGCTGGTGATCTCTTTGAAAAAACTCACCCTGTAGAAGGCAATGGCAAACTATTGCTGTAACTTGCATTGTGCGCAATCTCCCTCTTTGTCACAATGGCGTGGGAGGAAGTTGTCCGCTAACTGGAAAAACTCTGGATGCGATGGTACCTTTCTTTTTTTCTTACTTTGAAACATGCATCATTCAATATAGAACTGGTTTTATCTTTTAGAAAGCTTTTCCATTATGAGTTTAACACTGCAGTGCCAAATGAGTGTCTGATCTGATCAGATGATTTAATCTACCAATTCTAAATTAATGCAAAAAGAATGAATTAGGATGGTAATATTTATAAACAGCTACATGCAAGAGGAACTCACAATTTGATAATATGTGCAACTTTTTGCTGGGAAGATTGGCTACATATGGAACTTCAATAGCTTCTCAAATGAATCCCATATTTATGTAGTTTTCAGTTATTAAAACCAAATTATTTTGTTATTGTTAATTAGATGTGATTGTAGCTCTTAATTTCCATTCAAAACATGGCAATTGGATAAAACTATTAAAGAGCGAGAAACAAGATGTAAGAAATCTGGAATAAAGACAGAAAATGCTGGGAACAGATAACAGGTCAAGTTGAATCTGATTATTCAACGGAAATAGCATAAGGTTTTCTTACTCCTGTCCTCTGATAAGTAGGGTACACGGTATCCAGGCCAGGAGGACGTTGCGATTAATTATCTTGTGGCTATTGAGTGCAGAATGGGAAATCTCACTCTAAATCAAGAAAGGAAATATCGATGTTCTGCAACCTTTATGATTACTTTTCTTAGTTCTCTGAATAACATAGATCTTCCTCCTATAGGGTCGCAGTGGACAACCTGGTACCAGAGGATCCCTTGGGCCCCCTGGATTCCAAGGCCAAAAGGTGAATGCAAATATTTATTATGTGGAAGACAAAATATCTCTGGAAACTTGGTGTATTTTTTGAACAGAATAATTTACAGTTATAAATCTATATAATAGGCAGTGTTGGCTAAAGAGATTGAAGCAAGTTAGTCAATAGTCTCTAATGCTATTGGCTAAATAAAGGAGAGTATAAAAAGATACAATTGTCGAACATTTAAATTAAAATATTTAAACAACTTCATGATCTCTGATTTTTTTGATATTAAATTTAAATGATTATTTTAAATTTTTGTTCTCAACTTAAGTGTATACATTAAGATAATATTTGCAAATAGAATACTAATGAAAGAAGAAAATTAATATTGATTAATTTATAGCCAGATTGTTTGGAATCAGGATAGAATTGTGCTTCCTCCTCAGTTTTATTTCCTGCTAATCTTTGAGTGTGTTAGCAAACAGAAAATCCTTTCACAGAAACTAAAGGATCCAGCCTTTATTTTCATCATTCTCTTGTCATATTTTCCATCCAATGCCTGCATAACTTTAAGCAACACTATTATAACTTCCGTTAACCCTCATTCTGTAAGGAGAGTCATCAAAGTTCTCCAGTCTCTGCATATAATGGAAGGCTTGTAAATGTTTTGTTCTCTCTCCAAAACCTTGGCACCTATGCAAAGTTGCCTCAATAGGGGCATCGGCCTTCACTGAGCCCAAACAACCAGCTTCAAAGGTTCAGCATAACATGTTTGCTTTCTCACTTTATATTTTACTTATGATCCCACCCACAATTATAAGAACCTTCATAAGCCTATCTTGCCACCCTCAAATATTACACATCAATGTCCAGAAGACCCAAAAGCTGATTGTGGACTTCAGGAAGGGTAAGATGAGGGAACACAATCCTTATAGAGGGATCAGAAGTGAAGAGAGTGAGTCCTGGGTGTCAAGATCTCTGCGGATATAACCTGGTCCCAACATATCGATGCAGCTATAAAGAAGGCTATACAGCAGCTATATTTCATTTGGAATTTGAGGAGATTCAGTTTCTCACATAAAACATTCAAAAACTTCTATAGATTTACCATGGACAGCATTCTGACAGGCTGTATTACTGTCTGGTATGGGTGACTACCACACAGGATCTAAAGAAGTTACAGAAAGATGTAAAATTCATCAGCTCCATCTTGCGTACTAGCCTTCATACTACCCAGGACATCTTCAATGAGCTGTGCCTCAGAAAGGTGACATCAATCATTAAGGACCCCCATCACCCATGGCATGGCCTCTTCTGATTATTTCCATCTGGAAGGAAGTCACAGAAACCAGAAGTCACACACTCAGCGATTCTGGAACAAATTTCTTCCCCTCCGATTCCTAAATGGATATTGAAAATGTGAACACTACCTCACTTTTTTTTTTGCTGTTTTTCCACTATTTTTAATTTAACTATTTGGTATACATATATACGTACTTACTGTGATTGATTTAAATATTTAATTTTTCCTATATTATCATGTATTGCTTTGTTGTTCTGCTACTAAGTTATTAAATTTTACAACACATGCCAGTGATATTAAATCTGATTCTGATCCTACATCCCTTTCTAAAATTGTGCCATTTGTTTCAAAATGCTTTAAAAACAATTATAATTGATCCTCATGGCATTATCTATAAACCTCTCAAAGCATTTCATCGCAGTAGCAGTCACATCTACTGTGATGAAATGTTTTGAGAGGTTGGTCATGGCTACAATTAACTGCTGCATCAGTAAAGGTCTGGACTATAATTAGCCTGTTGCCACAATAGGTCTACAGTGGATGCAGCCTCACTGGCTCTCCACATGACCCTGGATGTTCTAAACAGTTGTAGTACCGGCAACAGGCTGCTGCTTATTGACTACAACTCAACGTGCAACACAATCACACCATCAGTTCTAATCAATATGCTCCGAAACCTGGGCCTCTGTACCTCCCTCTGCAAATGGATCTTTGACTTCCTCATTGGGAGACCACAGTCTGTGCAGATCGGAAATAATTTCCCTTCCTCATTCACAATCAACACTGGCACAATGCAAGAATGCATGCTTAGCTCACTGCTTTACTTTATCTATACCCACAATTGGATGGTTATGCGTAACTCAAACGCCATCTATAAATTTGCAATGATACAACAATTGTTGGCAGAACTTCAAATGGTGATGAGGTGGCATACAGGAATGAGATAAATTGGCTGGTTGAGTGGTGTCACAGCAACAGCCTTGTGCTCAATTTCAATAAGACCAAGGAACTAATTGTGGACTTCAGGAAGGGGAAGTCATGGAAACACGCATCAGTTCTCATCGAGGATCAGAAGTGGAAAGGGTGAGCAGTTTCATGTTCCTGGGTGTCCACATCTCCGAAGACCTATCCTGGGCCCAGCATAGTGATGCATTTCCAAAGAAGGCATGACAGGAGTTTGAGGAGAATTGATATGTCACCAAAGACACTGTAAATTTCTACAGATGTACCATGGAGAACATACTAACTGGTTGCATCACCATTCATCTGGTATGGAGGGGCCACTGCACAGGATTGGAAAAAAACTGCAGGAAATTGTAAACACAGCCAGTTCCATCATGGGTACTCGCCTTCCCAGCATTCAGGACACCTTCAAAAGGTGATATTTCAAAAGGATAGCATTCATAATTAAGGACCCCTATCACTGTGGACATACACTCTTCTCATTGCTACCACCAAGGAAGAGGTACAGGAGCCTGAAGACACAGTCAACATTTCAGGAGCAGCCTGATTTATGAGTGGACAGTGAACCCATGAACACTATCTCAATATTTTCCCCTCTCTTTTTGAACTACTTGTTTAATTTAACTTTCTTTATTTATATATACTTGGAGAAATTTTAGTTTTATAATTATCTATTGTAATGTACAGAAGAAAAATTTTCATGACATATGCCAATGATATTAAACCTGATTCTGATTGAAGGCAGGAGGAGTCAAAATGAAAGTGAAAAAAATCACATAGTTTCTTCTGTCTAAGCATCTGTAAATTCTGATTTAAGTAATCAGGAATTCTGTCTCTTGCTATTTTTTTACATCAAAATATTTAAAATAATGGAAATGAACAAGATTGGATTATAATAAATTTCAGAATGGTGCTTCACCCATTTTCTGATATGAGTAATAATTAATATTAGCATGTGTTTAATCTTTGTCACATTGCTAATATTAGGGATCTTGTTTTTCCCTATTTTTCAGGGAACTAAGGGAATTTTTGGTTTCCCTGGAAGAAAAGGAGAGATTGGATTGTCAGGACCTCAGGTTAGTAAGAGTAATGTCAATAATTTATTGAATTATGTAACAAATATGAACTTTCATGAGCCGTTTGCTAAGAATTTGATCTTTATGGAGAGCATTGCTGAGAATTTTGCCACTAAGCTTGCTTAACTATGAAAATCAGACCAGAATTTCTTGAGCTTTTGCTAAATTAGCATTTTTCTACTTTTCTTTACCCCTTTTCCAAAGAGACGGCATAAAATAGAGTATGAATGCATTCTTGCATTCTGTTTAATGCTGTAGAGTGGACAAGCCAATGGCCCTTAACTGTCTAAATAGTAAAGATGGCAGGGAATGGCACCTGGAAAAGTCCTTTCACAACCTCACAACATCCTAACGCTCTTTCTTCCCAATAATCTTCATGAATCATAGATGACATTAAATCTGCATACTGCAAGTTTCAACAAAAGCCAATGAGATGCATTGTTCCATCTTTACCTATTCTATCACAAATAATGATATCAAAAAATACTGGATTGATGGAAACTCCCTAAATATTCGGTTATATGCTTCAGGAGAGGAAATCTATCATACCCAAATTGACTTTCCTCTAATTTGAGAACCTCCAATGTGTTTGACTCTTTGCACTCTAGGGATGAATGATAGATAAATGCTCGCTTTTTTGTTGGACTGAAAAATTAATAAATAACAAAATAAAAGCAGTAATCAGAGATACACCTCCAAATGCAACTCTTCACATTCACCATGTTCACCAAGGATCTGTACTGGTCCCTTCATATTTTTATTCACATGTTGCCTCCCTGGCTAGATCACAGAAACATGAAACAAGAATCCAAATCTACCAAATAGTTCTGAGCAGATCTGCATCTTTCTTAATCCCTGTGCTCTCTGCAATTTATCTGACTGCTGCTCTGACATATGAAGCAACATACACAAAATACTGCAGGAACAGCCAGTCAGGTAGAATCTATGGAAACGAATAAACAGAAAACATTTTGGGCTGAGACCCTTCATCAGGACTGGAAAGGAAGGGGTGTGCCATGATAGTGTAATGGTTAGCCCAACACTTTACAGTACCAGTGACCCGGCTTCAATTCCCACTGCTGCCTGTAAGGTGATTTTATGTTCTCCCTGTGATGCCTGATTTTCCTACCACAGTTCAAAGATATACCAGTTGGTAGGTTAACTGGTCATTGTAAATTGTCCTGTGATTAGGCTAAGGTTAAATTTGGCATTGCAGAATAGCACCCTTAGAAGGTCTGGAAGGGCCTATTCCGTGCTGCATCTCTAAATAAAGTAAATAAAGAATAAAAGAGTGAGTAAGGTGAAAGAGGACAATCAGAAAGATGATAGGTGAAGCCAGGTGGATGGGAAATTAAAGGGCTGGAGAAAAAGGGGTCTGATAGGAGAGGAGTGTTGACCATGGGAGAAAGGGGAAAATAGAGGGGCAATAGTTGTGGTGAAGGTGGGGGGGGGGGGGGGAGATAAAAGGAGAAAAAGAATTACCAGAAGGAGAAATCAATGTTCATTTCATCAGGTTGGAGGCTCCCCAGACAGAATATGATGTGTTGGTCCTCCGCCTGGATGGTGGCCTCATTGTGGCAGAAGAGGAGGCCATGGACTGACATGTCAGAATGGGAATGGAGATAGGAATTAAAATGGTTAGTCACTTGGAAATTCTGCTCTTGGTGGAAGTAGCGAAGGTACTCAACAGCGATGGATGCTCAGAAATATCATTCATCTAATTCATTGTGTTTAGATCATCTTCACTAACTTCAATTTCATCACTCTCCATAACCACTTGAAAGAGATTCAAATAATTTTCCATCAGCATGTAGCTTTAGATTCAGTGTTTTGGGTTACAACACCATATAGACCTCTTCTGCAATAATCTCTAATCTCCGCCTCTGCTTTAGCTCATCTGCTGTTATAAGTCTCATGAACTTTTTCTATACTTAACAATTCTAGCACACTCCTAGTGAACACCCCTATTCATTATTTGCAAAGTTGAGTTGATACTAAATTCCTCTTCCTGTACTTCAATTTGAATTGTTCTACTCACTTTATCCCCATGTTTGTTGACTAGGTTGGTTCACAGTTAAACAATGACGGCTTTAATTTCGTACACTTTTTGTAAATTCCTATCATGATCTTGTCCCCTCTTTATTCCTGTAAATTCATGAAATGCTTGAATCCCCTGAGATATCTCCAATCCTCCAATTCTGGCCTTGTCAAATTTAATTGCTTTTCCATTGACCCTCATGCCTTCAGCTGTTAAACTTCAAAGATTGGAATTCCCTGTCTAAAACCCCCCACAATCTCTTTCAATTTTGTTCTTTGAGGCTGTTGGAGTGTTTTGGGCCATTTGACACAATAGTTCCTGAAATCTTTCAAAGGCACCAAATTGGAATCACTTTACATTTTATATCTTAGATATTTTTCACTGGCTATGAAATAGTTACTGTATAAATACTCCAAGGTTGTGAACTGCACTAAATGCAACATCAGAATTGTTTGCTTTAAGTGTAGATAATGAGTTTTATAACATACTGTGGGACTGAGTGTCCCTAAAGACATTTTGGTCTCAGAATAAATGATGGGATCTGCATTCTTCCATTCCGAATCCATATAAAGTCACAGCTCATGCAATTGTTCCAACTTTATCTGTTTTTCCTACGATCTCACACTGAATCCTACTCACTCTCATTGAACAGTCAAGAGAAACATACTATTCAGAATGATACACATTGGATTTTACCCCATTGCCTCATCTTTTACAAGAAGCTGATGGGCATGGCCCTCTAACTTGATGCTCTTGTATTATTGGCTCATCAGAACAGGAGCAGAAGCAGGCCCTCTGGTCCATTGAGCCTGCTTCACCATTTAATACGATCATGGGTGGTCTGGACATGGACTCATCTCCACCTCCCTCCTTCTTCCCCATAACCCTTAGTTCCCCTACTATGCAAACTTCTATCCAACCTTGTCTTAAATATATTTACTGCTTCATTGGGCAGAGAATTCCATAGATGCACCACTCTCTTGGAAAAGCAGTTCCTCCTCATCTCCTTTCTAAACCTACTCCCCTGAATCTTGAGGCTATGTTCCCTAGTTCTAGTCTCACCTGTCACTAGAAAAAAACTTTCCTGCCTCTATCTTATCTATCCCTTTCATAATTTTATGTTTCTACAAGAGCTCCTCTCATTCTTCTGAATTCCAGCAAGTGCAGTCCCAGGCGACTCAATCTGTCCTCAGACTCAAATCCCCCATTTCTGGAATCAACCTGGTGAACCTCCTCTGCACTGCCTCCAAAGCCAGTATATTCTTCCTCAAGTATGGGGACCAGAGCTTCACTCAATACTCCCGGTGCAGCCTCACCAGTACCCTGTACAGTTGCTGCATAACCTTCCTGCTCAAAATTCAATCCCTCTAGCAATGAGGGCTATCATTCCATTTCCCTTCTTGATAGACTGTTGCACCTGTAAACCAACCTTTCGTGATTCCTGCACAAGCACTCCCAAAACCTTCTGCACAGCAGCATGCAGCAGTTTTTTACCAGTTAAATAATAATCTGCTCTTCCATTTTTCTTTCCAAAGTGGATGACCTCGCATTTACCAACTTTGTATGCCATCTGCCAAACCCACACTCATTCACTTAACCCACCTAAGTCTCTGCAGACTCTCCGTATCTTCTGCACAATTTGCTTTCCCACTCAAACGTGCCCATCCATGCTTTATTTTTAACATTATTTTGATTTGTGTTTCAGGGCTCAATTGGAGATAAAGGCTTCAGAGGTCCCAAAGGAAGTGATGGATTCAAAGGGCAAAAGGTTTGTGAAAAATCTCTTATTCTCTGTTTCATCTTTCAGTGCATAATAAAATGGAACTTGTTTCAATGGCAAATGGAAATCTGAGTACAGGCAGTTGCCATCTTTTGAGGGCAATAGGTGTATGTAGTTGTTACCCATTGTCCTCTGCATGCATTTTTTAAAATCTTACTTTCTTCCAGGTACATTATAACTAATATCAGGCAGCTCCCTTAACCTTTTTATCTTTCCAGTTTCAGGTGCACACACACACAAACACACTCATACAATTTTGGCTTTACAGAACAACCAGCACCGCTGTCAGGAATAACATTCAAATGGAACCAATACTAATTGTAACCGTAAGATAATGTTTAATTTTTCCAGGTTAATTTAGTGATATCTGAATAGACTTGAGACTTCAACAACGAAAACAGGAAATGCCAGATGTACTTAATGACATTCTCCCTTCTCCCTGCAGCTTAACAGTCACCCTTTGTCTTCCCAGTTCTGATGAAGAGTCTTCAATTTGAAATATTAATTCAGTTTCAGTTTACTCGTATTCAGACTGACCTGCTAAGAATTAATCCAGAATTAGCTGTTTTTAGAAACATAGAAACATAGAAAACATACAGCATAATACAGCCCTTCGGCCCACAAAGCTGTGACGAACATGTCCTTACCTTAGAACTACCTAGACGTTACCCATAGCCCTCTATTTTTCTAAGCTCTATGTAGCCATCCTGGAGTCTCTTAAAATACCCTATTGTTTCAACCTCCACCAGCGTCACTGGCAGCCCATTCCATGCACCCATCACACTCTGTATAAAAAAACTTACCTTGACATCTCCTCTGTACCTGCTTCCCAGCACCTTAAAACTATGCCCTCTCATGCTAGCTATTTCAGCTCTGGGGAAAAGCCTCTGATTATCCACACAATCAATGCATCTCATCATCTTATACACCTCTGTCAGGTTACCTCTCATCCTCCATCACTTCAAGGAGAAAAGGCCGAGTTCACTCAACCTATTCTCATAAGGCATGCTCCCCAATCCAGGCAACATCCTTGTAAATCTCCTCTGCACTCTTTCTGTGGTTTCTATGTCCTTCCTATAGTGAGGCGGCTAGAATTGAGCACAGTTCTGTAAGTAGGGTCTGAGCAGGGTCCTATATAGCTGCAACATCACCTCTTGGCTATTAAACTTAATCCCATGAATGATGAAGGCCAATGCACCATATGCCTTCTTAACCACACAGTCAACCTGCATAGCAGCTTTGAGTGTCCTATGGACTCAGACCCCAACATCTCTCTGATGCTCCACACTGCCAAGAGTCTTACCATTAATGCTATATTCTGCCATCATATTTGACCTACCAAAATGAAACATCTCATACTTATCTGGGTTGAACTCCATCTGCCACTTCTCAGCCCAGTTTTGCATCCTGTCAATGTCCTGTTGTGACCTCTGACAGCCCTCCATACTATCAACAACACCCTCAACCTTTGTGTCATCACCAAATTTATTAATTCATCCCTCCAATTCCTCATCCAGGTCATTTATAAAAATCACAAAGAGTAGGGGTCCTAGAACAGATCCCTGAGGCACACCACTGGTCACCCATCTAAAACCACTCTTTGCCTTCTGTGGGCAAGTCAGTTCTGGATCCAGAAAGCAATGTCCCCTTGGATCCCATGCCTCATTACTTTCTCAATAAGCCTTGCATGGGTGTCTTAACAAATGTTTGCTCAAATCCATATACTCTACATCTATGGCTCTACCTGTGATTAGTCACATCCTCAAAAAATTCAAAGGCACGACCTGCCTTTGACAAAGCCATGCCTGACTATTCCTAATGATATTATGCCTCTCCAAATGATCATAAGTGCTCTCTCTCAGGATCCTCTCCATCAACTTACCAACCACTGAAGTAATACTCACAGGACTATAATTTCCTGGACTGTTCCTACTCCCAGTTTTGAATAAGAGAACAACATCTGCAAACCTGTCCCGTCCTCACTGATGATGCAACGATCATTGCTAGAGGCTCAGCAATCTCCTCCCTCACTTCCCAAAGTTTGCTAGGGTACATCCCATCCAGTCCCGGGGACTTATCCAACTTGATGCTTTCCAAAAGCTCCATCACATCCTCTTCATTAATATCTACATTCTCAAGCTTTTCAGTCCACTGCAAGTCATCTCTACAATTGCCAAGATCCTTTTCCATAGTGGATACTGAAGCAAAGTGTTCAATAAGTACCTCCACTATTTCCTCTGGTTCCATACACACTTTTCCATTGTCACACTTGATTGGTCCTATTCTCTCACCTCTTATCCTTTTGCTCTTCACATACATGTAGAATGCCTTGGGGGTTTTTCTTAATCCTGTCCGCCAAGGCCTTCTCATGGCCTCTTCTGGCTCTCCTAATTTCATTCTTAAGCTCCTTTCTGCTAGCCTTATAATCTTCTAGATTCATAACATTACCTAGTTTTTTGAACCTTTCGTAAGCTCTTCCTTACTTCTTGACTAGACTTACAACAGACTTTGTACACCACAGATCTTGTACCCTACCATCCTTTTCATGTCTCATTGGAACGTACCTACTCAGAACCCCACGCAAGTATCCCTTGAACATTTGCCACATTTCTTTGGTAATTTCCCTGAGAACATCTGTTTCCAATTTATGCTTCCAAGTTCCTGCTTGATAGCCTCATAGTTCCACTTACTCCAATTAAGCGTTTCCTTAATTTGTCTGTTCCTATCCCTCTCCAATGCTATGGTGAAGGAGATAGAATTGTGATCACTATCTTCAAAATGCTCTCCCATTGAGAGACCTGACACTTGGACCAGGTTCATTTCCCAATACCAGATCAAGAACAACCTCTCCTCTTGTAGTCTTATCTACATATTATGTCAAGAAACCTTCCTGAACACACCTAACAAACTCCACCCTGTCTAAACCCCTCATTATTGGGAGATGCCAATCAATATGTGTGAAGGTAACATCTCCCACCACAACAACCCTGTTGTTATTACTCCTTTCCAGAATCTGTCTCCCTATCTGCTCCTCGATGTCCCTTTTACTATTGGATGGTCTATAAAAAACACCCAGTACAGTTATTGGCTCCTTTCTTTTCCTAAATTCCACCCTCAGAGACTCCGTAGACAACCCCTCCATGACTTCCTCCTTTTCTGCAGCCATGACACTATCTCTGATCAACAGTGCCACACCCCCACCTCTTTTGCTTCATTCCCTATCCTGTCTGAACCATCTAAAGCCTGGCACTTGAAGTAGCCATTCCTGCCCTTGCACAATCCAATCTCTGTAATGGCAACAACATCATAGCTTCAAGGGCTGATCCATGCTCTGAGCTCATCCACTTTATTCATGATGCTCCTCGCATTGAAACAGACATATCTCAAACCATCGGACTATGTCCCTTCTCTATCACCTGCCTATCCTCCCTTTTGCACCGTCTCCAAACTTGCTCTATTTGTGAGCCAACCTCCCTTTCCTCTGTCACTCCAGTTCGGTTCCCACCTCCCAGCAATTCTAGTTTAAAGTCTCCCCAATAGCCCTAGGAAACCGTCCCCCTTGGACTCAAGTGTAACCCATCCTTTTTGTACAAGTCACACCTGCCCCAGGAAAGGTCCCAATGATCCAGAAATCTGAATCCCTGTCCCCTGCTCCAGCCCCTCAGCCACGCATTTATCCTCCACCTCATTCTGTTCCTATACTCACTGTCACATGGCACAGACAGTAATCCTGAGATTACTACCTTTGAGGTCCTGCTTCGCAACTTCTTTCCCAACTCCTGTAGTCTTTTTTCAGGACCTCCTCCCTTTTCCTACCTATGTCGTGGTACCAATATTTACCATGACCTCTGGCTGTTCTCCTTCCCACTTCAGGATATCTTTGACCCGATCAGAAACATCTTGAACCCTGGCACCTGGAAAGCAAACTACCATCCACGTTTCTTTCCTGCATCCACAGAATCGCCAGTCTGACCCCCAAACTATAGAGTCCCCTATCACTGCTGCCATCCTCTTCCTTTTCCTACCTGTCTGATCCACAGGGCCAGACTCTATGCCAGCGGTGCGACCAGTGTCGCTTCCCCCAGGTAGGCCGTCACCTGCAACAGTATTCAAGCAGGAATATTTATTGTTAAGGGGACAGCCATTTGAGTACTCTCTAGTACCTGCTTCTTGCCCTTCCCTCTCCTGACTGTTATGCACTTCTCTGTCTCATGTGGTCCTGGGGCGACTACCTGCCTATAGCTTCTCTCTATCAGCTCCTCACTCTCCCTGACCAGACGATAGTCATCAAGCTGCAGCTCCAGTTCCCTAACACAGTCTCTAAGGGGCTTTTGTTTTAGATTTTTAATAATATTAGTTTAAAAAAAATCATGGATTCCAGATTTTAGTTGGTAAGTATGTGTAAAGTCTCAAACAGTTCACCTGGCCATACAGAGAAGCAAATGTTATAACAAATCTTAGTGGAACAATGTTTTGCATGTGCAAAGCGGAACTCAACAGTAGTACTGTCAGGAGTCATGTATAGTGCACATGCATTACAAGTGTCTGCCATGAAATGCTTCATTCCAATTCTTAGTTATTGCTCATGGCATGATCTCTTTCCTGAACTTAGTTGCTTTCCTAAATTTATTACGACCATGTGTCTTGTAATATAAAAATACCTTGTTTATAGAATATCTTTCAGCTAATATTGTTCACATTTCTTTGAATATTTGAACTCATAATCCAGACTGAAACATCAGTGTGGTGCTGAAAAAAAAACTGAAGGTACCAAATTTGGATAATTTTACACTTTACGTACACATTTTTCAGTGGCTGTGAGGCAGTTATGAATATTCTGAAGTTGTGAGCTGGGAATTCAATACAATTTCAATAGTTACAATGAAATCATCTACTTCAGTATTTTAAGTCTGATAATGCTTCCATTGAATTACATTTCTACAGTGGGAGGCATCATGGAATGTTCAGCTTTGCGGAGACAAAATAATTCACAAGGATGATCTAAAGTTTCTGAGAATAGATAATCCAGACACCCAAAAATAATGTTATGAGGATTAACTCTCCCAGTACACAAATATCCCAACTATAGGTAAAGCAAATATGCCTGTGACTGTCTGATGTGCTAAGGGACAAAATTAGTTTGATCTGCAAGCTTCCTTGAAATTAGTCACAAAGGTGTTAAATAGCTTGGCCAATGTTGTTTCATTTGATGTAGGCCAGCTATCATTTCTCCAATGTCTTACATTTAGATGATGCACACAAGAACATCTTATGGTTACATCAGTTTGCAAACCACATAATTTGAGAAGGCAGCCCCTTATTGTGTGCTAGTAACCTTTGTTCTTTAGACAGTACTGTTAGTTTAAAAAGTTGTCCTTTTAATTCAAACTGGTTACTGCTTGCAAATTACTTTAAATATTGAAGACTGGTTCTCATTCAGATTAATGCCAGATAATTTCATAGTTTCATAATTCCTGAATTCCTATCATCAAGCCTTGTTTAGTCCAAGTTGTACCAGTTCAGTTAAAGTTCATGGATTAGAAAATGGCACTCCATAGAATAAATAAGGTTAAGCTGTGAAACAGGTCAAAGACAATCCCATTCAAGATGGGTTCTGTTTGTCATTTCCAATAACTGGATTGAAAATAGACTTCAGGGTATTTTGGGGATCATTAACTATTGGTAGTTCTTACCATCAAACAGTAAAAAGACTTTACTTGATTAAGTAATAGTGATTTTTATCATTCGGAGACATACACTACAGAAGGTGGTAATAGTATGTAGAATTAAGTGATGTTAAATATGACATTATAACTCACATGGAAATTGTGTTCAGGGTGAAGATGGACCAGAGGGTCAGAAAGGAGAGTTTGGAAGAACTGGAGTTCGTGGACTACAGGTTAATCTGATTTTACCTTGCCACTGTTAAATTTTTGAGCTTTACTGAGATTTTGTTTTGTTAAACTGACAGCCAGCATCAATCAGATGTTTGGTATATCGTCAGTATCAGGAAAATACCAAAGAAGTTCTTCAGTCTCTTGGAAATACAGAATTAGGAAAGTGTTTTCCATCAGCCAAGGACATAGTTCATGTGTAGTATTTAGTGGGTCTCATTTGAGGATTGTGAACAGTTTGATTGTTTCTGCAAATGAAAAATATCTGCAGTATGTTTATTTACTGGATGTGACCAAATTTTGCTGAGAGAAAATAATTTCCTCTTTAATATAAGTACTGTGTGCTTCTAGGAGAGGAGAAGAATAATTAAAGTAAAGGGGCTTTGGGAGAGATATCCTAAACAAACTGGCTGCTCTAAACTGGATTGTGTCAAGCTACTTTTAGACCAGTTTGAAATATAGAACTGCACTCCAAATCCAAAATCACCTGAAGCTAGGTAGCTAATCACCAGTACTCACACAATGCTTATGTTGGCTCAATGCTGTAGCTGGTCTTCAAGCCATTATTGACATGACCATTGAGGTATACATGAGGATAGACCTTCCACTCAACATCCATAAGACCAAAATCCTATACAAACCTACTCTTAGTTCACCACCTTTCCCTTCCAAAATCAAAGGTTCACACCGAGACCCTAGAAAATGTTGAACATTCTGGGCAAAGAAAAATGGAAGAAGAAATTCATCTAACCCTAACCATAAGCTTCACCACTGGTCCATCAATACAACCTTTGATCAGTTAAGGAAAAGGGTATTTGAAAACCCCAGGCCTTGTGCATAACTCATTCTCTATGTTCCTTGCCCTACTGCACAGTTCTGAGATCTAGAATCCCTTGAGCAGGCACATTGAAGCACTGGAGAAAATTCCAACAATGTTGTATGTGCAAAGTCCTCCAAGTTCATTGGAAAGATAGTGAACCAATATCAGTATCCAATCCCAGACCAACAGTGAGGTCCAAGTTATACTCTATCAGCTACATTTGACAGATCATAATATTCACTGTCTGAACACTGGATTCCTGGAATATAACATTCCAAATGTAATAAAGGCTGCAATTAAATCTCCTTGAAGAAATACAAATATCCACTTACTCTTGGGAGATCTCTGGCACATAATCACTTCAAGTGGATAAGGAGCATTTGTGTTTGCATTGAGAATCTTTAAGCTTTGTATTGGAAGTGCCCTGTAACCCAGAGTACAGCATGGAAGGAACATAGTATTTCAGAAATTGGATACTCAAGTGCTCAGTCAAGCATCATCTGTCCTTTTTGTGAATGAGTCTGTAGTTCTCATGTTGGCTCCTGTCTCTCCTCAAACCCATAAAACAAGAGTGGATGAAAAAATCCTCGATACTGAAAGATTGCTTAAGAAGGAGGAGACTGAAGAACTTAAGAAAAGTTGTGGAGACTGTGACTGATTGTACGCAGTGCGTAACTTGAGTTTAACTGAAACATAAATCTATCACAAAGATGAACTTCATTATAATTTTTCCATCCTGCTGCCGAGTAGTCAGAGATGCTGTTGCTTTTTGTATTAATTTTTTTTCAGTAATGACAAAACTTATGTTTATTTTGGTTCAGTTTATGCAAATGTGATACAATTAGGTGTTCAGAGATGACTCACATGCACTCCATTTCATATTACACAGGGCATGGATGGAATTGATATGGTTGGAAATCCTGGACCAAAAGGACGAAAGGTGAGGAAACAAAATGCCAGAAGCCAAGCAAATGTTTTATTTTGCTTTCAGTACAAAATTCCATGGTATATGCATACATATCTGATCATCTTCCTAAACCATTATTTTTGCACCAGTCTTTCAGTCATCACCCTTAGAGTCTGTGTAATCCCACTTCTGTAACAGCAGATTGGGAAATTAAAGTGCACTAGTGGAGTTGTATAAATGAAAGTTGTTGCTTGTACTCTATCAAATTAATTTTAGTGAGCGGTAGATCACTTTGATAATCATACGCATTTAGAATTCTGTCAGCTGGCATAATACTTCTTTGAATATGTACGAGTGCACTGCAATGAATTAATCTGCAATGTGTTAGAAGTAATTTGGTTTAATCGAGTTTTCAGCATACATAATGAAGTGAGTGTACTTATTGTCAGTAATACTTCTGTAATATTAACTAATGCATAAACATGTTTGGAGAAAGGAACCATTCCACAAAATACAAGGAGGGAATCTTAAACCCTACTTCAACTGATGTTTCAAGCTTTTTTTTTGTGTAGATATCCCAGAGTAAATTACACAAAGAGTGCAATTTCCCCCTTTAAATCTGGACCATTATTCATAAAGAACATCTGAATAAAATAATGCATTGCTATATATTAAAAGTAATTATATACACAGATGACATACATCACTGGATTAACTTTTCCAAATATGGGAAGCTCCACAAAAGTTGGCAATTTCCATCTGTGAATCTCGTCTTATGTAAAATGGTTGCTATTGCATGAGCAGTCTTTGGGGTAATCAACCACACGTCAGAATGTAAAGTTGATGTCTCTCTTGATTTCTGTTATTATTCATTGCAATGACCGAGAAGTTTGTCCATAAAGTCAACATCTATCCTATCCTATTCCATTACAATATATGTAAATATGTATGAAAGTTTTGTGATATATTGCTGTATAAATTTAATTCCATCTGTCCAATCCGATGCTATTATAACAGCATCACATTGATAAGAGTATAACCAGTTGAACAATACAGTCTAATTTCTTCCCCTTTCTTATTGTTTAAGGGACAATCCGGATTCCCTGGTTATTCTGGTCCACAGGTACTTGTTGAAAACATTTATGTTTGTAAAAAGATGTATAGTGTATTTTTTTTTAAATTTATAAAGGACATGGGAAAGTTATCTGTGTAAATTGTCTTCTGAATTTTCAGGGACCAGATGGTGACCCTGGAACTCCTGGTGAAAGAGGCCCTAACGGATCAAGAGGACGCAGGGTATGTCAATTTGTTTGCTCCATGCTTTGAAATTTTTCGGTTTAGTCCCAAATTGACTTATATAAGGGCGCTGGCAAATCTAACAAAATAAATGTTTTTAGAAATCCTTCTGAAATGTCAGATGGTGCATGAATTTCCCAATGCCTAATATCTTACCATCTGCTCCCTCTATTCCTTCTAAATTGCTGTCCACCCAATTTACCCAATTGCTGATAGGTAAAACATATAAATGTCTTCCACATCTTCCAAATGCAACAGGCCATGCTTCTTTAAAGGAGTTGAGTTGTTGAAACATCTTGTGAAACATCAGGCTTGAGGAAAAATTTCTGACACTTACACTCCAGTTGCTGTTTATCAATAAAGTGTTGTGCCTTGTTCGAGAAGAATAACAAAATTTATATGGAAATATATCTTAATAAATATATATAAATATATTGCAATATTCTCTGACTGATGTTAGCCACTGCCAAAATTATTTCCTGGTTAAGGGCACCTCCTTCTGGTGCCCATTCTCCTTCCCTTTTCACCTTGGTCCACTTTCCTCTCCCTATTGGTTTCCTTCTTCTTCACACATGCACCATCTCCACCCATCATGTCCCAGCTTCTCACTTCATCCCCCCAACCCCTACCTTCACCTTCACCTGGTTTTACCTTCCAACTTGCCGGCTTTCACTCCTCTCCCCCCCGCCCCCTACCTGCTTATTCTGGCTTCTATTCCCTCCCTTTACAGTTCTGATCAAGGGTCTCGGCCCAAAATTGACTGTTTATTTCCCTCCATAGGTGCTTCCTGATCTGCTGAGTTCCTCCAGCATTTCATGTGTTGCTCTGAATTTCCAGCATTTGCAGCATCTCTTTCATTCCTGGATAAGGCAACCTTAAGAGCTTAAATGCTGTGAAAGTCATCAGAACACAAAATGATTGTGTGAAACTTGGAATATTGATCAAGAAAGAATAATGATTAGATATGTAACACCGATGGGAGCAGAGAGACTTTATAACAAATAAGAATACTTTTTGTTTGATTGAATAAAGCTTAACATTTCTGTTTAAGGGTGACTCCGGTCAACCTGGTGAGCCTGGAAACCCAGGAGAAGGAGGAACTCCGGGAACAAGGGTAAGGTACACACTTTGGGATAGAAAACTAGAAGCTTTGTTGCTAAGTTTTTTCCAGTGATTGCATGTGAAATCATTCTCACGTATATTTTCCTTATATGCTTATTAATGCTCAGAATAAAAAAGAACCACTCTCGTGCCATTACAGATGTCAAAGCAAAGCTAATTGATAACTTAAATACCAGAAGGTCCTAGAGACTTTTTTTGGCAGAATGAGATTTTTCATTCCTTATTTTAGGTGCCTAATCCACTAAATAGTAATATTTAACTTTAGTTTTAGTCAAACTTTTGGATAATTTTACAGATTTTCATTCTTCCAATTGATTCCACAAGCCAAGAGAAAAGGTGTTGCAAAAAATAATCTGCTGCTTTTGAAACCTATTTATAAAAAAATCAATGCCGCTGATGCCTGTGTTTTTATATAGTAGAGACAGCTGCATTCGAAAGCTCTACTAAATGAATAGGAATAGTAAACATATAAATATATGTTTTTAGTCTGCTCCACCATGATAGGTTCAGTTTACCTCCCTTCAAGGAAATATCCTCACAAAGATCTTTTACCAAGACACAAGAACGCTCACGACAGGAAATGCAATCGGCCAACATTCTGAAACATAATTTGGCTTGACACAGCTGAGATCACAATCTGGAGAAGTTAGGACACTGTGATTTCTTGGAGAATGAATGAAATGAATCTTCCTTGCAAGTTTATCAAATTTACAAATTGAACTCAACCACATTATAGCAAAAATTTGCAAAATGAATTTCCATTACATGATCACAGCTAAAAAGTCAAGGGGCAGATAATTCTGCATCTAACTTATTGAAGTTTGCTCTTAGCTGGATTGCTGTAGTTGCAATGATGACATGTTACCTCATTTATTAAACATATTAAGTGACCTGAACTTGTAGCTATTTGACTATATGGAAAGTTTTCTCTCTATGTGTTCGGAATTAATCAATAATCAAACATGTTGCTTTTGTATCCAAGAATTAATACACTACTCTTTTTTTCTATTTACGGTGAGGAAGATAATAGGTCAAATTTGCAGTCAATGGGATAAGTTAAAGTGTATAGGGAGTCGAAACTGAAAAGAATGATGAATACAGAACTGAAGGTATTATAGTTTAATGCATGCAGTATACAGAATATGACAGATAATCTTGTAGTCCAGATAGAGGTCGGCAGGTATGACATGGGCATTGCTGAGTCATGCCTGAAAGATCACAGTTGGAAGCTTAATATCAAAGGATATACATTGTTTTGAAAAGACTGGCAGGTGGGGGGGGGGGTGCAGTGACTTTTGGTAAAAAAAAACAAAATTAAATCCTTAAATCCTTACAAAGCGGTGAGATAAGATCAGAAGATGTAGAATCCTTGTGGGAAGAGTTAAGAAACTGGTAGGGTAAAAAGACCCTGATGGAAGTTATATACAAGCATCCAAACAGCAGCCAGGATGGGGGCTACAAATTACAAAGGGAGATAGAAAAAGTGTGTAAAAAGTGCAATGTTGCAATAGTCATAGAGGTTTTCAATATGCAGATGGATTGGGAAAATCAGGTTGGTGTTAGATCCCAAGAGAGGGAACTTGTAGAATGCCTATCCGATGGTTTTTTTTAGAGCAGATTGTGATTGAGCCCACTAGGGGAATGACAATTCTGGACTGGGTGTTATGTAATGACCCAGATTTGATTAGAATCACTCTGCAGTTTGAGAACCTAAAATTGGATTCATTAGTATTACAGTAGAATAAAAGGGAATTACAGAGGCATGAGGGAGGAGCTGGCCAAAGTTGATTGGAATTGGACACTAGCAGGGCTGATGTCAAAACAGCAATCGTTGGAGTTTCTGGGAGCAATTCAGAAGGTGCAGGAAAGATACATCCCAACATGGAAGAAGTATTCTAAAGGGAGGATGAGGCAACCATAACAAAAACTATAGCAAAAATTAATGGGAAGGAAGAGGATTGGGAAGCTTTTAAAAACCAACAGAAAACCATTGAAAAGTTATAAAAAGAGAAAAGCTGAAATATGAAGGTAAGCTCACCAATCATATAAAATATAAAAGAAGATACAAAATGTTTTTGTATAGTGACATTTATTGACAAAAGAAGGGAATGTTAGAAATGGACTTTATGAAAGTGGAAATAGTGTGGATTTTAGTAATGAATATAATAAATTTCTCCAATTTTCTGTAAGTGCAGGAAGCAACACCAATGACTGTATCAATGTACCAGAAAAAAATAGTCAGAGAAAATACCTGAGTAGGATTAATGAAGGGACTGCTCCACATATCCTACAAGAAGGAGTTTGGACTCATTTGAGTTCTTACAGCTACACCTTTGACTTGGAGAAAATAAGTGGAATTGAACAAGCTGTTCCGTATAGTAAGTTCAACTGGATGAACTAGGCAGTCTGTTTGGGAGAAGTTAAGGCCCCTACTCGCCTGATGTGAAATGGAGATGCAGTGGGTTCAGATGTCCACATTGACGTTGAGTTGGTTGACAGAGGCACCTGAGGAGTAACGGATAAAAACAGGAGCGACTCAACATTGAGTCATACACAGAAGCTGGCTCTTCGGCCCATCAGGTCTATGCCAACCTGACTTTCTGCCTAGTCCCATCTTCCTGCATCTAGATCATAGCCGTCCATACCTGTCATCAATGGATCTATCCAAACTTCTGTTAAATCATACAATTTATCCCATATCTATCACTTCTGCTGGCAGATCATTCCACACTCACACCAGTGTGATGTAGTTCTTCCTCTGACTTCCTTTAGATATTTCACGTTTCATCTAAAACCTTCTAAAAGTCTGTCTCATCCAATCTGATGGGAAAAAGCCTGCATGCATTTACCCTCTCTAAATCTGTCATAGTTTTGTATACAGTACCTCTATAAAATACCCCTCATTCTTCTCTGCTTCAGGGAATAGAATTCTAACTGATCCATCCTATCCTGGTGACTCAGCCACTGAAATAATTTTCTCCGCACTCTTTTCGTCTTATTGCTATCATTCTTATAGGTGACCAGAAATGGTGGGGGGGGGGGGGGAAGGGAGGGAGAAGGAGAGGGAGAGAGAATATGAGAATGAATGCCTAAGACTTTTGTACAACACTGTAGTCATTTTAGTATTGCACTGTACTGCTGTCACAAAAAAAAAAACAAATTTCATGATATGTGAGTGATGATAAACCTGACTCTAATGTGTCTCTGTTGTGGACTGAGAGTGCGAAGGGGGCAAGGAGAGGGAATCAAGGTTGGGAAAAGGGGGAAGGAGCAGGAAGCTTCAGAGAGACATTCTGTAATGATCAATAAACCAGTTGTTTGGAATCAAATGTCTTGCCTGGTATCTCAGGGCTGTATGTGTTTGTACCTACATCAACCCCCACCACTGGTACTCCTTCTCTGCCACCTGTCCCACACCACCCTTGTCATTCTCAACATCCTTTGCTCCCATCAGATTTACTGATTTGCTCTCTGTTCTTCATTGACAAATAAAAGACAGAGTTAGACAACCTAGCTACTGTATATCTAGGTGCCAAAGACTTTTGCAGAGTACTGTATGTGTGATGTTACTTTCAAGGAACATGCATCTGTACCCCAGGCTCCTTTGTTCTAATCCACACCTCAGTGCCCTGCCATTCACTCTCCAAGTATTATTCTGGATTTCCTTCCCAAACTGCAACACTTCACACTTGAAAACTTTAAATTCCATCTGCCATTTTCAGCTCATTTTCACAGCTGGTGCAGGTCACTTTACAAGCTTTAATAGCCTTCTCACCATCCACTATGCCTCCATTCTTGGTGTCATCTGCAATGTGCTGGTCCAATTTACCATGCTGTCATCCAAATCATGAATATAGATGACAAACAACAAGAGACACAGCAGTACTCCCTGCGGCACACCAATACTCACTGGCCTCCAGTCAGAGGGACAACTGTCTTCTAAAATTCTGTGGCTTTTTCCTTGAGGCTAATGTTGAATCCAATTGACTATTTCAACCTGAATGCCAAGCAACTGAACCTTCTGGACCAGTCTGAGATGTCCCTGACTTTGATACATTATCCAAGAGTCTTTCTCGTCTACAGAACTTCCTGTTTTCTCTCCTGATCTTCTCTTTTCCTCTCTTCGGTTCTAAGCTAAAGAGCCAGACTCTGTGCCTGAGATCTGATTGCTGCAGCTCTCCTTGGTAGGCCATCTTGACGAGAGAGACAGGATAGAGTCATTGTATGAATAACACATTTATGTAGGATGTGAGCAGACTGAAACATTATTTCTGCTGGGATTATCCAATTGTTATTGGGGTTGAATGACCATGGGATTTGAGATTATTGAAAGAAGATCTCATGAGGAAATATGGTCAGAAATCATATGATGGACCCTGTGCTGATATAGAGTGGTAGGTGAGGGTGCAGACAGAAGTATGAGGAGATACTTTGGAGGGGATGTTTGCCAATAATATAGCAACTGCACCCTTTCCAATACAGCTGATAAAGTTGCAGGATTGGTCCTTATAGTGTATGGAATGTAGTGCAGGAAATTTTAAGACCATGCACTTTGGTAGAAGGAATAAAGCCATAGACTACTTTGTAAATGGGGAGAAAATTCAGAAATCAGAGATGCAAAGGCACTTGGAAGTCTTTTGTCCAGGATTCCCGAAAGGTTATCTTGCAGGCTGAATAGGTGGTAAAGAAGGCAAATGCAATGTTAGCATTCATTTTGAGTGGACTACAATATAAAAGGATGTGATGCTGTGGCTTCATAATGCATTGGCCACACTGCAGATGGAATATTGTAAACAGTGTTGGGTCCGTTGGAGAAGGTGTGCTGGCATTGAAGCGGGTCCAGAGGAGGTTCACAAGAATTATATTGGGAAAGTTAGGGTTAATGTATGAGGAGTGTTTGATGGCTTTGGGCCTGTACACACTGGAGTTTAAAGGAATGAAGGGGATTTTAATTGAAACCTATTAAATAATGGCCTAGATAGAGTGGATTTGGAGAGGATGTTTCCTATAGTGGGGAGTCTAGGATCAGAGGGCACAGCCTTAGAAGAGAAGGATGTCTGTTTATAGCAGAGATGAGAAGAAATTTCTTGAGCCAGAATTTGGTGAATCTGTAGAATTCATTGTCACAGACAGCTCAGGAAGCCAAGTCATTGGGTAGACTTAAAGCGGAGTTGATAGGTTCTTGATTAGTCAGGCCCTCAAAGATTATGGGGAGAAGGCAGAAGAGTGGAGTTTAGAGGGATAATAAATCAACTATGATAGAATTGTGCCATACAGATGGGTCAAGTGACGTAATTCTACCCCTATGTCTTGTAAACTTATGTTCTCAGCAAACTTCTAAAAGTTCAGAAGGGTTAGGTTAGAGTGAGTACAAGGAGACCATCAAGACAGTCATTGTTGTTTCATTGGCGTTAGCAATGACGAATGGGGAACTAACCTTGAGGGCAGGCTCTCGTTGGATTGTGAAATTTAGAGATTTAATAAAATGGCTCACAGTCTTTTAAATCTAGAGATATGGTCATGGAGGTAAAGACATTGAACTAAGCATTCGATTTAATGCTGGGCTTGGCATTCATTAAGAGAGGGACAAAAGGAGATAATACTGAAGCCTCTGCTGAGGACTGATGTAGGTGGATTGTTCAGATGTTCTGAGAAGTCAAGATCTAAAGATGTAGTGAAAACATAGCTGTAGGTAAATTTTGGAAGGAGAAATGGGATTTAGAACAAAGGATGGTGGAAAAAGGTCTAGAGGTGAATTAACATTCAGTTATTAAAATTAGTATGGAGTTAGTCCATGCATGCGTGTGTCATGTCTCATGCAAAACTTCAAAAGACTATTTTAATTTTCTGCTGTTTCAGGGTTTGAAAGGATCACCAGGGCAAGCACGCATGAACGTAAGTCATTTCTAAGCATGCTGTGACCTGCAAACTCTTTCCAAAAATATGAATTTTATGATATCCTCTAGAGCCAGAATTATTAATCTTTCTTTTACAGTCATGTGAACTCCTGTTATATATTCGAAACAATTGCCGTGAGTACTATAGTTCTTCAATACATTACCATGTTTTTAAAGTAAATTAATTCCTTTTAATTACTACTCAACAGAAGACTTTGAAAAGATATAATTTGACACTTATTCATAATAACTACAGTAATGTCACTAAAGTTTTAAAAAAATGAGGCAGTAAAGTGATCAATTTCCCAGATGACCGCATTTAATTTTTGTTTTAGTGGCTTTTGAATACTCCTTTAAATACAATCCTAAACAATAGAAAAAGACTATTTAGACTATTCCATGTCATCAGGCACACAACAGGAATTTTAGCTAGTGTGATCATTTCTCTGTTAACATTTTTCTTGTGAGATAATATTAAATGCACTGAATACAACTGGGTAAAATTATTTTTAGATGAAAGCAAAATGTATTTGTTACTGAATTTCATCTCCCTAGGGGTGTATTATCTCTAAATTATAATGTAGAGTTTATTTTCAAAGGAAGTAATTAGATTTTTTTCCTTATTTTCCCCTGCCAGCTTGCTGTTCATCAAGTGAGTGTTTTTGCTCTTTTTTAATTTACAATTGCATTATTTTAATTCATTTATCAAGTCTTTATACCTCTATTCTAACACAGGGGAACTGCACTGTTGAAAGCCTATATTTTCTTGTACTTGTTGCTTTTTGTGCAGGGTGAGGGGAATTTGAGAGGGTGTTGGTGATCACGTTGCCGTTTTTAGTGTGCAGTGGGGAAGAGGGAAGGTTGCTGTTTCTCTTTGAACCTGACTTCTGTGGTTTTCTTTGTTTCTTGGCTATCTGGAGAAGACAATTCTCAGAGTTATATACTTCATACATACTTTGACAATAACTTAATGTTTGCACCTTTGAATTTGGACTGACATCCTAAATCTTTAATAACTCTGGTATCTCATTTTTGTCGCATTTTAAAAAAAGAGTATAAAAGTCCTGATGATGGGATATTAGAGATCTCAGAATTTAGTAGAAATTAGATTTTCTTTTCCTTGGAGCAAAGAGGGCTGAGAAGAGATTAAGTATATACAAGGTCATACGGCAACACGGTGAATCTGCAGATGCTGGAAGTAAATAAAAGCACAAAATGCTGGCAGAACTCAGCAGGCCAGACAGCATCTATGGGAGGAGGTAGTGACAACGTTTCGGGCCGAAACCCTTCATCAGGAGTGGCTGTCTCCAGAGATAGAGACAGAAAGATCTAGAAAGGGGAGGGAGGTGTCCAAAATAGACCAGGTGAATTTGAAGGCGGGGTGAAAGTTGGAGGTGACGTTAATGATGTCGACAAGCTCAGCATGTGTGCAGGAAGCAGCGCTGATGCAGTTGTCAATATAATGCAAGAAAAGAGGAGGACAGATAGCAGTGTAGGCTTGGAACATAGATTGCTCCACATGGCCAACAAAAAGGCAGGTGTAGCTAGGACCCATGCAGGTGCCCATGGCTACACCTCTAGTTTGGTGCAGGAAACCCTCCTGATGAAGGGTTTCAGCCCGAAACATCGTCACTACCTCCTCCCATAGATGCTGTCTGGCCTGCTGAGTTCTGCTAGCATTTTGTGTTTCTATACAAAGTCATAATGGATTTAAAGGGTACAAGTGGAAAGGAGGCATTTCCATTACTGGTTAGTTCAAGGACCATTTCAAGAGGATAGTGGATCATGAGGCAAAATATTTCCATATAGAGTTGTTACGATTTGAAATGCACTCACTGCGAGAAAAATTAAACACATTAAAAGTAATCAAAAGAAAAATGACAAATATGGAGATGTTGTTTGATAAAATGACAAAAAGACAGGAAAAAAATGGAAAAGAGAATTATAGATTTGGAAACTACAATGGAAGACATAATTGAAAGAATGAATAAAATGGAAGATGATACTACTGCCTGGACATCAGAAAGAAAACAATTTATGGAAAAAATTGATAAGCTTGAAAATTTTAGTAGTCAAAACAATATTAAAATTGTTGGACTTAAAGAAGATGTAGAAGGAGAAGATGCAATATTTTTTTTCAAAAGTGGATCCCTGAAAAATTGGAAATGGAAGAAGATACTCTAATTGAGATCGAAAGTGCTCATAGAGCCTTAAGGCCAAGATCTCAAGCTGATCAAAATCCAGGGTCAATTTTGATAAGATGCTTAAGATACCAAGATAAAGAAAAGATCCTGAAGGTGGCTGCCCAATGTGCCAAAAAGAGAAACGGGCCATTGATGATAGCAGGGAAGGCAGTTCTTTTTTTATCCTGATATAAATTATAACCTTTTGAAGAGAAAGAAGGAATTTAAACAAGCGAAAAATGTCTTATGGGAAAAGGGTTATAAATTTATAATGTGTCACCCAGCAACGCTGATAATTTTTTTGGAAGAGGGAAAAAGAAGATTTTTTTAATGATTATCGAGAAGCGGAGGAGTTTGCACAAAAACTTCCATCTATTCGCTAATTATACATGGAGACTTCCAAGCGTGATGGATTAAAGATGAAGATAGAGACAGTGAATGGAGGTGATGGACATTTAAGGATGATGCAGGGGAGAAAAGCAAAATTTCAGAAATAATAATTGAGAATAGCATTTTTTTCTTCTTATATATATACTTTTCTATGTTGCGAGGGGGCTGGGGAGCTTTGGATCGGTTACTGTGGGATACACGTGTGTAATCATGGTGATTGCCATGACCCATACAACAGAGGGGGGTAATGTTGTGTTCCTTTTTTTTCACAACATTAGTAGGGGGGTATTTTGTTTTTTTCTTTATACTCTATTTTGCTTCTATCTTTCCGCCTGGATGATTGGTGGGGACACACATAGCAACATGGATAATTTTAAAAAGATTTCCCAAGATACCATGAAAGTTGAAAGATTAGTTATTATTATAGCTTGGAGTAACATAATTAAAAAGAATAACTAATTTACTGAATTTTTAAAGTTTTAATGTTAATGGGCTTAATGGACCGGTAAAAAGAAAAGGAATTCTAACATACATTAAAATAATGAAAATAGATATAGCTTTTTTACAAGAAACGCATTTAAAAGACAAAGAACATCAGAAATTAAAAAGATACTGGGTTGCAAATGTTATTGCAGCTTCATTTAATTCAAAGGCAAGAGGAGTTGCAAATTTGGTTAATAAAAATTTACCAATTAAAATACAAAATGTATTAATTGATTTGGCGGGGAGATATGTAATTATACATTGTCAAATTTTTTCGGAACTATGGACTCGTATGAATATTTATGCACCAAATGAAAATGATGTAAAATTTATACAAGAGGTCTTTTTGAATTTGGCTAATGCACATGACAAAATATTAATAGGTGGAGATTTTAACTTTTGTCTAGATCCAGTTTTAGATAGATCAACAAAGGTGGTCACAAAATCAAAAGTAGTAAAATTAACTCTATCATTGATGAAAGATTTAAACTTGATTGATATATGAAGAATTCATCCAAAAGAAAGAGATTACTCATTTTATTCAAATAGACATAAAACACATTCAAGGATAGATTTTTTCCTATTATCAATGAATATTCAAGATAGAGTGAAAAATGTGGAATATAAAGCGAGAATATTGTCAGATCATTTTCCTTTGATAATGACAATGATAATGACAGATAAAGAGGAATCAATTTATAGATGATTTAATTCAATGTTACTAAAATGTCAAGATTTTTGTGATTTTATGAAAAAGCAGATTCCGTTCTTTTTAGATGCAAATTCCCATTCAGGTGATGATAAATTCATATTGTGGGAAGAAATGAAGGCATACTTGAGAGGTCAGATAATAAGTTATACTTCTAAAATTAAGAAGGAATATATGATAGAAATAGATCAATTGGAAAAAGAGATTACAAAATTAGAAAAAGAATCTCAAAGAAATATGACAGAAGAAAAATGAAGACAACTTATTAATAAGAAGTTACAATATAATACACTCCAGACATATTGAACAGAAAAAGCAGTTATGAGAACTAAACAGAGATATTATGAACTAGGTGAAAGATCACATAAGGTCCTTGCATGGCAGTTAAAAACAGACCAGACTTCTAAAGCAATAAATGCAATTCGAACAAGAGTAAATAAAATTACTTATAAACCTTTAGAAATTAATGAAACCTTTAAGAATTTTTATTCTGAGTTGTATAAATCAGAATCACAACATGATAGAAAGATAGAAAGATTTTTATCACAAATAACTCTTCCAAAAATAAATACGGAAGAACAGAAGGGATTAGATATGCCTTTTATATTGAAAGAGGTCGAAGAAGCCCTAGGATCACTTCAAAGTAATAAATCTCCAGGAGAAGATGGTTTTCCGCCTGAATTTTATAAAAAGTTTAAAGATTTATTAATTCCTCCTTTTATGGAGTTAATACATCAAGCGGAAAGAACGCATAAACTTCCAGAATCTTTTTCGACAGCTATTTTAATAGTATTGCCAAAAAAAGATAGAGATCTTTTAAAGCCAGCATCATACAGACCTATTTTTTTTTATTAAACACTGGTTATAAAATAATAGCAAAACTCTTATCTAACAGATTATCTAAATACTTACCAAAATTAGTACATATGGACCAAACAGGATTTATTAAAAACAGACAATCGGCAGATAAGGTAATTTGGTTATTTACTATAATTCATTTGGCTCAAAAGAGGGAGGAAATGAGTGTGGCAGTTGCTTTGGATGCAGAAAAAGCATTTGATAGATTGGAATGGGATTTTTTATTTAAAGTATTGGAAAAATATGGATTAGGAGTATCTTTTATAAAATGGATTAAAACCTTAAATATTAATCCCAAAGCTAAAGTAGTGACAAATGGTCAAATTTCAACACCATTTCAGTTAACAAGGTCAACTAGGCAAGGTTGTCCATTATCACCTGCTTTATTCGTGTTGGCGATAGAACCATTAGCTGAATTAATTAGAATGAACCCAGATATTAAGGGTTTTAGAGTTAATCAGGAAGAATATAAGATTAACTTATTTGCTGATGATGTTATGCTTTATTTAACAAACCCATTGCACTCGTTGCGTAAATTATCCTATAGATTAGAAGAATATGGGAAAATATCAGGTTATAAAATAAATTGGGATAAAAGTGAAATTTTACCTCTTACTAAAGGAGATTATAGTCAATGTCGATTAATAACTCAGTTTAGATGGCTGACAAATGGTATAAAATATTTAGGTATAAGAGTTGATAATGATATAAAGAACATGTATAAATTAAATTACTTACCATTACTGAAAAAAAATCAAGAAGATCTTGATAAATGGATGGTATTACCAATGACATTAGTAGGTAGAGTAAATACCATAAAAATGAATATATTCCCTAGACTACAATACTTATTTCAATCATTACCAATACAACTACCTCAGAAGTTTTTTCAAGAGTTAAACAAATATGTGAGGAAGTTTCTTTGGAAAGGTAAGATGTCAAGAATATCATTGGAAAAATTGACATGGAAATTTGATCTAGGAGGGTTACAATTTCCAAATTTTAAGAACTATTATAAAGCAAACCAACTTAGATTTATTGCATCTTTTTTTGAGAAAGATAAACCAGTATGGATTAGAATAGAACTAGATAAAATAGGAGAAAATACACCAGAAGATTTTATATATAAATGGGAATCTAAATGGATACGGGAAAAGAAAGAATCTCCTAAATTAAAACATTTGATTGACTTATGGAATAAGATAAATGTTGATGATGAGACAAAGAAATCTTTATTAGCAAAGAGATCTTTAATTCAAAATAGACTTATTCCTTTTACAATGGATAATCAACTTTTATATAATTGGTTTCAAAAAGGGATTAGATATATAGGAGATTGTTTTGAAGGAGGTATATTAATGTCATTTCATCAATTAAAGAATAGATATAAAGTATCAAACAATACTCTTTTTTGTTACTTCCAACTAAGAGCTTATTTAAGAGAAAAATTAGGCCAAACAATGTTATTGCCAAAATCTAATGAAATAGAAACTTTAATTCAAAAAGGAAAGATTAAAGAATTTATTTCTTATATGTATAACTTGATTCAAAAACAGGCAATTAAACAAGGAGTCCATGTCAAGACAAAAATGGGAAAGTGACTTGAATATTAAAATTGAAGAAACAAATTGGTCAAGACTATGTCTTGACAGTATGACAAATACAATAAATGTCCGGTTAAGATTAGTGCAATATAATTTTTTACATCAATTATATATTACACCACAAAAATTAAATAAATTAAACCCAAATTTATCTGATCAGTGTTTCCGATGTAAACAAGACATCGGTACTTTTTTACATTCTACTTGGTCGTGTTCTAAAATTCAACCTTTTTGGACAAATTTAAGAGTTTTATTGGAACACAACTTCCACATAATCCAATAATATTTTTATTAGGCGATATTGAAGGGATAAAACCAAAACCCAAATTGAATAAATATCAGAAAGAATTTATAAAAATTGCATTGGCAGTAGACAAAAAGGCTATTGCAGTTACTTGGAAATCAGATACATACTTAAGCATAGATCGTTGGAAAAAGGAAATATATGGCTGTATTCCACTTGAAAAAATTACTTACAATTTAAGAGATAAATATGAAACATTTTTGAAAATTTGGTGCCCTTATTTACAAAAGACAGGATTAAATATATAGGTGCTCCAAAGATGAAATAATTGGTTATTTGGGGAAATAAATAAATATATATACTAAAGTTATTACGAACTCCATGGAGCATGTGGAGATCTTCCGATATCCAGGCACTCTTTCTTTCTTTCTTTCTTTTTTTTCCCTTTCTTTCTTTCTTTCTTTCTTTCTTTCTTTCTTTCTTTCTTTCTTTCTTTCTTTCTTTCTTTCTTTCTTTCTTTCTTTCTTTCTTTCTTTCTTTCTTTCTTTCTTTCTTTCTTTCTTTCTTTCTTTCTTTCTTTCTTATATAGGGATGTTAGGGGGAGGGGTTAAGAGGAGTGGGGTAGGGAATATATATATATTTTTTCTCTCATATATTTTCTTTTATTTCTGTAATATTTGAAAATTCAATAAAAAAGTTTAAAAAAATTAATATCATTCTATGATGCTATGAAACTATTTCAAAGAGAGGATATTTCCCTGTCCAATGTGTTATCTAACTGTTAACTATTTAAATAGCAAAATTGTAGTTTATAGGGACAAAAGAACAGAACATGTGGGAAAACCTCAACAAGTCAGGCAGCATCTATGGAATGAAAAAGAGAGTTAACAATTCACATTCAATTCTGAATGAAAGGTGTATACACCATGGATATTGCCTGCCCTGCTCTGTGTTTCTGTTTTCTTCAATGTAAGACTTCCAGCATCTGCACTTTCTCTTTGGTTTTTCATCTGCAGTTTTTGGGATCTTGTTTGGAAGTTGCTTGTTGAATTTCCTAGAACAGTGGTGATTACATTTCAGAAGTATTTAATTAGTTTGAAAGCAGTCTTGATGCCATGTAACATGCTACACAAATACAAGTGTATTTTTATTTTTCTACCTTAAAAGAATGAGCAATTTCTCATTTCAGAAAGCGCTGAGTGCCCTGTTTATCCTCTGGACCTGGTGTTTGCATTGGATTTGTCTTCAGATGTTTCTGAATATGAATTCAACCGAACGAAGAGAATAGTGAAAGAATTGGTGCAGGATCTTAAAATAACCCAAGGTGCTTGCCCAGAGGGAGCACGTGTGGCAGTTCTTACCTACAGCTCCACACCAAAAATGTTCATACGATTCTCAGAACACAGGAGTGTGGAGAAATTTCTGCAATCACTGCAGGATCTAGCTTATGAGCGGTCAGCTAGAAGGCAGGATATTGGATCAGCAATGAGGTTTGTTGCAAGAAATACTTTCAAGCATAGTCGTGGCATTCTTACCAGAAAAGTAGCAGTATTTATTACTAATGGACCATCTGAAGACAAGTCAGCAATCGTGACCGCAGCTCTCGAGTTCAGTGCCTTGAACATCACCCCAGTTGTCATTTCTTTTGCTGATGTCCCTGACATACAGCTTGCCTTCCAGGTAAATGATACTATCTACTATATTTTACAACCGACGCATTTATTTGTGGTCCCCATCACATTTTCCTGTTTAAGGTTCCTATACTTGCATTTGTAATACAAATTCCTCTTTCTGTCATTGACCCCATCTGCCAATGGGATCCCAATGTAAGGATGTAAATAAGACCATTAGAACTGTATCAGGCCATTTGGCCTGTCAGGTTTGTTCTGCTATTCCATCATGGCTGATTGATTATCCCTCTCAACCCCATTACCCCGCTTTCTCCCAGTAACCTTCGATGCCCTTGCTAATCAAGAACCTGTCAACCTCTGCTTTAAATATACCCAACGATTTGGCTCAGCCACCTGTGGCATTAAATTCCACAGATTCACCAACTTCTGGCTAAAGAAATTCCTCCTCATCTCTGTTATAAAGGGATGTCCTTCTATTTTGAGGCTGTGCCCCCTCATCCTAGACTCCCCACTATTGGAACTCACTATTGGAAACATTTTCTCCACATCACTTCTATCTAGGCCATTCAATATTAGATATGTTTCAATGTGATCTGCCCCGCCACCCCCATCCCCCATTCTTTAAACTCCAGTGAGTGCAGGACAAAAGCCCCTGAGCCTTCATTTTCAATTTTTAAAATTAATTTTCCAATAAAGAAAAAGATACAAATCAGAGGAGAAGTTTTAACAAATACATAATACAAGAAACGTAGTAGCAGCAAAAGAATATATACTGTCAAGGTCAATTGAATAAAATATTAAGCTGTTCTATATAGTATATAAACAAGAAAACACAATTCCTCTTGGCAAATCGTAATGAGAAAAAAAGATTGGAAATTTCATTAATAAGGAGAAAAAAAACCCTGCTAAACTAACCAAAAGCAAAAAATAAAAGAAAGATTGGTCCATTTGAGGATAAAATTAGAAAAAAAGAGGAAAGAAAACATCCTTCCAATCATCTCTGAACCTTCGCGGATAAGGGAGAACAAAAGAAAAGAAAAAAATTTTCCTTATTAACAATAAAAAGAGAGAGAAAAAGTTAAGTCATATGAAAATATTGAATAAAGGGTTGCCAGACTTGCACAAAGTTAAAGGATGTGTCAAATGTCTGGCTTCTAATTTTCTCCAAACTTAAACAGGACATAATGGAGGTGAGCCAGTTAAAAACAGTAGGTAGATAGGTAGATTAGAATCTTTCCAGTATAACAAGATAGCTCTCCTAGCCAGTAAAGTGGAAAAGGCTATCACATGTTGAGCAGAAGCAGGAACTCTTCCTGCTTCCTCTGGAATAATCCCAAAGATTGCCCTAAGTGAATTGGGTTGTAAATCCACACCTATCACTTTTGATAATATTCTAAACACATCCCTCCAAAAATTATTTAACTTTACACAGGACCAAAACATATGAGTTAGAGTAGTCACCTCAGTGTTGCATCTGTCACAGGTGGGGCTTATATTAGAAAAAATAAGCGCTAATTTATCTTTTGACATATGGGCCCTGTGTACTATCTTAAACTGAATTAGGGAGTGATGTGCGCAGATAGATGAATTATTAACTAGATAATAAATTTTACTCCATTAATCATCTGAAAGTGAATGTTGAAGTTCTGTTTCCCAAGTACGTTTAACCTTATCATTAGGCATCATACGTGCATTCATTAACTATTTATATATAGTAGCTGTTAATCGTTTTTGAAATGGTTAAGCTGAAAAATAGAATAAATCAAATTTGGTGAATAAGCCAATGGATAATTTGATAAAAAATCACGTAAAAAATTCCTAACTTGTAAATAGCTAAAACAATGTGCACATAATTATCCATTAACTGCGAAAAAGACATTAAACAATGCTCTGAAAACAAATATAATAAAGTTTTTATTCCCTTAGTTTTCCATATTAAAAAAACCTTATCCAGCGTTGATGGTTTAAAGAAAAAGTTAGAATAGATATTACTAGAGAGTACAAAGTTATTTAATTCAAAAAATCTATGAAACTGAAACCAAATTTTTAAAGTATGTTTAACAATAGGACTAAGACCTTGTCTTAACTATCTTAGAGAATGAAAAAGGAAGAGGATCTCCCAGTAAAGAAGCTAAAGAAAACCCCCTTACCAAATTCTCCTCCGGATGTAACCATGAAGGGCAATCCCGGTTATCTATACCATGAATCCAGAGGGTGATATAACAAGTATTACTTGCCCAATAATAAAATCTAAAATTTGGTATTACCAGTCCTCCAACCTTTTTTTGATTTTTTGCAATAAAAATTTATTCACTCTGGAATTTTTATTATTCCAAATATAAGACAAGATCATGGAATCTATTTTATCAAAAAATATTTTTGGAACAAAAGATGGAACTGCTTGAAATGTATATCAAAATTTCGGTAAAATAACCATTTTTATATAATTTATTCGACCAATTAATGACATTGACATAGGCGACCATTTAGAAAGCGCTTGTTGAGTATATTCAATTAGAGGGGAAAAATTATACTTATATAGGTCTTTAAAAGTTTTAGTAATTTTAATACCAAGGTAAGTAAAATAGATTTTAGCAATATTAAAAGGTATTTGATCATAATAATCAGAATAATTATTAATAAGAAATAGTTCACTTTTATGCAAGTTGTGTTTATGTCCAGAGAAAGTACTAAATTCTGTAAATATAGTTAACATAAAAGGAGTAGATTTCTAGCGTCTGAAATGTAAACTAATAAATCATCCGCATATAGCGAACCCCAGAGCCTTCAAACACTCCTCATATATTAACTAGTTCAATCTGGAGATCATTCTTGTGACCCTCCTCTGGACCCTCTCCAATGCCAGAAAATGCTTTTTTGATAAGGGGACTATGAACTGCTCACAGTGCTCCAAATTCAGACTGACCAATGCACTATAAAGCCTTAGCATTGAACATTTGCTTTTATATTCTAGTACTCAAAAAATGAATACTGACGTTGAATTTGCCTTCCTTACCAACAGCTCAGCCTGTAAGTCTTCCTTCAGAGAATTCTGCACAGGGACTCTCAAGTCCCTTCGCACTTCCAATTTCTGAATTTTCTCTCCATTTAGAAAATAATCTGTGCATTTCTTCCTTCTCAACAATTAAAGTACAAAGTAAATTTATTATCAATGTCACCATATACAACCTTGAGATTCATTTTCTTGCAGGCATGCTCAATATATCCAATAACCACAATTGAATCAATTAATTACTGCACCAATAGGACACTCAACCAGAGTGCAAAAGATGACAAAATGTGCAAATACAAAAGAAAGAAGAAGAAAATAACAATAAAAATATAAATAAACAAGTATATAAATAAATAGCATGAATATGAGATGCAGAATACTTGAAAATTAGTTCATAAGTTGTGGGAACATTTCCGTGATGGGGCAAGTGAAGTTGAGTGATGTTCAATTAATAAGAATGCCTCATATAGCACGTACTGGAGCAGCACAGCTGTTTTAGTCTGTTACTAGAAGTGCTCCTCTGTTCAGCCAAGGTGCCATGCAGAGTGTGAGAAACATGCCCCAATTAGGCAGCATTGTGTCCCAAATAAATGAAGGTAATCATGGCTATATTCTTGATTAGTTTTTGTTCTTTAAGAATCGTCTCAAATAAGTGGCTGCCCAAATAAATGATGCCCCATTTAACCAGAAACCATTGTATCAGATGATTGGATCAGATAGTGTGAGCTGAACTAAAACCAGAGATTTTGCAAAATAGTATATACAAACTTGAGAAGAAGAATTATGATGTTGATGAAATTTCATACTGTAATAAATATAAAGATCAAACATTGAAGGAATCTTGTGGAGGTGGAAAGAGAATTAATTACGATTCCTGTCAGGAGACTGACCAAATAAGTTGAGGTTGTCTGTATTCTTTGATCACCCTTTCAGTGAAAAAGTTTCTGCTCATGTTCCCCTTAAATTCTTCACCTTACACCCTTAACCCATGAACTCTGGTTATAGACTCATCCAACCTCAGTGGAAAAACCCTGCTTGCCTTCTAAACACTTCATAATTTTGTATACCTTCAAGTTGTAGAACTTATTGTTCTTTGAAATTTTAATGTCCTGTCTTTCCTCCTGAGAAAGGTTGATGATACAAGAACGTTTCGAGTAGCCTCATTGTCAGAACAGCAGCGACAAGTCCAGGAGCAGTTACGCACAATCCGATTATGCACCTTCTGTTTCGGTATGACTTCATTTGTATTTAGTTGTTAGTATAGTAAATCAAAATTTAACAACAAATACTTACAGAGGTTATGTTTCTCTGCATTGTTGGTATGAAACAATAGGAAGATGGTTTAAGTATAAAATTAAAAGTACTTGATCTGTGCAGATTCCCTATATCTAAGCATTCAGATTTCTTCTTTCTTCACAGATATGTGTCAACCAAGGGCCCAATGTCAACGCAATATGTCCCCACCTCCAATCTCAATCAGCATGGACATGGCTTTTGTTGTTGATGGTTCACACAATATGAAAACAATGGACTTTGAAAGAATTAAGTATTTCCTCACTTCAATGCTGGATATGTTTGTGATTTCAAGAAGACCAGACATCAGTGATAATTATGCCAGGGTGGCAATGGTACAACACTCACCAGCAGATTACGTCCCTGGTACTGGTCGAAAGCCAGTCAATCTGGAATTTGGGTTTTTGAAGTATAACAGCAAAAATATAATGAAGAAGTACATTAAAGAATCATTTAATAAGTTAGATGGACCCTCTAGGGTTGGCCATGCTATTGAATGGACCATGAATAATGTTTTTAGCAGCAACCCAGTTGCACGCCGTCATAAAGTGATCTTTGTAATACTTGCGGGAGGAACAAGTGCTCTTGGCATGGAAAAGCTAAGCATAGTGTCTAAGGAAGCAAGGTGCAAAGGTTTTGTGGTCTTTACAGTTTTCCTTGGGAAGGAAATTGGTGGAGTCAACCTGGATACAACTGTTAGTTTTCCTTTTAACCAACACTTTATTCACCTTGGTGGGCTGCTCGATTCTGAAATGAATTACGCCAAAGGTTTCACTCGGGCCTTCCTGAAAAGTCTCACACGTAAGTTACGCTTAATGTAAAATTAAATTTAAAAAGGTGACCCTGTATTTACATAGAGAAATTTCTGCTTCTATATTAGCCAGACCTTTGATAATGTATTTCTTTATAATTATTTTCAGTTTTCTGTATTTGCAGACTTCAAATTCTGCTTCCTTTTGTGCAATGAAAGGTACCAAGGGATAAAGGGCTAAGTAGCTCCATCATTATGCTGATTTCCGGCTGTAGCTTGCCCTGGTTAACTGCTCTGTCACATGAGGAATGTAGCAAACTGGATGCATGAAATCCAAGACTGAAAACAGAAAAAACTGAAAGTAGTCAGGAGGTCAGAGATTTGGGGTGAAGTTCCTTCATGAAGGAGAGGAAATAAATGTGTTAAACTGTTCAGAAGCGAAGGGGGAACAGATCAGAGGGAATATTTGTGATCGGGTGAAAATAAAATTGTCAAGGTAATAATTATTTCACAAATTGCACTGGACAACAAAGATTATGCTTCCTGAATACCTTTAGGGGTAGCTTATGGAGTTTGCACTGCTGATCATGAAAATCACCGTGAAATTTCTTATTGCATACTTTAAAAAAAATCACCTATACTTGCTATTTCAATTCATAATTTAAGTCAATTAAAATGATGCCCGCAATGTAAACTGAAAAGTTCTCTATCTTGTCCAGGCATACCTCGACATGCTTAGGCAAGGCAGATGCTGCATGGCAGGACAGGTGTTAAAAAGGCTAAAAATTTCCATGAAAGATTTTGATATTTGCAACAGATGTTTCCTAGACTAGGAAAGCATTTTGTTGGTCCACAAATCAAGCAGGTCATCAACAATAGGCAATTTGAAAAATTTCTAGTGGGACTGGAAAAAATCACATGGAAGGAAATCAAGGATGTTGTTGAAAATGCTCTGGGCAACTACAGAGTACCAAACAACGGGCAGACAGCTGGTTGAAAACATGCTTCAAGCATACAAAACCATGAAGAGCAACATGTCACTAAAGATTCCTTGTCTACATTCCTATTTAGCGTTATTTCCTGCAAATCTTAGTGCTGTCAGTGATGAGCATGGTGAAGGTTTGTCCAAGACATTGCAATCACGAACAAACAGTCTCAGGGCAACTGGAATCCATCACTGCCAGCTGATTATTTTTAGACACAAGTGAGGAGTCCTAGGCACTGAGTGCAAATCAAAATCATCAACAAAACATTTTTAGCTTAGTTGAACTATTGCAGAGCATCAGCACCATTATGCAATTAAACACATTATATTCAATAAAAGTTCATTTCCTGTTTTTTTCAAATTCCTATGTGATACAAGTAGTCTGAGATTATATTTGTGTCAACTTCAAGCAGTCTATCATAAACAAAAAAAATTCTGAGAAAGCAACAAAAGAACTTGTCCAGTGTCAGTTAGAAACAGGAAAAAGTTAAAAAAAAGAAACAGATTGTAACATCTCCAACCTTCTTAAGAGGTCATGGAGCTTGCTAACCCTTCCTCATGATAGACTGGCGTCCTATTGGGGGAGGATTCTCGTACACTCAGTCGTTTCACGCCATGAAAACCGGCATAAGCACCAGCCTGATGAGCCTATAAAGCTCAGGACAAACTTCAACTTTAACTTTGTTCACCCTCTGACTTCTGTGTGTTCTCAGATAACTGGTGAGAATCTCAGTATTTTCTCTTGGTTAACTAGCCTCCTTTGGGAAATTGCTCTGGACATTTCAATGACATTTCATTGCTCTCAATACTTGCCCGAAGTCTAGTCATGTAGTCAATGATATTGTACCACTTTTTCCACTTCCATAATGCCCTATTCTTATGACCATTAGGAGCGTGAAGACCCACTCTTAGTGATTCAGACACATCTTCATCCCCTCAGCCATCTGATTACTGTAGGGACCCTAAACACAGTTTCATTATTCCTTTTTTGCACTTTTTATTTGCTTTGTCATTTACAATCATATTTTACTTTGCACTGTACTGCACAAAACAGCAAATTTCTTGTCTTAATATAAGGTGATAATAAACCTGATTGTGAGCCTGACTCTGAATGTTTGAAGCAATGGCTGTAAGATCTGAACCAGTTCAGCAGAATGATTTAAGGAGATCAGAATGGATGTTAGAATCAGAATCAAAATCAGGTTTAATATCATCGGCATATGTTGTGAAATGTATTAACTTTGTGTCAGCAGTATAATGCAATATAGAAAAAAAACTTGTGAATTACAGTAAGTGTGTGTGTATATATAATAGTTAAATAAGTAGTGCAAAACTTGTCATGGGTTCAATATACATTAAGAATTCAGATGGCAGAGGGAAAGAAATCTTTCCTGAATCATTTAGCAATTAATACTAAACAAGTCAGTTCCAGCCTTTATGTAGAAAATACTGCAGGAGCACATTCTTAAACTGTTCTGTTTAAATTATAAGTTTAAGACATGTGGCCTGAGAGACCTTTTTATCAACACTTCCTGATATCTTTAATCACCTTAAAATATCCCAGTTAGACCACCTATTAATCCGATGTCAATTAATTCATGTATCCATTGGTACAGATTACATCATCAGTATTAAGTGTGTCTGTAATTTGCTAAATTGGGCAATAAAATGCATTGCCTCTACTGTGTTACAGGTTCAAGTAATTCTCAAAGATCTTTGGACTGCAAATGCTTCAGTGCAGGAAATTGAACAGGACTTTATACATTCAGCTTTTATATTTACCTGCTTGTCCTCAATATTTTCACCTGTTCATAAATCATTCCCAAATCTTTGGCCTTTTCCAATGTTTATAACAACTTCCATCATTTATTCTTTTGCTGTCACTCCTGCAGATCTGAATCTATTTCTGTAAACTTCACCTGCACATGATGTCGCAAAAGGAAATACAGCAAATCTGGGATTGGGGCTAAGTCTGATGTTTTCATAAAAAAACCTTTAGAACAAAGTCAATTAATCCTAATATATATGTAATCATCACTGATGGTTTTAATTTTGATGTATTCAAAAACAAAGATTAGGGATTTGGATATGCTTACTTTTTTTAAACTTTCTTTTTAAATCTTTTTATTAATTTTAAACAAACATAAATGGAACATGAATACAAAGTATTTGAGAGTACATAATTCATAGTTTAAATAGACATTCATATAATAATAAAATTATAACCTCCCAAATTCATAACATTAATAAACACAAAGATAAAAAGAGAAGAAAAAAAAGACCCCAGAGAAAAAAAAGTAACAAAAAAACACTAACCAACATGGGCCATTGAATAATGTTAAGTAAATATACAGTAGTGCCAATAACTCCGAACCTCCATCCAAATAATTAAGGATAATATAAGTAAGGTTTAGGAAAAGACAATTCAACTCATATGAAAATGTTGAATAAATGGTCTCCAAGTTTCATCAAATTTAACTGAAGGATCTTGATACTTTTGATACATTTTTTAAACTAATTTTACTAAAATTTGCTTTTTACAGTTGAAATCAATGATTACCCTTCTCCACAATTAAAGGAGGAATGCGATGCTTTACCTGAAAGTACAAGGTATGTTTTAAAAGGCATTGGATTTTAAATTTATACTTAAGTCTTCAGTATAAACACATGACCTCTTTATTAGATGCACTTATAGACCATTTTGTTAATGCAAGCACACAATCAGCAAATCATGTGGCAGCAACTCAATACATAAATGCATGCCGACATGGTCAAAAGTTTCAGCTGTTGTTCAGGCCAAATATGGAAAAGAAGTGCGATCTAAATGAATTTGACCATGAAGTGATTGTTGATGCAAGACGGGGTATCTCAGAATGTTTTTTATTTAGAGATACTGTGTGAAATAGGCTCTTCCAGCCACAGCCTCTTGCCTAATCACAGTATAATTTACAATGACAAATTGACCCACTAACAGTCTTCAAACTGTTGGAGGAAGCCAGACCTCCTGGAGGAATCACACATTCCACAGGGCAGATGGTCAAACTCCTTACAAGTGGCACTGGGATTGAACTTCCAATTCCGACACCCAGAGCCGGATTGTTAGCATCCTGCTAACTGCTAAGTTATCAAGGCATCTGAATTTCAGATCTTCTGGGGTTCTCGCACACAACAATCTCTAGAGTTCACAGAGAATCGTGCCAAACAAAAGAAAGTCATCCAGTGAGCGGCATTTCTGTGGGCAAAGATGCCTTGTTAATGAGAGAGATCAGAGGGGAACGGCTGGATTGTTTCAAACTGACAGGAAGGGAATAGTAACTCAAACAGCCATGCATTAGAACAGTGGTGTGCATTGAACATCTCTGAACACATGTCAAATGGGATCTTGAAGTGATGGACAACAGCACCAGAAGGTTATACTGGGTTCCACTCCTGTACGTAAAAATATGGCCATTCAAGTTATTTTTAGACTCTCATGCCAGTTGTGTAATTATTGCTTGTTTTGCAGAGAATATGATTACATACTTGTGGAAAATGATTACCTAATTCACGATCAGAGCAGCACAGGTGAGAAACAAGACGATTTATATAATTTTACAATGCAATGTCTGCAGGCTCTTTTTCCCCTAAGTTATTTAAAACTGTAATATATGCACAGTTAATGTACACATAGTATTGGAAGCAAAGCATTTGAGCAGCCACTGTTATAATTACAGCAAAGTAATTTGCTGTCTGCTCATGGATTATTTCCATGTTGTTGAAATTTATCAGTGGTATAGTTAGCCAAAGGCATTAGGACCACTGGAATTTCATGCCCCCAGGACAGCTGTAAACTTTGTACTGGCCAAGGCATCTGGGAAACTCCAACACAATCAATCTTAGCATATCTTATGAGATCTTCTATTGCATCAGAGCCTTTCTTCCAGAAATTACCCTGTGCATGAGCTGATCAAATTCAGAATTGAATTGTAACAATTCATTGAAATCTGCATCAGAAGTTCAAGAATCACATCCGAGACTTTTGGATATCATTTCTGACCACAATGCAGTTATCATCAGATAGTCCACAGGGCAACATAAATGAGAATGTTATTCAAAATTCCACCCTGCTCTCTATAGATAGACATAGAATATGCTGTGTTCATAAAACCAAAAGGTAAAGGAGCAGAATTAGACCATTTGTCTTATTGAGTTTGGTCTGTCTTTCAATCATTATTTTTTTAATCCCCTTCTCCTGCCTTCTCACTGTTTTCCTTAACCCTCAAGGACCTTATTTTAATTAAGGGCTGAGAAGATGTTTGTTCAGACTGATCAAATCATTTAGTCTCATTTCTGTGTGAAGGGAGATTGGTTGACAATTTACCTCCTGTGCTCCCATGTTACAAGTGTCTTCCTTTCTGAAAAGTCATAACTGGCTGTAAATATGCTTTAATATGTTCTGCAGTCTCTAAAGTTGCATTACAAGTATGTTTTTTAAAAATTAAACATTTTTGTTCAATTTGATGTATTTTAACCAATGCTGCAGTGGCAACTTTGAGACCCGTTGCTATATAAGAACAGTGTACCGGATTTTATGGTAAAAATATCAAAGTTATCAGTTTTTCGTAATCAAGTCAGAGAGCAACTCCAATTACATGTACAGTTAAACACAGAATCAGAAATTTGTTTTCAAACTTTTCCTAGTTGTTTTGTGGTTGATTCACTATCCATGTCCATTACCAAAGTACTTGTCAATGGAATGCATTGAACATTCAGAAAATAAACCAGTGCTACTATACAACTGAACTTCTAATGACACGATAGCTTAATTACTTCCAAGAATCTTTTCTAGCACTGAAAACGTGTTTTTTTTTGCAATTTAGTTGAAGTTGAGGAAGAATTTGAAATATCTGCAGAGGGACCAGAAGCAAACACACTTCATGGTAAATGCAATGGAATAATTGCATGCACTTCTTTTCCAAAGCTCTTTAAAACATTTACTCCAACATATTTCAAATATGTTATCCAATTTTTGCCTTTATCTCTTAATCTCAGTCTTGTTTCTCTTTCCATATTTTAGTTTTGGTATGTGATTTAGCATGAAATAAGAATTCTAGTCAATTCTGTTTTGATGTTATAGCACACATTAAAAGGTATTCGACTACATTCACACATGTGCTAAATCATCTGCAGAGAATGCTAAACTGGTGTGATGCATGTTCTTGTGACAAATTTCATGGTCCTTGGGTGGGGGTGGATGTAATGATCCCTGCAATATTTTGGTCCATTAGAAAATCTAGTCATTCATTCTGGGAAAAACAATCCTGTTATGTTATTGCTTCATTTTATTGCAGATGAGTGATCCCTCGACAATGATATGTGAAGATGCTAGGACTATGACTTAAAGGACTATGACTTTGACAATGGTCTGCAAGTTTGGCAACAATTCTGGTATGGCGGATGTGAAGGAAATAAACATCAATTCAATACCCTTGTAAAGAAATCTGCCTCAAATTACACTAGAAAATGTTGTAGAATTATGTGCAGTGAAATTATCAACAATATAGAAAATCTGCAGATGCTGGAAATCCAAGCAACACACACAAAATGTTGGAGGAATTCAGCAGGCCAGGCAGCATATATGGAAAAGAGTGCAGTTGACATTTGAGACTGAGACCCTTCATCAGGACTGAGCGGTCTCGACTGTTTACTGCTTTCCATAGATGATGCCTTGCTTGCTGAATTCTTCCAGCATTGTGTGTGATGTGCAATGATACAATTGTTTCAGAATCTGTATACTTGAGGGCTCAGTATTCTTATCCTATGAATTAGTCAGAAAATATCAACTTTGACTTGGGCCATGGTTGTATGTGAACCTGGACTGTGGTGGAAGAGAGCAATGTCAGCTACAGACTAAAATGATCATCCTTTTTGCTGGAATTTTCTGCTTGAGCAAGTAAATAAGAGTAAATGGCTGTGATGCCCATTGTAATTGAATAGCTCTCAGCCATTCAGTGTTGAGACTCATTCATTTGCAATAACTCTTGTAGTACAAGGAGTGCAAGGCTTCAAGAGGAACAGAATTCATTATACAGGGAAATTGACATAGAAGAGATAAACAAGCATTAAGTATAAAGATGTGAATTGTATTATTTTATCTGCACAAATTAGAAGTTAGCTTTTTAAAAAAATAACATGCACCTGTTTCCAAAGTGCGAGACCAATATCACTGCAGAGTAAATGTTGAAACTTGTAAATATATACTGCTCATAACTTGAATCTACCTTAGACCTTAACGAGTCCTTAGTGTGCTAGATTCTGTGTCAGGGCATGGAAAAGCTCCGTTAGTACCCAGGATAACTTCATTTCATTAACACGGCTTTGTCGTATCATGTAGCGAACTCCTTTATGCGCAGCAAATGTTTATACTCAGAATTTGTTCATGCATGTGTTCCATCTACAAAAATACTGCTTCTTGATTTGAAATAAAACAAAGTAACCTAAAGCTACAGTTCCATTTCTATTTCATCATTTCCTGCACACTCATGAACATGATTAGGAAGAAAATGTGCATGTGAATAAAATCATTCTGCCAGCAATGGTAGCCCAATCAAGCAATAGAAATACACATCTTTTAGGCAGTTCACAATATTCTGAGGTTATGAAGTGAAAATAGGATTTATTTGTAAGTTTTAATTAAGAAGAAAAGATGAAAAAATTGTCACATGTACATTGAAACAGACAGTGAAATACATTGTTCACATCAAATCAAATGAGCAAAAATTGTTCTGGGTAGCTTCTGATGTCAGCATGGCATGCCCACAAATCTCCAACCCTATCTGTATGTCTTTGGAATATGTGAGGAAACCGATGCACCCAGGAGAAACCCATGTAAACTTGCAGAGAACATAAAAACTCCTAACAACCAATGGTAAGTATTGAACCCTGATCTTGTAGCTCCACCTTTGTGCTAACTGCTATGTGACCTGAGAAATGAATTATAGAGACATAAAGAAGAACAGATTCCTGGCTGTTGACAGTATTACATGATAATTTCTTTGGTCATGAATTAAGGGCCAGTAATATCCATGAAGAGTGAGGGTTGGAGAACCGAGGAAGGAGAATGTGGGAGGAGTGTGATGGTTGAGGGATAGGGTTCCTTGCAGGGAAGACTGAGGAAGGGACTGTTGCTTCCATTTTGATGCACAAAATGTCCATAGAGATAAAATAGTCTCTATCCCAGGTCCTTGGGTGACAAGTAAGATTGAACAGCTGAAACTTTTTCAGCCACAGGCCTTACTTCAGAATCAAGATCGAATCAGTTTCAAGTTCAATTACGCATTTCCACTTAGCTAACCAGTGATGAGGGTGGGGGTGGGAAAGGCAGGAGCTACTTTGAAACATTGATAAGCCAGGTACAATGACACTATTATGACTAAGAACAGAAAAAAATTGTGCATTCTGGTTTATATTTGACATTTTAATCTCATTCCTTTCAGAGGGAATTTGATTGGCAATTTACTAACTGCAGTGCCAATTATTGGGTCTATTTTCCTGTCCACACCCTTGTGAAAGAACTTTGCTTGCAGTGTAATTGAAGTAAATATCATTCATTGCAGGCAGGCCAAGTGTAATGTTGCTATATCTATTTTTTTAAACCACAGAAATTGCCAATGTATTTTAATTTCCCACCTATCCTATTGTTTACAATTCTCCATTCTGTGAAAATAATATCCTTGTGATCTCTCACAACTAATCCCTGACTAATCTAGTTATTGCTGTGATTTGCTTGCTTCTGTATTCATAAGATTTAGAATGTAGAACAGATCAAGCCCTTCAACCCATGGTGTTATGCCAAACTAATTGACCATGTCCCTGTCTTCTCTGCATGTTCTTGAGCCTATCTAAAAGTTTCTAAAAACATTAAAGTTTCTTTAATGCTTTCAACTGCTGTACCTGTAGTGCCACCCCTGACCCCGGCTGTTGACACAAACCTTGCTTTGTACATGTCCTTTGTTCTTTTCTTCTCATTAAATACATGCCCTCTAGTAATGGGCATTTTAATCTTGGGAAAAGTATACTATCTTTGCCTTGTATAATTTTATAGACTTCTTTCAAATCTCCCTTCAGCCTTTGTCATCCAAGAGAAAACAGTCCCAGATTGTCTAACCTCACCTCATAATACATTTACACGAAACCAGGCAGCATCCTGGTAAACCTCCTCTGTGCTTTGTGGCAGGGTTGAAATCTGTTTGATTTAGTTATAAATAATTGTTCAAATAATCTTTAAAAACATTTAAATAATTTATTTCATGTGAATATCATTTCACGTTGAGAGAAGAAATAGGATATTACTTGAAAACATGCAAATATGTTCAGTTGAAACTTCTGAGAATCAGTAGGCAAGGTATTCTTTTATGGTATTGAGCACTGAATCTGCCATCAACTTGTAAGGGCCTTCATTCAATCTTCAGCATGCGATTGATTGCTCATGTCTGCCAGAATTGCTGGGGTGGGGTGGGGTGGGCAATACAGTACACGCCATACTCGTTCCATAAAATGACTGATGCATGAACATAACGTATTTATAACACCTTCAGCAAAGCCTTCTAATCTTCCTGTAAGAGTTGAGAATCAGGTTTAGTATCACTGGCATATGTCATGAAATTTGTTGTTTTATGGGAGTAGTGCATTATGGGATATAATAATACAAGCTATAAATTACAATAAGGATATAAAAAAAAGAAAATTAAATTACTTAAGTACTGCAAAAAGGGAGGAAAAATTACTGGGGTAGTGTTTATGGGTTCACTGTCCATTCAGAAATCTGATGGGGGGGGGATGTGGGGGGGAAGAAGCTGTTCCTGAAATGTGTGTGTCTTCAGCTTCTATATCTCCTCCTTGATGATAGCAATGGAAGAGGGCATGCTGTGGGTAACTGGGGTCCTTAATGATGGATGCTAACTTATTGAAGCATTGCATTTTGAAAGTATCCAGAATGCTAAGGAGGCTAGTGTCCATGATAGAGCTGGCTGAGTTTACAACTTTCTGCAACTTTTTCCGATCCCATGCAGAGGTGTCTCCATATCAGGTGGTGATGCAACAAGTTGGAATGCTCTCCACATCAGTAAACTTCACAAGTGTCTTTGGTGACATACCAATTCACCTCAAACTCCTAATAAAATATAACCACTGTCTTTGTAATTGCATCACTATGTCGGGCCCAGGATACATCCTAAAAGATGTTGAAACCCAAGAATTGAAACTGCTCACTCTTTCCACTTCTGATCCCTGATGAAGAATGGTGTACATTCCCTTGGCATTTCCTTCCTGAAGTCCACAATCAATTCCTTGGTCTTACTAATGTTGAGTGAAAGATTGTTACTGTGACACCACTCAACTAGCTGATCTCTCTTGTTCCTGTATGCCTCCTCATCACCATCTGAAATTCTGCCAACAAGAGTTGGGTGTAGACAGATTAGAACAGTGGGCTAAGCATGCATCCGTGAGGTGTGCTAGTGTTGATTGACGGAAAGGAGGTGTCACGGTCCGGACTGTTGACCCCTCATTTCAGTTAGTTTCCTTTTCCCCATGTTCCACTGGGATCCTAGATTAGGGCACCTGATCCTTATATGAACCAGCAGAATAAAAACTCCGGCTTTCATCTACTCGCTGCTGGTTCGTCACCTCAGCAGTGCGGCTATGCTCGTTCCGGGCCGCCGAGAATGAGTCCAGTTGAGTCGCATCGGTCACGAGCCAGTGGTCCGCAGTTCCTGGGTCGAGTCGAGAGCCAGTGGTCCGCAGTTCCTGGGTCGAGTCGAGAGCCAGTGGTCCGGAGTTCCTGGGTCGAGTCGAGAGCCTGTGGTCCGGAGTTCCTGGGTCGAGTCGAGAGTCTGTCGTCCGCTGTTCCTGGGTCGAGTCAAGAACCTGTCGTCCGCTGTTCCTGGGTCGAGTCGAGAGTCTGTCGTCCGCTGTTCCTGGGTCGAGTCGAGAGCCTGTGGTCCGGAGTTCCTGGGTCGAGTCGAGAGTCTGTCGTCCGCTGTTCCTGGGTCGAGTCAAGAACCTGTCGTCCGCTGTTCCTGGGTCGAGTCGAGAGTCTGTCGTCCGCTGTTCCTGGGTCGAGTCGAGAGCCTGTGGTCCGGAGTTCCTGGGTCGAGTCGAGAGCCTGTCGTCCGCTGTTCCTGGGTCAAGTCGAGTGTCTGTCGTCCGCTGTTCCTGGGTCGAGTCAAGAACCTGTCGTCCGCTGTTCCTGGGTCGAGTCAAGTGTCTGTCGTCCGCTGTTCCTGGGTCAAGTCGAGTGTCTGTCGTCCGCTGTTCCTGGGTCGAGTCGAGTGTCTGTCGTCCGCTGTTCCTGGGTCGAGTGAAGAGCCTGTGGTCCGGAGTTCCTGGGTCGAGTCGAGAGTCTGTCGTCCGCTGTTCCTGGGTCGAGTCGAGTGTCTGTCGTCCACTGTTCCTGGGTCGAGTGAAGAGCCTGTGGTCCGGAGTTCCTGGGTCGAGTCGAGAGCCTGTCGTCCGCTGTTCCTGGGTCAAGTCGAGAGTCTGTCGTCCGCTGTTCCTGGGTCGAGTCGAGTGTCTGTCGTCCGCTGTTCCTGGGTCGAGTCGAGAGCCTGTCGTCCGCTGTTCCTGGGTCGAGTCGAGTGTCTGTCGTCCGCTGTTCCTGGGTCGAGTCGAGAGCCTGTCGTCCGCTGTTCCTGGGTCGAGTCGAGTGTCTGTCGTCCGCTGTTCCTGGGTCGAGTCGAGAGCCTGTCGTCCGCTGTTCCTGGGTTGAGTCAAGAACCTGTCGTCCGCTGTTCCTGGGTCGAGTCGAGTGTCTGTCGTCCGCTGTTCCTGGGTCAAGTCGAGTGTCTGTCGTCCGCTGTTCCTGGGTCGAGTCGAGTGTCTGTCGTCCGCTGTTCCTGGGTCGAGTCGAGTGTCTGTCCTCCGCTGTTCCTGGGTCGAGTCGAGTGTCTGTCGTCCACTGTTCCTGGGTCGAGTGAAGAGCCTGTGGTCCGGAGTTCCTGGGTCGAGTCGAGAGTCTGTCGTCGGCTGTTCCTGGGTCGAGTCGAGTGTCTGTCGTCCACTGTTCCTGGGTCGAGTGAAGAGCCTGTGGTCCGGAGTTCCTGGGTCGAGTCGAGAGTCTGTCGTCCGCTGTTCCTGGGTTGAGTCGAGTGTCTGTCGTCCCCAGTTCCTGGGTCGAGTCGAGAGCCTGTGATCCGGAGTTCCTGGGTCGAGTCGAGAGTCTGTCGTCCGCTGTTCCTGGGTCGAGTCGAGTGTCTGTCGTCCGCTGTTCCTGGGTTGTGTCGAGTGTCTGTCGTCCGCTGTTCCTGGGTCGAGTCAAGAACCTGTCGTCCGCTGTTCCTGGGTCGAGTCGAGTGTCTGTCGTCCGCTGTTCCTGGGTCGAGTCAAGAACCTGTCGTCCGCTGTTCCTGGGTCGAGTCGAGTGTCTGTCGTCCGCTGTTCCTGGGTCGAGTCGAGTGTCTGTCGTCCGCTGTTCCTGGGTCAAGTCGAGTGTCTGTCGTCCGCTGTTCCTGGGTCAAGTCGAGTGTCTGTCGTCCCCAGTTCCTGGGTCGAGTCGTGAGCCTGTCGTCCGCTGTTCCTGGGTCGAGTCGAGTGTCTGTCGTCCCCAGTTCCTGGGTCGAGTCGTGAGCCTGTCATCCGCTGTTCCTGGGTCGAGTCGAGAGTCTGTCATCCGATGTTCCTGGGTCGAGTCAAGAGTCTGTTGTCCTCAGTTCCTGGGTCGAGTCGAGAGCCTGTCGTCCGCTGTTCATGGGTCGAGTCGAGAGTCTGTTGTCCCCAGTTCCTGGGTCGAGTCGAGAACCTGTCGTCCACTGTTCCTGGGTCGAGTCGAGTGTCTGTCGTCCGCTGTTCATGGGTCGAGTCGAGAGTCTGTTGTCCCCAGTTCCTGGGTCGAGTCGAGAACCTGTCGTCCGCTGTTCCTGGGTCGAGTTGAGTGTCTGTCGTCGGCTGTTCCTGGGTCGAGTCGAGAGCCTGTTGTCCGCTGTTCCTGGGTCGAGTCGAGAGCCTGTCGTCCGCAGTTCCTGGATCGAGTCGAGTGTCTGTCGTCCACTGTTCCTGGGTCGAGTCAAGAACCTGTTGTCCCCAGTTCCTGGGGCGAGTCTAGTGCCTGTCGTTCGCAGTTCCTGGGTCAAGTCGACTGTCTGTCGTCCGCTGTTCCAAGGTCGAGTCGAGAGTCTGTTGTCCCCAGTTCCTGGGTCAAGTCGAGAGTCTGTCGTCCGCTGTTCCTGGGACGAGTCGAGTGTCTGTCGTCCGCTGTTCCTGGGTCGAGTCGAGAGCCTGTCGTCCGCTGTTCCTGGGTCGAGTCGAGTGTCTGTCGTCGCCAGTTCCTAGGTCAAGTCGAGTGTCTGTCATCCGCTGTTCCTGGGTCGAGTCAAGAACCTGTTGTCCCCAGTTCCTGGGGCGAGTCTAGTGCCTGTCGTTCGCAGTTCCTGGGTCAAGTCGACTGTCTGTCGTCCGCTGTTCCAAGGTCGAGTCGAGTGTCTGTCGTCCACTGTTCCTGGGTCGACTCGAGTGTCTGTCGTCCGCTGTTCCTGGGTCAAGTCGAGTGTCTGTCGTCCGCTGTTCCTGGGTCGAGTCGAGTGTCTGTCATCCGCTGTTCCTGGGTCGAGTCGAGAGTCTGTCGTCCCCAGTTCCTAGGTCAAGTCGAGTGTCTGTCATCCGCTGTTCCTGGGTCGAGTCGAGTGTCTGTCGTCCGCTGTTCCTGGGTCGAGTCGAGAGCCTGTCGTCCACTGTTCCTGGGTCGAGTCGAGTGTCTGTCGTCCGCTGTTCCTGGGTCGAGTCAAGAACCTGTCGTCCGCTGTTCCTGGGTCGAGTCAAGTGTCTGTCGTCCCCAGTTCCTGGGTCGAGCCGAGAGCCTGTCGTCCCCAGTTCCTGGGTCGAGTCGAGAGCCTGTCATCCGCTGTTCCTGGGTCGAGTCGAGCGTCTGTCGTCCGCTGTTCCTGGGTCGAGTCAAGAACCTGTTGTCCCCAGTTCCTGGGTCGAGTCGAGTGTCTGTCTTCCGCTGTTCCTGGGTCGAGTCGAGTGTCTGTCGTTCGCAGCTCCTGGGTTAAGGCGAGAGTCTGTCGTCCGCTGTTCCTGGGTCGAGTCGAGTGTCTGTCGTCCGCAGCTCCTGGGTCGAGTCGAGTGTCTGTCGTCCGCTGTTCCTGGGTCGAGTCGAGAGCCTGTCGTCCACTGTTCCTGGGTCGAGTCGAGAGCCTGTCGTCCGCAGTTCCTGGGTCAAGTCGAGTGTCTGTCGTCCGCTGTTCCTGGGTCAAGTCGAGTGTCTGTCGTCCGCTGTTCCTGGGTCGAGTCGAGAGTCTGTCGTCCGCTGTTCCTGGGTCGAGTCGAGTGTCTGTTGTCCGCATCTCCTGGGTCGAGTCGAGTGTCTGTCGTCCGCTGATCCTGGGTCGAGTCGACAGCCTGTCGTCCCCAGTTCCTGGTCGAGTCGAGAGCCTGTGGTCCGCTGTTCCTGGGTCAAGTCGAGTGTCTGTCGTCCGCTGTTCCTGGGTTGAGTCGAGATTCTGTCGTCCGCAGTTCCTGGGTCAAGTCGAGTGTCTGTCGTCTGCAGTTCCTGGGTCGAGTCCAGTGTCTGTCGTCTGCTGTTCCTGGGTCGAGTCCAGTGTCTGTCGTCCGCTGTTCCTGGGTCGAGTCGAGTGTCTGTCGTCCGCTGTTCCTGGGTCGAGTCGAGAGCCTGTGGTCCGCTGTTCCTGGGTCGAGTCGAGTGTCTGTCGTCCACTGTTCCTGGGTCGAGTCGAGTGTCTGTCGTCCGCTGTTCCTGGGTCGAGTCGAGTGTCTGTCGTCCGCTGTTCCTGGGTCGAGTCGAGTGTCTGTCGTCCGCTGTTCCTGGGTCGTGTCGAGTGTCTGTCGTCCACTGTTCCTGGGTTGAGTCGAGAGCCTGTGGTCCGCTGTTCCTGGGTCAAGTCAAGTGTCTGTCGTCTGCAGTTCCTGGGTCGAGTCGAGTGTATGTCTTCCGCTGTTCCTGGGTCGAGTCGAGTGTCTGTCGTCCACTGTTCCTGGGTCGAGTCGAGTGTCTGTCGTCCGCTGTTCCTGGGTCGAGTCGAGTGTCTGTCGTCCGCAGCTCCTGGGTCGAGTCGAGAGCCTGTCGTCCGCTGTTCCTGGGTCGAGTCGAGAGCCTGTCGTCCGCTGTTCCTGGGTCGAGTCGAGAGCCTGTGGTCCGCTGTTCCTGTGTCGAGTCGAGAGCCTGTGGTCCGCTGTTCCTGGGTCAAGTCAAGTGTCTGTCGTCCGCTGTTCCTGGGTCGAGTCGAGTGTCTGTCGTCCACTGTTCCTGGGTCGAGTCGAGTGTCTGTCGTCCGCTGTTCCTGGGTCGAGTCGAGTGTCTGTCGTCCGCTGTTCCTGGGTCGAGTCGAGTGTCTGTCGTCCGCTGTTCCTGGGTCGTGTCGAGTGTCTGTCGTCCACTGTTCCTGGGTTGAGTCGAGAGACTGTGGTCCGCTGTTCCTGGGTCAAGTCAAGTGTCTGTCGTCCGCAGTTCCTGGGTCGAGTCGAGTGTCTGTCGTCCGCTGTTCCTGGGTCGAGTCGAGTGTCTGTCGTCCACTGTTCCTGGGTCGAGTCGAGTGTCTGTCGTCCGCTGTTCCTGGGTCGAGTCGAGTGTCTGTCGTCCGCAGCTCCTGGGTCGAGTCGAGAGCCTGTCGTCCGCTGTTCCTGGGTCGAGTCGAGAGCCTGTCGTCCGCTGTTCCTGGGTCGAGTCGAGAGCCTGTGGTCCGCTGTTCCTGTGTCGAGTCGAGAGCCTGTGGTCCGCTGTTCCTGGGTCAAGTCAAGTGTCTGTCGTCCGCTGTTCCTGGGTCGAGTCGAGTGTCTGTCGTCCACTGTTCCTGGGTCGAGTCGAGTGTCTGTCGTCCGCTGTTCCTGGGTCGAGTCGAGTGTCTGTCGTCCGCAGCTCCTGGGTCGAGTCGAGTGTCTGTCATCCGCTGTTCCTGGGTCGAGTCGAGAGTCTGTCGTCCCCAGTTCCTAGGTCAAGTCGAGTGTCTGTCATCCGCTGTTCCTGGGTCGAGTCGAGTGTCTGTCGTCCGCTGTTCCTGGGTCGAGTCGAGAGCCTGTCGTCCACTGTTCCTGGGTCGAGTCGAGTGTCTGTCGTCCGCTGTTCCTGGGTCGAGTCAAGAACCTGTCGTCCGCTGTTCCTGGGTCGAGTCAAGTGTCTGTCGTCCCCAGTTCCTGGGTCGAGCCGAGAGCCTGTCGTCCCCAGTTCCTGGGTCGAGTCGAGAGCCTGTCATCCGCTGTTCCTGGGTCGAGTCGAGCGTCTGTCGTCCGCTGTTCCTGGGTCGAGTCAAGAACCTGTTGTCCCCAGTTCCTGGGTCGAGTCGAGTGTCTGTCTTCCGCTGTTCCTGGGTCGAGTCGAGTGTCTGTCGTTCGCAGCTCCTGGGTTGAGGCGAGAGTCTGTCGTCCGCTGTTCCTGGGTCGAGTCGAGTGTCTGTCGTCCGCAGCTCCTGGGTCGAGTCGAGTGTCTGTCGTCCGCTGTTCCTGGGTCGAGTCGAGAGCCTGTCGTCCACTGTTCCTGGGTCGAGTCGAGAGCCTGTCGTCCGCAGTTCCTGGGTCAAGTCGAGTGTCTGTCGTCCGCTGTTCCTGGGTCAAGTCGAGTGTCTGTCGTCCGCTGTTCCTGGGTCGAGTCGAGAGTCTGTCGTCCGCTGTTCCTGGGTCGAGTCGAGTGTCTGTTGTCCGCATCTCCTGGGTCGAGTCGAGTGTCTGTCGTCCGCTGATCCTGGGTCGAGTCGACAGCCTGTCGTCCCCAGTTCCTGGTCGAGTCGAGAGCCTGTGGTCCGCTGTTCCTGGGTCAAGTCGAGTGTCTGTCGTCCGCTGTTCCTGGGTTGAGTCGAGATTCTGTCGTCCGCAGTTCCTGGGTCAAGTCGAGTGTCTGTCGTCTGCAGTTCCTGGGTCGAGTCCAGTGTCTGTCGTCTGCTGTTCCTGGGTCGAGTCCAGTGTCTGTCGTCCGCTGTTCCTGGGTCGAGTCGAGTGTCTGTCGTCCGCTGTTCCTGGGTCGAGTCGAGAGCCTGTGGTCCGCTGTTCCTGGGTCGAGTCGAGTGTCTGTCGTCCACTGTTCCTGGGTCGAGTCGAGTGTCTGTCGTCCGCTGTTCCTGGGTCGAGTCGAGTGTCTGTCGTCCTCTGTTCCTGGGTCGAGTCGAGTGTCTGTCGTCCGCTGTTCCTGGGTCGTGTCGAGTGTCTGTCGTCCACTGTTCCTGGGTTGAGTCGAGAGCCTGTGGTCCGCTGTTCCTGGGTCAAGTCAAGTGTCTGTCGTCTGCAGTTCCTGGGTCGAGTCGAGTGTCTGTCGTCCGCTGTTCCTGGGTCGAGTCGAGTGTCTGTCGTCCACTGTTCCTGGGTCGAGTCGAGTGTCTGTCGTCCGCTGTTCCTGGGTCGAGTCGAGTGTCTGTCGTCCGCAGCTCCTGGGTCGAGTCGAGAGCCTGTCGTCCGCTGTTCCTGGGTCGAGTCGAGAGCCTGTCGTCCGCTGTTCCTGGGTCGAGTCGAGAGCCTGTGGTCCGCTGTTCCTGTGTCGAGTCGAGAGCCTGTGGTCCGCTGTTCCTGGGTCAAGTCAAGTGTCTGTCGTCCGCTGTTCCTGGGTCGAGTCGAGTGTCTGTCGTCCACTGTTCCTGGGTCGAGTCGAGTGTCTGTCGTCCGCTGTTCCTGGGTCGAGTCGAGTGTCTGTCGTCCGCTGTTCCTGGGTCGTGTCGAGTGTCTGTCGTCCACTGTTCCTGGGTTGAGTCGAGAGACTGTGGTCCGCTGTTCCTGGGTCAAGTCAAGTGTCTGTCGTCCGCAGTTCCTGGGTCGAGTCGAGTGTCTGTCGTCCGCTGTTCCTGGGTCGAGTCGAGTGTCTGTCGTCCACTGTTCCTGGGTCGAGTCGAGTGTCTGTCGTCCGCTGTTCCTGGGTCGAGTCGAGTGTCTGTCGTCCGCAGCTCCTGGGTCGAGTCGAGAGCCTGTCGTCCGCTGTTCCTGGGTCGAGTCGAGAGCCTGTCGTCCGCTGTTCCTGGGTCGAGTCGAGAGCCTGTGGTCCGCTGTTCCTGTGTCGAGTCGAGAGCCTGTGGTCCGCTGTTCCTGGGTCAAGTCAAGTGTCTGTCGTCCGCTGTTCCTGGGTCGAGTCGAGTGTCTGTCGTCCACTGTTCCTGGGTCGAGTCGAGTGTCTGTCGTCCGCTGTTCCTGGGTCGAGTCGAGTGTCTGTCGTCCGCAGCTCCTGGGTCGAGTCGAGAGCCTGTCGTCCCCAGTTCCTGGGTCGAGTCGAGTGTCTGTCGTCCGCTGTTCCTGGGTCGAGTCGAGAGCCTGTCGTCCGCAGTTCCTGGGTCAAGTCCAGTGTCTGTCGTCCGCTGTTCCTGGGTCGAGTCAAGAACCTGTCGTCCGCTGTTCCTGGGTCGAGTCGAGTGTCTGTCGTCCGCTGTTCCTGGGTCGAGTCGAGTGTCTGTCGTCCGCTGTTCCTGGGTCGAGTCGAGTGGCTGTCGTCCGATGTTCCTAGGTCGAGTCGAGTGGCTGTCGTCCGCTGTTCCTGGGTCGAGTCAAGAACCTGTTGTCCCCTGTTCCTGGGTCGAGTCGAGTGTCTGTCGTCCGCTGTTCCTGGGTCGAGTCGAGTGTCTGTCGTCCCCAGTTCCTGGGTCGAGTCGAGTGTCTGTCGTCCGCTGTTCCTGGGTCGAGTCGAGAACCTGTCATCCGCTGTTCCTGGGTCGAGTCGAGTGTCTGTCGTCCGCTGTTCCTGGGTCGAGTCGAGTGTCTGTCGTCCCCAGTTCCTGGGTCGAGTCGAGTGTCTGTCGTCCCCAGTTCCTGGGTCGAGTCGAGTGTCTGTCGTCCGCTGTTCCTGGGTCGAGTCGAGAGCCTGTGGTCCGCTGTTCCTGGGTCGAGTCGAGAGTCTGTCGTCCGCAGTTCCTGAGTCGAGTCAAGTGTCTGTCGTCCGCTGTTCCTGGGTCGAGTCAAGAACCTGTCATCCGCTGTTCCTGGGTCGAGTCGAGTGTCTGTCGTCCGCTGTTCCTGGGTCGAGTCGAGAGCCTGTCGTCCGCTGTTCCTGGGTCGAGTCGAGTGTCTGTCGTCCACTGTTCCTGGGTCGAGTCGAGTGTCTGTCGTCCCCAGTTCCTGGGTCGAGTCGAGTGTCTGTCGTCCACTGTTCCTGGGTCGAGTCGAGTGTCTGTCGTCCCCAGTTCCTGGGTCGAGTCGAGAGCCTGTCGTCCGCTGTTCCTGGGTCGAGTCGAGTGTCTGTCGTCCGCTGTTCCTGGGTCGAGTCGAATGTCTGTCGTCCGCTGTTCCTAGGTCGAGTCGAGTGTCTGTCGTCCGCTGTTCCTGGGTCGAGTCGAGTGTCTGTCGTCCCCAGTTCCTGGGTCGAGTCGAATGTCTGTCGTCCGCTGTTCCTAGGTCGAGTCGAGTGTCTGTCGTCCGCTGTTCCTGGGTCGAGTCGAGTGTCTGTCGTCCGCTGTTCCTGGGTCGAGTCGTGTGTCTGTCGTCCACTGTTCCTGGGTCGAGTCGAGTGTCTGTCGTCCACTGTTCCTGGGTTGAGTCGAGTGTCTGTCGTCCGCTGTTCCTGGGTCGAGTCGAGTGTCTGTCGTCCGCTGTTCCTGGGTCGAGTCGTGTGTCTGTCGTCCACTGTTCCTGGGTCAAGTCGAGTGTCTGTCGTCCACTGTTCCTGGGTCGAGTCGAGAGCCTGTCGTCCGCTGTTCCTGGGTCGAGTCGTGTGTCTGTCGCCCACTGTTCCTGGGTCGAGTCGAGTGTCTGTCGTCCACTGTTCCTGGGTCGAGTCGAGAGCCTGTCGTCCGCTGTTCCTGGGTCGAGTCGAGTGTCCGTCGTCCGCTGTTCCTGGGTCGAGTCGAGTGTCTGTTGTCCGCTGTTCCTAGGTCGAGTCGAGTGTCTGTCATCCGCTGTTCCTGGGTCGAGTCGAGTGTCTGTCGTCCACTGTTCCTGGGTCGAGTCGAGTGTCTGTCGTCCCCAGTTCCTGGGTCGAGTCGAGAGCCTGTCATCCGCTGTTCCTGGGTCGAGTCGAGAGCCTGTCGTCCGCAGTTCCTGGATCGAGTCGAGTGTCTGTCGTCCACTGTTCCTGGGTCGAGTCAAGAACCTGTTGTCCCCAGTTCCTGGGGCGAGTCTAGTGCCTGTCGTTCGCAGTTCCTGGGTCGAGTCGAGAGTCTGTCGTCCGCTGTTCCTGGGTCGAGTCGAGTGTCTGTCGTCCGCTGTTCCTGGGTCTAGTCGAGTGTCTGTCGTCCGCTGTTCCTAGGTCGAGTCGAGTGTCTGTCGTCCGCTGTTCCTGGGTCGCGTCGAGTGTCTGTCGTCCGCTGTTCCTGGGTCGAGTCGAGAGTCTGTCGTCCGCTGTTCCTGGGCCGAGTCGAGTGTCTGTCGTCCGCTGTTCCTGTGTCGAGTCGAGTGTCTGTCGTCCGCTGTTCCTGGGTCAAGTCGAGTGTCTGTCATCCGCTGTTCCTGGGTCGAGTCCAGTGTCTGTCGTCCGCTGTTCCTGGGTCGAGTCGAGAGCCAGTGGTCCGCTGTTCCTGGGTCGAGTCGAGAGCCTGTGGTCCGCTGTTCCTGGGTCAAGTCGAGTGTCTGTCGTCCGCTGTTCCTGGGTCGAGTCGAGAGCCTGTCGTCCGCTGTTCCTGGGTCGAGTCGAGAGCCTGTCGTCCGCTGTTCCTGGGTCGAGTCGAGAGCCTGTCGTCCGCTGTTCCTGGGTCGAGTCGAGAGCCTGTGGTCCGCTGTTCCTGGGTCAAGTCGAGTGTCTGTCGTCCGCTGTTCCTGGGTCGAGTCGAGAGCCTGTGGTCCGCTGTTCCTGGGTCAAGTCGAGTGTCTGTCTTCCGCTGTTCCTGGGTCGAGTCGAGTGTCTGTCGTCCCCAGTTCCTGGATCGAGTCGAGTGTCTGTCGTCCGCTGTTCCTGGGTCAAGTCGAGTGTCTGTCGTCCGCTGTTCCTGGGTCAAGTCGAGTGTCTGTCGTCCGCTGTTCCTGGGTCGAGTCGAGAGTCTGTCGTCCGCTGTTCCTGGGTCGAGTCGAGTGTCTGTCGTCCGCATCTCCTGGGTCGAGTCGAGTGTCTGTCGTCCGCTGATCCTGGGTCGAGTCGACAGCCTGTCGTCCCCAGTTCCTGGTCGAGTCGAGAGCCTGTGGTCCGCTGTTCCTGGGTCAAGTCGAGTGTCTGTCGTCCGCTGTTCCTTGGTTGAGTCGAGAGTCTGTCGTCCGCAGTTCCTGGGTCAAGTCGAGTGTCTGTCGTCTGCAGTTCCTGGGTCGAGTCCAGTGTCTGTCGTCTGCTGTTCCTGGGTCGAGTCCAGTGTCTGTCGTCCGCTGTTCCTGGGTCGAGTCGAGTGTCTGTCGTCCGCTGTTCCTGGGTTGAGTCGAGTGTCTGTCGTCCGCTGTTCCTGGGTCGAGTCAAGAACCTGTCGTCCGCTGTTCCTGGGTGAAGTCGAGTGTCTGTTGTTCCCAGTTCCTGGGTCAAGTCGAGAACCTGTCGTCCGCTGTTCCTGGGTCGAGTCGAGTGTCTGTCGTTCGCAGCTCCTGGGTCGAGTCGAGAGTCTGTCGTCCGCTGTTTCTGGGTCGAGTCGAGTGTCTGTCGTCCGCAGCTCCTGGGTCGAGTTGAGTGTCTGTCGTCCGTTGTTCCTGGGTCGAGTCGAGAGTCTGTTGTCCCCATTTCCTGGGTCAAGTCGAGAACCTGTCGTCCACTGTTCCTGGGTCGAGTCAAGTGTCTGTCGTCCGCTGTTCCTGGGTCGAGTTGAGAGTCTGTTGTCCCCAGTTCCTGGGTCGAGTCGAGTGTCTTTCGTCCGCTGTTCCTGGGTCGAGTTGAGTGTCTGTCGTTCGCAGCTCCTGGGTCGAGTCGAGAGCCTGTCGTGCGCTGTTCCTAGGTCGAGTCGAGAGTCTGTCGTCCGCTTTTCCTGGGTCGAGTCGAGAGCCTGTCGTCCGCTGTTCGTGGGTCGAGTCGAGAGCCTGTCGTCCGCAGTTCCTGGGTCGAGTCGAGTGTCTGTCGTCCACTGTTCCTGGGTCGAGTCAAGAACCTGTTGTCCCCAGTTCCTGGGTCAAGTCGAGTGTCTGTCGTCCGCTGTTCCTAGGTTGAGTCGAGTGTCTGTCGTCCGCTGTTCCTGGGTCGAGTCGAGAGTCTGTTGTCCCCAGTTCCTGGGTCGAGTCGAGAGCCTGTCATCCGCTGTTCCTGGGTCGAGTCGAGAGTCTGTCGTCCGCTGTTCCTGGGTCGAGTCGAGAGCCTGTCGTCCACTGTTCCTGGGTCGAGTCGAGAGTCTGTCGTCTGCTGTTCCTGGGTCGAGTCGAATGTCTGTCGTCCGCTGTTCCTGGGTCGAGTTGAGAGCCTGTCGTCCGCTGTTCCTGGGTCAAGTCGAGAGCCTGTCGTCCGCAGTTCCTGGGTCGAGTCAAGAACCTGTCGTCCGCTGTTCCTGGGTTGAGTCGAGTGTCTGTCGTCCACTGTTCCTGGGTCGAGTCGAGTGTCTGTCGTCCGCTGTTCCTAGTTCGAGTCAAGTGTCTGTCGTCCGCTGTTCCTGGGTTGAGTCAAGAACCTGTTGTCCCCAGTTCCTGGGTCGAGTCGACTGTCTGTCGTCCGCTGTTCCTGGGTGGAGTCGAGAGTCTTTTGTCCCCAGTTCCTGGGTCGAGTCGAGAGCCTGTCGTCCGCTGTTCCTGGGTCGAGTCAAGTGTCTGTCGTCCGCTGTTCGTGGGTCGAGTCAAGAACCTGTTGTCCCCAGTTCCTGGGTCGAGTCGAGTGTCTGTCGTCAGCTCTTCCTGGGTCGAGTCGAGAGTCTGTTGTCCGCAGTTCCTGGGTCGAGTCGAGAACCTGTCGTCCGCTGTTCCTGGGTCGAGTCGAGTGTCTGTCGTCCGCTGTTCCTGGGTCGAGTCGAGTGTCTGTCGTTCGCAGCTCCTGGGTCGAGTCGAGTGTCCGTCGTCCGCTGTTCCTGGGTGGAGTCGAGTGTCTGTTGTCCGCTGTTCCTAGGTCGAGTCGAGTGTCTGTCATCCGCTGTTCCTGGGTCGAGTCGAGTGTCTGTCGTCCACTGTTCCTGGGTCGAGTCGAGTGTCTGTTGTCCCCAGTTCCTGGGTCGAGTCGAGAGCCTGTCGTCCGCTGTTCCTGGGTCAAGTCAAGTGTCTATCGTCTGCTGTTCCTGGGTCGACTCAAGAACCTGTTGTCCCCAGTTCCTGGGTCGAGTCGAGTGTCTGTCGTCCGCTGTTCCTGGGTCGAGTCGAGAGTCTGTTGTCCCCAGTTCCTGGGTCGAGTCGAGAACCTGTCGTCCGCTGTTCCTGGGTCGAGTTGAGTGTCTGTCGTTCGCAGCTCCTGGGTCGAGTCGAGAGTCTGTTGTCCGCTGTTCCTGGGTCGATTCGAGTGTCTGTCGTCCGTATCTCCTGGGTCGAGTCGAGTGTCTGTCGTCTGCTGTTCCTGGGTCGAGTCGAGAGCCTGTCGTCCGCTGTTCCTGGGTCGAGTCGAGTGCCTGTCGTTCGCAGTTCCTGGGTCAAGTCGAGTGTCTGTCGTCCACTGTTCCTAGGTCGAGTCGAGTGTCTGTCGTCCGCTGTTCCTGGGTCGAGTTGAGAGCCTGTCGTCCGCTGTTCCTGGGTCAAGTCGAGAGCCTGTCGTCCGCAGTTCCTGGGTCGAGTCAAGAACCTGTCGTCCGCTGTTCCTGGGTTGAGTCGAGTGTCTGTCGTCCACTGTTCCTGGGTCGAGTCGAGTGTCTGTCGTCCGCTGTTCCTAGTTCGAGTCAAGTGTCTGTCGTCCGCTGTTCCTGGGTTGAGTCAAGAACCTGTTGTCCCCAGTTCCTGGGTCGAGTCGACTGTCTGTCGTCCGCTGTTCCTGGGTCAAGTCGAGTGTCTGTCGTCTGCAGTTCCTGGGTCGAGTCCAGTGTCTGTCGTCTGCTGTTCCTGGGTCGAGTCCAGTGTCTGTCGTCCGCTGTTCCTGGGTCGAGTCGAGTGTCTGTCGTCCGCTGTTCCTGGGTTGAGTCGAGTGTCTGTCGTCCGCTGTTCCTGGGTCGAGTCAAGAACCTGTCGTCCGCTGTTCCTGGGTGAAGTCGAGTGTCTGTTGTTCCCAGTTCCTGGGTCAAGTCGAGAACCTGTCGTCCGCTGTTCCTGGGTCGAGTCGAGTGTCTGTCGTTCGCAGCTCCTGGGTCGAGTCGAGAGTCTGTCGTCCGCTGTTTCTGGGTCGAGTCGAGTGTCTGTCGTCCGCAGCTCCTGGGTCGAGTTGAGTGTCTGTCGTCCGTTGTTCCTGGGTCGAGTCGAGAGTCTGTTGTCCCCATTTCCTGGGTCAAGTCGAGAACCTGTCGTCCACTGTTCCTGGGTCGAGTCAAGTGTCTGTCGTCCGCTGTTCCTGGGTCGAGTCGAGAGTCTGTTGTCCCCAGTTCCTGGGTCGAGTCGAGTGTCTTTCATCCGCTGTTCCTGGGTCGAGTTGAGTGTCTGTCGTTCGCAGCTCCTGGGTCGAGTCGAGAGCCTGTCGTGCGCTGTTCCTAGGTCGAGTCGAGAGTCTGTCGTCCGCTTTTCCTGGGTCGAGTCGAGAGCCTGTCGTCCGCTGTTCGTGGGTCGAGTCGAGAGCCTGTCGTCCGCAGTTCCTGGGTCGAGTCGAGTGTCTGTCGTCCACTGTTCCTGGGTCGAGTCAAGAACCTGTTGTCCCCAGTTCCTGGGTCAAGTCGAGTGTCTGTCGTCCGCTGTTCCTAGGTTGAGTCGAGTGTCTGTCGTCCGCTGTTCCTGGGTCGAGTCGAGAGTCTGTCATCCGCTGTTCCTGGGTCGAGTCGAGAGTCTGTCGTCCGCTGTTCCTGGGTCGAGTCGAGAGCCTGTCATCCGCTGTTCCTGGGTCGAGTCGAGAGTCTGTCATCCGCTGTTCCTGGGTCGAGTCGAGAGCCTGTCATCCGCTGTTCCTGGGTCGAGTCGAGAGTCTGTCGTCCGCTGTTCCTGGGTCGAGTCGAGAGCCTGTCGTCCACTGTTCCTGGGTCGAGTCGAGAGTCTGTCGTCTGCTGTTCCTGGGTCGAGTCGAATGTCTGTCGTCCGCTGTTCCTGGGTCGAGTTGAGAGCCTGTCGTCCGCTGTTCCTGGGTCAAGTCCAGAGCCTGTCGTCCGCAGTTCCTGGGTCGAGTCAAGAACCTGTCGTCCGCTGTTCCTGGGTTGAGTCGAGTGTCTGTCGTCCACTGTTCCTGGGTCGAGTCGAGTGTCTGTCGTCCGCTGTTCCTAGTTCGAGTCAAGTGTCTGTCGTCCGCTGTTCCTGGGTTGAGTCAAGAACCTGTTGTCCCCAGTTCCTGGGTCGAGTCGACTGTCTGTCGTCCGCTGTTCCTGGGTGGAGTCGAGAGTCTTTTGTCCCCAGTTCCTGGGTCGAGTCGAGAGCCTGTCGTCCGCTGTTCCTGGGTCGAGTCAAGTGTCTGTCGTCCGCTGTTCGTGGGTCGAGTCAAGAACCTGTTGTCCCCAGTTCCTGGGTCGAGTCGAGTGTCTGTCGTCAGCTCTTCCTGGGTCGAGTCGAGAGTCTGTTGTCCGCAGTTCCTGGGTCGAGTCGAGAACCTGTCGTCCGCTGTTCCTGGGTCGAGTCGAGTGTCTGTCGTCCGCTGTTCCTGGGTCGAGTCGAGTGTCTGTCGTTCGCAGCTCCTGGGTCGAGTCGAGTGTCCGTCGTCCGCTGTTCCTGGGTCGAGTCGAGTGTCTGTTGTCCGCTGTTCCTAGGTCGAGTCGAGTGTCTGTCATCCGCTGTTCCTGGGTCGAGTCGAGTGTCTGTCGTCCACTGTTCCTGGGTCGAGTCGAGTGTCTGTTGTCCCCAGTTCCTGGGTCGAGTCGAGAGCCTGTCGTCCGCTGTTCCTGGGTCAAGTCAAGTGTCTATCGTCTGCTGTTCCTGGGTCGACTCAAGAACCTGTTGTCCCCAGTTCCTGGGTCGAGTCGAGTGTCTGTCGTCCGCTGTTCCTGGGTCGAGTCGAGAGTCTGTTGTCCCCAGTTCCTGGGTCGAGTCGAGAACCTGTCGTCCGCTGTTCCTGGGTCGAGTTGAGTGTCTGTCGTTCGCAGCTCCTGGGTCGAGTCGAGAGTCTGTTGTCCGCTGTTCCTGGGTCGATTCGAGTGTCTGTCGTCCGTATCTCCTGGGTCGAGTCGAGTGTCTGTCGTCTGCTGTTCCTGGGTCGAGTCGAGAGCCTGTCGTCCGCTGTTCCTGGGTCGAGTCGAGTGCCTGTCGTTCGCAGTTCCTGGGTCAAGTCGAGTGTCTGTCGTCCACTGTTCCTAGGTCGAGTCGAGTGTCTGTCGTCCGCTGTTCCTGGGTCGAGTTGAGAGCCTGTCGTCCGCTGTTCCTGGGTCAAGTCGAGAGCCTGTCGTCCGCAGTTCCTGGGTCGAGTCAAGAACCTGTCGTCCGCTGTTCCTGGGTTGAGTCGAGTGTCTGTCGTCCACTGTTCCTGGGTCGAGTCGAGTGTCTGTCGTCCGCTGTTCCTAGTTCGAGTCAAGTGTCTGTCGTCCGCTGTTCCTGGGTTGAGTCAAGAACCTGTTGTCCCCAGTTCCTGGGTCGAGTCGACTGTCTGTCGTCCGCTGTTCCTGGGTGGAGTCGAGAGTCTTTTGTCCCCAGTTCCTGGGTCGAGTCGAGAGCCTGTCGTCCGCTGTTCCTGGGTCGAGTCAAGTGTCTGTCGTCCGCTGTTCGTGGGTCGAGTCAAGAACCTGTTGTCCCCAGTTCCTGGGTCGAGTCGAGTGTCTGTCGTCCGCTCTTCCTGGGTCGAGTCGAGAGTCTGTTGTCCGCAGTTCCTGGGTCGAGTCGAGAACCTGTCGTCCGCTGTTCCTGGGTCGAGTCGAGTGTCTGTCGTCCGCTGTTCCTGGGTCGAGTCGAGTGTCTGTCGTTCGCAGCTCCTGGGTCGAGTCGAGTGTCCGTCGTCCGCTGTTCCTGGGTGGAGTCGAGTGTCTGTTGTCCGCTGTTCCTAGGTCGAGTCGAGTGTCTGTCATCCGCTGTTCCTGGGTCGAGTCGAGTGTCTGTCGTCCACTGTTCCTGGGTCGAGTCGAGTGTCTGTTGTCCCCAGTTCCTGGGTCGAGTCGAGAGCCTGTCGTCCGCTGTTCCTGGGTCAAGTCAAGTGTCTATCGTCTGCTGTTCCTGGGTCGACTCAAGAACCTGTTGTCCCCAGTTCCTGGGTCGAGTCGAGTGTCTGTCGTCCGCTGTTCCTGGGTCGAGTCGAGAGTCTGTTGTCCCCAGTTCCTGGGTCGAGTCGAGAACCTGTCGTCCGCTGTTCCTGGGTCGAGTTGAGTGTCTGTCGTTCGCAGCTCCTGGGTCGAGTCGAGAGTCTGTTGTCCGCTGTTCCTGGGTCGATTCGAGTGTCTGTCGTCCGTATCTCCTGGGTCGAGTCGAGTGTCTGTCGTCTGCTGTTCCTGGGTCGAGTCGAGAGCCTGTCGTCCGCTGTTCCTGGGTCGAGTCGAGTGCCTGTCGTTCGCAGTTCCTGGGTCAAGTCGAGTGTCTGTCGTCCACTGTTCCTAGGTCGAGTCGAGTGTCTGTCATCCGCTGTTCCTGGGTCGAGTCGAGAGCCTGTCGTCCGCTGTCCCTGGGTCGAGTCGAGAGTTTGTCGTCCCCAGTTCCTGGGTCGAGTCGAGTGTCTGTCGTCCGCTGTTCCTGGGTCGAGTCGAGTGTCTGTCGTCCGCAGCTCCTGGGTCGAGTTGAGTGTCTGTCGTCCACTGTTCCTGGGTCGAGTCGAGAGTCTGTTGTCCCCATTTCCTGGGTCGAGTCGAGAACCTGTCGTCCGCTGTTCCTGGGTCGAGTTGAGTGTCTGTCGTTCGCAGCTCCTGGGTCGAGTCGAGAGTCTGTCGTCCGCTTTTCCTGGGTCGAGTCGAGAGCCTGTCGTCCGCTGTTCCTGGGTCGAGTCGAGAACCTGTCGTCCGCTGTTCCTGGGTTGAGTCGAGAGTCTGTCGTCCGCAGTTCCTGGGTCAAGACGAGTGTCTGTCGTCCGCTGTTCCTGGGTCGAGTCAAGTGTCTGTCGTCCGCTGTTCCTGGGTCGAGTCGAGAGTCTGTCGTCCGCTGTTCCTGGGTCGAGTCGAGAGCCTGTCGTCCGCTGTTCCTGGGTCGAGTCGAGAGTCTGTTGTCCCCAGTTCCTGGGTCGAGTCGAGAGCCTGTCGTCCGCTGTTCCTGGGTCGAGTCGAGTGTCTGTCGTCCCCAGTTCCTGGGTCGAGTCGAGTGTCTGTCGTCCGCTGTTCCTGGGTCGAGTCGAGAGTCTGTCGTCCCCAGTTCCTGGGTCGAGTCGAGTGTCTGTCGTCCACTGTTCCATGGTCGAGTTGAGTGTCTGTCGTCCGCTGTTCCCGGGTCGAGTCAAGAACCTGTTGTCCCCAGTTCCTGGGTCGAGTCGAGTGTCTGTCGTCCGCTGTTCCTGGGTCGAGTCGAGTGTCTGTCGTCCGCTGTTCCTGGGTCGAGTCGAGTGTCTGTCGTCCGCTGTTCCTGGGTCGAGTCGAGTGTCTGTCGTCCGCTGTTCCTGGGTCGAGTCGTGCGTCTGTCGTCCGCTGTTCCTGGGTCGAGTCGAGTGTCTGTCGTCCCCAGTTCCTGGTTCGAGCCGTGAGCCTGTGGTCCGCTGTTCCTGGGTCGAGTCGAGTGTCTGTCGTCCGCTGTTCCCGGGTCGAGTCAAGAACCTGTTGTCCCCAGTTCCTGGGTCGAGTCGAGTGTCTGTTGTCCGCTGTTCCTGGGTCGAGCCGAGAGCCTGTGGTCCGCTGTTCCTGTGTCGAGTCGAGTGTCTGTCGTCCGCTGTTCCTGGGTCGATTCGAGTGTCTGTCGTCCGCATCTCCTGGGTCGAGTCGAGTGTCTGTCGTCTGCTGTTCCTGGGTCGAGTCGAGAGCCTGTCGTCCGCTGTTCCTGGGTCGAGTCGAGTGCCTGTCGTTCGCAGTTCCTGGGTCAAGTCGAGTGTCTGTCGTCCACTGTTCCTAGGTCGAGTCGAGTGTCTGTCGTCCGCTGTTCCTGGGTCGAGTCGAGAGCCTGTCGTCCGCCGTTCCTGGGTCGAGTCGAGAGTCTGTCGTCCCCAGTTCCTGGGTCGAGTCGAGTGTCTGTCGTCCGCTGTTCCTGGGTCGAGTCGAGTGTCTGTCGTCCGCAGCTCCTGGGTCGAGTTGAGTGTCTGTCGTCCACTGTTCCTGGGTCGAGTCGAGAGTCTGTTGTCCCCATTTCCTGGGTCGAGTCGAGAACCTGTCGTCCGCTGTTCCTGGGTCGAGTTGAGTGTCTGTCGTTCGCAGCTCCTGGGTCGAGTCGAGAGTCTGTCGTCCGCTTTTCCTGGGTCGAGTCGAGAGCCTGTCGTCCGCTGTTCCTGGGTCGAGTCGAGAACCTGTCGTCCGCTGTTCCTGGGTCGAGTCGAGTGTCTGTCGTCCGCTGTTCCTGGGTCGAGTCGAGTGTCTGTCGTCCGCTGTTCCTGGGTCGAGTCGAGTGTCTGTCGTCCGCTGTTCCTGGGTCGAGTCGAGTGTCTGTCGTCCGCTGTTCCTGGGTCGAGTCGAGAGTCTGTCGTCTGCTGTTCCTGGGTCGAGTCGAATGTCTGTCGTCCGCTGTTCCTGGGTCGAGTTGAGAGCCTGTCGTCCGCTGTTCCTGGGTCAAGTCGAGAGCCTGTCGTCCGCAGTTCCTGGGTCGAGTCAAGAACCTGTCGTCCGCTGTTCCTGGGTTGAGTCGAGTGTCTGTCGTCCACTGTTCCTGGGTCGAGTCGAGTGTCTGTCGTCCGCTGTTCCTAGTTCGAGTTAAGTGTCTGTCGACCGCTGTTCCTGGGTTGAGTCAAGAACCTGTTGTCCCCAGTTCCTGGGTCGAGTCGACTGTCTGTCGTCCGCTGTTGCTGGGTGGAGTCGAGAGTCTTTTGTCCCCAGTTCCTGGGTCGAGTCGAGAGCCTGTCGTCCGCTGTTCCTGGGTCGAGTCAAGTGTCTGTCGTCCGCTGTTCGTGGGTCGAGTCAAGAACCTGTTGTCCCCAGTTCCTGGGTCGAGTCGAGTGTCTGTCGTCCGCTGTTCCTGGGTCGAGTCGAGTGCCTGTCGTTCGCAGTTCCTGGGTCAAGTCGAGTGTCTGTCGTCCACTGTTCCTAGGTCGAGTCGAGTGTCTGTCGTCCGCTGTTCCTGGGTCGAGTCGAGAGCCTGTCGTCCGCTGTTCCTGGGTCGAGTCGAGAGTCTGTCGTCCCCAGTTCCTGGGTCGAGTCGAGTGTCTGTCGTCCGCTGTTCCTGGGTCGAGTCGAGTGTCTGTCGTCCGCAGCTCCTGGGTCGAGTTGAGTGTCCGTCGTCCACTGTTCCTGGGTCGAGTCGAGAGCCTGTCGTCCGCTGTTCCTGGGTCGAGTCGAGTGCCTGTCGTTCGCAGTTCCTGGGTCAAGTCGAGTGTCTGTCGTCCACTGTTCCTAGGTCGAGTCGAGTGTCTGTCGTCCGCTGTTCCTGGGTCGAGTCGAGAGCCTGTCGTCCGCTGTTCCTGGGTCGAGTCGAGAGTCTGTCGTCCCCAGTTCCTGGGTCGAGTCGAGTGTCTGTCGTCCGCTGTTCCTGGGTCGAGTCGAGTGTCTGTCGTCCGCAGCTCCTGGGTCGAGTTGAGTGTCTGTCGTCCACTGTTCATGGGTCGAGTCGAGAGTCTTTTGTCCCCAGTTCCTGGGTCGAGTCGAGAGCCTGTCGTCCGCTGTTCCTGGGTCGAGTCAAGTGTCTGTCGTCCGCTGTTCGTGGGTCCAGTCAAGAACCTGTTGTCCCCAGTTCCTGGGTCGAGTCGAGTGTCTGTCGTCCGCTGTTCCTGGGTCGAGTCGAGTGCCTGTCGTTCGCAGTTCCTGGGTCAAGTCGAGTGTCTGTCGTCCACTGTTCCTAGGTCGAGTCGAGTGTCTGTCGTCCGCTGTTCCTGGGTCGAGTCGAGAGCCTGTCGTCCGCTGTTCCTGGGTCGAGTCGAGAGTCTGTCGTCCCCAGTTCCTGGGTCGAGTCGAGTGTCTGTCGTCCGCTGTTCCTGGGTCGAGTCGAGTGTCTGTCGTCCGCAGCTCCTGGGTCGAGTTGAGTGTCCGTCGTCCACTGTTCCTGGGTCGAGTCGAGAGCCTGTCGTCCGCTGTTCCTGGGTCGAGTCGAGTGCCTGTCGTTCGCAGTTCCTGGGTCAAGTCGAGTGTCTGTCGTCCACTGTTCCTAGGTCGAGTCGAGTGTCTGTCGTCCGCTGTTCCTGGGTCGAGTCGAGAGCCTGTCGTCCGCTGTTCCTGGGTCGAGTCGAGAGTCTGTCGTCCCCAGTTCCTGGGTCGAGTCGAGTGTCTGTCGTCCGCTGTTCCTGGGTCGAGTCGAGTGTCTGTCGTCCGCAGCTCCTGGGTCGAGTTGAGTGTCTGTCGTCCACTGTTCATGGGTCGAGTCGAGAGTCTGTTGTCCCCATTTCCTGGGTCGAGTCGAGAACCTGTCGTCCGCTGTTCCTGGGTCGAGTTGAGTGTCTGTCGTTCGCAGCTCCTGGGTCGAGTCGAGAGTCTGTCGTCCGCTTTTCCTGGGTCGAGTCGAGAGCCTGTCGTCCGCTGTTCCTGGGTCGAGTCGAGAACCTGTCGTCCGCTGTTCCTGGGTTGAGTCGAGAGTCTGTCGTCCGCAGTTCCTGGGTCAAGACGAGTGTCTGTCGTCCGCTGTTCCTGGGTCGAGTCAAGTGTCTGTCGTCCGCTGTTCCTGGGTCGAGTCGAGAGTCTGTCGTCCGCTGTTCCTGGGTCGAGTCGAGAGCCTGTCGTCCGCTGTTCCTGGGTCGAGTCGAGTGTCTGTCGTCCCCAGTTCCTGGGTCGAGTCGAGTGTCTGTCGTCCGCTGTTCCTGGGTCGAGTCGAGAGTCTGTCGTCCCCAGGTCCTGGGTCGAGTCGAGTGTCTGTCGTCCACTGTTCCATGGTCGAGTTGAGTGTCTGTCGTCCGCTGTTCCCGGGTCGAGTCTAGAACCTGTTGTCCCCAGTTCCTGGGTCGAGTCGAGTGTCTGTCGTCCGCTGTTCCTGGGTCGAGTCGAGTGTCTGTCGTCCGCTGTTCCTGGGTCGAGTCGAGTGTCTGTCGTCCGCTGTTCCTGGGTCGAGTCGAGTGTCTGTCGTCCGCTGTTCCTGGGTCGAGTCGAGTGTCTGTCGTCCGCTGTTCCTGGGTCGAGTCGTGCGTCTGTCGTCCGCTGTTCCTGGGTCGAGTCGAGTGTCTGTCGTCCCCAGTTCCTGGGTCGAGCCGAGAGCCTGTGGTCCGCTGTTCCTGGGTCGAGTCGAGTGTCTGTCGTCCGCTGTTCCCGGGTCGAGTCAAGAACCTGTTGTCCCCAGTTCCTGGGTCGAGTCGAGTGTCTGTTGTCCGCTGTTCCTGGGTCGAGCCGAGAGCCTGTCGTCCCCAGTTCCTGGGTCGAGCCGAGAGCCTGTGGTCCGCTGTTCCTGGGTCGAGTCGAGTGTCTGTCGTCCGCTGTTCCTGGGTCGAGTCAAGAACCTGTTGTCCGCTGTTCCTGGGTGAAGTCGAGTGTCTGTTGTTCCCAGTTCCTGGGTCAAGTCGAGAACCTGTCGTCCGCTGTTCCTGGGTCGAGTCGAGTGTCTGTCGTTCGCAGCTCCTGGGTCCAGTCGAGAGTCTGTCGTCCGCTGTTTCTGGGTCGAGTCGAGTGTCTGTCGTCCGCAGCTCCTGGGTCGAGTTGAGTGTCTGTCGTCCGCTGTTCCTGGGTCGAGTCGAGAGTCTGTTGTCCCCATTTCCTGGGTCAAGTCGAGAACCTTTCGTCCACTGTTCCTGGGTCGAGTCAAGTGTCTGTCGTCCGCTGTTCCTGGGTCGAGTCGAGAGTCTGTTGTCCCCAGTTCCTGGGTCGAGTCGAGTGTCTTTCGTCCGCTGTTCCTGGGTCGAGTTGAGTGTCTGTCGTTCGCAGCTCCTGGGTCGAGTCGAGAGCCTGTCGTCCGCTGTTCCTAGGTCGAGTCGAGAGTCTGTCGTCCGCTTTTCCTGGGTCGAGTCGAGAGCCTGTCGTCCGCTGTTCGTGGGTCGAGTCGAGAGCCTGTCGTCCGCAGTTCCTGGGTCGAGTCGAGTGTCTGTCGTCCATTGTTCCTGGGTCGAGTCAAGAACCTGTTGTCCCCAGTTCCTGGGTCAAGTCGAGTGTCTGTCGTCCGCTGTTCCTAGGTTGAGTTGAGTGTCTGTCGTCCGCTGTTCCTGGGTCGAGTCGAGAGTCTGTTGTCCCCAGTTCCTGGGTCGAGTCGAGAGCCTGTCATCCGCTGTTCCTGGGTCGAGTCGAGAGTCTGTCGTCCGCTGTTCCTGGGTCGAGTCGAGAGCCTGTCGTCCGCTGTTCCTGGGTCGAGTCGAGAGTCTGTTGTCCCCAGTTCCTGGGTCGAGTCGAGAGCCTGTCGTCCGCTGTTCCTGGGTCGAGTCGAGTGTCTGTCGTCCCCAGGTCCTGGGTCGAGTCGAGTGTCTGTCGTCCACTGTTCCATGGTCGAGTTGAGTGTCTGTCGTCCACTGTTCCCGGGTCGAGTCAAGAACCTGTTGTCCCCAGTTCCTGGGTCGAGTCGAGTGTCTGTCGTCCGCTGTTCCCGGGTCGAGTCAAGAACCTGTTGTCCCCAGTTCCTGGGTCGAGTCGAGTGTCTGTCGTCCGCTGTTCCTGGGTCGAGTCGAGTGTCTGTCGTCCGCTGTTCCTGGGTCGAGTCGAGTGTCTGTCGTCCGCTGTTCCTGGGTCGAGTTGAGTGTCTCTCGTCCACTGTTCCTGGGTCGAGTCGAGAGTCTGTTGTCCCCATTTCCTGGGTCGAGTCGAGAACCTGTCGTCCGCTGTTCCTGGGTCGAGTTGAGTGTCTGTCGTTCGCAGCTCCTGGGTCGAGTCGAGAGTCTGTCGTCCGCTTTTCCTGGGTCGAGTCGAGAGCCTGTCGTCCGCTGTTCCTGGGTCGAGTCGAGAACCTGTCGTCCGCTGTTCCTGGGTCGAGTCGAGTGTCTGTCGTCCGCTGTTCCTGGGTCGAGTCGAGTGTCTGTCGTCCGCTGTTCCTGGGTCGAGTCGAGTGTCTGTCGTCCGCTGTTCCTGGGTCGAGTCGAGTGTCTGTCGTCCGCTGTTCCTGGGTCGAGTCGAGTGTCTGTCGTCCGCTGTTCCTGGGTCGAGTCGTGCGTCTGTCGTCCGCTGTTCCTGGGTCGAGTCGAGTGTCTGTCGTCCCCAGTTCCTGGGTCGAGCCGAGAGCCTGTGGTCCGCTGTTCCTGGGTCGAGTCGAGTGCCTGTCGTTCGCAGTTCCTGGGTCAAGTCGAGTGTCTGTCGTCCACTGTTCCTAGGTCGAGTCGAGTGTCTGTCGTCCGCTGTTCCTGGGTCGAGTCGAGAGCCTGTCGTCCGCTGTTCCTGGGTCGAGTCGAGAGTCTGTCGTCCCCAGTTCCTGGGTCGAGTCGAGTGTCTGTCGTCCGCTGTTCCTGGGTCGAGTCAAGTGTTTGTCGTCCGCTGTTCGTGGGTCGAGTCAAGAACCTGTTGTCCCCAGTTCCTGGGTCGAGTCGAGTGTCTGTCGTCCGCTGTTCCTGGGTCGAGTCGAGTGCCTGTCGTTCGCAGTTCCTGGGTCAAGTCGAGTGTCTGTCGTCCACTGTTCCTAGGTCGAGTCGAGTGTCTGTCGTCCGCTGTTCCTGGGTCGAGTCGAGAGCCTGTCGTCCGCTGTTCCTGGGTCGAGTCGAGAGTCTGTCGTCCCCAGTTCCTGGGTCGAGTCGAGTGTCTGTCGTCCGCTGTTCCTGGGTCGAGTCGAGTGTCTGTCGTCCGCAGCTCCTGGGTCGAGTTGAGTGTCCGTCGTCCACTGTTCCTGGGTCGAGTCGAGAGCCTGTCGTCCGCTGTTCCTGGGTCGAGTCGAGTGCCTGTCGTTCGCAGTTCCTGGGTCAAGTCGAGTGTCTGTCGTCCACTGTTCCTAGGTCGAGTCGAGTGTCTGTCGTCCGCTGTTCCTGGGTCGAGTCGAGAGCCTGTCGTCCGCTGTTCCTGGGTCGAGTCGAGAGTCTGTCGTCCCCAGTTCCTGGGTCGAGTCGAGTGTCTGTCGTCCGCTGTTCCTGGGTCGAGTCGAGTGTCTGTCGTCCGCAGCTCCTGGGTCGAGTTGAGTGTCTGTCGTCCACTGTTCATGGGTCGAGTCGAGAGTCTTTTGTCCCCAGTTCCTGGGTCGAGTCGAGAGCCTGTCGTCCGCTGTTCCTGGGTCGAGTCAAGTGTCTGTCGTCCGCTGTTCGTGGGTCGAGTCAAGAACCTGTTGTCCCCAGTTCCTGGGTCGAGTCGAGTGTCTGTCGTCCGCTGTTCCTGGGTCGAGTCGAGTGCCTGTCGTTCGCAGTTCCTGGGTCAAGTCGAGTGTCTGTCGTCCACTGTTCCTAGGTCGAGTCGAGTGTCTGTCGTCCGCTGTTCCTGGGTCGAGTCGAGAGCCTGTCGTCCGCTGTTCCTGGGTCGAGTCGAGAGTCTGTCGTCCCCAGTTCCTGGGTCGAGTCGAGTGTCTGTCGTCCGCTGTTCCTGGGTCGAGTCGAGTGTCTGTCGTCCGCAGCTCCTGGGTCGAGTTGAGTGTCCGTCGTCCACTGTTCCTGGGTCGAGTCGAGAGCCTGTCGTCCGCTGTTCCTGGGTCGAGTCGAGTGCCTGTCGTTCGCAGTTCCTGGGTCAAGTCGAGTGTCTGTCGTCCACTGTTCCTAGGTCGAGTCGAGTGTCTGTCGTCCGCTGTTCCTGGGTCGAGTCGAGAGCCTGTCGTCCGCTGTTCCTGGGTCGAGTCGAGAGTCTGTCGTCCCCAGTTCCTGGGTCGAGTCGAGTGTCTGTCGTCCGCTGTTCCTGGGTCGAGTCGAGTGTCTGTCGTCCGCAGCTCCTGGGTCGAGTTGAGTGTCTGTCGTCCACTGTTCATGGGTCGAGTCGAGAGTCTGTTGTCCCCATTTCCTGGGTCGAGTCGAGAACCTGTCGTCCGCTGTTCCTGGGTCGAGTTGAGTGTCTGTCGTTCGCAGCTCCTGGGTCGAGTCGAGAGTCTGTCGTCCGCTTTTCCTGGGTCGAGTCGAGAGCCTGTCGTCCGCTGTTCCTGGGTCGAGTCGAGAACCTGTCGTCCGCTGTTCCTGGGTTGAGTCGAGAGTCTGTCGTCCGCAGTTCCTGGGTCAAGACGAGTGTCTGTCGTCCGCTGTTCCTGGGTCGAGTCAAGTGTCTGTCGTCCGCTGTTCCTGGGTCGAGTCGAGAGTCTGTCGTCCGCTGTTCCTGGGTCGAGTCGAGAGCCTGTCGTCCGCTGTTCCTGGGTCGAGTCGAGTGTCTGTCGTCCCCAGTTCCTGGGTCGAGTCGAGTGTCTGTCGTCCGCTGTTCCTGGGTCGAGTCGAGAGTCTGTCGTCCCCAGGTCCTGGGTCGAGTCGAGTGTCTGTCGTCCACTGTTCCATGGTCGAGTTGAGTGTCTGTCGTCCGCTGTTCCCGGGTCGAGTCAAGAACCTGTTGTCCCCAGTTCCTGGGTCGAGTCGAGTGTCTGTCGTCCGCTGTTCCTGGGTCGAGTCGAGTGTCTGTCGTCCGCTGTTCCTGGGTCGAGTCGAGTGTCTGTCGTCCGCTGTTCCTGGGTCGAGTCGAGTGTCTGTCGTCCGCTGTTCCTGGGTCGAGTCGTGCGTCTGTCGTCCGCTGTTCCTGGGTCGAGTCGAGTGTCTGTCGTCCCCAGTTCCTGGGTCGAGCCGAGAGCCTGTGGTCCGCTGTTCCTGGGTCGAGTCGAGTGTCTGTCGTCCGCTGTTCCCGGGTCGAGTCAAGAACCTGTTGTCCCCAGTTCCTGGGTCGAGTCGAGTGTCTGTTGTCCGCTGTTCCTGGGTCGAGCCGAGAGCCTGTCGTCCCCAGTTCCTGGGTCGAGCCGAGAGCCTGTGGTCCGCTGTTCCTGGGTCGAGTCGAGTGTCTGTCGTCCGCTGTTCCTGGGTCGAGTCAAGAACCTGTTGTCCGCTGTTCCTGGGTGAAGTCGAGTGTCTGTTGTTCCCAGTTCCTGGGTCAAGTCGAGAACCTGTCGTCCGCTGTTCCTGGGTCGAGTCGAGTGTCTGTCGTTCGCAGCTCCTGGGTCCAGTCGAGAGTCTGTCGTCCGCTGTTTCTGGGTCGAGTCGAGTGTCTGTCGTCCGCAGCTCCTGGGTCGAGTTGAGTGTCTGTCGTCCGCTGTTCCTGGGTCGAGTCGAGAGTCTGTTGTCCCCATTTCCTGGGTCAAGTCGAGAACCTTTCGTCCACTGTTCCTGGGTCGAGTCAAGTGTCTGTCGTCCGCTGTTCCTGGGTCGAGTCGAGAGTCTGTTGTCCCCAGTTCCTGGGTCGAGTCGAGTGTCTTTCGTCCGCTGTTCCTGGGTCGAGTTGAGTGTCTGTCGTTCGCAGCTCCTGGGTCGAGTCGAGAGCCTGTCGTCCGCTGTTCCTAGGTCGAGTCGAGAGTCTGTCGTCCGCTTTTCCTGGGTCGAGTCGAGAGCCTGTCGTCCGCTGTTCGTGGGTCGAGTCGAGAGCCTGTCGTCCGCAGTTCCTGGGTCGAGTCGAGTGTCTGTCGTCCATTGTTCCTGGGTCGAGTCAAGAACCTGTTGTCCCCAGTTCCTGGGTCAAGTCGAGTGTCTGTCGTCCGCTGTTCCTAGGTTGAGTTGAGTGTCTGTCGTCCGCTGTTCCTGGGTCGAGTCGAGAGTCTGTTGTCCCCAGTTCCTGGGTCGAGTCGAGAGCCTGTCATCCGCTGTTCCTGGGTCGAGTCGAGAGTCTGTCGTCCGCTGTTCCTGGGTCGAGTCGAGAGCCTGTCGTCCGCTGTTCCTGGGTCGAGTCGAGAGTCTGTTGTCCCCAGTTCCTGGGTCGAGTCGAGAGCCTGTCGTCCGCTGTTCCTGGGTCGAGTCGAGTGTCTGTCGTCCCCAGGTCCTGGGTCGAGTCGAGTGTCTGTCGTCCACTGTTCCATGGTCGAGTTGAGTGTCTGTCGTCCACTGTTCCCGGGTCGAGTCAAGAACCTGTTGTCCCCAGTTCCTGGGTCGAGTCGAGTGTCTGTCGTCCGCTGTTCCCGGGTCGAGTCAAGAACCTGTTGTCCCCAGTTCCTGGGTCGAGTCGAGTGTCTGTCGTCCGCTGTTCCTGGGTCGAGTCGAGTGTCTGTCGTCCGCTGTTCCTGGGTCGAGTCGAGTGTCTGTCGTCCGCTGTTCCTGGGTCGAGTTGAGTGTCTCTCGTCCACTGTTCCTGGGTCGAGTCGAGAGTCTGTTGTCCCCATTTCCTGGGTCGAGTCGAGAACCTGTCGTCCGCTGTTCCTGGGTCGAGTTGAGTGTCTGTCGTTCGCAGCTCCTGGGTCGAGTCGAGAGTCTGTCGTCCGCTTTTCCTGGGTCGAGTCGAGAGCCTGTCGTCCGCTGTTCCTGGGTCGAGTCGAGAACCTGTCGTCCGCTGTTCCTGGGTCGAGTCGAGTGTCTGTCGTCCGCTGTTCCTGGGTCGAGTCGAGTGTCTGTCGTCCGCTGTTCCTGGGTCGAGTCGAGTGTCTGTCGTCCGCTGTTCCTGGGTCGAGTCGAGTGTCTGTCGTCCGCTGTTCCTGGGTCGAGTCGAGTGTCTGTCGTCCGCTGTTCCTGGGTCGAGTCGTGCGTCTGTCGTCCGCTGTTCCTGGGTCGAGTCGAGTGTCTGTCGTCCCCAGTTCCTGGGTCGAGCCGAGAGCCTGTGGTCCGCTGTTCCTGGGTCGAGTCGAGTGCCTGTCGTTCGCAGTTCCTGGGTCAAGTCGAGTGTCTGTCGTCCACTGTTCCTAGGTCGAGTCGAGTGTCTGTCGTCCGCTGTTCCTGGGTCGAGTCGAGAGCCTGTCGTCCGCTGTTCCTGGGTCGAGTCGAGAGTCTGTCGTCCCCAGTTCCTGGGTCGAGTCGAGTGTCTGTCGTCCGCTGTTCCTGGGTCGAGTCGAGTGTCTGTCGTCCGCAGCTCCTGGGTCGAGTTGAGTGTCTGTCGTCCACTGTTCCTGGGTCGAGTCGAGAGCCTGTCGTCCGCTGTTCCTGGGTCGAGTCGAGTGCCTGTCGTTCGCAGTTCCTGGGTCAAGTCGAGTGTCTGTCATCCACTGTTCCTAGGTCGAGTCGAGTGTCTGTCGTCCGCTGTTCCTGGGTCGAGTCGAGAGCCTGTCGTCCGCTGTTCCTGGGTCGAGTCGAGAGTCTGTCGTCCCCAGTTCCTGGGTCGAGTCGAGTGTCTGTCGTCCGCTGTTCCTGGGTCGAGTTGAGTGTCTGTCGTCCACTGTTCCTGGGTCGAGTCGAGAGTCTGTTGTCCCCATTTCCTGGGTCGAGTCGAGAACCTGTCGTCCGCTGTTCCTGGGTCGAGTTGAGTGTCTGTCGTTCGCAGCTCCTGGGTCGAGTCGAGAGTCTGTCGTCCGCTTTTCCTGGGTCGAGTCGAGAGCCTGTCGTCCGCTGTTCCTGGGTCGAGTCGAGAACCTGTCGTCCGCTGTTCCTGGGTTGAGTCGAGAGTCTGTCGTCCGCAGTTCCTGGGTCAAGACGAGTGTCTGTCGTCCGCTGTTCCTGGGTCGAGTCAAGTGTCTGTCGTCCGCTGTTCCTGGGTCGAGTCGAGAGTCTGTCGTCCGCTGTTCCTGGGTCGAGTCGAGAGCCTGTCGTCCGCTGTTCCTGGGTCGAGTCGAGAGTCTGTTGTCCCCAGTTCCTGGGTCGAGTCGAGAGCCTGTCGTCCGCTGTTCCTGGGTCGAGTCGAGTGTCTGTCGTCCCCAGTTCCTGGGTCGAGTCGAGTGTCTGTCGTCCGCTGTTCCTGGGTCGAGTCGAGAGTCTGTCGTCCCCAGGTCCTGGGTCGAGTCGAGTGTCTGTCGTCCACTGTTCCATGGTCGAGTTGAGTGTCTGTCGTCCGCTGTTCCCGGGTCGAGTCAAGAACCTGTTGTCCCCAGTTCCTGGGTCGAGTCGAGTGTCTGTCGTCCGCTGTTCCTGGGTCGAGTCGAGTGTCTGTCGTCCGCTGTTCCTGGGTCGAGTCGAGTGTCTGTCGTCCGCTGTTCCTGGGTCGAGTCGAGTGTCTGTCGTCCGCTGTTCCTGGGTCGAGTCGAGTGTCTGTCGTCCGCTGTTCCTGGGTCGAGTCGTGCGTCTGTCGTCCGCTGTTCCTGGGTCGAGTCGAGTGTCTGTCGTCCCCAGTTCCTGGGTCGAGCCGAGAGCCTGTGGTCCGCTGTTCCTGGGTCGAGTCGAGTGTCTGTCGTCCGCTGTTCCCGGGTCGAGTCAAGAACCTGTTGTCCCCAGTTCCTGGGTCGAGTCGAGTGTCTGTTGTCCGCTGTTCCTGGGTCGAGCCGAGAGCCTGTCGTCCCCAGTTCCTGGGTCGAGCCGAGAGCCTGTGGTCCGCTGTTCCTGGGTCGAGTCGAGTGTCTGTCGTCCGCTGTTCCTGGGTCGAGTCAAGAACCTGTTGTCCGCTGTTCCTGGGTGAAGTCGAGTGTCTGTTGTTCCCAGTTCCTGGGTCAAGTCGAGAACCTGTCTTCCGCTGTTCCTGGGTCGAGTCGAGTGTCTGTCGTTCGCAGCTCCTGGGTCGAGTCGAGAGTCTGTCGTCCGCTGTTTCTGGGTCGAGTCGAGTGTCTGTCGTCCGCAGCTCCTGGGTCGAGTTGAGTGTCTGTCGTCCGCTGTTCCTGGGTCGAGTCGAGAGTCTGTTGTCCCCATTTCCTGGGTCAAGTCGAGAACCTGTCGTCCACTGTTCCTGGGTCGAGTCAAGTGTCTGTCTTCCGCTGTTCCTGGGTCGAGTCGAGAGTCTGTTGTTCCCAGTTCCTGGGTCGAGTCGAGTGTCTTTCGTCCACTGTTCCTGGGTCGAGTTGAGTGTCTGTCGTTCGCAGCTCCTGGGTCGAGTCGAGAGCCTGTCGTGCGCTGTTCCTAGGTCGAGTCGAGAGTCTGTCGTCCGCTTTTCCTGGGTCGAGTCGAGAGCCTGTCGTCCGCTGTTCGTGGGTCGAGTCGAGAGCCTGTCGTCCGCAGTTCCTGGGTCGAGTCGAGTGTCTGTCGTCCACTGTTCCTGGGTCGAGTCAAGAACCTGTTGTCCCCAGTTCCTGGGTCAAGTCGAGTGTCTGTCGTCCGCTGTTCCTAGGTTGAGTCGAGTGTCTGTCGTCCGCTGTTCCTGGGTCGAGTCGAGAGTCTGTTGTCCCCAGTTCCTGGGTCGAGTCGAGAGCCTGTCATCCGCTGTTCCTGGGTCGAGTCGAGAGTCTGTCGTCCGCTGTTCCTGGGTCGAGTCGAGAGCCTGTCGTCCGCTGTTCCTGGGTCGAGTCGAGAGTCTGTCGTCTGCTGTTCCTGGGTCGAGTCGAATGTCTGTCGTCCGCTGTTCCTGGGTCGAGTTGAGAGCCTGTCGTCCGCTGTTCCTGGGTCAAGTCGAGAGCCTGTCGTCCGCAGTTCCTGGGTCGAGTCAAGTACCTGTCGTCCGCTGTTCCTGGGTTGAGTCGAGTGTCTGTCGTCCACTGTTCCTGGGTCGAGTCAAGAACCTGTTGTCCCCAGTTCCTGGGTCAAGTCGAGTGTCTGTCGTCCGCTGTTCCTAGTTCGAGTCAAGTGTCTGTCGTCCGCTGTTCCTGGGTTGAGTCAAGAACCTGTTGTCCCCAGTTCCTGGGTCGAGTCGACTGTCTGTCGTCCGCTGTTCCTGGGTGGAGTCGAGAGTCTTTTGTCCCCAGTTCCTGGGTCGAGTCGAGAGCCTGTCGTCCGCTGTTCCTGGGTCGAGTCAAGTGTCTGTTGTCCGCTGTTCCTGGGTCGAGTCAAGAACCTGTTGTCCCCAGTTCCTGGGTCGAGTCGAGTGTCTGTCGTCCGCTCTTCCTGGGTCGAGTCGAGAGTCTGTTGTCCGCAGTTCCTGGGTCGAGTTGAGAACCTGTCGTCCGCTGTTCCTGGGTCGAGTCGAGTGTCTGTCGTCCGCTGTTCCTGGGTCGAGTCGAGTGTCTGTCGTTCGCAGCTCCTGGGTCGAGTCGAGAGTCTGTCGTCCGCTGTTCCTGGGTCGAGTCGAGTGTCTGTCGTCCGCAGCTCCTGGGTCGAGTCGAGTGTCTGTCGTCCGCTGTTCCTGGGTCGAGTCGAGAGCCTGTCGTCCGCAGTTCCTGGGTCGAGCCGAGAGCCTGTCGTCCCCAGTTCCTGGGTCGAGCCGAGTGCCTGTGGTCCGCTCTTCCCAGGTCGAGTCGAGTGTCTGTTGTCCCCAGTTCCTGCGTCGAGTCGAGAGCCTGTCGTCCGCTGTTCCTGGGTCGAGTCGAGAGTCTGTCGTCCGCTGTTCCTGGGTCGAGTCGAGAGCCTGTCGTCCGCTGTTGCTGGGTCAAGTCGAGAGCCTGTCGTCCGCAGTTCCTGGGTCGAGTCGAGTGTCTGTCATCCGCTGTTCCTGGGTCGAGTCGAGAGCCTGTCGTCCGCTGTTCCTGGGTCGAATCGAGAACCTGTCGTCCGCTGTTCCTGGGTCGAATCGAGAACCTGTCATCCGCTGTTCCTGGGTCGAATCGAGAACCTGTCGTCCGCTGTTCCTGGGTCGAGTCGAGAGCCTGTCATCCGCTGTTCCTGGGCCGAGTCGAGAGCCTGTCGTCCCCAGTTCCTGGGTTGATTCGAGAGCCTGTCGTCCGCTGTTCCTGGGTCGAGTCGAGAGCCTGTCATCTGCTGTTCCTGGGTCGAGTCGAGAGCCTGTCGTCCCCAGTTCCTGGGTCGATTCGAGAGCCTGCTGTCCAGCCGAGCTTGCTGGCCATTTGTCGTTTCATGTGTTACCCGATGTAGAGATAAGAATGGACTGTAGTTGTTGGTGTTTGTCCTCTTGTATCCGGCTGAGTATTGCAGGCCGTTTGTAATTGTTCCAAGCCGCAATATAAATTGTCTATTGTTTGTTCTTGTCATCTTGTGTCTGGCTGAGTATTGCAGGCTGTTTGCTACTGCTCTGAGCTTCAATACAAATTGTCTGTTGTTGTATGGTATTGTCCTCTCTGTGTCCAAGTCCACGTTCCAGGTCCCGGCTCAATATCCAAGTTCTGAGTCCTGGCTCAGTGTCCAAGTCACGTCCAGATCCAGGTTCCGAGTCCAAGTCAAGTCCGGGTCCAGGCTCTGAGACCAAGTCTTGACCAAGTCCTGTCTCCATGTTCAAGTAATGTTCAAGTCTGTCTCCGTGCCTGTGTCCTGCACTTGAGTCCGCTTCCTCATCCATCCATTGCAACAGGAGGAGATGTTGTTTCTGATCTGGGTAGACTGTGGTCTTCCAGCGTGGAAGTCAACAATCAAGTTACAGAGGGAGATAGAGAGACCCCGGTTTAGGAGCTTGTTGATTCGAACTGAGGGTATGATTGTGTTGAACGCTGAGCTGTGGTCAATAATTAGCAGCCTGACATAGGTATTGCTATTGTCCTGGTGATCCAAGGCCGAGTGGAGAGCCAGTGAGATTACTTCTGCTGAAGACCTATTGTGGCAAGTTGAAGCAGGTCTATGTCCTTGAGAAGGCAGGAGTTGTCACATGGAAAATGAAGCCTACACTGTGGCTGAAAAGAACAACTAAGAATTAAACGAATACCACTAGCCTTCAGATTCAGATGACTCAACAGTCCAATTTCTCAGGCAAGGTGGAATGCAGGAAGTGAAGTGTTGCTGTGTCCAAGTCTCGACAAATACCGCGACGGAATGAATGGAGTTAAATACTATCACAATAAAATAATAATTAGCTGACACGTGCATATTCACAAGCACAATTGCCGAATCTGATGCGCTGCCGAATCCATGGTTGTGACATTACCCTTCCTACCAGATCTTCATCCAAGTAATTTATAAGCATGCCAAACAATAGAAGTCCCAGTACAGATTCCTGCAGAAAACCACTAATTATAGACCTCTGCAAAGAATATAACCTACCCACCTCTATCTCCTGCCTTCTCTGAGGAGGCCAATTTTGGATCCAATCAACCAAGTCACCATGGATTCTATGCATCTTAATTCTCAGTACCTTGTTGAATGCCTTTTTAAAATCTACGTACTCAACATCTACCACTTTACCTTCATCAACCAGCTTCTCCTCTGAAAACTCAATCCAATTTATAAGACTTGACTACCCTGGCAAAAGGTCATGCTTAGTATTGATAACAATGTTGCGTTTTTCTAGATATAAGCAGATTCTAAATGATGTTTTCCAACAATTTTCCTATAGGAGGGTAACGATAATTGAACACAATATTCTAAATACTGCCTTACCAACTCTTGAAAGCTACAACGTAACTCCCAACTTCCATACTCAACGCCCTGACTGATGAAGACCAGCATGGCAAAAACCCTCTTCACCGCTCTGTGTACCTGCATCAGAAGCCATCTACTTGTACTCCTGAGTCCCTCTATTCTACAACACTCCCCAGACACCTTACTGGTCCCCGTGAAGGTCCTACCCTTACTTGTCTTCCAATAATGCACTTGTCCGGATTAAACTCCATTTGTCATTCCTTGGTCCACTTACCGAGGTGATTGAGATTTCTCTGTAAATTATAATAATCCCATTCACTGTCAATGCCATCACCTGTTATAGTGCAACTTGCAAGCTTACTAACAATGCATGTACATTTGCATTCAAATCATTGGTGTAGATGACAAACAGTAATTGTACTACTACTGAATCCTTGGAAATGCCTCTAGTTACTGACATCAAGTCCAAGAAACAATCCTTCATCATCAGTCTCTGCTTCCTACCACCAAGCCAAAGATGTATTCAATTACATAGCTCTCCCTGGATCCCATTTGATCCATTAAAAAAAAATTGATGCTTACCATGTGAAACCTTATCAAATGTTTTATAAAGTCAATATAGACTACATCGACAACCATTGATGTGGTTAATTTTTCAAAAAAAAAACTATATGTTATTTATGAGGTACCTCCCATGTACAAAATCAAGCTGACTATCCCTTATCAACCCCTTTCTTTCCAAATGCCTGTATACCTTATCCTTCAGAATTCATTGAGATATTAGGCCTACTAGTCTATAGTTCCCAGGATTTTCTTTGTAGTTCTTCTTAAATTGATATATAATATTAGCGTCCCTCCAGTCTTCCGGCACTTGGTCCCTCACTAATGATAATGCATATGTTTCAACCAGGGCTCAGAAAGTTACTTCTCCACTTCCCACAGTGACCCTGAAAGTCTCACAAGTTAGTAGGTTGACCTCTTTGCACTAAAAAGGGACTTTTCTTGTTCTAATTATGTTCCTTCTTGTAAAAATGTATGCTTTTTGTTGTGAATGCTGCTTACATGATGTTATGTATTTAAGATGCTATTACAGGTAAGCTTATCATTCGATCTATGCATATGATAATAAACTTGACATTGACTTTGCCAGATGAGACCCTGGAGAATTACACTTTCTACCTTCATAGCTCTGCTGTAATGTAGAATATCCCAAAAACATCCCTGTTAATTGCTTCAAGGTCCAAAATTTTCATGTCCTTCTCCATAGTTAAAACAGAAGAGAAATACTTATTGAGGACCATTGTCCATCTCCTGTGTCTCCACAGAATGATAACCACTTTGGTCTTTGAAGGGTTCTATTCTCACCCATCTTCTTTTACTATACATAAAATCTCTTTCAAATCTCCTGAAGATTCTCTGTCAAAGACAGATCATGCCACTGTTTTCCCCTTCTGATTTCCATAAGACCAGAAGTCATAGGACCAGAATTAGGCCATTTGGCTCATCGTGTCTGTTCTACCATTCAGTCATGGATGATCCTTTTTGCCCCTCCTCAGCCCCACTACTTCTTGAATATACTCGTGCAAACCCTATACATTTCCTGGGATTCACTTTATCTCAGCTGCCTGTACTTGACCCATGTCTCCTTACATTTTCCTGGTCAGTGCCTCAGTATCTTTCACCATCCCTGGTTCCCTATGTTTACCACACTTCCCATCAATTTAACAGGAACGCAGATCCTGATCTCTCAAAATCTTAGAGACATATGAGATTCTGAATGTGTCAAAATCTGCTTTTAAAAGACTTCTATTTGTCATAAGTCACCTTGTCTGTAAGCAAGCTACTCCAATCCTTTGGGGGTTCATCTCTAATGTCATCACATTGCACTTTGCCTGAATTTAGAACTTCAACTTGTGCACCAGATCTGTCTCTTCATAACTACTGTAATTTAAAACCAGATTAGTCATGAAGCTTTGCCTTCTCCCCGGTGGAGTCTTTGAAATATTGTGTGAGGAAACTTTCCTGAACACACTTTACTAATTCCACCCTATCTAAGCCCTTATGGCAATCCCAGTGGATACAAGGAAAGTTAAAATACCCTATTATGACAACTCTAATGGTCTTGCAACTTTCTGTAGTATTCTGCAGTGTATATTTGTTCCATTTGATCTATAGTACAATTCCAACCAGGCCACCATCCCCTTCCTATTTCTGAACTCCTCCTTCAAAGCCTCATTGAATGATCACTCAGTAGTTTCAGCTCAGACTACAGCTGTGATGTTCCTTTTAATCAGAAATGCAACTCTTTCTCCACTCCTTTCTCCATCTCTATCCCACCTACAGAACCTGTACCCTGGAACACTTAGCTGCCAGTTGTGTTCATCCTTAATAGTCGTGTTTCTCTAAAAACTATAATATAGTTGTCTAAATGAGATATGCATCCCCTAATTTCATCCACTTCACCATCAAGCCTCTTGCAGTAAAATAAATGTAACTTAATCCAATAGTTGATTTTCACTTCTTGCTATGCTGCTAGCTATTGATTATTTGTTTCTCTTCTACTTTGGATTCATAATTGAGTTCAAACCCTGAAATAGCACTAGCAAAACTGGCCCCTGGAATGTTGGTTCCTTCTCCAGTTCAGGCACAATCTGTTCCCCTTGTATAGGCCAACCACAGTATATCCCAGAAGAAATCCCAATAATCCACAAATATGAACCCCTATTTTCTGCATTCATCTGATATATCCTGCTATTCTTTTTATTGAGCTAGTGAGGAGTAGGCATATGATTGTAGTATGCAAAGTTATAAAGAGCTTGAAGAGGCAGGCAATAGGAAACACTTCCCGAGTCATAACTAGATGATATATTTAGGACTGGGGATACAAGGTTTAGAAGGGATCTGATGAAGACTTTCTTTTCACCCAGGTGAGTTGGAATCAGAATCAGAATCACTTCATTGCCAGCATGTGCAATGTATCAGAATTGATTGTGTTTCAGTGCCAAGCATAAAAGACAGGACAATCCCAGATCCGACAGCACAATAGCAACCAACAATTTCCAAGACGATAGTGCAAACAGCCATGAACAATCAGCAATCAGCGGAATGGTCATGTGCACAAACATCACTAATCAGCTTAAATAAATGTGAACATATGAACAGGCTCAATAATTATCAACAGAAACAAGGAGAGCAGGAAAGATCATTTAACCATATAACAATTACAGCACGGAAACAGACCATCTCAGCCCTCCTAGTCCGTGTCGATGCTTACACTCACCTAGTCTCACTGGCCCACACTCAGCCCATAACCCTCCATTCCCTTCCTGTCCATATACCTATCCAATTTTACTTTAAATGACAATACCGAACCTGCCTCTACCACTTCTACTGGAAGCTCATTCCACACAGCTACCACTCTCTGAGTAAAGAAATACCCCCTCGTGTTACCCTCAAACTTTTGCCCCCTAAATCTCAAATCATGTCCTCTTGTTTGAATCCCCACTACTCTTAATGGAAAAAGCCTATCCACTTCAACTTGATCTATTCCCCTCATTATTTTAAATACCTCTATCAAGTCCCCCCTCAACCTTCTACACTCCAAAGAATAGACCTAACTTGTTCAGCCTTTCCCTGTAACTTAGGTGCTGAAACCCAGGAAACATTCTAGTATATCTTCTCTGTACTCTCTATTTTGTTGTTATCTTTCCTATAATGTGGTGACCAGAACTGTAACAATACTCCAAATTCTGCCTTACCAATGCCTTGTACAATTTTAACAGTACATCCCAACTCCGATACTCAATGCTCTGATTTATAAAGGCCAGCATACCAAAAGCTTTCTTCACCACCCTATCCACATGAGATTCCACCTTCAGGGAACTATGCACCATTATTCCTAGATCACTCTGTTCTACTGCATTCTTCAATGCCCTATCATTTACCATGTAATGGATTCATTAAATGTAATCATTTAATGGTTGTTGTGCAGGGACTGTTAGAGTATTACATGTGAGTGAGTTTTGTTGAGAAGCTGGATAGCTACAGGAAAGGAGCTTCAATGATGATGTGTAGTCCTGGTGGTGATCGATTTGTAGCGTCTCCCTGATGACAATTTGGTGACTGCGTGACTGCTAGGGTGGGTGGAGTAGCAGTAATTCTTTTGCTCTATTCTTCGCTTTCGCGTTGAATGGGAGTTTTAATATCGGTAACTGACAGCCGGTGATCTTCTCCACTGAATGGACCACTCGTTGCAAATGGGACGTGGAGAGGGAGGAGGCGGTGGAAAACCAAATGGTCTCAGACGTGGTAACAACACTCTCAATGATGGCCGAGTAAAAATCCATCAGGATACGCCCTAGGATATTAATTTTCCTAAACTGGTGTCGGAAGAACAATCTCTGCTGGGCCTTCCCAGTAATGAGCATAACTTCAATGTGTTTGTAATGGTACTTCTCAGAAACCTGAATGACTCGATCCCAGACACAGCCTGATCATTAATTTCTAAAGGGGTGTGCAGGTGGGGCTTGTTGGCAGAAGTTACTCCTCATTTCCATTACATTGATAGTGTTAAGCTCCAACTTGTAACAAACATGCTATGTTGCAAGATGGTTTTCCCCTCTTTGTCAGCAGGTCACATCATTATTAGGGATGAGACCAACTATAGCCATGTCATCTGCAAACTTAAGGATTTTAATGGATTTGCTTGTGGAGGTACAATCATTTGCATAATCGGAGACCAGGAGGTGTGAAAGAACACAGCCCTGGGGGCAACCTGTGCTTATAGACATTAGATTGAGAAAGTAGGAGATCAGCCTTATACACTGATTCCCTTTTTCCAAGACAGATACACTAGGGTACAGCTAGCTGGCTAGCTTTCTGTGGAGCAAATCTAGAACAACAGTGCTGAAAGCAGAGCTAAAGTCCATGAAACAACTGTTATCACTGGTGAATGGGTGGCGCAAGAGCAGCCTCGATGAAGGGACTTACTTGGCCTGAAACATTGACTCTTTATTTATTTCTATAGCTTACCTGCTGAATTCCTCCTATATTTTGTGTGTTACACTAGAAGTGACCATGGGTTTGATGTGATGAAAGAGGTGGGAAACATTGTCCTGTGGACCTGGCAGTTTCTTTCTCCCTTTTAAGTACGGAGTTCCTCAGTTGCCACACATTCTGCTTTCCATCAATACTTTGGAATACTTTGTATTTTTTTTAACTTTATTGAACAAACACAAACAAGCATCGGCTATCAGTCCACAGTGCACTGCACAATGGTAAATACCTGTATTAACAATACCAGGGCTAGAAGAGAGTAGAAGCAAGAGAAAGAAGAAACAAAAAGCACATACATACATTTACATATAAACATACACATGATCTACATACTTTATGTCACCCCTCAATGTAGATTTACATCTATTTTAAATAAAATCACAGTCTTCAGTAAATCAACTCAAGTCCCACATTTTACCAGGCCCCTGTATACAGGTACACTATAACAGAGTTCCATCTTTCCAAGTAAGAGTCTGTTTTCAGTTGTAAACTTGCAGTGATTTTTCCACACAGTTCACTTCTTTCAGTCTCTGTATCCATTGTTCCAAAGTGGGTGAGTGAGATTTAAGCCAGTTGACAGTTATTCTTTTATGAGCAATCAGAATCAAAACTTTTATCATATATAGTTCATTCTTCTCTAATGCAGATCACGGGAGGTTGCCTAAAATTAAATGACTAGGCTCAGAGGATATACTTATATCTAAAATACTTCTTATTTCCTCAGTGACCTTGTACCAAAATTCCCTTAATTTGGGACAGTCCCAGAATGTATGTGCAAAATCTCCCACTAGGCCAGATTCTCTCCAGCAAAGTCTGGTGTTATTTTTCTGCATATAATGATATTACTAACAATGTTTTAAAGTACCGATCCTTATTTTCCAAGCAAAATTATTGGGCTTCCCAGTTAAGAGCAATTGTGTCATGGATCAGAAAAGACAGGGATTCAAGATGGGTTCACATAGAGCCAAATTCCATTGGTGAGTTATCTTTAGCAGCTCTTCCCTTTTTAAATCCAAACGTGTGGAAGAATGTTGGGACCCAGAATGAATGGGTTAACTATACATTGAAAGTATGGGATAGAATTAGGAAAAAATTAGATCTTCCAAGGAGTCCAAGGGGAACCAGAACTGCATTCATTTCAGATTTTATTCCAACAAGACAGGATTCTGGTTTTAACAGGTGGGTGCAAAGAGGCCTGTTTCTAGTGGACCAAATGTTTGATGGTGAGGCGCTCAAATCTTTCTCCCAACCTGACAATGAATTTGAACTTCAATCAAATGACTTTTATAAATTCCTCCAAATTAGGCATTATCTTTTATCACACAAAGAATGGAACAATCTTAAAATAATGCCAAATAACTTGGAAAAATTTTTGGATAGAGATCATGATGGGTAGGACGCAATCCCAGAAAATTGTATATATAAAGAAATACACCTAGATATAACAGATAACACATTAGATGTAAAAATATGGAAAATCTGCCAATCCAGCATTTTAAACGTATCAAAGGTACTGGATTATCATTGTTTCTCTGTAACAAAATTTACAAATGTGATCAATATACATTTTATCGTTTAACACAGAGATTAAGCAGGATTAACATCAGGTATATAGAGTGATTAGTTGTTCTATCTTTCACCTACTCTACAATGTGTTTCTCCTGTGGATCAGTGTTGGATGTAGGAACTGAATAAATCATTAAATCCTTCAAGACTACTCTGCCATTCAATAAAATCAGGACTGTTTCAAAATCTAACTTCAAATATTAATGGATCATAGTATTTTTCTTATCAATTAATTATAACTTCAATTAACCCAGATCTCTTTGGGTAAGGGAGCACCTGGCTTAAACTGTGTAAGAATTTTTCCCCAATTCAATTGATAATGGGCTATCTCTATGCTGAAGGTAATTTCACTTTCCAAAATTCTCTGCCAGAAGAAACACTTTATTCACGCTCCCCTCCATTGATAGTATAGAAACATTAAAACGCTCAACCCCTAATCTTACTAAGTTAAAGCAATTTAAGATTTTGCAACATGCTCTCATAACTTAAAACTTTCAGTTTCACTAGGATTTTGATAAACTTGTGAACAGGGGGTTTCTTCTTTTTTCTTTTTTACTGTTGGGAAAGTGTTTCTTTGTTTTGTTAAAAGTAGGAATGTTTCTTTGTTGTGAGAGAGTGCTGGAAGCTTGTTTTGTTAAAATTTACTGATAACGAGAATGGTATTCCTTTGTAAACCAAATGGGGATTAATGTTCTTTCTTCTGAGTCTGTAAGCTTTTGTTGACGGGCTTTTGGGGAGATCGGTGCGAGGGGGTCGAGAGAGAGGACGCAATGCTGTAAGCGGGGCGAGGATCGGACCCCAAGCGGGGTCCGAGGCCAGGAGGTACTCCGAGGAGGGGGGATGCAGCTAGATGTGCTTAGTTGACCACTCAGAGGGTCCTGAGCTGTGAGTCGAGGAGTTCGGAGGGGATCGATTGGTAGTTAGAAGACTTCAGTAATTGAGCTCCAACGGTTGTGCACTAAGTGGTTTGGACTTTGATAAGTTTGGCACCTTTTCTTTAGTTTTTTCTTCATATATACTGTATCATTATTAATCACTTAGTTATAGTAACCTTTATAAATTGTACTCATTTAATCGCATATGGTGTACTGTCTGTTTTTGGGCGAGGCGGGGACATCACACAGCATCCACACCAGCTGATTACCCAGTTTGGCGGGGCCGAAGGCTGCTCCCCCTAGACGAAACGAGCTGAACGAGCCTGAGGTGACCCAGGGGGTTACATTGTGAGGTGCTCTTCCGGGATTGATTTCTGTGGAAGCTGTGTGATCACCCTCTTTAAATTGTGTCTGCGGCGAAGAGCTGGTGTGCCTTTGTGGGTGTGCGATTGCTGGTTATCACTGCATGTGTGTTGGGTGGGGTGGCTGCTGTTGGTAGCCTGGAGGTCGTTGTTTGAGTTCCGACTAGTGCTGACGAAATGGTGGTGGGACCATGGGTTATCCGTACTGTTTGGAGATTGAGGAGTGACAGGTTGGGATGTTTCAGCAGTGGTGAGCTCCGCTCGGTTATTGGAATAATGTCCAGCCCTAAAGGGGCGGAGGCGTGGGCGGAGCGGACCTCTCAGTTGTTGGGTGAGTGGCAGTGCTTGGCTGAGGAAAAGCGACAGGGACGGGTTGAAAGTTTGAGTAGGAGGGCTGGTGACTTTGTTAGAACTTTCGGGCGCAATTACCTCAAAGTGATAGCTGCCAGTTCTGGGAAAGTGTGGGAAAATGCGTGTGGTTTGACTGAAAGTCAAATGCCGCAGCTGGGGGGCTTATCATATCCGTGGCAGGAGATTGGTGGAAAGTTTTTAGGGTATCCCGTTTGCCTAGGGGGGCAGATAAATTGCTTGTGGTGCCAAGGGGGTCTGTCAAGGGGATCAGTTGTTCCGTTGATTCGAGAGGTGTCGGGAAACTTAGAGGAGGCCCAGTGGGGGAACGGCTTGGGGTCTCTGGGGGAGCACGTTCCCAGCAATGTACCAACGAACTCCCGAAAGGAGCAGACCCTATTCCTGAAGGCTTAGAGGGACCAAGCGCACAGGTGTTGTTACGGATGGATGGAAGTCAAGTTAAATCCATCCTCGGCACCGGGGTGCCGGTTAAGTTGCTGTACAGTTTGTTTTATAACCGTTATTGGAAGCACTTACCCTTGACAACATTGAGGACACTGGAGATTCGGGGTATCAGTGCTGGTGATTATCCAGACGACGGTTGTTGGTCAGTTAAAATGGAATTCTTAGAAGCAAATGTGGAGGAGACTGAGGTTCATGAATCGTTAATGCTGATGTGTCCGGACCCTGTTGAGACGGGCAGCGTTTCTGTTCTAGAGAGAACCAATATCCTGCTGGTGCACTTGGGGGCCTGCCTGGAGGAGGCAGGTGAGCGCTGTTTGGAGGCATTGTCGATGCACCCAGAGTTTCGAGCTGCTTGTGCGGACGTGTGTAGCAGCATTGAGCCGATACCAAATTCAAACAAGATCCAGTGGTGGTATGGCCTGGGGGAAGTATCTGAGGGTGTGACCCTCTTAGTGGACGCTGCGAAATACCACGAGGGAGGGGAGTTGACTGCTGAAGACACCTCGGAGAGAGAGAGGTTGCGGCGACTGGCCCCTACAGCCATGGAAGCCGAAGAGGCGATGGCTTGTCTGAGTGGTGTGAAGTGGTTTAAGGTGCTGGATCTGAGGAGTGGATGTTGCCAGATCCCGATGAGTGAGGCCGACAAGGAGAAGACGGCCGTTATAAATTCCCTAGGAGTCTTCCGGTCCAAAAAGATGCCACAGGGCATATCTGGAGCCCTTGCAACCTTCCTGCAGGGCCAGTGGAAGACCATAGGGGATGTGGAGGCGTTTGGAGTTTTGGTGTATGTGGATGATCTCTTGGTATTTGGATTTGCCTCAGGAGAATATGAAGTGTGGTCGTTGCAGGAGCAGCTAAGAACTACCGAGTTAAAGTGTTTTCTGGACACGTGCCAGGGCTGGCGAAGGTCGCAGCTCGTGAGTGACTGTCTCTACGGAATCAAGTTTGAAATAAAGACGGAAAAACCTGAAAGTTGATCTGGAAGAAGTCATGAGGAAGAAAAAGCTGGAGAGAAGTGCAGTGAATACTGAACAGGAGGCTGAAGAGACTGCGGGAGCAGTGCAGGCCACGTGTTTCAGTTTGGAGAAGATCAAACAGCAGCTACCAATCTCAGAAATGAGGAAGAATACAGATTCGATGGATGATGTGCTGGATGTGTGGTACATGCTGCCTTTTGCTGACTTTCCCTCGATTGAGGAAGAGACCTTTGGCCCTTCTCCCATTGAGTCAGGTGTAGCGGGGAGGGTTAGCTGTGTGCAGTGTGGGGCATGAGTGAGAGGTTGAGAGAGGAGTTGGTAGTGGGCCCAAGGTATCCCCAGTTGTGTCCGAGCCTGAAGGGTTTAGGTGAGGGGGTACGGAGGTCTCAGAAGGGTTAGGGAACTCCCAGATAGTTGGCCTAAGTAGCGCCTGAAGAACAGGGCATGAGGTTTACTGTGTGGGGAGGAGATGTCACTGTTTGTGCTTGGGTTACGGTGTGTTGGCCGGAAAGGTGGCGAGTTATTTAGTAGTCATGAGGACATTACTTTTATTTGGTGGATGGAGAGTGTAAAGGGGGTTTCTTCTTTTTTTCTTTGTTACTGTTGGGAAAGGGTTTCTTTGTTTTGTTAAAAGCAGGAATGCTTCTTTGTTGTGAGAGAGTGCTGGAAGCTTGTTTGTTAAAATTTACTGATAACGAGAATGGTATTCCTTTGTAAACCAAATGGGCATTAATGTTCTTTCTTCTGAGTCTGTAAGCTTTTGTTGACGGGCTTTTGAGGAGATCGGCGCGAGGGGGTCAAGAGAGAGGACACAATGCTGTAAGCGGGGCGAGGATTGGACCCCAAGTGGGGGTCCGAGGCCAAGAGGTACTCCGAGGAGGGGGGATGAAGCTAGATGTGCTTAGTTGACCACTTGGAGGGTCCTGAGCTGCGAGTCAAGGAGTTCGGAGGGTCCTGAGCTGCGAGTCGAGGAGTTCGGAGGGGATCGATTGGTGGTCAGAAGACTTCAGAAATTGAGCTCCAACGGTGGTGCACGAAGTGGTTTGGACTTTGATAAGTTTGGCGCCTTTTTTTTATTTTTTCTCTTCATATATACTATATCGTTATTAATCACTTAGTTATAGTAACCTTTATAAATTGTATTCATTTAATCGCATATGGTGTACTGTCTGTTTTTGGGCGAGGCAGGGACATCACACAGCATCCACACCAGCTGATTACCCAGTTTGGCGGGGCCGAAGGCTGCTCCCCCTAGACGAGAACAAGCTGAGCGAGCCTGAGGTGACCCAGGGGGTTACACTTGAGCCGCACTCCCTCAGATGCCATTATGTTCTACCTGAGGTCTTCATCTTCTTCAGGTCCCTTGTGTGTTACACGCTTGGGTGATCATGACTCTCCACATTGAACGATCCCTCGTAGCGTCAATGATATGTCATACATTTAGATCTGTCATTTCTTTACAGAGTCCATATATTTTTACTTTGCCGCGAGGGTATCACTACATTTAGGTGATTGATGACCTCACATGGGTAATGGTTTCTCATGTGTTCATGTTCAACAGTGGGCATGATAGGGAATGAGGAAAGGTGCAGCTGACTCGTGGCCCGGTGGTTGGGGACCGCTGGCCTAAACTCAGTGATACCCTCGCACCAGGGATCACCGGTTGGCCTCGGGTAACCGGCTGCCTTGCGCGGCCGGCGGGAAGTGCCATTGGTACCTGCCTGGCGCTGTGTGTTTAAAATCCAAGCGTTACTTAAAATGTTATGATGCTATTGTCTTATAAGTGACTTATCACTATATTCATGTGAAAACATGCGCTGTGTGCTTAATATTAAATTTGTTAGATAAACCCTTTCAGAAACAAAATTGAATGTTTCTGGTCACCGACCCCCCCCCCCCCCCCCCCCACTACCGTCGGCAGGTCTGCAAGAATATTGCCAATACTAAACCAGTCTGGTGCAAACAGTTTGGTGACCCCTGAGCTAGAGGGACTTTTGCTGTGCTCTACTGTTTGTTGAATGTCCTGTGGGTTGTCCTCAAAGCTACATCTGAGGCTACTTCACCAGTCGTCTTCTTGCTGCCCCACACTCTGTCCTCTGCTCCTGCACTGAGCATGCCTGCACCCCTCAATTCTGTTTTGCAATAACCTCAAAATTTCTCTGATAAAAATTTTATATCTATTTAGCCCAATGTAAAATCTCAGTCACAAGCACTCCGAAGGCAGGCTATGTGCTACAAACAAGAATTTAACAACACTAGAGCCTCTTCATGATCAAACTTTTCTATTTAGATACTTGTTATATTGCTTCTGGTCTGAGTGTCACTGAGAAGCACAGCATTTATTTTCATCTGTCATTACCCCTGTGATAGTGGTGCCTTCTTGCTGAAGACATTCCCATAGTACTGTTGGGTGTGGAGTGTGAGGAAACAGGTCCAGTGATAATAAAAGACTGGAGATACACTACACTTTCAAATCATGGTAGTGTGTGCCTTGAGGGGAATCTGCAAAGGGGTGGTTTTCCGGTGCCTGATCGGATTGGTTTGGAAAGTGCTATTGGAGTATGCAAAGCAAATAACTTAAATGCATGTTACACAAAGAATTCATTGTGCTTTGTGTAGGGAGATGATTTTCTTAGGCCAGTTGACAGGCTGCTACTCAAGTTGGCTGTATGAGCTGGATGGTGCCAGCTTCAAGCAAATGGAGGGTATGCTATTGCTCTTCTGAGTTGTGTCTTTTTGGAAAGATGTTGGACTGCCAGGAGGTGAGCAACTTGTTAAAGGACGGAAATGTTTGGCTTCTGTTCTGGATTTTTCAACAGTTTTGCATGGTATTGAATTAATTTGAACCAGAAAAAACACAATTTGGCAGAACCTTCAGAAGTAATGAAGTTGTGCTTGAATATCCAGCAAGGCCTTTGCAGTGCAATGAGGAAGCAATCCAAGAATAATTTCTTGTAATGTTTTAACCTTGAACTAGTTAGTTTCCCTTGTGAGACTTACAAAGTTTAAGTACTAAAGATAGGGAGAAAATGTCAAGAATTGACTACTGGATATTGGACTATCAAAGCATAGTACAGGATTGTTTGGTGTTGTCTGGTGGAATGTGTGGGTAATGAAGAGGATATTCTAATGAAGAGGCTTTAAGGAGATGTAGACAAGTTAAGTGAGTGTATGAAGACATGGTAGATATAGCAAAAAAATGGAGTCATCCATTTTGGTACTGCACTCAGAACCAAACAGCTGGATATTTTCAAAATAATTTCAAAGTATCTAGATGTTCTTGTGAAGGTGGAACAACCAGCTCAGAAGGCAACTGGCATATTGTCTCTTTTTAAAAGGGATTCCAAGAGTGGTGAAAAATAAAGTATTCTACCACATAGTTATTACATGTAGTTTCGTAGTTATTAAATTATAAAGTTGCATTACAGAAGAAGTTAGATCAGAAATTGTTGGAGAAATGAAATGTGAAGGTACATTCATAGATGGGAGAAGTGTGACACAAAAAGATTTGGGTGGAGGATAAATAGCAAGGCTCCATTTTTGTGACACAGGTATCAAGTCATTATTGTGAAATTAATCCCATGAATTAATGTTACTTTTCTGATTTGCTCCATGTAGATACCAAAAGATGAATGATAAAGCAAACAAAGTAGATTATACATGAGGAAATCTCCAGATGCTGGAAATTCAAACAACAACACACACAAAATGCTGTGTTCCACCAGCATTTTGCATGTGTTGTTGTTCAAAGTAGATTATATTTACTTCTGCATAAGGATGTAATGCCCTGATTCATATATTTAAGGTTATACTGAATGTATTTCATTCAGCATTCTGTTCTGTTTTCAGCTTGCGTGGGTTATTGCTGAAGATAAGGAATGATTAGGAACATGTGCCATCCAGTTAGAATGGAAGAATTGAGGGGAGGTTTTCCTGGTGAGGGGCACTAAGGTTGGACTTGAGGTTTTTGTTTTTGTTCGTTGGGAGATGGAGATAGAACATGCTGGAGAAAACAGGTTGTAAGATTCGATTGTGAATCCGAATCAAATCGGGACTGTGATTTGATGAAGCCAGGGGTGAAATCAATTGAGAATATGGCAAAACTTCGAGCTCCAAATTGTGCACATTTGACTGTTTAATTAAAACTGGACATTTTTTTTACTAATCCTTTAGTTAAGGTAAGATTCATAAAGATAATTCCTTTAATTGTATACTGTGGACTGTCTGTCATTTTGTGGCACTAACTTGTAGCAGGGTAGCAAATTAAACAGCATCCACACAAACTGGGGTTTGGGGTGGGAGACCCGTCTCAACCTCTTGAGTTTGGCAGGACCAGGGAGCATCTTACCTGGACTTACGCAGCCAAGGAAACTGAGGGTTTCAAGGATATAACATTAAGGACCAGGAGTAGGTTCTCTGGCCTTTTATGCCTGTTCTGACATGGCTAAACATCATAGCTGATCTCCCAGTTCAGCTTCCCAACACCATTTTCCTACACTATCTCTTTGTCCACTGGTTCCTGTCACCTGGTTTGGATATGGTCCAAGTGCAGAGTGAGTGACACTGAAGCGGGTCGATAGTTCAGACTTTAATGCAGACAGTATTAATGGTAAAGAAAACAATAAATGCTAGGCCAAAGAGGGCCGTTAACTAAAACTCTCAAATGGAAAACGAAGCTTACACTGTGGCTGAAAAGAACAACTAAGAGTAAAACGAATACCGCCAGTCTTTGCAGTCAGTTGACTCGACAGTCCAATTCCTCAGGCAAGGCGGAATGGAGATAACGAAATGTGGCTATGTCCATGTCTGAGTCTCCACAAGTACTACGATGGATTGAATGGAGTTAAATACTACCACAATGAAATAATTAGCTGCACATGCATATTCATGAGCGCGACTGCCGTGTCTGCTGTGCTGCGAATCCATGGTTGTGACAGGTTCCTATTAGTACTGAGTAATTCAACAATCTTTATTTTTGAATGCACTCTATGACGGAGTTTTCCCTGCAAATTTCAAAGGTTCTCTACCCTGCGTGAAGAAATTTCTCCGCATCTCATTCCTCTTGTTCTTTCTGACACTATGATCCTTAGTTCTGAGCTCTTCAGCCAGCAGAAGTATTCTCGCTGTATTCACCCCCTTGGGCCCTGAATTTAGTGAATTTCATGAGATCACCTTTAATTCTAACTTGGAAAATTAGGTTCAATCTATGTAATTCCTTCACCTTGAGGAGCTCCATGTTGTACGAGGCTGTAATAAGATGTTGCCCCTATCATCCCTCCTCATCTAGACCCACCATATTCCCTTGCTGCACCCTTTCCCTCCACCTTTCTATGCTGACAATCTCCTCTCTATTTTTCAGTTCAGCTGAAGGGTTTGGACCCGCAATATCAACCGTCCATTTTGCTCCACAGATGCTACTTGACCTATTGAGCCCCTCCAGCATCTTATTTGTTGCTTCAGATTCTGGAATTTGCAGTGACTTGTGACTCCATGAAGTTATCTGGAGGATACCTGTAGCAATTCCTCAATGGCAGATGTACCCCTTATGGGCACAAAACTGTAATCGGTAACCATCTTAAAAGATCCTGCATGATTACAATACAAAAGCACTTCTCTTCTTTTGGGCAAATAGTGCTCAGCTGCTGTATCTGGCAGCTCATCTAGGAGAAGGAAAACTATGATCTCAAACCTCAGCTGTCTTGTGGCTATACCACTCATGGGTAAGCTTTGGGAGTAAACTCCAAGTGAAAAATATGGAGCTGGAGTCCCTAAGGCAGTACTAAATTGAGTTCAACACTGACTGACAACTCCTGCAATGTTGCTGGTGCCAAATTGTATTGTTCTCTGGGTTCCTTTGCGTTCATCAGATGTGTGGAGAGCGGGTGCCTGCCACATGGGCACAAGCTTGTCGTCCATATTGGATTGCCCTGGCTTGCTTACCTAGACAGCTGGCATGCAATGTCCATGGTCGACCCTGACTGATGGAAGCCTTATCTCCTTTACTCTTGTACTAAAGACCAAATCATTTGCTTTCCTAAAGCATTGTGGTAACGGCTGTTAATTTTAAGTGTAAATTTTAATTTTTATATACGGACACTAACAATAAGTCCTTCATATTTTTCAAGTTCATCTTTCATTTGCCATGTTCTCCCTCAGTCATTTGTCTGTATTTTCCTAAAACCTATGTACATCCTCCTCCTACTCATGATTCCAGATGGTTTGTATCATCAAGAAACTTGGAGCTTGGATATTTGCTCTCCTCAGCCAAATTATTTATATTAAATATTATCAGCTGTGACCGAGCACTGATCTCTGATGTATTATTTTTTAGTTTATAAGTAAACAAGAACCGTTTTGTTTGGTATTAATAATTTCAGTAATGCTTGAGTATATTTTTGATTAAGCATTCTTCATTGTTCACAAAATGCATTGCAGATTATATGTAAGAGCATTTAAATGGCATAGGTTATTAGGCCACCACATCATACATACGTACCTTGCTGGAAGCAAAAAAACAGAGTTAGACTTGCATTCCCAGGTCCCTTGTTTTGCTTTCAATTAATTTTTATGTTTTAGAGTTACAAGACATAACAGTGGTGATGAAGGAGTTTTAAACAAACCTGTAGAAGTACAGCAAGACATTCAAGTTAAAAAAAAAGTGCTGTGAGAAATGGTCAATTAAAATAAATACAGTGTAAGTCATGCTTCTTTGGAAAGGACATCTTTGTGTTAAAAAAGGAAAAAAAGAGGATAAATTTATTCATAAACAGTGATTATGAGGTGATAATATTCATAAATTTTTAAAAAAGCTGAAATGTCTGGCTGCATTGGAAAGATAGATGCAGTCAATTACACAAGAGATAACTGAACAAATTGAGCAGCATTTAAAAGAAAATGGAATAGCCAATGAGAAACAAGTACCAATTTTGTTGTGTGCATCAGGTATAAAAGCATACAGTCTGCTTAGAAGTTTGACTACTCCAACCAAGCCAGCTGAAATGAGCTTTGCAGATATGAAAATAAAGCAGGTCCATTTAGAAACAAGACCATTGTTGATTGCAGAACACTCTAGGTTTCAAAAGCAGAATCAAAAGGAAGGCAAAACCATTTCAGATCACATAACTGAATTGAAGCAATTGTCTGAGCATTGTCAGTTCTGTTATGGGCTTAATTGTACATCAAAAGATCATTTAGTTTGTGGAATCTTACAAGAAGGCAATCAAAAATGGTGCTTAACTGAGCACAACATATATTTAATTTTTATTAATGAATTTTTTTATGAGTTTCTACAACACAACAAAAAACCATCAACAAAATGGAGATTTATATAGTGCAAAACAAATGTGTCTAATATATAATTCATAACAATAAGGAAAAAGCACCCAAAATAAGATCATATAAAGTTAGTGTCCTCTCCACCCCCCACTACAAAACTCCAGGCCAACCATTTCAATGTGTAAAAGAAAAATCAATTGGAGCATTCAACCCCACAGAGCTGTAAATATATATATATAAAGAAAATATGATCCCTACTACCAAAACTATAATGTAATTCACATAAAAAAACCATAAGACTTTCAGAAAAATGCTGAAAATAAGGGATTATGGTAAAAAGAACAAGGATAAACTTAATCTAAGGAGGAGTTATGAAAGTAGTCAAGAAAAGGTCCGCACACTTTATGAAACTTTATGTCCGAATTGAGAAGTGAATAATGAATCTTTTCAAGGTCTAAGCAGGATATAATATCATTAAGCTATTGAACATGAGTGGGTGGGACCACATCGCTCCACCTAAGAAAAACTAACTGTCCAGGTAAAAGATAATGTTTGATGTTTAGTCAGTCTCAGATGCATGTCTACTTCACCCAAGGTGCCAAAAAGTGCAATCAGAGGGTTAGGTTTGAAGTGGCAATTAAGAATATGGGATAAAGTTAAAAAAAATTCACTCCAAAATTTCTCCAGACTAGGACAAGCCCAGTCCATATGAATAAGAGAAGCCTTGCCCATTTTACATTTTGTCACAAACAGGACTAATGTCAGGATAAAACCACAATAATTTAGTTTTAGGCATATGAGCCCTATTTACAACCTTAAACTGCAAAAAGGCAGTGGCGAGCAAATAAAGAGGTTGAGTTAACTGACTTCAGAATTCAATCCTAAAATGCATCAAAAAAAGAAATATTTAAATCATTCTCCCAGGCAGTTCTATTTTTATCAAAGGGAACACACCTCAAGATCACTAACTTGTCAAGAATAGTAGATATTAAACATTTACTCAATGGACTAACACAAAGAAATAGCTCTACAATATTTTTCTCAGGCAGCTAAGTTTGATATTAAAGGGTTAATGAAATATCTAATTTGAAGATATCTAAAGAAATGAGTATTAGGTATGTTAAACTTTACAGACAGTTGTTGAAAAGTTGCAAAACGATTATCTATGAAAAGATCTTCAAAGCGCCTAATGCCCTTTCTGCACCAATCATGAAATGTTGAGTCTTGCATAGAAGGTAGGAAAAGATAATTGTGTAAATCATGACTACAGAGAGAGAAACCATGAAGGCATTAAATTTTCTGAACTGAGCCCATATTCTCAGAGTGTGTCTAATAAGAGGATTAACAATTAGGCTAGGCAAGTGACAAGGAAGTGCGGATCCAAGAAGTGCAGAAATGGAGAGATCCTCACTAGAGTTCAACTCCATTGCCATGCATTTTGTGCAGTCAGACTGATTATGAAAGAAGGACCAATAAGTAAGACAATATTGGCTGACCAATAATATAAATGAAAATTAGGCAAGGCTATACCACCTTCCTTTTTGGATTTTTGAAGGAAGCTTTATTAAGTCTGGAATGTTTGCCCTTTCATAGATAGGGTGAAATAATAGAATCTAACGAATAAAAAAAACCTTAGAAATAAAAATTGGTACAGATATAAAATAGGTATAAAAATTTAGGAAGGATATGCATTTTAATAACATTAATTCGACCAACCAGATACATGGACAAGGGTAACCATTGTGTCAAACTCTGTTTTGTAGAATTTAAAAGATTAGCAATATTTTCTTGAGAAAGATTCTTGAAGTTCCTTGTTACTGTAATACAAGGTAAGTGAATTGTTTATTAACTACTTTAAAAGGGAGTTCATGAAATACTAATGCTTGTGCTTCTCTATTGATTGGGAAGAGTTTGCTCTTGTGTAAATTAAGTTTGTAACTGGAAAGCTGACTAAATTGATTAAAAAGTAAAAACATTGGGGGTAAGGAAGTAGTAGGATTTGATGTAAAAAGTAAAAGATCATCGGCATAAAAAGAAACTTCATGCTCAACACCTGCCCTCCAAATCCCCATCAATTCAGCACAGCCACAAAATGCAATCGCCAGTGGCTCTATGGCCAAATGAAAAAGTAAGGGACTTAAAGGGCCTCCTTGTTGGGTGCCATGTTTAAGGCTAAAGGACTGGGATTGCTGAGAGTTGGTCAAAACAAGCAATGGGACATGAATATAACAATTTAATCCATGTAATAAAACTTGGTCCAAAATCAAATTTTTCTAAAACCGCGAAAGGATAATTCCACTCTAGACTATTGAATGCTTACTCTGCATCAAGAGAAATGACATATTCAGGAGTCCCAACCTAAGGTGAATATAAGATATTAAATAAATACTGTATATTAAAAAAGGAAGGTGATTTTTAATAAAACCAGTTTGATCTTCAGAAATAATAGAAGGTATAATGCTCTCCAATCTATGAGCCAAAACTTTAGCCAGAATTTTAACATCAACATTTAACAAAGAACTCCGCCTATACAAAGAACACTCTGTTGGATCTTTACCCTTTTGGCTAAAAGAATGATACATGCCTCATTAAATGATGTTGGCAATTTACAATGTTTAAACGAATCAGATGGAACTATGAATAATTGAGACGAAAGCAGTGAGGAAAATGATTTATAAAATTCTGCAGAAAACCCATCAGCTCCAGGATATTTACCCAACTGCAGTGCAGAAATAGCAGAGGATACTTCCTTTAGTGATAATGGCTCATTGAGTTTTACTTTAAGATCGTAAGAAAGCAAAGGAACATTTAAACTGTTAAAAAAATGCTCAAAAGAGATACTATCATTTAAGGATTCAAAGGAATAAAGTCAAGAATAATAATTCTTATATGTGTCATTAATTTCAGAATGATTTGAAGTAATGTTCCCATTTCCCATTTGAAGTTTTGTAATTTGTTGTTTAGCTTTAGAGCGTCTTAGGCTACATCCACACTAGACCGGATAATTTTGAAAATGCTGGTTTCGTGTAAAAATGATAGGCGTCCACACTATGCATTGTTAAAAGTATCTCTGTCTACATTGAAACAGAGATTTTAGCGAATTTCCTCCTACTGCACATGCGCAGGACATATTTACTGAAAACAAGTGACGTGTTTGGTGTTGAATCTCGGTGTAAAAGTGCTTGTTTGTGTAGTTACAGACTAGAAAAACTTAAAACGATGGACAGGTGTTGGCTCTCATGCAGGAGAACTTAAACATAAAAAAATCAAATACTGGAGCATACGGACGCAACTGACAGGGAGTTCACAGACAGATTGACCCAGCTGATGATGAACATTGAAAAACTGACTAACTCTGTTGCATTAATAAAACACCTTGTTAAATGTATAACTGTTTTAATGTCCACATCAGTATTATCTTGTATTTCCATACAATGTTACATTAGGCTGTTACACATCTATTGTCAGAGAAGTACTTGCATAAATAGGGAAACCACCTTCATACGAGCAAGGACAGAAAACGGGGCAAAGTGAGTATACTTATTTATTCAGTAAGCTATAGGTCAAAGTACTTGGTGAGTACATTTCTAACTCTTCTTATGTCAGTCTCATTGCTGTCTGTTCTGAAATTGTTAGGTTGCGTTCAAGAAAACAACGAAATGGCGCGCTGCCATCTGACAGCATTTTCAGAAGTCTCCACTTATCCCATCCACACTGATCTGCCTGAGCAGCGTTTTCAAAAATACCCTCTCTGGAAAGCGTTTCTGAAAAACTCCGGTTTCGGGGGATGAAAACGCGGTTTTAGGGTGGACGAAGGGTAAAAATGAAGAGAAAAGCTTTGGTTATGGATTTATCCATTGTAATGTGGACATAGCCTTAGTTGGTGGACTAAAAACTTGTTGGATTTATCACCATGAATATAAAATTGGCTCTTACTTTCAAAAAGTTGGCGTTCAACTGGTTGAGTGGAAATAAGGTCAAACTTAGTTTGACGTTCTACTCACTCTTGTACAATTCGGGATTTTTGGTCTGGGCATATGGTTGGTCTGTTGCTTTAATTTAACTAATCAAATTTAATTGCTCGAAATAAGTCTTTCTTTTGCGATCTGCCGTATGCAAAATTATTTGACCCCTCAAGTATGCTTTCATGGCATCCCAGACAACCTGGGATGAGATTTCAGATGACGTTAGTGTTTCAAAAGAAAGTTATCTGGTCCTTCATAATGTTTACAAAATCATTATCCGACAACAGTCAGGTTAAAATGCCAATGTTTATTCATTTGAGGGAAATCAGGATAATTTATGGACAGGGTAACTGGGGCATGATCTGAAATTAATATACACTGATAATCATAAGAGCAAACATATGGAATCAGCTGGTTATCCATTAAAAATAATCAATTCTAGTAAAAGTGTGATAGGCATCCTCTCAGTAGGATGGAAAAAATGCCACACATCAGAGATAACATAATTAGAAAGAAAAGAGTGAATAAATAAAGTAGATTTACTAGGTAGTCTAGGAACAGGGGATGATCGATCCAAAACTGGATCTAGTCAACAATTAAAATCACCACCCAATATGTCAAGTCAAGTCAAGACAATTTTTATTGTCATTTTGACCATAACTGCTGATACAGTGCATAGTAAAAATGAGACAATGTTTTTCGGGACCATGGTGTTACATGACACAATACAAAAAACTAGACTGAACTACATAATAAAAAAAAACAGAGAAAGCTACACTAGACTACAGACCTACACTGGACTGCATAAAGTGCAGAAAAACAGTGCAGGCATTACAATAAATAATAAACTGGACAGTAGGGCAAGGTGTCAGTCCAGGCTCTGGGTATTGAGGAGTCTGATAGCTTGAATATAAACTTGAGTATAAGAGAATATAAACTCAAGTCAGGCAATAAAAAGAAAAAAAAAACAATCAAAAAAGTCCACATCATCCAAATTGGGAGCACAGAGGTTAGCCAAGACTACCTTAGTATTATCCAATTTCCCAGAGACACTAATAAAACAACCATTTTCATCAGACACTTTTTAGTGAAGCTCAAAGGGAACATTTTGATTAATGAGGATTGAGAACCCCGCCTGGCCTTAGCTGGGAAGGCAGAATGAAAGTGCTGTCCCACCCACCTTGACATAAGACAGGAGTTATCAAAACTACAAATGTGTTTCTTGCAAAAAAGCAATGTCAGCTTTGAGCTGCTTAAGATGTGAAAACATCTTCCTTCTTTTAACAGGATGGTTCAATCCCTTAACATTCCAGCTAATAAGATTCAACAGGTTATCCATTGTCATTTAAAAAATCATACAGGGTAGTAGGCATAAACAAGAACAAACATTCAAATAACAGCTCTGGGGCAAAAGTATAAAACAAGAGAATCGGGACAAAAAGATATGTCCTGAGTAACAAAGTATAACTAAAGGTTCTATAAATGGTGTTGGCACTAGAGAGCCTATCCCAACCCCAAATCCCAAAACAAGAAAATTACTAAAAAATAGTAGCAAGCTCTACAGAAAAATAACCACCCCAAAAACCAGGTTCCAGTTTCTTAACATCATCATAAGCTCTGTTTAATTAACAATTCAAAAACCAGACAACTTATGCACTATGAATTAAAACTATACATAAAGAAAAGAAATGTCAAAAAGTATTAAACTTAACTCAAAGTAATAATCCAGAATAGCCTACCCATGAGAAACTATGAAAAAAAAACTATAATTTAAAAAGAAAACAGGAAAAAAAACCAGAAAGAAGTACTTATCAGCCATTTTAAATAATCAGACCGAGTCTGAAGGACTCGAAATGGCAGGGAGACTTTTGATAAATTTCTGAGCTTCTGTAGCTGAGTTAAACCATTTGTTGTCCCTAGTACTAAGAGTTATTCAGAGATGGGCTGGATAATGCAGAGAGGGCCAGATTCTACGATTGTAAAACTCTTTCATAACTTCTTTATATTCAGCGCACAGCCTCAGAACTTGAGGAGCGTAATTCTCAACAATACAGATAGAATGACCCTTGTAATCCAATTTTCCTCTCTGACATGCTTCCATGATCTCAAGGTTTTTCACCTGATGTCCATGAAAACAGAATAAATGGGCATGGCCTGGAGCCCAACTCGGGCTGGGCTCTGTCTAACTCAGGTGGGGTTGGAAGAATATCCCTCCCAAAATTCTCACAGAGTAAAGAAGAAAGAAATTCAACAGGACATACATTTTATAGCTTCTGGCAGACCAAGGATTCGTAGATTATGACATCTGCTCTGACCTTTGAGATCGGTTATTTTGCATGTTAACTTGGGGTTATGCTCTCAAATTGGAACAAACGGCTTCCAGTTGTTGAACACGACATTTTAAATCTTTGGTAGCTGACTCAAGATGAGAGAGATGTTCAGCATGATCCTCCAGTTTGGTATTAATTTGACCCGATTTTGACTCCAATGAACTGAAAGAAGACTTATATTCAGACTTAAGTTCAGATATAATCTCTTGTCGGTCCTGTTCCACAATGGAGATAATGTCGGCAGAGGAACCAGAGACAGTCACAGTCACAGAGACTTCTTTTTTCCCAGATTTAGGGAGCTTTGAAGCCATTGTAGAACAGATGTATTTTCAGGCAGATAGGACAACAACCAATTTAACAGTCTGGAGTAAAAAATAAAGAGATAAGCTGTGTGGAGATAAGAAATGAACCAGAGCAACAGTTTTAAGCGACTAAACTATTGCCATCTTACTGGAAGTCAACATATATTTAAAAGGGCAGTTGAAATAGCTGTACCAATTTCAAACTACAGACAGAGACACACACAAAATGCTGGAGGAACTCAGCAGGCCAAGCAACATCCATGGAAAAGAGTACAGTAAATATTTTGGGCAAGACTCTTCATCAGGACTGCTGAGTTCCTCCAGCATTTTGTGTGTGTTGCTTGGATTTCCAGCATCTTCAGATTTTCTCTTGTTTGAGATGCATTTGAATTGCAGAAAGGATTGAAAGTGAGAGTGAACAAAATTGCAATATCTAAATAGAAGCTGGCCTGGCTGAACAGATTTTATTACTGGGGCAGGGGCTCACATATACCAGATCAATGCAGATTTCAAGGTAAAATTTGCAGAAAATGCAATGAAATAGGACATATTGAAAGAGCATGTCAGGCAGACTATAATAAATGGACTGCATGTGTAAGAAAAAAGAAAGTCAAGTTGCAGTTTCAAAAAGATTATTAATCTGAATGCCTTTGATGAAAAATCTGATACGAGTGACACTGTAGCATTGAGATTCACTCGGTGAAAACTAACAAGAGACAAGCAACAACACACACAAAATGCTGGTGGAACACAGCAGGCCAGGCAGCATCTATAATGAGAAGCGCTTTTGACATTTCAGGCCGAGACCCTTCGTCAGGATGAAGAGACAAGCAATATGGCTTGCACCAGAAGCAAATGCCAAATTGATTTAGGTGGAATTGGACTTTGACTTGGCTGTTTCAGTCATTGCACAAAATGATTAATACTGGATTTCAAAGATTATGAACTGAAGCCAGCACATATCAAATTAAGAACTTATACTGGAGAAAAGAAAGCTCCTGTGGGAATGACATCTGTAACAGTGAATACAGCAACCAAAAAGCTACATTGGGCTTGTATGTGGTAAATTAAACAGGAGGGCCAGCACTGTGGGGACATGACCAGCTGAGACAACTACAGATTGATTGGAGATCCATCCACCAGTTGCAAGCCACATCCTCTGAAAGTGAATTAAGAAAGGTACTGGGTGATGCCTCAGTGGTGTACAAGGAAGGCATTGAAAAACTCAAACTTATGGAGGGCAAAATAGTGTTAAACAAAACTGCCACATCCAAGTTTTACAAAGCCCATCCAGCTCTTTATACCATTCATGATAAAGTGCCCAGAGAGCCGGACCGCATGGAGGCTGAAGGAATTCTTGCAAAGCTTGAGTGGAGCCCATAGACAACGCCAGTGGTCCCAGTAGCTAAGAAGGATGGGTCTGTCAGAATCTATGGTGATTTTAATGTCACCACCAACCCAGTACTAACAGTAGATCAATACCCTCTGCTCAGGGTAGAGGATATCTTTGTAAACCTTTCCAGAAGGAAACACTTCAACAAAATGGAAGTATCTGAGGCCTACGTACAGATGGAGATGGAAGAAGAGTTCAAAGTGTTTCACACCACTCACAAATGGCATTATCACTTTAATAGGCTTATGTTTGGAGAAGCAATTGCACCTGCCCTCTGGCAGAAAGCTATGGATCAGGTGCTGCAAGGCTTTCCACACATTTAGTGTGTCATAAGGTGGCGCTGGGAGCTGACCCAAAAGCAAGACACAGACACTGAACTACCAGGCACAGGACTAGGCATGAGAAGGAAGCAAGGGAAGTAAGGAAGAAAGGATGCTGGACATGATGCAGGCCCCGAATGAGACAAGGTATCCGAGCCTGGGCTAGGAGTTGACAAGGATAACAGAACCAGGACATGGAACTGGGAACTAAGAGCCTGGGCTTGGACTCTGAGCCAGAGACGGGACAAGGACCCAGAACCTAGGTCTTGACTCGGGCTCGAACTCCAGAACCAGGTGAGGACAAGACGTGGCTACAGGACGAGGTGAGGCACAGGACTGGACGTGAGACTCCTGGACAGGACAAGGGAACCCCAGCACAGGACGAGGGAATCCCAGTACCAGGCTGGACAAGGTACTCCTGGGCTGAGCGAGGCACGTCGACAAGACGAGAACACAGAGCCCGGGTTGAGGGAGAACAGGAACACAGAACACAGAACCTTGGTCGAGGGAGAACAGGAACACAGAACCCAGAGTCGAGGGAGAGACAGGAACATGGAACACAGAGCCGGGACCCCTCCTTGGGTACAGGACGTAGGGCCGGGACTCATTACACAGAACGGTGAACACAACGAGACAGTTCCCAACACTAGGAATTGGCAATACAGCCAGACCTACCTAGCGAAAGCATGGACACAGAGAGGCAATTCTCAATGCTAGGTAGCGGCAAAATGGCCAGACCTACCTATCGAAGGCGTGGACACGGAAAAACAGTTCCAAACAGGGCAAGGCTCCAGTCACAGGTTGCAGGCAGGGCTTCGGAGGGAAGGAAGGGAACAGTCCAGCTTCAGGGTAATGGCAATGACAGCCTGACTTACCCAATGGAGGCAAGGACCATGAGGGACAGATCCCACCATAGGGTAATAGCAAGGACAGCCTGACTTACCCCACAGAGGCAAGGACAGGATACCAACGGGACAAACCCACACAGAGGCAAGGACATGATACCGACAAGACAAACCTCACAGAGACCAGGACAGGATACCGATAAGACAAACCCCACAGAGACCAGGACATGATACCGACAAGACAAACCCCACAGAGACCAGGACATGATACTGATAAGACAAACCCACCGCCACCCTCGAACCCAGGGCCACTTATATTCCTGGCCCCAAGATGAGAATCAGGTGCCTATGATTAAGCCCAAATGAGACAAGGGACAGCCAGAAGACCTGGAGTCTGGAGTCCATGGACTGGACCGTGAGCCAGAATGCGGACTTCACGGACCGGACTATGACACAGTGTTATCTGGATGACAGCATTGTTACCAGGAACGATGACAAGAAAAATCTCCAAATGCTCTAGACAGTGTTAAAAGGATTAGAAGGTTATTGGGTCGGAGTATGATGTAACAAGTGTGAATTCTTTAAACCAAGCATTGATAACTGTGGTCACAACTTTGATGCACAAACTTTACACAAGTATGCTGAGAAAATTCAGCAAGTGCTGCTTTGCCCCAAAACCAAAGGACATGTCACAGCTGCAGCCCTTTTTTAGGATTTGCCAATTACTGTGACTGTCAAGGTCGGGTCATGGACTCTTCATTCCAGTTATTTCCTTTTCCCCATGTTCCATTGGTGTCTTGATCAAGGCACCTGATCCTCACTCGAAGCTGCAGCTTAAAAGCTCCAGTTTACAGCTACTCGGTGCTGGACTATCACCTCAGCGAGTGCAGTTGTGCCCGATTTGGGTCCCCGGTCACTGTACATTCTTAAGTGCCTTCGGTGCCCAGGGTTGCTTCGTGGATTCAATCATTTTTGTGTCCAGCTGAGTTGCCGGCCGTTTGCTGCCACTCCGAGCCAAAGGTACGAATTCTGCCTTTTCCATGGCCAGCTGAGATTTGCTGCCGGTTGCTGCTCCTCCGAGTCGAGATTCAAATAGACTGTCATCGTTTTGTCATCTCGTATCCAGCTCAGTAGAGAGGCCATTCGCCGCTACTTGGATGGACTGTCACTGTTTTGTCATCTCGTATCTAGTTCCAAAGGCAGACTGTTTGCTGCTACTCGAATGGACTGCCATTGTTTTGTTGTTCTATGTCCAAGTCCAAGTCTTAGTCCAGTCTCTGTGTCCAAGTCCGAGTACAACCAGGTCAAGTTCAGAGACCAAGTCAAGTCCTGGTCCGTCTCCGTGTCCAAGTCATGTCCAGCTCTGTCTCCATGTCAGGTCTCCATGCCTGTGTCCCGCACTTATTTCTGCTTCCAGTCACTCCAGCCACTCCTTGTAACAGAATGGACTAGCCAAACATGGACCCAGTGGACACAGACACTATCTTCAGACTTCTGCTAACCAGAGTCCACTCCTGTCAAACCTGCCTGGGTCATCAAGAATCCGGGCAAGCCCGCTAGATTGCTCAGAGGTTTCCATGGGGGGGAGGGGTATTGTCACGATCCGGTCCGTGGACTCCTCATTCCAGTTGTTTCCTTTTCCCCATGTTCCATTGGGCACCTTGATCAAGGCACCTGATCCTCATTTGAAGCTGCAGCATAGAAGCTCCAGTTTACAGTTACGGTGCTGGACTATCACCTCAGCAAGTGCAATTGTGCTCGATTCGCATCCCCAGGCACTGTGCACTCTTAAGTGGCTTCGGTGCCCAGGGTTGCTTCGTGGACTCAGTTGTTTTTGTGTCCAGCTGAGTTGCCAGCCGTTTGCTGCCACTCCGAGCCAAAGGTACGAATTCTGCCTTTTCCATGGCCAGCTGAGATTTACTGCCAGTTGCTGCTTCTCCGAGCCAAGATTCAAATGGACTGTCGTCGTTTTGTCGTCTCGTATCCAGCTCAGCAGGCAGGCCATTTGCCGCTACTCAAATGGACTGTCATTGTTTTATTGTTCCATGTCCAAGCCCAAGTCCAGGTTCTGAGTCCAAGTCCAAGTCTAAGTCTTAGTCCAGGCTTTGTGTCTGAGTCCAAGTTCGAGTCAAGTCCAGGTCAAGGTCTGCATCCCAGTCATGTCCAAGTCTATCTCCGTGTCAGGTCTCTGTGCCTGTAACCCACACTTGGGTCCACTTCCAGTAGCTTCAGCCACTCCTTGTAACAATAACAGGTTCCTGCGAAAGCCGCCAATGGTGCTCCATCCATTGAACTCATTACTACAGAATAGGAAGAAATGGCAATGGACAAAGCAGTATGAGGTGATTTTCAAAACGGTAAAGGAAATGGTGACATTAGACACTGTACTCATATATTGTGATCCATGTCATCCAGTGAAGCTGGCCTGTAATACTTTGTCTTATAGGATAGGTGCAGTCATGTCACATGTTATGAGTGATGCCATAGCTTTTACATTCCACTCCCTTACCATTGTAGAGAAAAGTTAGGCACAGATTGACAGAGAGGTGCTGAGTCTGGATTGGTATGTAAAATGTTTCAACCTGTACTTGCATGCGAGAGAGTTTACCTTCTTTACTGATTATCAGCCACCAGTGTCCATTTTCATTCCACAGAAAGTGTTCCACTAACAGCAGCAACACAAATGCAGAGATGGGCTCTGTATCTTGAAGGACACAATTACAAAATCAAATTCAAGAGGAGGACTAATCATGGAAATGCTGACGGATTGTCCCAATTACCTTTGGAAAAGGAAGTACAGTACCTGAAAAATTTACAAAAGAGAACACTCCACTTGACATTTTCTACCTAATAGAAATCAAAAGATACCCTATTACAGCTGGGATGATCCAAAGGGAAATCAGAAAAGACCCTACACTCCAGTTCTACTGATTTTACCAACACCTGGATGAACTGGCCTTTGACAGGGGTTATCATATGTAGAGATTGAGAGTTGTAACATCTAATGTAGCCAATAGTCTCCTCTACAGCCTTGCACACTGTTGATGTGTTGAGAAGCTGCTTCTTAAGGATTGTATTCCAAAACAATTGATCAGTGAAATTGGACCACAGTTTGTTGCAGAACTGTTTCAGTTGTCCTGAAAATGAACAGAATAAGACATGTCACATCTGCACCGTACCACTCAGCTAGAAATGTCTTGGCAGAAAGTTTTGTCCAGAGTCTGAAGGACATACTGTGAGCAATGTCAACAGATCAAACTACACTGACACTGAACCAAAAGCTTGCCAGTTCCCTGCGTTTGTATCACAATGCAGCTCAACCCACAATCAAAAACTCACCAGCTAAGTAGTTCCCAGGTCATCCCTTGCTTTCAGTCTCGCATCTCCTCAAGCCCAACCTCAGAAGTAGCATGCAGGACAAACAGCTGAGGCAAACTGAAGGCTTTTCAAACAAGGCATTTCGATGTCTCCACCCCGGACAAGAACTCATGGCGGGGGACTACAGAGGTGATCAAAAGTGGGTACTTGGAAAGATGAGCAACAGATCTGGACAACTTTCCTACATGGTGGATATTGCATCTGATTTCTCCTGGAGGTGACACATCGAACAGCTGAGGAGAATAATTTGTTCACGAAGAAAGGTGGCCAGAATGTCAGAATCACTTCCTGCAGTCTCAGAGTCAACTCCTACAGCCACCAGGGAGGAGGCCCCAGAATGTGAGATGTTTCACAGCCAAAAATATCACCTGCCAAGTAGAGTGGCCCCTCTTGTAAAGACATTATCCCACAAGAACCAGAAAGCCTCCACAATGATTAAATCTTATATATACTGTTACGTACACGTGTGTGTCTTGTACCTGTCACATGACCATGATGTAATTGAAGTTATGCTGGACATGAGGTAATGGTCTTGTGATGGGGGAATGACATCATTTTCCTGCCATTGAGAGGTCATGTGATAGTTCTTTTCAACCAGGTATAAAAGGAGAACCCCACCCTGTGACATGGGCAGTTCGTCGCTGAATTCGCTACTGACTCCATGCTGCTACATATTCTGATATTATGACACAGTTTCATATAACAGTGAAGTTTTATTCTCTGCCTTAAGTCTCAAAGGTTATTGCTGGCAGTTTTGTTATATTACTGCCAGTGAAGACAGTGGAGAGTGAAGATTCGTCAGAGTTCGGACATAGTGAAGGATTTGGAAAGTTAATGTTGACAGGGAAACAGATTCGACCTTTGTTTAATCTTCGCACGAGGAAATAGTAACTTGTGTCTGTGATCATTTCTGCTTTGCCAATAAAAAAGAGCAGTGAGTTGGACCCAAAGTTTCGCCAAAGGAAGGTCAGTACATTTTAAGCCTTTTATTTCCTTCGATCGTAAATCTTCCGGGAAAAGCATACTGCAGCTGGGATCAGCAGTAACGCAACGGAAGAGAATTTAACACCTTTCAAGAAGTCTCTCCTTTTAACTGACTGTGTAAAACTTTGGACTTTAAGTTACTACTTTACTACTTTAAGAACTGTTTGAGCTGCCATATCACAGCTGACTTCTGGTTATGTTAGTCGTTTGTTTACTTGTGGGTTTTTACTGTGTTTAATAAATGTTTATTTGTTATAAAAAACCTGCCTCAATTATATAGTCACTGTTGCTGATTTGTAACAAATGGGGGCTCATGGGATGAACCATTTTGAGTTTAAATGCTTGTTTAATTTTTGATCAGTGTTTTGGAAAAGGGAAATACTCGATTCTTTTGTTTAATTGGCTTGTGAGTGATATTCGGCAACAATGAATATTGATGACTTTCGAGCTTCACCAAACGCAGAGTTGTTAGCGAAGGCGAAAAGAAAATGTTGTATTTGAGATTGCTAGTGGATTGGAACTTAAAGGTATCTTGAGGTCTACATCAAAGGCTCTAATACAGAGAAAAGTCATGTCACAATATGTAGATTCGGGAGATTTTGATGAATCAGTTTTACATTCATTTCCAATAAGTACTCTAGAGATGCAGTTACAAATTGAACAAATGAAGTTGGAATGAAGTAAAGCAGACTTGGAGCATTGTAGGTTAGAAGCTGAAAATAAAAAAAAGGGAATTTGAATATGCGATGGTGGAATTAAAGTCCGAGAATCAGTCTCCTGGTTCTACGAAAACATATGTTGTTAGTCAGGAAATTAAATTGGTCCCTCCTTTTTGTGAAACAGAAGTAGAAAAATATTTCCAACATTTTGAAATGATTGCTCTGATTTCAGAGTGGCCGAAAGAGAAATGGTCAGTGTTGTTGCAGAGTGTAATTAAAGGCAAAGCACAACAAGTTTACACAGCTTTAACTGCTGAGCAAGCACTTGATAATGATATTGTGAAGCAGCAGATATTGAGTGTGTATGAATTAGTCCCAGAAACTTATAGAGAAAGATTCAGAAATTTGAAGAAATCTGTTGAGAAAACATATGTGGACTTTGCCTATGATAAAGCCATGTGTTTTGAGAGATGGGTTTCCTCTAAAAATGTAAATGGGGACTATAATAAATTGAAAGAACTGATTTTAATGGAGGAATTTAAAAGAAGCATTCCTGTTGAAGTAAGGACATACTTAAATGAGAGAGACATTGATACATTGCAGGGCTCTGCTAAATTAGCTGATGAGTATGTTTTAATTCATAAGAATAAATTTTCTCAGGGTAGAACTTTTAAAAGGAAAAATACCAGAGAGACTTTAAATCAGAAATTAAATCAGAAGTTGGTGAGAAGGGTAAAGAGGAAGGAAAACCCATGAAGGAAAGACAGTTTGGTCCCATTTGTAATTATTGTAAGAAATCTGATCATGTAATAGCTAACTGTTTCTGATTGAAAAAGAAGGAGAAGGAAGCAGTCCCAGATGCTTGTGTGCAACATACTGAAACACCTATAAAATCATGGGATTTGATAAACACAAATGAGGTTTTGTTAGAGTCTGACCAAGTTAAAAGGGGATATTGTGGCGACCCATTTCCTGGCACATCCGAACCGGCTCACAATTAAATAGCCTACGGGGGTTTGCGAGCACAGAGCTTTGGAGCCTCTGCACCACGGGGGGCAGGTTGAGGGAGGCTTAAAAGTGAGGCTGAGGATTTCGAATAAAGTTTTTTCCTTCGACTGCAGTTACCGACTCTGTGTCGTAATTTTAGCGCTGCGTGTAGCACACCGCTACAATTGGTGACCCCGACGGTCCAAACAATTTTTGGACCAGAAATGACCGACGCCACCTCTGTTCATGCGGTTTCATTGAAACTGCCGGGTTTCTGGACACAGCGACCGAACCTATGGTTCCAGCAAGCCGAAGCCCAATTCCACGTTCACCAGATCACCTCAGAAGACACCCGCTACTACTACGTGGTGAGCTCCCTCGACCAGGACACAGCGGCCCAGGTCGCGGAGTTCATACAGTCGCCCCTGGCAGACGGCAAGTACACGGAATTCAAAGCCCTGCTCCTCAGGACTTTCGGACTCTCAAGGCGTGAGCGGGCTGCCTGTTTACTGCACCTGGATGGCTTGGGCGACAGACCTCCATCGGATTTAATGAATGAGATGTTGTCTCTAGCCGACGGACACACACCCTGCCTCATGTTTGAGCAGGCATTCCTGGAGCAGCTGCCCGAGGACATACGCCTGCTGCTGTCCAACGCGGATTTCAGTGACCCCCGGAATGTGGCAGCCCGGGCGGACTTGCTGTGGAACGCCAAAAACGTCCATCGCACAGATCTCCCAGCCATGCTCCCAGCAGCAAACCAGTCCAGGCCCGGCCGCAGAGCCCGCCAACCCCCGGCCCAAGGAACACTGGTGCTTCTACCACCAGCGGTGGGGCGCAGAAGCCCGCCGTTGTCGCCCGCCCTGCAAGTTCCCGGGAAACGACAGGGCCAGCCACCGCTGATGGCTATGGCAGCTGGCCATCGGGATAGCCTCCTGTATGTGTGGGATAGAAGGTCGGGACGCCGGTTTTTGGTCGATACTGGTGCCGAGATCAGCGTTTTACCTCCGACGAGTTACGACACCCGCAGCAGGGCACCGGGTCTCCCCCTGAGGGCCGTGAATGGCAGCACAGTAAGGACCTATGGCACCCGTCAGGTGCAGCTACAGTTCGGCTCCAGCCAGTTCATGTGGGACTTTACACTGGCCGCCATAGCCCAACCGCTTCTGGGTGCGGATTTTTTGTGGGCTCACAGCCTACTGGTCGACCTGCCCAGGAAGAGACTGGTACACGCCGAGACCTTTCAGACGTTCTCCCTGGGTGCAGCCCAGTTGCCAGCCCCTCACCTCGGCTCCATCATGCTGTCCGACAACGACTTCACCAGGGTCCTGGCGGATTTCCCATCGGTTCTGGCACCGCAGTTCACAGCGGCCATGCCCCGATATGGCGTACAGCACCACATCCCGACCCAGGGACCACCCCTCCACGCCGGCGCTCGGCGGCTTCCCCCAGACAAGCTCCGACTGGCGAAGGAGGAGTTCCAGAGGATGGAGGAATTGGGGATCATCCGGCGGTCCGACAGCCTATGGACCTCCCCCCTGCACATGGTGCCCAAAGCGACGGGAGGCTGGAGACCGTGCGGTGACTACCACAGGCTGAACGAGGCTACCACACCGGACCGCACATTCAGGACTTTGCAGCAAACCTGCACGGTGCACGGATCTTCTCCAAGGTAGACCTCATCCGAGGGTACCATCAAATCCCGATGCATCCTGACGACGTCCCCAAAAAGGCTCTCATCACCCCGTTTGGCCTTTTCGAGTTCTTCCGCATGCTGTTCGGCCTGAAGAATGCCGCACAGACGTTCCAGCGGTTAATGGACACGGTGGGACGGGACCTGAACTTCGCGTTCATCTATTTGGACGACATCCTCATAGCCAGCAGCAGTCGTCAGGAGCATCTGTCCCACCTCCGTCAACTCTGCGCCCGACTGAGTGAGTACGGTCTTACAATCAACCCCGCCAAATGCCAGTTCGGACTCGATACCATTGACTTCCTGGGCCACAGGATTACTAAAGACGGGGCAACCCCTCTGCCCGCTAAGGTAGATGCGGTCCGCAACTTCCCTCGACCCACCATGATCAAAGGCCTTCAGGAATTCGTAGGTATGGTCAATTTCTACCACCGCTTCCTCCCTTCAGCTGCCCGGATCATGCGCCCCCTGTTCGCCCTGATGTCGGGTCCAGGCAAGGACATTACCTGGGACGAGGAGTCCGCCGCCGCTTTCGTTCAAACGAAGGAAGCTTTGGTGAATGCCGCAATGCTAGTACATCCCAGAATGGATGCCCCTACCGCCCTCACAGTGGACGCATCTAACACGGCAGTCGGTGGGGTGCTGGAGCAACTCATCGCAGGTCGCTGGCAACCCCTGGCATTTTTCAGCAAACACCTGCGGCCACCCGAGCTCAAGTACAGTGCTTTCGACCGGGAACTGTTGGCGCTCTACCTGGTAATCCGGCATTTCAGGTACTTCCTAGAAGGTCGGCCCTTCACCCCGTTCATGGACCACAAACCGCTTACCTCTGCGTTTACGAAAACGTCCGATCTCTGGTCGTCCCGCCAGCAATGCCACCTGTCCTACATCTCTGAATACACGACAGATGTCCGGCACGTCTCGGGTAAGGACAATGTCGTGGCGGATGCGCTCTCTCGCCCTACCGTTCATGCCCTTTCCCAAGGGGTAGACTTTGAGGCACTGGCAGAGGCACAGCAGGCAGATGAGGAGATTCCGAGTTACAGAACTGCAGTCTCCGGTTTGCAGGTCCAGGACCTCCCCGTAGGCCCGGGTGAGAGGACCCTACTCTGTGACGTCGCCACCGGCCAGCCCCGTCCCGACAGCCTGGCGGCACCGTGTTTTCGACTCCATTCATAACTTGGCGGATGGTTTCCAGCAGGTTCATTTGGCACGGACTCCGCAAACAGGTCAGTGACTGGGCCAAAACGTGCATGCACTGTCAGACAGCCAAGGTGCAGTGGCACACCAAAGCCCCACCGCAGCAGTTCCATCCCGCCCACCGGCGTTTCGACCTCATTATCGTGGGCCCCCCGCCAGTGTCGTGCGGAGCGCGGCACCTCCTGACTATCGTGGACCGGTTCACAAGATGGCCAGAGGCGGTCCCACTCACCGACACCACCTCTGAGTCTTGCGCCCGAGCCCTGATCACCACCTGGATATCTTGCTTTGGTGTACCGGCCCACATTACCTCCGACAGAGGTGCCCAGTTCACCTCCAGCCTGTGGTCAGCTATGGCCAGCCTTTTGGGGACTCAGCTGCACCACACAACTGCCTACCACCCACAGTCGAACGGGCTAGTGGAGCGTTTCCACCGTCACCTGAAGTCGGCCCTCATGGCCCGCCTGCGAGGAGCCAACTGGGCGGACGAGCTTCCCCGGGTCCTACTCGGCATCCGCACAGCGTCCAAGGATGACCTGCACGCCTCGTCGGCTGAGTTGGTATACGGCGCGCCCCTGGTCGTCCCCGGGGAGTTCCTACCAGCCCCATGGGGGCAAGAGGAAGATCCCGCAGCAGTCCTGGGCAGACTACGCGAGAAGCTCGGTAACCTGGCCCCCATACCCACTTCACAGCACGGGCGGAACCCGACCTGCGTACCCAAAGACCTGCAGAACTGTAAGTTTGTGTTTGTACGAAGGGGCGGGCATCGGCCACCGCTGCAGCGGCCATACGAGGGGCCGTTTATGGTGCTCCGGAATAACGAGTCCACGTTTGTGCTGGACTTTGGGGGGAAAGAGGAGGTTTTCACGGTGGACCGCCTCAAACCGGCCCATGTGGACCTGGCACAACCGGCCGAGTTTCCGGCACCTCGGCGCAGAGGCCGACCTCCCATGCAGGTTCTGGCCCAGACTGTGGACATTGGGGGGTGTATCACCGGTTCTGGGGGTGGGGGGGGTTATGTGGCGACCCATTTCCTGGCACATCCGAACCGGCTCACAATTAGATAGCCTACGGGGGTTTGCGAGCACAGAGCTTTGGAACCTCTGCGCCATGGGGGGGGGGGGGGGCAGATTGAGGGAGGCTTAAAAGTGAGGCTGAGGATTTCGAATAAAGTTTTTTCCTTCGACTGCAGTTACCGACTCCGTGTTGTAATTTTAGCGCTGCGTGTAGCACACCGCTACAATATGATCATTTTATAACTGAAGGGTTTGTATCGTTGGAAGAAGGATCTACTCCGGTGCCAATAAAAATCCTTAGGGATGCTGGAGCTTCTCAATCACTGATGTTAGATAGTGTGTTAAAGTTTAATGAAGAGTCTGATACTGGTGAGGTAAATTATATACAAGGTGTTGGGAGTGCCCTTACGCCTGTACATTTACATAAAGTAAATTTAAAGTCAGGGTTAGTTATGGAACTTGTTAAAGCAGGACTACAGCCTAGCTTACCTGTGAAGGATATTTTTTTATTGTTAGGTAATGACTTGGCAGGTGGACAAGTTTTTCCTGAAGAGCATTTGATAATAGAGTCAGAGGAACCACAGACGAATTCCAACACAAATTCTTCCTGTGTTGTGACTAGAGCTATGGCTAAAAAGATTAATGTACAGAATTAGGTTGTTACCCATGACTGTTCGACTTAGGATTCGAGTTTTGAGGATGCGTCAGAAACTTTCTTACCTTCATTGTTTGAACAAGATTCTTGGGAGTAAGTCTTATCATGAAGATCTATCTCTGTCTCGGAAGGAGATGATAGCAGAGCAGAGTAGAGACCCTGAGATTATAAAATTGAAAGAACAAGCTCTACCAGATAGTGAAATTGAGAAGGTGCCAGTAGGATATTATTTTGAAAAAGGAGTGTTGGTTTCCGGTGATGTCATCATTGAGAATGGCAGCTTAAGTCACTAGCTCCTCCAGAAAAATGCATATTAAGCCCCATTAACCCATCAAATATAGTATTTTTCAAAAAATATTTGAACTGAAAAGAGGGACAAGAATGGGGAAAAAGAACGGAAATAAAAAAGTGACATTGCAGAGCCTGCGGCTCTCTGACCCGACTGTGTGCGAGCGAGGTGGGCACCGGGCCTCGTTCAGATGAAGCAGCGAATATGTTCGAAATCCTGAAAGAAATAATGGAGGTCCAGAAAGATATAAAGCAGCAGCTCCATTATATTAAGGCAGAACTCGCCAGCGTTAATCAAAAAATAGCGGTGGCACAGACTCGCATTGAGAAGGTGGAAGATCGCGTTCAAAATGTGGAACGGATACTGAGCAAGACAATAAAAATCATACATCACCAAGAAGGTAAACTGCTTGATCTGGAGGGAAGATCACGGCTGAAAAATATCAGAACCTACAACGTTCCCAAAGGAGCGGAGTCTATGATGGAGTTTGTAGGAAAGTTACTGTGGGATGCGCTGGAGCTTCCCCCGGCTATGAAGCTGGAAGTCGAAAGAGTGCACTGCGCGCTCATTCCAAAACCTACCGGGGATAGAAAGCCATGATCAATTATAATTAAATTCCTTCGGTACAGCACCAAGGCAGAGATTCTCCGAAGGGTCTGGGATAAGAAGAGATTAATATATTTCGACCAAGATTACCCCTCCCCGCGGTCCTCCAGAAATGCAAATAATACTCCGAAGTAAAGCGAGTACTAAAGCAAAATAGGATTAGATTTCAAACTCCGTACCCTGCTGAACTTCGAGTGTTTTATGACAACGGGATGCAGTTGTACCAGACAGTGGAAGAGGCGACTACAGACTTGAAGGCCAGTGGGTTGTCCGTCAGCATGACCAAAACGAAAGAAAGCCTGGCTGAGGAATTGTCTCACTCGGCTTGGGAAATAGTGCGAGAATCGAGAAGGCAGGAGACGGGAGGAGGCCGAGATAAATGTATCAGGAAGAGACCAGGAGTTTCCCAAAGACAGTCCTCACCCCCTTCAGAAGAGCCGTAAGGTTTGGCTAACTTTAAAAATGCTGAGAAGCTAAATGGAAGCAAAAGTACATGGTGATATACCTATCTCGAGAAATACTTATTATAATGTGGATTTTATATTACTTAGTTGTTATTCTTTATTTGCTCACTTACTCCTTTCCCCCACCAAAATGAGAATATATATATATGTATATGTGTGCATATATGTGTATGTGTGTAATGTGTGTGTGTGTGTGTGTGTGTATAGGAGTACACATGGAAATCTTTTCTGTGTAATGGATTTGTTCACTGACTTCTATGAATACTGCAATGGGGGCCCTCAACTCACAAATAGGAGTGATTATCCCCCACAGTTAGACATTTCCTCTAGCTCAACAGAGGGTCATCTACTAGAGACCTCGGTCTTGGGGTCACACGTTCATTTCCATTTTTGTTATTATTTGAGTTTCTTGGTTCTTATTTGTTCAGGGAGTAGATCGATTAAGTTTTATTCTAATTTCAATGATACATTGACAGATAAATACAGATGGCTAAGGACAAGGTAAAATTCATTTTTTCAATGTAAATGGGCTATTAAATTCAATCAAACATAAGAGAATTTTTCTCCAAAATGAAAAAAGAACAAGCCCATGTAGTATATTTACAGGAAACTCATTTGTGATAATGAGCATAATAAACTAAAGAGAATGGGCATCACCAATTTGTTATTCTCCTCATATAAATCAGGACATAGGAGAGGAGTTGCTATTCTTATCTCAAGTAAGCTAAATTTTGAAAAAATATTCAAAATGGGAGATAAAGAAGACAGATATATCCTGGTAAGGGGGAATATAGACGGCAATTCAGTTACTCTATTGAATATATACGCATCCCTGGGAAGTGATACTGGTTTCTTTCAGAAAATTACTGATATTATGATAACGGAAACAGAAGGTCTCATGATATGTGGGGTAGACTAAAATTTACAATTACAACCAAACTTAGACTCTTCCAATAGAAACACCTATGAAACAAAGTCTTTACATAAGAAAGTTAATACGCTTTTTGAAGATGTTGGTTTAATTGATAAATGGAGGGACCTTTTCCTTGACAGAAGGGATTACACTCATTATTCTGCTCCCCATTCTGTATGTACAAGAATAGACTATTTCATAACATTTGGAAAAGACAAAGACAAAATAAATACCTGCGGAATTGGGACAATAGACAATAAAGGGACAGAGCATAAATTGGCTCGTTATGTGGATGACATTTTGATCTAACTAGGGCAACCAACATACTCTTTACCAGAATCGATGCAATCCTTTGAACAATATGGTCAATTATCAGGATACAAGGTCAACATAGATAAAACCCAATTACTTTCATATTACTATAGCCCACCAAGAGAAATTGAAAGTCTATACCCCAGGGCGTGGCACACAGAGTCTTTCAAATATTTGGGCATCACTATGCCAAAAGATTTGGCAAAATTATCAGAATGTAATTATCAGCCTTTTTATAAAAAATTAAGGAAGATGTGGCAAGATGGAACCTGATTCCTTTTTTCAGTCTCAGTTCAAGGATTGAGTCTATTAAAATGAATACACTGCCACAGACTTTTATATCTCTTTCAGACCCTACCAATAGAGATTAATCAAAATCAATTCAATGAATGAAACAAGATGCTATCAAGGTATATTTGGCAGGGCAAAAGGCGTAGAGTTTGTCTCAAAACATTGCAATTAGCAAAGGAAAAGGGGGAATGGGGCCTGCCTTCTCTTAGAGATTATTATTTTGCAGCACAGTTGAGAGCTGTGATATGTTGATGCAACCCATCATATGACGCTCAAAGGAAAAACATTGAAGAGTGGGTACTTCCCATCCCCATACAAGCAATTTGGCTGATAACAACCCGCAAAGATACATAAATATTATTGATAACCCTTGGGTGAAATTGACTCTTAAAATATTGAAAACTACTATAAAAGAATATAGTCTAGAGGGAGATATTGCAATTCTTAAATGGTGTGCATATGACTGAATTTACACCAAATAAATTGGATGCTAGAATTAAGGACTGGACAGCTAAACAGTTCTTTGCAACATAATGAAAGAAGGAACACTGTTCAGTTCTTATCTGTTCAATGCTTAAAGAGAAACACTTATTAGAAAAACAAGATTTTTATCGGTATTTACAGATGCGACAATACGTTAATAAAATGCTTAAAAATGTAACCAAGGCAAATACATGCTTGACAGAGCTCTTTAGAAAAGCATATAATTCAGATAATGGTAGTAGAATCATTTCAAGCATGTATAAGTGGTTGTCAAATCTTAAAACACATTCGACTTCATACATTAAAACAAAATGTGAGAAGGAAGGAGGGATAATTATATCTGAGGAAGAATGGACAACAATATGGAGATATCAATGGAAGTGCACCAATTCACAGAAATGGAGTAAGTTTGAATGGAAATACTTGATATTTTATTACACCCTCTCAGAAATCCCATTATGATAGTAACCTATCTGTTTGCTGGAGAAATTGTGGAAATCAAAATGCAAATCATCATCATATTTTTTGGGACTGCCCTGTTATCAACAACTATTGGAGGGGGATACACAATGCCCTACAAGACATCTTTAAATGTGAAATACCCTTGGAGAGTAAGACCATGTTGAAAAGAGATAAATATTTAATAAATATATTGTTGGTGGCTGGTAAAAAGACTCTTACTAGGAAATGGTTATCACAGGAGAGCCCAACTTTAAATACATGGATGGAAATTACAATGGACATTTACAAAATGGAGAAGGTAACAGCATCTGTTAATCTTAAGCTGGAACAATTTGATTCATACTGGGAAAAATGGTTTAACTACATAATGCCTCATAGGCCTGATTTTGTTCTTACAAATCAATGAATCTGTTGTTAAAAAAAATCACTCCCTACTTGTACATAGTTCTTTCCTTTTGCTTTTTGTTTCTTTCCACTCTTTTCCATAAATGTATACCCAAGATAAATACTTTGTGAAAATTTTGTGATATATATGATTATATGATATATATGTACAATGTCTGAAATACATCTTATGGAAATGTTTGTTTCATGAACTTCAATCAAAAAATAAATTACAAAAAAAAAGAAAACTATGATATGTCAACACCCTGTGTTCAAGGCACCTGACTTTGAAAAACCTGTTTCATTTGCTGTAGATGCTAGCAATGAGGCTGAAGAAGTAGTATTCATGCAAAAGAATGAAGGTGATGAGGTTGATCATCCAGTAGCCTACTTTTCTAAGAAATTTAATAAGCATCAAAGGAACTATTTGACAATAGAGAAGGAATTGTTATCTCTTGTTTTAGCCTTTAAACATTTTGATGTGTATGTTGGTACAACTCAAAAACCACTAATGGTTTACACTGATCATAATCCGTTAGTGTTTCTAAGTAAGATGAAAAACAAAAAACAGAAGGCTATCAAATTGGAATTTCATGTTACAAGAGTACAATATTTTAATAACTCATAGTAAAGGTAAATATAATGTGATTGTTGATTGTCGATCTTGATGTTGAATGTACAATGTAATTTTTTTATGGAGTGATATTTTAATTTTTGTAACACCCCTGAGTACTAATCTGTAAGTTGATGTATGATAACACTATGTATACTGTGTATGTTGTAGATTTTATATATTTGTTTTTCTTTTCTCTTGTAAATAATTGTTAAAATTTTGTTCTTCGCAGACCAAATTTTTTTTTGGAGGGAGGTGTTACGTACCCGTGGGTATCTTGTGCCTGTCACGTGACCAAGATGTAATTGAAGTTATGCTGGACATGAGGTAATGGTCTTGTAATGGGGGAGTGACATCATTTTCCTGCCAGTGAGAGGTCATGTGATAGTTTTTTTCAATCGGGTATAAAAGGAGAACCCCACCCTGTGATGTGGGCAGTTCATTGCTGAATTTGCTACTGACTCCATGCTGCTGCGTATTCTGATATTATGACGCAGTTTCGTATAACAGTGGAGTTCTATTTTCTGCCTTAAGTCTCAAAGGTTATTGCCGGCAGTTTTGTTATATTACTGCCAGTGAAGACAGTGGAGAGTGAAGATTCATCAGAGTTCAGACATAATGAAGGATTTGTAATGTTGACGGTGAAACAGATTTGACCTTTGTTTAATCTTCGCACGAGGAAGTAGTAACTTGTGTCCGTGATAATTCCTGCTTTGCCAATAAAAAAGAGCAATGAGTTGGATACAAAGTTTCACCAAAGAAAGGTCAGTGCCTTTTAAGCCTTTTATTTCCTTTGCTTGTAAATCCTCCGGAAAAAGCATACTACAGCTGGGATCAGCAGTAATGCAACGAAAGAGAATTTAACACCTTTCAAGAAGTCTCTCCTTTTAACTGACTGTGTAAAACTTTGGACCTTCACATTAATACTTTAAGAACTGTTTTCACATTACCGCTTTAAAAACTGTTCGAGCTGCCGTATCACAGCTGACTTCCGGTTAATTAGTCGTTTGTTTACTTGTGAGTTTTTACTGTGTTTAATAAATGTTTTATTTGTTATAAAAAACCTGCCTCAATTATATATTCACTGTTGCTGATTTGTAACAAATGCGGGCTTGTGGGATGAACCATTTTTGAGTTTAAATGCTTGTTTCATTTTTGATTGGTGTTTTGGAAAAGGGAAATACTCGATTCTTTTGTTTGATTGGCTTGTGAGTGATATTCATTGTTGCTGATTTGTAACAATACACACTTCTATGTATACTGTATATAAGTTGAGATGTATTCTATATCGAGTGAGAGTTTATAGGTAAGTAGGGAGGAGTGTAAACACAAAGTACACTGCAGATGCTGTGGTCAAATCAAGACATACAAACAAGCAGGATGAACTCAGAAGGTTGGGCAGCATCCATTGAAAGGAGTAGTCAACATTTCGGGTCGAGACCCTTCGTCAGGACTAGAGAAGGGGGGGGAGGGGCCCCATAAAGAAGTTGGGGGGAGGGTGGAAAACCAATCAGAGGAAAGATCAAGGGGTGGGGGAGGGGATGCAGGGAGGGATAGACAGGAGAGGTGAAGAAGGAATCTAAGGGGAAAGCACCCTTCTTCTACTACCCATAAAAGATGGGTATAATCAAGGTAGTTATGGGAGTCAGTGGGTTTATAGAAGATGTCAGTGGACAGTCTATCTCCAGTGATGGAGACTGAGCCCACCAGCCTCCAACCTCTTCCCACCCTGCCAAATGCAAAAATTCTATTCCCTATTCCCAGTTCCTCCTTCTCTGCTGCATCTGATCCAAGGATGAGGCTTTCCATTCCAGGACATCCCAAATGTCCTCTTTCTTTAAGAATCGTGTTCTCCCTTCTGCTATCATCAATGATGCCCTCACCCGCATTTCCTCCATTTCCCGCACTTTGGCCCTCACCCCATCCTCCCGTCACCACAACAGGGACTGTGTCCCCCTTGTCCTCACCTACCACCCCACCAGCCTCCGGATCCAGCATATTATCCTCTGCAACTTCCGCCACCTTCAACAGAACCCCACCACTAAGGACATCTTTCCCTCTCTACCCCTCTCTGCTTTTTGCAGGGATCGTTCCCTCCGCGACTGCCTGGTCCACATGTCCCTCCCCATAGATCTCCCACCTGGCACTTATCCCTGCAAGTGTAAGTGCTACACCTGTCCCTACACCTCCTCTCTTACCACCATTCAGGGCCCCAAACAGTCCTTCCAGGTGAGGTAACACTTCACTTGTGAGTCTGTTGGGGTAACCTATTGCATCTGGTGCTCCCGATGCAGCCTATTCTACATCGGCGAGACCCGATGCAGATTGGGGACCACTTTATCGAGCACCTACGCTCTGTCTGCCACAACAGACAGGATCTCCCGGTTGCCACCCACTTCAACTATCCTTCACATTCCCAATCTGATATGTCCATACATGGCCTCCTCTTCTGCCATGATGAGGCTAAACTTCGGTTGGAGGAACAACATCTCATGTACTGTCTGGGTAGTCTCCAACCTCCGGTAATTCCCTCCCTCTCCCTTCCCCCATCCCACCTTCACTCTGTCTCCTCTCCTAGCTGCCTATCACCTCTCATGACCCTGCCTTCTTCCACTACCCATATTGCTTTCCCCTTAGATTCCTTCTTCACCTCTCCTGCCTATCCCTCCCTGCTTCTCCTCCCCCACCCCTTGATCTTTCCTCTGATTGGTTTCCACCCTTCCCCCCCACCTTCTTTATAGGGCCCCTGCCCCCCCTTCTTTAGTCCTGACAAAGTGTCTCAACCCGAAATGTTGACAGCTCCTTTCAACGGATGCTGCCCGACCTGCTGAGTTCATCCAGCTTGTCTGTAGGGAAGAGTGTAATGTTTTTAATATTTCCATAATATTTCTGTGATCTTGTAAATACATTGCTTGATCAAGCATTCTTTGTTTTTACATAATGCATTGTGGATTATATTTTTAAAGTTTGTAAATAGTATATGTCCTTAGGCTGGCATGTCATACATATGTGACTTGCTTAAAATAAAAATGAAGTTAGACTCACATTCCTGGCTCCCTTGTTTTCCTTTCGATTAGTTTTTTTAATGTTTTCTCGTTACAAAATAGAACAGTTTCAGTTGCTCACTAAGTACTATTGGATGTCCATTGACATAACCATTTAAAATGAATTGGATGAAGCAGATTTTGATGACTATCCAGTTATCATATAATCATGGCATATGGAGAGAGTGGGAGCAAAATATTGGCAGTGACTCTCAAAGAATTTTGAGTAGGTGCTCCCAATTTTTTCTGTTTAACATTCTGGAAAAAACTGTGGTCTTGCACTTGGAAACTTCTGCTATTCTTGCAGCATTTAGCCTACATTATGCTGGTTGTCAATCACCTTATTTAAGTCATATTCTGCAAGAAGTTATTTGAATCATGTCCAAATTTGTTTTCCCATAAGGTCCTACCAAGAAACAGATTATCTAGTTTCTGCTTAAATTTATGTCCTAATGTGAAAGGAACTAAGAATGAAGGGAAATTGAAAGAAAAACACATTTTAGCATTCATTTCAAGAGGACAAGAATATAAAAGCAAGAGTAAAATGCTGAGGCTCTCTGAGACATTAGTCAGTCCACATTTGGGGTACTATGAGCAGATTTGGGACCCGTATCTAAAAAAGCAGGTACTGGCATTAGAGAGGTGCCTGGGGTTAGCTTACGAGAATGATCTCAGGGTTGAAACGGTTAATTATAAACAGTTTTTTTATTGGTCCGGGCCTGTATTTTCTGGAGTTTAGAAGAATAATGGGGGATCTCACCGAAATCTGATTATTGAAAGGTCTGGATAGAGTGGACATGAAGAAGATGTTTCCAATAGCATGAGAGTCCAGGATCAGAGGGCACAGCTTCAGAATAGAAGTCTCAATAGAGATGAGAAGCAATTTCTTTAGCCAGAAGGTGGTGAATCTGTGGAATTCATTGCCACAAATGGCTGTGGAGGCTAAGTCATTGTGTGTGTTTAAATTGGAGTTTGATAGGTTTTTTGACAAATAAGAATGCTGAAGGTTATGGGGAGAAGGCCGGAGAATGGGGTTAAGGAGGAAAATAAATCAGCCATCATTCTATGACAGAGCAAACTTGATGGGCCAAATGGCCTAATTCTGCTGCTGTATGTTGTGTTCTTATAGTCTTTTGATTACTCTAAGTGTCTGTGATGAAACCTTTATTTTGGCTCACTCTCTTTTACTTTGAAAGTTATGTTTAATTTCCTATTACAATCCTTTCTTGTAGTCCTCTTTATGGATTACAGCACCTCCCCATAACATATGTTAACCCTTTCAAATGTCTGTTTATCTCTGTATTGAAAGCTTTACTGCCTGCTCCTGACTTCAAAGACTCAAGTTACTTCTCACTTCTCTAAATCTGAGTAGTTGCAGGTATATCCTCTTCATTCTTTCTTCAAAAGTTGACATACTCATTTCAAATGCCGGATCAGGACAGTTTCTATGACATATTTACAATAATCTCCAAATAAACACTCCAGTAATGTAAACAATAGCTCATTTGTGGTCTTCCCACTGTTCTGTATAGTCCAAACATCTATTGTTAAAAACATCTATCTATAGTCCATACATTTCTGTACATCTATTTTGCAATAAACTGTAACATTCTGCTAGATTTCCAATTATTTGCCATATGTTATAAACTGATTTATTTTTGACTCATTCACAATGATGTTCAGATATCTGTGCATTTCAGAGCTTTGCAGACTTTTATTATTAGATAAACTATTTTTAGAATTTTTCTTGTCAATGTGAATTGTTCTCAGTTTTCAATATTGCACACCATTTGAAGGAATTTTGTGTACTTTCTCATCCTATCTCCATGTATTCTTTTCACAACTGACTCACTTGTCTTTCTTTCATCTACACATTTAGCAAACAAATGCTCTCAGCACCTTCATCTAAATCACTAATATAACTAATAGGAAGCTGAAGCTGCAGCACAGATTTATGTGACATTCCACTCATATCTGAACAAACTTGGCAATTTTACTTCCAGAAGAATAATTCGACTGGCTTTTAATTTCATTCTTTTAAATGTTTGGATAGCTGGGATATAGGAGTTCTACAGAAGTCCTAGACTTTTACATAAGATGTAAGAATGTTAGTATTTTGGTAGACTTTAATTAATTATCAAGATCTTGTCTGGGATCTGAAAGGGAGGTGTGGTTTGCAGGCAGTTATTCCTGTTATATAAAAGGTTTCAACGTTTGTAGCCACAGTCTAGTCGCTGCATAAGGGGGAGAAGTGAGTAGTACCTTTCATTTCATATAGTTGTTTCAGCAAATTGATTGAGAGTATAAGAAAAGTGAAAGCTTAACTTAGTCTATATATAATTTTTTAAATGCAGGTACCTTTTTGCAGTATGAAGACAGTTTTGCAGAGTGTATTGGATGAAGATATTTAAATCAAAATATTGAACATAGATTAAGATAACTGTGAGTATCCTCCTGGTGTATAATTAGCTCAAAAAAGTTGTTTTATGGTATGTTCTGTGCAGATTTCTATGCAGATTTCTATTCTTTGTTTTGGATCGCCGTAATATAGCAGGAGATTAAATTATTAAAGTCAGACTTTTATCCATGCTGTTATTTTTCTCATTTACATGCAGTGGATGATGTGAATAATTAAAAGGCCACATCCCACATCTGCATTTCTGGCATTATGTAAATTTAAATTAAAAAAGTTCAATACCACCTTACAAAGTTTGTGACGACTGGATTGCCTCCGGTAGAGACAGACAGATAAGAAAGTCAACACCTTTCCCTGGGTTTGTGATTGGAGACAATTTTTGCTGTTTTGCAACTTGTCAGCAAGATCAAGTGTACTTCTGGTTATAAATTAAGTCATTTTGACTGATGGTTGCCGAATTTACACTGTTAAATTGCTTTAAAATCAAAGCTGATGAACTTTTAGTGGTCTTTATGCCTCAGTATGCTCAATTTATAAAATCTTTGCTTTATTTCTAAATGAGTTGTGGAATATATTGAAAAAAACAGATTTAGTAGAGCAAAGCATTCCTATCAATGGGATTATGGTGATCAGCAGTGAAATGGTAGGGGGTATGATATGGTAATATTCTTTACTGTAGTGTATTATTTTAGATTCTACTATAGAATAAATAAGTCTTAAAATGCCTCACCGGATAGTATTTGTAAATAAAATGTACTTTGGAAAGGTGGTTTGTAAAGCATTGCATGTAATAAAGACTGCATTAATTTTCTGAATAACATGATTTGCTGTTGCAGTTAAAAATCATTGTTTGTCATTGATTTGATTCCAAGGAAAGTTTTACATGAGTTTTTATAACTCAGGGTGAGTACATTACTTAAGAGTGCTCCAACTAGTAGGAACTATCAATAGGAGGAACATGTCTAAATTTCATGTCAGTATCCATGAAATAATTTACTTTAAAAAAAGTCAAAATTATTTAAGAAACTTTCATCATGCATTATGAGTAACCAAGAAGTTAAACTTTGTTGAGAAACACATTCACACAGGCAAGAGACTACAGATCTGGAATCTGGAAGAAATAGAACAAACTGCTAGAGGATGCTGGTGAGTCAGACAGTTTTAGATGTCAAGAACCAACATGAGGACTGAGAGTGGAGTGAGTATAAGATAATTAAAGCTGTACACTTATTATTGCATCAAAGTTTCAACCAGCGCCGCACCAGCAACCATTTAATCAGATTGGGAGAACTGGCACTCAATTCCTACAAATCAAAGATTAGCCTAGGCACTTGCATGGACTCCAACTATGCCTATCCTTTAGTTCGCTATGTGGAACAGCCCTTGTTCCAAACCTTCTATAATACCATTCCTTATCTTTTCTCTCTGTTTCACTCTTAAGATTTTGACAACTTTCCTCACGGCATGCTGTTCCAGAAGATTAAGGCACTCAGAATTCATGGAGACTTAGTAGATTGATTTCAAAACTGGCTTTGCCATAGAAGACAGATGGCAGTACTGATGATTATGCACACACAATTCCTGTTAATTGGGTCATTGGTTAATTGGAGCAGGTGCCTACTTAGGACTACTCTTAAAGAACAAAAATAATTGAGAAAATAGCCACACACCTCAGGGTAGTGTGATTAGCCCATTACATTTCATCATTATGATCAATGATGTTTTCACAAAGGTACCAGTGGATATAGGTAGGTCACTGTTTGCAGATGATGGTCCCAGAGCTGATTCTCTGCTATGTTAACATTAAGGAATTTAAAGCTACTGATGTAATCCCCTCTGACAGTTCATCCTTCCCCATCAATGCCATGTGAACCTTTGAGTTCTTCTAGCAATTTATTATTGACTTTGCACTTTTTGTGTTATCAGCAAAGAAACACATTTGGAAATTATTTTGAAAAGTTTCCTTACTTCCTTTCTGTTCTGAATGTAAAACATCTATAAGAAGATAAACTTTATATGGAGCAATGTCAACTTTTAATATCTGTTCGTTAATTGATGAAAGCAATATGCCACCTCCTATATCTTACCGTAGCTTTGCTTATGTTTTCCAAGGTTATTTCATGCTATTTGTAATGTTTGTGCAAAGCCAGACTAAGCCATTAATCTTAAAGGTAAGAATATTGTAGATCTTACAATTATAAGGACGGTTCAAATTTCCTGACAGTCTTTTCCATTTGCTGTACCACTTACCTCAGCTCACTTCCCCAGGTCAAAGCTGCCCAAGTCTTCAAGTTGTTCATCAGTGTCCTTTCAGTGAGAAAATGTTCTGAGCTTACCTGATCTGGCCTGTTTGAGTATTCAGAGGCTCCATTGTGATTAACTTTTTAACTGTGATTCACAATGGTCAACTGGCCACACAATTCAAAAAGGAGATTAGAAAAAGAAGCAAAATGTTAGTCTGGCCATAACTTTCACAACCCACAAATGATACAATGATTTTATATAGCCAATGGTACCCTTCATAACTCCTCTGAGGATGTGTGCTGCATGTGAATGGGTGCGTTTACTTTCTGTAGACCTAAGAATTTTTGAAAGCAAGATAATAGTTTCCGGATCTCTAATATGTTAATTTCCCAAATACAAAGATTTTTGAATTTTGTGAATCAATCTGGTGCCATCTGCAGTAAGTAGCAGGACTTGTGTGATAATTATTAGGAATCAGCATGACAATAACAAGAAATGTCTCATGAGATATACTTCTTTGATTAGTTTGCCATCATATTATGTTTTCTCACTGTAAACACATGCATTGATTTTAAGCAGTCAAGTCAAGTAAAGGGCAGGAACACAACTTCGTGTCCAGTATTTCTGTGGTATACTTGGTCAATGAACTTTGTATTTTCTTCTGCTCTCAGCATTCTTTGGATGAATTATTGGGTCACCCACCAAGAGGAAAGATAATTAGCTGCTAACTATTTATCTGTCTTTCTCCCTCACCATGAAAGAAGGCAGGAAGGGAAGTTAAGGCCAGAAAGTGAAAGAAATGAACTGTGAAACTTTGCAGCAACATTACACTATTTAATTAGAAGGAAGCCATTTCAATTACCTGGGGATTTACAGATACTGTTGTACAGCTGTGCCTAAAGGGATGAAAGCTTTAGTTCCTTCGGTCTTTTTCTGCCCTTTTTTTTTGCTCCAGATTATTTTGATTCCTGTAGTCAAAGAAACTCCTCAATTTGGTGTATAAAATGATGACAGGCATTGATTGTGTGGATAGTCAGCGGCTTTTTCCCAGGGCTGAAATGACTGGCACGAAAGAGCACCGTTTTAAGGTGCTTGGAAGTAGGAACAGAGGAGATGTCAGGGCTAAGGTTTTTACACAGAGAGTGGTGAATGCGTGGAATGGGCTGCTGGCGATGGTGGTGGAGGCAGATACGATAGGGTCTTTTAAAAGATTCTTGGATAGGTACATGGAGCTCAGAAAAATAGAGGGCTGTGGGAAACCCTAGGTAAGTTCTAAGATAAGGACATGTTCAGCAGAGCTTTGTGGGCCAAAGGACCTGTATTGTGATGTAGGTTTTTGATGTTTCTATGTTTCTACCTACAGGTACGATCTGAAAAAGCCTTACATCTTTACTCTAGCATTGAAATCTTTTTAAATTAAGTGCCAATATATCATTTGACTTTTCAAATTTGTTGTTTCTCCATGGTAATTTTCATCATATCTCATGAATTATGCATCATACACTGGGGTGCTCTCTTCAGTTACCTGATGAGGCATCTATAGCCTTTGGCCAGGAGCAGATAAAAAATGAGAGGGGATCTCATTGAATGACAAAATATTCTGACTAATGGGGACACTTGTAGAGAGAGAAAATGGAGAGAAATGTTAAAGCTGTGAAACATACAGTAAATGAGACTATTGCTGAGAGCTGAAGCCAAAAGAGACTGTGGATAGATAGATCAAGTGCATCTGTAGAAAGAGAAAACTTGAATCTGAATTAATAGTGCAGAGAATAACCTGACAGCAGAATTGTCATCTGATGCAAGGTGAAAATATAAGTTATTGAAAATTGTTGACAATGAGCCTGGAAGGCTGCCACTTGCCTGGATGGAAGATGGTGTGTGATGTTCCTCAAACCTTCACTGCAAACACGTAAGAAGTTACAGACACATAAGTGTAATAGGAAGAGGGATGGAATAGATTTATACACTAAAAAGCCATGGTAGAATGTCCCAGAGTAATAGTTAAAAGTAGACCATTAATTAAATCCCGAATGAAGAGCAACTGCATGATCTTGATTGTGGTAAACAGCTTTGAAAAATGTGTAGAGATCTGCCTCTGGGATAGGCTGGTGGCATGATAGTTATGGATATGAAATGCATTTGCTGTAACCTATGAGAATGTAAGTGCTCTAAAGAATTGTAAAGGAGCCTTAGCTTTGACCTATGAGATCAACAAAGCATCATTTGTGTCCTCCTGATAATGATGATTAGATGTTTTAATATTTCACTGACTTAGTTAAACCTAATGGGCATTTGGATCTTTGATCTGAGATGCTCATGAGATTTGGGAAGTAACATATTATCTGGAGTCTCTTTCACATCCACAAAGCGGTCTCTCTGTTCCCCTAGCTATAGGATCCCCTAAAATCACTATACTCCTCTTCTTCTCCCCTCGTCCCTTCTGAGCCACAGAGTCTGGCTCATTACCAGAAATATGGTCACTGCAGATTCCCTCAGGTAGGTCATTCCCCATCGACAGTACCCAAAGCAAGTTAAAATTAAATAGGAAAGATCTATTTCCCTCAGCAGAGTGATCAGATATCAAGGGTGTAGATTGAAAGCAAGCTATGGAAGCAGTGGAGGGAAGATGAAGAAAAAGTTGGTAGAGCTTCTGAACTCTGTTTGAAAGATTGACGGTGGCAGAAATGCTCGTTAGACCTGGGCATGGATTTGAAGAGTTCTGTCTTGCAAAAGGGATATAGTGCTGGAAATAGGTATTAGATGCGTAGTGCTTTTTAATCAGCACAGAAACTATGTACCAAGTGGCCTCTCTTCTGCATTGTAAATTTACACTGCTCCAAAGGATCATCAGAGGAAATTCTTCATCTCCATTTACCTTTACATATTGTTTGATCATCTTTAAGACTACAATTAATTCACTCAAAATGAATAAGGTGATTATGATTGATCAATATTGTGAACTTTTACTTTCAGCACCTACTGGGCATTTAGACATGGATGTGATTGAGCCATACAGCTTTTCAACTTGGTGTCTAATGGTCTCCTTGCTTGAATTCCTCAGCAATGGGGAATTCTGTCTTTGTAATATTCACTATTACTTTTGATGTCATTCCCAATTACCAGAAGATGCTTCATTTAGTTCCCTGATTTCATAGGAATGCTTGGATCATAGGAAAACCAATTTTACATTTCGTACTCCTGGCGAAAGGTCTCGGCCCGAAACATTGACAGGGCTTCTCCTTATAGATGCTGCCTGGACTGCTGTGTTCTACCAGCATTTTGTGTATGTTGTTTACATTTCGTACTGTTTCTTTAAGTGCTGGTAATTAGTCATGAATTTTAGGAGTCACTGGTGGATCATAGTACATATCAGTTACCACTTAAATGAATTTTGGTCAAATTCTGATGAATTGCAATTCTTGAGCGGACCTGAGGTGCCACCTCTCAGGTGAAAATTAAAGCCAGAATCTATCCTCTCATGTGTCAATGAAAGGTTCTGTCTATTCAAGTGAGATTCAAGAAGTTCTTCCGGTCATCTCGTGTGTAGTCAGTTCTTTACTTTTAGTTAAAACATCTCTCAGACACATCTGGCACTGGCTTTTCCGAGAATTCAAATGTCCTCTTTATGCTCAATTCCCTCACCACCAAAGTTCTTGCCAAGTTTACAAAAGAGACCACTTGGATGCAGAAAGCATGGCTGAAATTTGATCACCAGAGATTCCAATCTTGAAAGCGATTTACAGCGATAACATGGATTAGGAATGTTCTTATCTAACTTAATCTAAGTTCATGTTAAGTGAAATACAAAGATTTGAAAAACAGGATAACAGTTGCATAATTATGAACCATGTATGCAATTACCATGATTTTGTTTTAGTAAGTGGGCCTTTGTTGGTCAGAGTTGACCACGGATATTGTGTCCTAGCTGTCTGGATATGCAATCCTGGGCAGTACAATATGGAGAGCAAGCTGTTACCAATGTAACAAGCTCCCCCTCACCACACATCTAATAAAACCATAGGAATGGCAGAGACTGATACATTTTGGTACTAGCAGCGTGGCAGAAGTTGTCAGTCAGCATTGAACTTAATATAGGACTGTCTTAGAGACGCAAACTCCTGGATTTTCCCTCTGGGTTTACTCCCGAAGCCTTCCCCACGAATGGGTATAGGCGCAAGGCAGTGGAGGTTTGAGATCAGAATTTTCCTTTGAGCTCTATCTACCCGAAGCATCTGGTTTTGAGGCACCAGTAACCCACCTTTGCCCTTCTCCTGCCAGTAGAAATGGTTCCACTGGGCTTAGTAGCTGGACTTGGTTGTCAGAGGCTATTTGAGGCACACCCCGGTGGGAACATTTAACAGGTAGTGGGAGCTTGTCCCCATTACCACTCCCGGCCTTAACAGCCATAGGGAACCTTTTAATATACATTGTGGAAAATGCTGTTATGTTCTTTGTGAGCTCAGTTCTGAGTTGATCTGGTAGTAACTTGGCAGGGTTTACAAATTTTCAGTTTTACTGAACTAGGAAGAGGATGATCCCTGCCCCAACACTAACATTTGGTTTATGAACAGGGCAGCAGCTGCAGTAAAGGAGCAGTAAAATAACATTTGCTATATTAAAAGGACTGTGTTTAATCAGATGTGAGCTCCTTTTGCCACAAATTGCTGCCAAATAGTGGCTGCAATAAAAGTATCTACTGTCGAGCTGCTGGAACATACTGCCCGATCTTAAGTCAGTTATCGCATTGTTGTTTTTGAGATTTTTGTTGAATTGATTGGCATTCTCCCAGCATTGCAATAATTACTGCATTTGAAAAGTAATAAATATATTTATAACTTGTAAAATTAAGTGACAAAAATGCATATAATTCTTTAAAGGCATTGGGTGTGATGTTGGGAAAGGATAAAATTTTCTACCCATCTCTAATCGCAAACATGAGACGATCTGCAGAAGCTGGAAATTCAAGCAACACACACAAAATGCTGGAGGAACCCCAGATGCTGTCTGGCATGCGGACATCCTCCAACATTTAATGTTTGCTGCCCATCTCTAAGTGTCTTTAAGAAGATGTTAGTGAGCTGATTTTTGAACAGCAGTGCTCCTTTCATGAAATATCCTAGCAATCCTTTTCAGTAAAAGATTTCTTCAACTTTAATCCAAAAGCAACAAATGAATAGCAACACATTTTCAAGTGAGCTGGTGTGTTTAACTCTTGAGTGGCTCAAATGAACTTTTCCTACATAATAGTCAACTGCTTGTGTCTTGATGTAGATAACAGAATGCTTCATGTCCAAGTGAGGTGGGGAACATTTTGTAGTAAATTAGTTAAGGCACAAGAATTTATTTTCCATTGGAAATCTGCATTTTATTTATTTATATCTGCATTTGCACAGTTTGTTCTCAGTTAACAGTTCCTGATCGTTACAGTTTACAATTACTGTTCTAGAGATTTAGATATAGATTTGCTAAGTATGGTCCCAGAAACAGATCTCAAGGTTGTATGTGGTGACAAATATGTACTCTATAATAAATATTTCTTTGAACTTTGAAATCCCATTATTTAAATGAAGACATTACTAAGAAGTTATTTTGAAATACTGATAAGACCACAAGATATAGGAGCAGAAGTATGCCATTCGGCCCATCGAGTCTGTCTGCCATTCAATCCTGGGTTGATCCAATTCTTCCAGTCATTCCCACTCCCCTGCCTTCTCCCTATACCCTTTGATGCACTGGCTAATCAAGAACCTATCTATCTCTGCCTTAAATACACCCAATGACTTGGCCTTCACAGCTGCTCATGACAACAAATTCCTTAGATTTACCACCCTCTGACTAAAGTAATTTCTCCGCATCTCAGTTCTAAAAGGACTTCTTTAAATCCTGAAGTTGTGCCCTCTTGACCTAGACTCCCCTACCATAGGAAATAACTTTGCCATATCTAATCTGTTCAGGTCTTTTAACATTTGGTATGTTTCTATCTGATTCCCCCTCATTCTACTGAACTGCAGGGAATATAGTCCAAGAACTGCCAGACGTTACTTATACGGTAACACTTTCATTCCTGAAATCATTCTTGTGAATCTTCTCTGAACCCACTCCAATGTCAGTAAAATTTGATGAAAGCAAATTGAGGATGCAACCCCTAAAATGTTAATAATTTTTCAAGGCTTTCTTTGAATCCAATATGAACATTAAAATAAGACATTCACTGATTCTGAGAGGACAGCTGATGGAAAAGTGCACTCAGAGTAACCAATATATAATGATGACAAGTGACCTTTACTTGGAGCATATATTTCTTATGTAGTTTGTATGTTCTGAGGTTTATCCACCATCTTTGCAGTATATAATCGAAGTTAAGATAATAATCTTAATAAATTTAAAGAAACATTTATAAGGTAAGATTCTAGCTTAGGAATAGATGGGCAAAACTGTTTTACTGAGATACTCATCATCTTCAGTTTGTTTGCAGTTGCCATTTACTTGATTCAAGTAGAGAATGAACCAGTTTTGGTGGGTGCATGGATCCTGGTGATCAATAGGTCAATTTACAACACAGAGAGCAGTTTGTTGCAATGTGCTATCATTGAACAAAAGTTGGTAACTATGTTTTTCTTGTTCTCCAGGGAGATGAACAGAAGATCCATCAAAATGGTTGATTTCACAACTGTACTGATCAGCCTCCTCTTTGCAATGAGTTTACCATCTGCTAGCTCTCAACAGACTGGTACCTTGCTTTTAAGTTGTAACATTTAATCTATTTAGTATTCTACCCAACTATTGGCTATAATTTTATTGCATGTTTTGCAGAATGTTCAAGTAGTTTGAATAATAAAGTCAAAAGCCAGGTTTTTGGGTAGCATTTTCAAGTTGTTCATGTTGCATTCTGTTTACAATTTATCAAGTACAGTTCTACATTTGTAAGGGTAAGTGTAGACTTCAGCTTTGAAAGCAAAATGAATCATTATATAGTAAGATAAATGACTGGCTCTGCTTCTGTCCTGGGAACATAGAATAAAGCCCTTGTAGGCAATGTAATGGATGACAAATGACATGCATTGTTCATAACTGAAACTGTTCGCATAATTCACAAACAACATCATTGAGTTGTGTTCACTTTAAGAGAAGGCGTTAGATGTAGTGATGTCAGTGTAAGACAATGACTTTTGTTCATAATGGAAGTAATTGGCTGTGGCTTTTGTTTAGCACATAAAACCACTCGCATACTTTATTCACAAAATCCAACATTAGTGACCACGATGCTTTCAGACAATTCCAAAGTTACTCAGTCACATGCTGACCATCACGGCTGTTTAAAGCTGCTGGAGGTTTGGGAGCAGCATGCTACAATGTCGTTTGGATAGCAGAAGTCCAGTTTGTGCTGTGAGAATTCACTGCAGATTATACAAAATTTTACTGCATCGCTAAGTAGTTTAATTACAGCCAGAGGAGTAAGTATACAAGATAGTCTACCCGCACATCTGAAATATATTGTGTTGAAAACACAACTATTACAAACTCTTGGACTGTTTGACTCTGATTGTGCCAAATAGTTGCTCTCCTTGCCGAGCCTGGGTGATGCTAGGCCTCTGGAACTAATGGACCACATGCTTTCTCTCCTGAGCAATAACCATCCTTGTTGTAGATTTAAAGAATTCTTTATGCAACAAATGATTGATCAAGTTTGCACAGCCCACACTAATATACCCATGAAGGACTACAGAGAGCTTGCTAAAATGGTCGATAGTCTTCACTCAGCCAGGCAGAGGTGAATCATTCTTTTTCCTTTTCCTGTCTTGATAAGCCCTGTCAACAGACTCTTGTGACTTAGTCAGGATCTACTATCATGTGCTGGTGTGCTCTGAGGACATTCCCAAAACTGCTGTTCTAACCCTGTCTGGCTTATTTGAGTTTCTGCACATGCCATTTGAGTTGATGCCACACAGACTTTCCAGCAGTTAATGAACTCTGTGCTAAAGGATTTTCCTTTTTTTCAAACTGGCACTAGTGCATCCAAAACTGAACACTTATCACATCTCTGCATACTTTTCAAGCAGCTATGGCAACTTGGGCTGATTATTAACCTTGCTAAATGCCAGTTTGGGTTGTCTACCATTGATTTTCTCATGGCACTCCTTCCATCAAAAGTTGCCATTATAACAGACTTACAACTGCCCAGCACCAGCGAAGCTCTGCAAATGTTTTGTAGTATGGTGAATTTCTATTACTGTTTCATTCTGCAAACTGCTGAATTTATGCTCCCCTTGTACAGGGCCTGAAATGCATGCCCCTAATCCCATGCTTGAGTGGGCAGCGGACATGACCAAAACATTTGTTGACACCAAATGAGTTCTTTCAAATGCAACCCTATTGGCGCACCCACTCTGCAATGTACCTCAAGCCATAACGACCATTGCCACAGACTATGTTTTCGGTGCTGTGCATGGACAGCCTGTTGGAGGTGTGTGGCAGTCGCTCACCTTTTTCAGCCAGATGCTCCACCCAACCCGATAACAAGTACAGCATATTTGACTGTGAGTTTTGCAGTCTCTATCTAGCTATCTGCCATTTTTGTTTTCTGCTGGAAGGTCGGCACTTCACAGCATTCCTTGACCACAAGCCCCTCGTAACCACGATGGCCAAAATGTCAGACCCTTGGACTGCAACCACCTGGCTTACATTTCAGAATTCACGATGGACCTACAGCACATTGAAGGGAAAATTATGCTATAAATGATTGTCTGCCATTGATGCCATAGACATTGGGGTCGACTATGCTAGCAAGGCAGCCGACCAAGCCACCAACCTAGGGTCCAGGTTTACAAGGCAGCAGTCACAGGCCCGAGGTTGGCAGATGCCAATTTTGAGATTCACGAGTTTCCCTCCTGTGTGATATCTCAACCTGTTGTCCTTACCCCATAGTGCCTTCAAATTGAGAGGACCTTTCTCTTAACTCCATTCATGGACTTCACTTCTGGGTGCAAAGGCTTTGCAGAAACTGGTTGCTTTAAAGTTTGTGTGGAGCGGCTTTAGGAAAGATACGCATGACTGGAGTGCAAACTGCAGTTTGTGTCAGTGGGTGAAAATTAACTGTCGTGTTTGGGCACCATTGGCACCTTCTGAGATCCCTGAGCGACAATTTGACCATGTCAGTGTGGACCTGGTTGGTCCACTTCCCCCTGTCCCGTGGTTTCAAGCATCTTCTTACCGTAGTGGGCCATACCACCAGGCAGCCAGAGGTTGTCCCTCTAGCATCGATAATGGCTGCAGATGTGACTTGAGTGCTCATCAACATCTTGGTTGATCGGTTCAGCACCCCATCTGATATTTCTCCTGTTCACAATATTCAATACACATCAGATCTCTGGGCCACGATGGCCCAGAACCTCTGTATTAAAGTGCGTCACATCTCTGTGCAGCGAACCGGATGTGAAGCCTACCCTTACCAACGATGTGTGTTGCTGAGCCAGGAACCTGGATCCTGGAAAATTGGACAAACTCAGCAACAAATTTACAGTTCGATGTGGAAGGGCTGCCTGCGAGAGTTGGTGTGAGGTTGGCTGGGAGACAGTGTGGCTGCTCAGTGCTAAGATGTGGGGCTTGGGGGTCCTGACCATCACTGTGAATGCAGGCCATTGCTGAAGACTGATAACATCTGCTCCATGTGGATTGAACTCCACATGGATTAAACTCCATCTGCCACTTTACTGCCCATATTTGTAACTGATCTGTAACCTACTATATTTTTTTATAGTCTTTAACACTGCCCACAACTCCACCATCCGCTAACTTGCCAATCCACCTGTCTAATTTTTCATTCCCCATCATTGACATATATCACAAGCAGAGGTCTCAGTATGGACCACTGTGGGACACCACTGGTCACAGACCTCCATTCAGATTAACATCCTTCCACCGCTAATCTCTCTCTTCTATAGATGCTGTAATCTCTCCCATCACTTCCTATAGAATGTGATTGGAATTGCTGTTTCTTCCTCTTTTAATTATACTGCACTGTTTTCCCCAGCCCAGAAACATTTCGATCTTAACTTGCTTATCACAATAGAGCTACTTCCAGGCTGGGGAGAGTTACAATCAATGAATGGGGGAGACAACGGATTCCATCACTTTCACCAGGAGGCAATGAGTGAGATTGTAGGGTCCAAGTGGTCTGTCAATGAGGATCCACACTCACTGCACTGGCCACGGTGCTGCCTGGGTCCTGAATTTCAGCGAGAGCACCGTCCACTCTAAACCACCCAATAACAGCCCTACAGGCAGCCTCTCTGCATTGTGCTGTGGGCCAACTCTTTACTGCAAGAACATCTGTGGGGGGATGAGTGGTTACAATATTCAGGTTTCTGACACAGTGGAGTTCAACAGCCTGCAGAATGGGTGCTCACATAGGGCTCCCAGTATAGCTGTGCATGTCCTTAGTGGATGGAACAAGGGCATTAGCTGGGATGGGCAAGAACTCTGCAATAGATCAGTACTCTGGCCAACATAAAACTGTTAGCAAGAAAATGAGATGCTTAGCTTGTGTAGAATTTGTTTGCTGGGGTATTGAGGGATAGTCTTTCTGTAAAATACAGTATTTAAACAATTATAGCTCATTTTTTTCTTGGAATAACCTTACAGGTGGTACTGCCATAACTTAGTTGGGCCTTCATTGTAACTCTGAGGAAGTTAAGATGTTAGAACAGGAGTATGAGAAGCAGGAAATACTCCCGATATTTTGAAGAAAATGCTGGTACATAACCACATTTTTTCATGCACTTTGTTACAGAAATGGGTGGGTGCCAGAATCAGAGTCAGATTTATTGTCATTGATTTAAATTATGTGTAATTCATTGTTTTATGGTAGCAGTACAGTACAAAAACATAAAATTACTATAAATTGCAAACATTAATCATTTCTTTATTATGTGCCAAGTCGGGTGGGAGGCAATTGTGGTTTTTCCATGAACACACAAGCAAAATGCTGGAGGAACTCAGCAGGCCAGGCAGCATCTATGGTAAAGAGTACAGTCGATGTTTCTGGACGGACCCCTTTGGCAGGACTGGAGAAAAAAGATGAAAAGTCTGAACAAGAAGGTGGAGGGAGGGGAGGAAGAAACACAAGTTGATGGTGAAACTGGGAGCTGGTGTGAGGTAAAAAGCTAGGAAGTTGATTGGTGAAAGAGATACAGGGCTGGAGAAGGGGCAGACTGATAGGAGAGGACAGAAGCCATTGCAGAAAAGGAGGGAAGAGCACAGGGGAAGTGATAGATGGGCAAGAAGATAAGGCTAGAAAGGGAAAAGGGGTTGGGAATGATGAGAGGCCATTGCTGAAAGTTTGAGAAATTGATGCTCATGCCATCAGGTTGGAGGCTACCCAGACAGAATATAAGGTGTTGTTCCTCCAACCTGAGTGTGGCATCATCGCAACAATAGAGGCCATGCATACACATATTGGGATGGGAGTGGGAAGTGGAATTAAAATTGATGGCCACTGGGAAATCCCAAATTTTTTGCAGATGAAGTATAGGGGCTCAACGAAAGGGATGCCCAATCTACAACGGATCTCACCGATATACAGCTGGCCACACTGGGAGCACTGTATACAGTATATGACCCCAACAGACTCACAGGTGAAGTGTTGCCTCACTTGGAAGGACTGTTTGGGGTCCTGAATGGTAATGAGGGAGGAGGAGTAGGGGCAGGTGTAGCACTTGATCCACTTGCTGGGATAAGTGCCAGGAGGGAGATCAGTGGGGAGGAACAAATGGACAGGGGAGTCGCACATGGTGCAATCCCTGCAGAAAGCAGGAAGTGGGAGGGGAGTATGATGGTGGGAGAGAAGGAAAGATGTGCTTGGTGGTGGAATCCTACTCATTTTTTTTCTCTAGTCCTGCTGAAGGATGTCGGCTAATACATCAGCTATACTGTTTTCCATAGGTACTGTATAGGCTGATGAGTTCCTCCAGCATTTTGGAATTCTGGCATCAGCAGATTTTCTCTTGTTTGTGATTGGAGTATTGTGAGCAGTTTTGGGCCCCTTTTGAAGAAAGGATGCGCTGACATTGGAGAAATTTCAAAGGAGGTTCACAAAAATGATTCTAGGAATGAAAGGCTTATCATATGAGAAGCGTTTGATGGCTCCAGACCTGTAATTGCTGGAAATTTAGAAGGATGGGGGGGTGGGGGAAATCATCATCAAATGTTGAAAGGGTTATGTAGCATCCATGCCCCCAATTTACTCCCGTTTGCCGAGGGTGAACCACTGTTGCCCCGCCAATAGTGCAATACTTTGGTGTAAATATGGTGTAATGCCCCCCCAGTACACACTTGCATCACAAATATCAGACAATACACTAAAGGTGAGTAAATAATTGCAACTTTATAGTTATTTAGTGATGGGTTAGTAGAAACAGATAACCTAACGGCACCAAATCAGTAAATCAATTTGTGCACATAATATTTTAATACATTGGAGCTCACACCTCTGGTTCCATCGACAACGACCTTCCGAGCCTTCGGCCACCATCCAAACCGCCGACGTCCAGTATCCGCCGCTCTGGAACTGCTGTCCACTCCTCACACGTCCGTCCTCCTCACTCGCCTCTGGAAAAAGACTACAAACTGCCTCTCAGCTCACAGATAGAAGATAGCATAACAATTTTCCATTGGTTAGGTCCCCCTTATCTACAGTTATAACTCAAACATTCCAGATTCAGAAACCCATTCCAGCATTAAGTAACATTACAAAGAAGCCTTTTCATTTTAACAATACAGAGAAGCTATTTTGTTAGCCCGAACAGTTAACACCACAGTTACTGGTTCTGAGAGCCCTACACTTAGATAAAGTGAATGTGGAGGGGATGTTCCATAGAGTTGGGTGTCTAGGACCAGTGGGCACAATATCAAATCAGAGGGACCTCCATTTAGAATAGAAATGAAGAGGAATTTCTTTCACAAGGGAGTGGTGAATCTGTGGATTTTTTTGCCACAGGTGGTTGTGGAAGCCAAGTCATAGAGTGTATTTAAGGCGTAGGTTGATAGATTGTTGATAAGTTGTGGTGCGAAAGGTTACAGGGAGAAGGCAGGAGAATGGGATTGAGAGGAAAAGGGATCAGTCATGATCAAATGGCAGAGCAGACTCGATGAGCCACATGGTCTAATTCTCCCCCTGTGTCTTATGGCCTTATGGTCCAAGCTGTTTCAGAATCATTACATCTTTGGTGGTGGGGAGGGCATGCCCATGATAGAACTGGGTGAGCCTACAACTGTTTGCAGCCTCTTGCAATGCTGTGCATTGGAGTCTCTATACCAGGCTGTGAGGCACCCAGTCAAAAGTCTCTCCAACATACGTAAGAGTTTTTGGAGACAAACCAAATCTCCTAATGCAATAGAGATTTATCTGTGATTGAGTTAACCTGTGGAGTCCAAGATCGATCCTCTAAGATGTTCTTGCCCTGGAACGTGAAGCTGCTCTCCCTTTTCACTGTTGAGCTTTCAGTGAGGACTGGTGTCTGTTCCCCTGATTTCCCCACGACAATCAATTCCTTTGTCTTGCCAATGAGCTTCTTGTTGTGACATTCAGACTGCCAATCTATCCCACTCCTGAATGCCTCCTTGTTGCTATCTGAGACTTTATGAACAATAGTAATGACAATGGAGAAGTTGTAGCTAATGCTTTGAACTGTGCTTAACCACACAATCCTCAGTCTAGAGAAAGTAGAGCAGTGGACGAAGCATGTTTCCTTGAGGTGTACCTGCAATGATTGTCAGCAAGGAGGAGATGTGTTGCTGATAGCACTGACTGTGGTCTCCCAATGAGGAAATTGAGGATCCAGTTACAGGGGGAAGTGCAGAACCCCAGGCATTGAGACTTGGTGATCTCTAATGAGGGAACGGTGGTGTTGAATGCCAAACATTAATTGATAAATAGAAGTATGACGTATGTTCTGTAGTTGTCTGGGTGCTCCAATGTAGTGTAGAGAGCCAGTGAGACTGTGTCTGCTGTGGAGCTGTTGAAGTGCAACAGGTACTGGCCCCTGCTCAGATAAGAGTTAGTTCTAGCCATACCTAACCTCGCAAAGCACTTCGCTACAGGGAGACAGTGGTTGAGGCATCTCACCCTGCTCTTCATTTCAGTCACTCAATTCAACATTTGAGGAACAGCTTCTTCCCCTTCACCATCGGATTTCTGAATGGACAATGAATCCATAAACATTACCTCAGTATTTTTTCCTCCATTTTGCACTGCTTACTTAATTTTCTTTTTTTTACTCATACTTGTTATTGCAATTTATAGTTTTTATTACTATGTATTGCAATATACTGCTAATGCAAAACAACACATTTCATGACATCTGCAAGTGATATTAAACTTGATCCTGATTCTGGTTCTTGGACACCAGTATGTTAGTTAACCTTTTGAAACTGGTGGAAATCTCAGATATATCGGTGAAAGGTTGAAGATCAATGAATTTGTCATTATCTTATTAATTTCTGTTCTTTTTCTGTCTTAATAGCTTGTACAATGTCCTCCATTGCCAACATTGTTTTCCTAGTTGATGGATCCTGGAGTATAGGATCCCAGAACTTTGGAAAAAGTCCAAGATTTTCTCTCTACTTTGGTGAATGGATTTGATGTTGGAGAGGACAAAGTACAGATTGGCCTCATTCAGTTCAGTGGAAACCCTCGTACAGAGTTTTTCCTGAATTCTTTTTATGATAAGAATGATATCCTGTGGAAGATACAGCAACTACAATTGAAGGGAAGTGGTTCAAGAACTGGGCTGTGCTTGAGGTTCCTGTTGAAAGAGCATTTTGTGGAGTCGGCAGGAAGTAGGGCTTCAATGGACGTGCCACAGGTGGCTATCATTATCACTGATGGGAAGTCTGAAGATAGCATTAGTTTGCCAGCAAAGGCTCTGAAGGATCAGGGGATCATTGTGTATGTCATTGGTATTCAAGTTGCCGATGAGAGGGAACTGAAGCAGATTGCCAGTGAACCAGCTGTAAACTATGTGTACGATGTAGCTGACTTTGACGATCTGAGGGAAATCTCACAGGCTATCATCTGGTTTTTGTGTATGAGGGTGCACGAGGCGTCTCATGAAATATCCAACGTCCCACTGGCATCCATAGGTATAGTATTTAGGAAGACATTAAGGTTGGGAATGCAAGATTCTAAGCTTTTTTTAGTTTGGTGTTTTGGATTTTTTGAACAGATGCAATGTACTTGACATTGCAATACCATCAAAGTGTCAGATCTTCCTCAGTTCAAGAGCAATTACAGATAAAGAACAAATATTGGCATGACGAGTAATTTCCATACTGTGAACAAAGAAGTAGTTTAACTTTTTCAGAGTTTTTAATATTCAGGTAAATCTGTACAGAACTATGCAAGGCCGATAGCCCACAGGTGAAGGCTAACGCCTGGAAAACTGAGTAAGTTCTGACTCTTGACTATTTCTTTAAGCGTATTCCATTGGTTCTGATGTTACAAGAATGTAACTCAGCATGTAGCCCCGTTCTGTTTAATGGCTAACAGAGACAAGGCAGAAACTGCAGAGAAACGATTTCCATTCTGCTATTCTCTATTAACTTGCTGTGGTATCAGCCCTATAATAATGCCTCTTGGAAGATGCAACCGTAGTTCCTGTGGCAGTACTTAAAGAATTTGCTACAGGCCTGCACTCTTCTCCAGTAATCTTAGGAGTATTGTTCAGAATGATCATTCCAAAGCATGTGGACAGAATAGGTGAGAATTGTTCAGCAACAATCAGTGATTTATTACCATCTTGGCAAATCCACTCTCATAATCATAGTGTAAAGCATGACATGATGTGATCAGCGAGGTAATGAACATTTTACCATCTGAATAGATAACTTAGATGGGAATCTTGATCAGCATGGACCACTTTCCCAACTAAATGTCTGACCACTCTCTGGTCAAGAATTGACACTCCAACTTCAATACCAGGACATGTAACCACAACAAGGATTCAACACCAAACCCAAAAATTGGCTTAGTATGAATGTTAATAAAAATGGCTGCCAACAGCCTTTTCCTGGGTGGTCTGACCATTTGAAGAAATCCTGAGAATGAAGGTATGGGTAATTACCCTATGTATGATGGAGCTTCCTGTTCCAAAATAATTACTTATGGTTCTTGAGTCAGACAGGATAAAATGTTTTGATTTTGAAACAAGAAGAACTAAAAACAGGTATTGTGCTGCTTGCTTACACAATATATTTGATGCCTCAGTAATTTTTTATTCCAATGTTACGTTTGATAATGTTTGATAATGTTTAGAGTTTTTTGGATACAAGACTACAAGTCAGATTGGATCTCATGGTACCAATTTTATGCCCTTTATGTGGGATTAACTAAATCCTATTTCCACCATAACACAATTGCATCCAACTAGAGAACAATTATGTGCTTATGCCTTTTGATTTTCAAGAGACTGAAAGAGAGGTGAGTATGGGGGGTGGGGGTGGGAGGGAGAGGGGGAGAGTGAGAGAGAAAGAGAGAAAGATAGAGAGAATCTTCGATGAACAAACAGGAAAAATGGCTGTCAGAAATTGCTGAAAACATAGAAACATATAAAATAGGTGCAGGAGTAGGCCTTTCAGCCCTTCGAGCCTGCACCGCCATTCAGTATGATCAGGGCTGATCATCCAACTCAGAACCCAGTACCTACTTTCTCTCCATACCCCCTGATCCCTTTAGCCACAAGGGCCATATCTAACTCCCTCTTAAATATAGCCAATGAACTGGCCTCAACTGTTTCCTGTGGCAGAGAATTCCACAGATTCACCACTCTCTGTGTGAAGAAGTTTCTCCTCATCTCGGTCCTAAAAGGCTTCCCCTTTATCCTTAAACTGTGACCCCTCGTTCTGGACTTCCCCAACATCAGGAACAATCTTCCTGCATCTAGCTTGTCCTGTACTTTTAGAATTTTATATGTTTCAATATGATCTCCCCTCAATTTTCTAAATTCCAGTGAGTATAAGCCCAGTCGATCCACTCTTTCTTCATATGAAAGTCCTGCCATCCCAGGAATCAATCTGGTGAACCTTCTTTGTACTCCCTCTATGACAAGAATGTCTTTCCTCAAATTAGGGGACCAAAACGGCACACAATACTCCAGGTGTGGTCTCACCAAGGCCTTGTACAACTGCAGTAGAAGTTCCCTACTCCTGTACTCAAATCCTCTTGCTATAAATGCCAAAATAATGCCAACATACCATTCGCCTTTTTCACCGCCTGCTGTACCTGCATGCCCACCTTCAATGACTGGTGTACAATGACACCCAGGTCTCATTGCACCTCCCCTTTTCCTAATCAGCCACCATTCAGATAATAATCTGGTTTCCTGTTCTTGCCACCAAAGTGGATAACCTCACATTTATCCACATTAAATTGCATCTGCCATGAATTTGCCCGCTCACCTAACCTATCCAAGTCACCCTGCATCCTCTTAGCATCCACCTCACAGCTAACACTGCCACTGATTAGAATGTGAGATTGTGCATAGTAAAATGGATCACATGTTTTTTTAAAATACAAAGACTACATCTTTTAATAGCTTAAAATTTAACCATACAACACCTTATGACTCTAAGGCATTTAGAGTCATATAGGGGAGTGTGAGGCATTAGGGGATGTTGGTAGTTCTGTTGTCTGCTTTCATTTGGCAAAAGCTACTTTAACAAAGAATATTATTTTCATGTGCTCAGCTTGCAGGGACGCCACAGTTGCTGACATTGTCCTTGTGATAGATGGTTCATCAAGCGTAAAGGATGACAACTTTCAAAACATGAAGATATTTCTGCATAAATTTGTTCGTGGACTGGATATTGCAAGCAACAAAGTGAGGATTGGGTTGGCTCAGTACAGCACAGATCCAAAGACTGAGTTTCTTCTGAATACGTATTTGTCAAAAGAGAACGTATTAGACCATATAAAAAAATTGTCACAAACGAAGGGTGGGACAAATGTGACAAAAGTTCTGGAATTCCTGGACAGAGAACATTTTGTTATGTCAGCAGGGAGTAGAATCGAAGAAGGTGTGAAACAAATTGCCATTCTGATCACTGATGGAGGATCTATTACTGAGGCAGCCAAGGCAGCTGAACAGCTGAGAAGCAGAAATATCACAATTTTTGTCATTGGAGTTAATGTCCAACCAGCAAAGGCACTCAGACTTTTATCCAGTAAACCATTTAATAAATATGCCTACAACATTGCAAGATTTGACAAACTGTCCGAGTCAGAATTTTCAAACAGATTTTTGGAGTCGGTGTGCAGGGTTGTTGTAGACTATATCCAAGGTTGGTTCAATTGAAATATAGTCATGAAATTACACAAAACAAAAAATAATTCTTTTGTCTGAGCACATCTGGGCCGGCTATTAACCCATTCTATCTATCTATCTATCCCATAACTATCTCTATGATCCATTTCTCAGCACTGATCACTTAGACTTTCCTTTCCTCCTCTTATCTTTTTATTGTGGTGTTTTCTAAGCTGAACACACTGAGTCCAACTTCACCCATTCTCATCATTACCAGTGTATTTTATACTTTCATGTCTTTAGTTTTGATAGCTTGACCTGTATCCTTCAGTACTTGTTTCCTTCTATATCCTCAATGCTCATCTTCTTTATTAGACCAATCTATCCTACCCTTGGCTCCATCTCAATCAATTTTCTAGTGATGGAATTTTATTCAGTCAAGTGTTCACTGATGCTTTCCTCATAGTCCTATGGTCATCAGAGCTACTTTTGGTAATTGATGAGCCCCATCCTAAAGTCTTTAGTTCTCTTTCATTCCAGCACCTTTTGCAATCCTTTTCCTATCTCTTACATTGATAAACATTTCAAAAACACTGCTCATGTAATGCAACACTCCTCAAATGAATAGTTTCATGTTTATCCACATGGTTGAAATATTCAAATATATTCTTTGGGATTTTAGTATGCTGTCTTCCTTAGCTATTCACCTCCACCTTCCTATCATCCCCACAATTCTATTATCCAGTCTCCTTCAGTAGTCAATTATCTCCACTAATCAAGTTATTCTCTTCTTCCTGCGTTCCTTCACTTCCACTGGTTCAATCAGTTCCACTATTCTTCCATTCGATCACATTCACCATCCTTCCTTTCAATCTCATCCACCATCCCTCCTTTCAATCATGTCCAGCACCCCTCCTTTCGATCTCGTCCACCATCCCTCCTTTCGATCTCGTCCACCATCCCTCCTTTTGATCTCGTCCACAATCCCTCCTTTCGGTCACGTCCAGCACCCCACCTTTCAGTCACGTCCAGCACCCCTCCTTTTGATCACATCCAGCACCCCTCCTTTCAATCACGTCCAGCACCCCTCCTTTCGATCTTGACCACAATCCCTCCTTTCGATCACATTCACCATTGCTCCATTCAAACATTTCACTATTCCTCCATTCAATCACATTCACTATCCTTCCTTTCAATCAATCATATCAATATCCTTCCATTCGATCATATCACTATCCCTCCATTTGGTCTCATCCACTATCCCTCCATTCCATCGCATCCACATCTCCTCCATTCGATTGCATCCACATTCCTTCCATTCAGTCGCATCCACTATCCCTCCTTTCAATCACAGCTACTGCCCCTCCATTTGATCACATTCTCTATCCCACCATTTAATCACTTCTATTATTCCAACAGTTTTTTTTTCACCTCTATACTCCACTCTGCTTTCCAAGGCCTTTCCTTACTCTGGTCCTTCCTACATACAACAATGATTTTTGCATTTTTGCCATGATGTATTACCAAGGGAACTATTTTGATGGTTGGGATTTCACAGTTCTCTAGATTTGCTCTTTGAACTAATCTATCATTTTATTTCCTTTACAGCCTATGCTGTGGATTATGCTGATGTCGTTTTTCTAGTTGATACTTCTCTGAAGATGGGGTCTGCAGGATTTCAACGGATCCAAAAAGCTATTTTGAATGTTGTTTCTCAACTTGAGATTGGGGCAGACAAGTTCCAAGTTGGTCTTGCTCAGTACAGTACTGGTTTCTATACAGAATTCTTACTGAGTGCCTTCCAAACAAATGCTCAAGTGACGCGTTACATAAAGGATCCCAGTAACTTTGTATTTCAGGGACGACTTGAGCCAGCAATGGGCAATGCCATTGATGTTCTGAACAAGGGTTTCTTCAGAGTGTCTGCTGGAAGTCGACGAGCTCAAGGAGTTCCTCAGATTGCTATAATATTTTCTTCGGCACCTTCACTGGATGATGTCACTGCAGCTGCCAGGGAGATAAGAAAACAAGGGGTGAAGGCTATTGCTGTTGGTGTGAAGAATGCTAACCAGACTGAGCTGGAGAAAATAGCCCCTCCTGAATTTATTTTCCAGAGTGATGATTTTGGAGTATTTGCTCAGTTACCAAGCAAAATATACAATGCAATCAAGCTGATAATAAAACAGGAATATCTATACAAAATATATGAAAGATCAGCAGGTATGGTTGGTTTCTTTTGGCATTCATCAAGTCAAGTTCAAATTTAATTGTTATTGAACAAACATATGAATACACAGTGCCTATTAAAAGTATTCACCCCCTTTGAATGTTTTCATGTTCTTTTGTTTTACAACATTGAATCACAGTGGATTTAATTTGGCTTTTTTGACACTGATTAACAGAAAACGATTATTTCGTGTCAAAGTGAAAACAGATCTCTACAAGATGATCTAAATTAATTACAGATATAAAGCACAAAATAATTGATTGCTTAAGTATTCACTACCCCCCCTTTAATATGACACACCAAATCATCACGGGTACAGCAAATTGGTTTTAGAAGTCACTTAATTAGTTCAATGGAGATCCAGTTTTTGAAACCTGTCTGCATCCAAGATGTTCCAAATGACTGCAGTAAAAATACACCTGTATCTGAAAGGTCCATCTGCTGGTGATTCAGTATCCTGGCAAAAACTACAGCATGAAGACGAAAGAATACTCCAAGCAACTCCACAAAAAGGTTATTGGAAAGCACAAGTCAGGAGATTTCCAAGTCACTGAATACCCATTGGAGTCTAGTTTAAGTCAATCTACAGGAAATGGAAAGAATATGGCACAGCTGTAAATCTGCTCAGAGCAGGCCATCGTCAAAACTGAGTGACCGTGCAAGAAGGGGACTCATGAGAGAGGCCATCAAGAGACCTATGACAAATTTGGAGAAGTTACAAGCTTCACTGGCTGATGCTAGAGAGACTGTGCATACAACAACAGTTACCCAGATGCTTCACCGATCACAGCTCTGTGGGAAAGTGGCAAAGAGAAAGTCACTGTTGAAAAAGAATTCTCATGAAATCTTGGCAAGAGCTTGCCAGTAGGAATGTGGGAGACAGATGTCAGCTGGAAGAAGATTCTGTGGTATGATGAACCCAAAATTGAGCTTTCTGGCCACCAGACTGAACACTGTTTGATGTAAGCCAAACAACACACTTCATCAAAAACACTAACCCTACAATGAAGCATGGTAATGGCCATATCATATTCTGGGGATGCTTCAGTGCAGCAGGTCCTGGAATGTTTGTGTAGATAGAGGGTAAACTGAATGTAGCAAAATACAGGGAAATCCTGGCGGAAAACCGCTTGCAGTCTGCAAGAGGACTGCGACTTGAGAGAAGGTTTGTTTTCCAGCAAGACAATAACCCTTGGCATAAAGACATAGCTACACAAGAATGGCATAAAAAAGAACAAAGTTAATGTCTTAGAATGGACCATTCAGAGCCCAGACCTAATCCAACTAAGAATTTATGGTTGGACTTGAAAGTTCTGTTTATTCACAATCCTCATGCAATCTGACAGAGCTCGAGCAGTTTTGTAAAGAGGAATGGGGAAAGCTGTGTCCAGATGTGCAAAGCTGATTGTGACCTGTCCACACAGACTCCAGGTTTTAATTGCTGCCCAAGTTGCATCTATTAAATACTGACATGAAGGGGGTGAATACTTGTGAAATCAATCATTTTGTGTTTTATATTGGTAAGTAATTCTGATCACACTATAGAGATCTGATTTCACTTTGAGGACTTTTCTTCTGTTGATCAGTGTCAAAAAATCCAAATTTAATCCACTGTGAAACATAGAACATAGAAAGGCTACAGCACATTACAAGCTCTTTGGCCCACAAAGCTGTGCTGAACATGTCCTTACTTTAGAAATTACCTAGGGTTACCAATAGCCCTGTATTTTTCTGAGCTCCATGTAGCGATGTGATTCAATGTTGTAAAACAATAAAACATGAAAACATCCGTGGGGGTGGGGTGGTGAATACCTTCTATAGGTACAGTAGCTGAACAAAACAGTGTTCCTCCATGGTTAGATGCAAAACAAAGTATATACAGTCAGACACACATATAACGCAGATATTTACAATAACATAAACAGATGCAGTCGCTAAAGTATATTTATTTATTGAGATACGGTGTGGAACAGCCTCTTCTGGCCCTCTGAGTGATGTTGGCCTGCAACCCCCGATTTAATCCTAGCTCCAACCTGTACATCTTTGCACTGTGGGAGTAAATCAGATCACCTGGAGGAAATGTACACTGTCACAGGGAGAACATAGAGACTCCTTACAGTCAGTGGTGGTATTTCAGCCTGGATACCGTAAAGCATTGTGCTAACCACTACGTAACCATGCCCAAGCCCTAAGTGTCACGGCTTGAAGACTGATGGTGCATGGGATGTTGTGCTGGTGCCATGTTTCTGCAAGAACAAGCACGCAGCAGCTTCTCATTTCGCACTCTATATCTACCCTATATACAGGTTGAGTCTGTGGTAAAGATGGCAAATGTAATGTGGCATTATCTCAAGGGCAGTAGAATATAAAAGCTAGGAGATAATGCGGAGCCTTTATAAGGCACTAGTCAGGCCGCACTTGTGTTGCCAACAGTTTTGTGCCCCATATCTCAGAAAAGCTGTGTTGGCGTTGGAGAGAGTCCAGAGGAGGTGCATAAAGATGATTCTAGGAATGAAGGGGTTAGCACATGAGGAGTGTTTGGCAGCTTTGTGCCTGTACTCATTAGGATTTAGGATGCAGGGGGATCTCATTGGAGCTTACCGAACATTGAAAGGACTAGAGAGGGTGGATGTGGAGAGAATGTTTCCTATGGTGGGGGTATCCAGAACTAGAGGGCACAGCCTCAAAATTGAGGGTGACCCTTTAGAACAGAGGTAGGATGGAATATTTTGGAGCTGGAGATTAGTGAATCTGTGGAATGCTCTGCCACAGACTGCGGTGGAGGCCATGTCTGTGTGTATATTTAAGACAGAAGTTGATCGTTTCCTGATTAGTCAGGGCATCTAAAGGATAATGTGAGAAGGCAGGTGCATGGCATTGAGAGGGATCTGGGATCAGCCTGATAGAATAGTGCAGTAGACTCAATGGGCTGAATGGCCCTATTCTGCTCCTAATGGTCCTATGGTCTTCAGGTCTCCCGGGGTGTGTTTATCCAGTCCTGGCACAAATATTTTTAAATATTACTATGTCAAGAGCTGATTATAAGGGTGTCTTCACTCTAACTGTCTGATATGAATGGGAAATGAAAATGGTGCTCTGTTGTTTCCCTTTCTTGTTGTAAAGATAATCAGATAGCTTCTGCATATTCACCTTAAATTTGCCTCAATATTTTGCCTCTCGTTGAAATGTATGTACTTCTTCCTGGGGCTTAAAACTTTGTGCCTGCTTCCTATTCCTATAGTTATAGATTTAGGAAGTTAAAGGTTGCCATTTATGGATTGTTCTGAATAAGTTTTGTGAAGTCCTACTTTAACATGTACAGGCTGAGTTTCTGATAGGTTGGCAATGAGCACCAGTGTGCATCTGTGAATTGCAGCAACATTTGCCTCATTGGATGGGTTCCAAGATGCACGATGAGAAGTCCAGGCTCCTTCGGGGTAGCATGTTCAATGTTAAAGAGTTCATTCCACCAGTTGAGCCTGGTCTTCCAGTCAGTTATATCATGAAATGAACCACATTAATCTTTACACATCTGAAATCATTACTTAACATAAAGCTGTCAATCAATGTGTTCCCATTGTCAGTATCAACAGCTTTGAGTTGAAAGTGCACTTTAGATGTCTATCACCCTTTTTAGGAAGAATGTTTCTAGGTATTACATCATTGAGCTGCCTGTTCAGTGCCTCAAATAAAAAAATAGCTTGACTTTGTCAACCCTTCTTGCATTATTCAACAATATCCAGTGTTCATTTAAAAAGAAGAATAATACAGTGTATCAGCCATCCTTGTTTTAGTATTTTCTCCTTCCCTATCAAGTTATCCAGGTCAAGATGGTTAGTTCTTTGAGGGTGTTGGTATAGGATAATTCATGATAGCCACAAACTGCTAGTCAGCTTGTCAACTTTGTAGCTTCTGCACTTTCTAACAGAGGTCAACTGCTCTGTTGAGTATCATAGAATCAGAGAGAGGTTACAAGTTAGCAGAACACAGCTTCTAAACTTTGCAAAGCTGTCTTTGACCCAAAATGCTTACCTTGTTTTTCTTCCCACATATGCAGCCTGTTCTTATTTTTGACTGACAGAATTCACAATTTAAAAATTTTTTTTTTTTAAAAATATGACTAAAGGAGAAAGACAAAGTATATAATGTCTCAGACCCACAAAGAGTGAATTTCACCAGGAGACATTACAGTGAGTTAGTCTCAACAGAACATGAAGAATAAAAAGGCAGAAAAAAGGAAATTATAGGCCAGTTAGCCTGACTTCAGGAACTGGAAAGACATCAATTATTAAGGATGAAATTTTCTGGTATTTGGAGGCACATGATAAAATAGGCCAAAGTCAGCATGGTTTCCTACAGGGGAAATCTTAGCTGACCAATCTGCTGGAATTCTTTGATCTAGTTCTTTGGCTTTATAAGACATTGGTCCGACTGCACTTGGAATATTGTTAGTAGTTTTGGGTCCCTTATCCGAGAAAAGATCTGCTGGCGTTGGAAAGGGTCCAGAGGGGGTTGACTAGAATTATCTCGGGTATGAAAGGATTAACATATGAGGAATATTTGATAGCTCTGGTTCTGCACTCGTTGAAGTTTAGAAAAATGAGGAGGGATCTCATTACAGCCCATCAAATATTGAAAGGTCTGGATAAAGTGGAGAGGATGTTTTCTACAGTGAGGCAGTCTAGGATCAGAGGGCACAGCTTTAGAACTGAGGGACTTCCATTTAGAACAGAAATGAGGAAACATTTCTTTAGTGAATCTGTGGAATTCATTGCCACAAATGGCTGCGCTGGCCAAGTCATTGTGTGTATTTAAGGTGAAGATTGATAGCTATTTGATTAATGAGGGTGTGATAAGTTACAGGGAGAAAGCAGGAAAATAGGGTTGAGAGGGATAATAGATCAACCATGATGGAATGCTTCAGCAGACTCGATGGGCCAAATGGCCTATTTCTGCTCTTTATAGTATGTCTTATGGGATGATGACATTATTAAAGTGAAAATTTTTGATACTAATGAAGAAAATCCCTTATTTTGGAATGATTGTATTAAAGATAATCTTCATTAAATTTAATTAAGGACAAAATAGAAAGAAGGTTCTACACTTACACTTTGTAGTTTAGTATATTGCTGATATTATGCTGTGCTAAACTTGTGTTTTGATGATGGATTGAAGCTTTCAGATATTAAACAGGTAATTCAGACAATTGAACTTTGTCTTCGTTTCAGTTATATCTTGTCTGAACTGTACCACATTGCCTGTTGACACGACATGAACTCATAGCCTCCAAAACCATTACTTAACACAAAGCTATCAATCAATGTTCTCAATGCTATTCGACCTAGCATCAACAGTTTTGTGAAGAAAGAACATTTTAGATTTCCAGTACTTATTCTTTGAAGAACTGCTTTGTGACATCGTCTGTAAAAATATTCCTATTTGTTTCACTCCCTTGTTCAAGGGAAAGGTTTCCACTGACGCAACAAATAACTTAGTCATTTTAAGTGTTAATTGGAATATTCATCAGAAGTTGAAGTAATGCTAGCATAAACAATGCAACCAGTTCTCATCATTTTATCTTTTATTTGAATGACAAAACTAGAATGAATAGAGATTTACTCACAATGCTGCTACAGCTTAGAGTCAGTTAAGTGCTTTTCAAAGTTTGGTTGCTCCTGTGAAAATCAAAAGCCAATTTGTTCATAGCAAATTTCTCAGAACAAAATGAGATAATGAGCAGATAAACTGTAATAACAAATTTGCTTGAGAGATAAATATTGATCAAAGAGCCACAGAGAACTCCCCTTCACTTTAATGAAGTCACCACCAAAGCAATGTCAGTGACAAATTGCTGTTAATTTACTTCTGCACATTTTAATCATTCTTGACCTGAACAATGTTTTGTTTCTTCACAGCATGCACGACTGCTTCAATTGCTGATGTTGTCTTCTTGGTAGACACATCTGATGACATTGGAGTCACCAACTTTCAGTTAATCCGTGGTTTTCTACAAGGCCTAATCAATACACTGGACATAACAGCTGACCGTGTCCGTGTTGGTTTGGCTCAGTACAGTGCCTTACCAAAAGAAGAGTTTAAACTAACAACCTATCACAGCAAGAGTGACATCTTGGATCATGTAAGATCAATGCCCTATAGAGGGGGAAGAGGAAGAAAGACCAGCGCTGCCCTTCACTTTGTAAGGGAAAATTATTTTACAGCACTGTCTGGCAGTCGTGTCAAGAAAGGAATCCCCCAAATGTTGTTTTTGATTACTGGTGGTGAATTCCAGACTGAGGATGAGGACAGTGCAATCTCACTGCGTCGTAATGGTGTTAATATTTTTACCCTGGGCATTGGGAATGTCACCGAAAACGAGCTGGAGAAAATTGCTTCGTATCCATCAAAACGCTATGTTTTAAGATTAGAGGATTTCCTCATGCTGTCACCTGCCGCAGACATCTTACAGAATAGGATTTGCCTGGAGGTTATCTCTCAAACCTCAGGGACAGCTGTCGAAGAGAACATCATTAAAGAAGGTTTGAAGAAGATGTTGTAAATTTTCTATGAATTTTGTGCCATAACCAGTCTGATTTATTGTTATTGATTGCACATTCGATCTAACATAAAACTTATTCAAGGGTAGAGTTCAGTTTTTAATTGTTCAATACATCTTTTGATCCCTTCTGTCTAATTATTATTATTTACTTTTAACAAAATGTTCAAGTATTTTAAATTCTCTAGTTTACAATGGTCCTAGTTATTGGAGTTTGATTTAACCTTTTATGCCTTAGTTTAAAAACTGTATATCCTATATAAATTTAATATTAATCACTCCACATTTTGGAGTATCATTCTTGTAGTGCCTGTCAAAATTTTTATAGTAAATGTAGTACATTGGAAGAGTTACAAGGCAGGAAATGTAGAAGCTAAGTTATGTAAAGAGTACTGTCACAAGCATGACAATGATAATGCCTGGGTAACCTATATTTTTAAGATGACATTGATTGGAACATCAGAAAAAAATTCCCAAGTAATACCATAAGACCTTCTTATCCATCTAATTGAGGCGAGGGAGACTTCATGTAATATTTCATCAGAAAAACAACACAAAACAAGCAGAGTAATCCTCCCTGAATATTGCATGTTGTCAGCCTAAGTTTATATGGAATAGTCCTTTAACTGCCAGTCTGGTATTGATTGTGAGTAACTGACAATTCAATTAATGTCCCGAATAGGAGGCAGGGAGGGAGAGAGGGAGATAAGTAGTATAGTTTCACTATTATCCCTGCCAATATGTGACCTCTGACTTATTAATATGATTGAAAATTAATTGCCATTGAATTAGCCTGGTTAGCTACTGAGTTATAAAGACAATTTGAGATGGATGCTAAATGCTAAGCTTGCCAGTTTTATCTGCATCTCATAAATAAATAAATAGATAATAACTTGGATTAAAGGGTAATGAATTCTTCATAGCCTGATCCACTCTGCTAAAACTACTTTATGTTGGATCCAAGAGAAGGGAGGAATCACCAATAAGATCTTGCCTTTCAACCCTGGACACAGTGTTCTCGACTGACAGATGAACAGGTCAGATGTACCAGCACTTGACCAATGAAGAGGAACTCACTGTTATTATCTCTCAAACTGCCAGCTAAAAGTGTGCATTGTTCCTCTGATTTTGTTCAGTATGCAGTGAGGTATGTTAGTTTGTAATTGCTCTTACTTGTGTCAGTCAGTGCTAGGTTTTAAATATTTATTTGTACCCCACATCAGAAAAATAATTATGCAACACCTAGTTAATATTTAGAAAGAAATGGCCTAACAAGGTGGATTGAAATTTAATGGTTGCCTTCAAAATGTAAACTGACAAATCTGAAGAAAAAAGATGAAAATACCTGGGTAAAGTACATAGTTGTGCATGTAAGTATAATGCTTGAGTAGCCAACTGATATTCATTGCAGAGCTAATATATTTACCAACTGATACTCAATATCGGATGTTCAATGCCATTGTCTCTGTAAGCATCCCAGCTTTGGTGTGTGTCCTCATTATTCTTCAGTACCTAAAGCAATTCTTCTTTTTCAGCCTGTACTAAAACTGAAGAAGCTGATATTTACTTTCTGGTTGATGGGTCGTCCAGCATTTCAGCAGAGAGCTTCATGGAAGTAAAACAATTCCTGATCAAGGTTATTAAAGATTTTACTATTGGTGCAAATCAGGTTCGCATTGGGGTTGTCCAGTATTCAAAGGATCCACAAACTGAATTTACAGTCACTGAATATACCAATAAAACTAGTTTGGAGGAAGCAGTTGAAAGAATTTCTCAAATTAGGAAAACAACTTGGACGGGCCGTGCATTAAGTTACATGAAAGATCTCTTCAGCAAAGCAAAGGAAAGCCGCAAACATGAAGTGCACCAGGTCCTGATCACTCTCACCGATGGAGAGGCAGATGATAATGTAGAAGAACCCGCAAGAGATCTGAAACAGCAGGGAATAATCTGTTATGCAATAGGAGTAGGGAAGGCAATTGAAGAAGAACTTAAACAGGTTGCAGGAGGAACTGAAGAAAGAGTTTACTATGTCACTAACTTTGATGCATTGGATGATATAAAGAATAACATTGTGCGGGCAATCTGTTCACAGGAAGGTAAGCATTGGATTCGAAAACACTTCTAAGTGGTGACTGAGAATTCTTCTGTTAGCTTTATTGTTCCCTGGTAACTCTGTTATGTTTACTATGAGAATTAGAACAAGTTATGGCTGTAAAATTGCATAAGAGGGTCCAATGAATAATGGTATTTGTAAAGAAAGAGGAGGATTTATAATTGACTATTGATCCTTACCAAGGATAAAACTGAGTACTGAGTTCTGGCCCTGACATTCCTTTTTCTGCATCGACCTGGATCATTACTTTTACTAAAGAGCTGATAATCTTCTTCTGTTTTTCCATTTATACAGTACATTAGTAAAGAGCATAAAAGTCAGAGTAACAATAAGGTTGTTGGGATCCGAGAAAATATTTGGTGTTGAGCAATTATATTAAGTGGATAGGTAGAGCGAAGTATACCAAACAATCCACCTATTTGCCTAATCAAGAACCTTTGGTCTGCGGTTCCCATTTTCACCTCATCAGCCACCTCCAAACTCATAGAATAAGGGTGGGAAGCAATGACCCCTGGCATTGCTGATGTTTTAAGGATTGCACATTGCAAAATCATTCACTTCAAGCTCAGGTTTTGCAAACTGTTAATAGAAGAAAAAAGACTATGATTCTCAATTTCTGTCCCGCTAGAAGTTTCCTCGTCATACGGCTGGATCTGGTCTAGTCATATGCATAGAGATAGTTTGAAATGATTTGCAATATGATTGTACAGTGCATTTGTTAGGATGGGGGAACATGAACAAAGAACAAGATTCACAGAATAACAATGGCTTTTCTCTCACAGCATGCAGCAAAATGGGGAAGAGTGACATCATTTTCCTAATCGATGGATCAGGAAGCATAAGTCCCACGGATTTTCAGAAAATGAAAGAGTTTATGCATAGCTTTGTGAACAGGACCACTATTAGTCCAGAGAATGTGCACATGGGTCTAATACAATATGCTGCTGACTACCGTCTAGAGTTTAATCTTGTTAGATATTCATCTCAAGATGATATACGCAAGGCAATTACTGCAGTGCGGCAAATAGGAGGAGGGACTATGACTGGCTCTGCCCTGAGCTTTACAGAGGAGTACTTTGCCCAATCTAAAGGTGGTCGGCCTGGAATCCCACAATATCTCATAGTGATCACTGATGGAGAGGCACAGGATGAGGTTCTGGGCCCAGCAACATCCATCAGGAATGAAGGAATCATAGTATTTGCCGTGGGTGTATCGGAAGCCAACGTAAGTCAGCTTCTGGAAATTGGAGGATCTCAAGATAAAGTTCATTATGTTGAAGACTTCACTCAACTTGAAGATCTGGACCAAAAAATATACTGGGAAATCTGCAGTCACGTTGACAGTAAGAACATTGAATTATTCTTATGGAATGACAAACAAAAGATAAATTTTAAAATAATCCTTCTTTAATTAGAGGAAGATTAACAAGATTGATAATTTGTGGCCAAAACTCAAAACCTTTGGCATGATTTGGCCATAAAATAGATGTAAAGCAGGTGCTCCCAAACTTTTTTATGCCCTGAACCAATATCAATAAATCAAGTGGTCCATGGAACGCACGTTGGGAACCCCTGATGTAAAGGAGTTGTTAATTGTCAGGGACTTAAATAGACACTGTTGGAAATATATTTGGAGTAATTCTATAGTGGATAACTCTGTGAGTTGGGGAAGATCCTTTGCGCTTGGATTTCTATCACCCTCAGCTGTCTGATGCTATTGAACGCTGAGTGCTTATAATATTGCCCATGGTTTCAACTATGTGGGTTAAACCAAGGGACACCTTTTATTTGTACAGTCCCTTTCTCAAGTGACCTGACACTAAGTTCCTATTGCAAGTTTTCTGGCATCCTAACAGTTTCAGAATATGGGTATTCTACATGAGGTAAATGTCTTTTTCCTTCTCTCCTGCAGCCTGTCTGAGAACAGATGAAGCAGACATTGTTTTTGTAATTGATGGATCCATTAACACAGAGCCAGATGAGTTCAAGCAGATGAAAATTTTCATGTTAAATATGGTGAACAATTCAGTTGTTTCCTCCAGCAATGTGCAGTTTGGTGCCATTCTGTACAGTGATGCACCTAATATCCTATTCCAGCTGAGCCAATCTATGAGCAAAACAGAGATCAGCGAAGCCATAAACAAAATGAGCTTAGCAGCAGAAGCTGCCGATATTACACCTGATCTTAAGCTGGCAAAAGAGCTTTTAGCAAACGGAAGCCGAAGCCTAAAAGGAGACTCACAGTTCATCACAGTGATGACTAACAGGAAAGACATAGATTCTTTGCAACAATCATTAGAGGCAGACATTGGACAGAGTGAAGCGACTGTCATCACCGTGAGTCCATCCAGTGGCAAAGAAGAAGTGCTGGTGGGAATACTAGATGTTGATAAAAAACGTTTCAATAATCAAAAATTTGACAGCATGGTTGATGTAATTAAAAAAACATCTGAGCTGATTTGTAATAAAACTAATCCAGGTAATGTGTATATATGTACCCTTGAGTTGAACAAAAACAGTGTGTGACTAGTTATAATGTAGTTACTAACCTGGGAGTGCCCTGCATTTTATATTCACATTGCTGTTGGAGGATGGGGAACTGAGGGATGGATGTGGGGTGGTGATGTTAGCCCAATACCATCTTGGCTACATTTGGGTCAGAAGTGAAGTTTACAAATTTACCTCAAGTAAACAGATCTTTTTACTTAAAATGGAGTTGTCTGTACAGAATCCTCATAATGACCACGCATATTAATTAGGAAGGTAAATAAATCATAAACTTTTGATTCATGTGGTCTAGGAGGTTTCAGCACCCAAGTTACAGGGAAAGGCTGAACAAGTTAGGTCTTTATTCTTTGGAGCGTAGAATGTTGAGGAGGGACTTGATAGAGGTATTTAAAATAATGAGGTGGATAGATCAAGTTGACGTGGATAGTCTTTTTCCATTGAGAGTAGGGGAGATTCAAACAAGAGGACATGATTTGAGAGTTAGGGGGCAAAAGTTTAAGGGTAGCACGAGGGTGAACTTCTTTACTCAGAGAGTGGTAGCTGTGTGGAATGAGCTTCCAAGAGAAGTGGTAGAGGCAAGTTCGGTTTTGTCATTTAAAGTAAAATTAGATAGGTATATGGACAGGAAAGGAATGGAGGGTTATGGGCTGAGTGTGGGCCAGTGGGACTAGGTGAGAATAAGCGTTCGGCACGGACTAGAACGGCCGAGATTGCCTGTTTCCGTGCTGTAATTGTTATATGATTATATGGTAAGGACTTGCCTATGTATCTATCATTAATGAAAGTGACTACGTTTAGAATTTATATCTGACCAATATACATAGATGAAGAAAGAAGCTTGGGCTCCTTCATTCTGTAAGATCAAGCAGTTCTCAGGCTTATTGGACTTCTTCAGCTGGAATTGTGATCAGTGCCAAGGATCTCTGATCCAGGCCAACTGTTGTGAAGCCGGAGTTGCCAATGAGCCAAACGGCAACATACTTGTTATCTTATCACTTTTTTACTACATTTTAGACTTGTTTTGCTAATCTTACAAATTATTTATTCTTCGATATATACTTCGATAACATGCTCTGTGGCAACCTTGAGGTATTCTTTCTCCCACTTTGATTTGAATTCTTGAAAACCTGCTTATTTTTCTTCAGTCTTCCACACCAAACTCACCAAATCAGATAATCAGCTTTTTACTGTTTCTTATATTTCCAGTACCATATATTTGTGTTCATTTCTCTGTCTCCTCTGATATTTAAAATTTAATTGATTTATGTTTCTGACAGGCAAACCTTTGCCCCTTCTCTCAGCCAACACAACCAAATCTGTTCCTTTAAGGTCTCCAGCTCTCCATCCTTTTCCTTTTCTCCCCTCCTCCCTGTCTGTATAGCCTAACACTGAACTCATTTCTGGTGCATTCCAATTCTGATGAAAGGCCATGGACCTGAATCTTTATTTTTAATTCTGCCCTCATGAACGCAAACTGAAGCGAGGATTATTTCCAACATTTTCTGGTTTTGATCAAGCTGACTAGGATCCAAAACATTTTGTATGAGGACTGTTCATTTGCTGTGAAGCATACTTTCTATTGCCATCTATTTATAATCATTCTTGGGCATTGGAATGGCCTTCTGATGGTAAGGAGAGATGTCAGGATTGTTGTAGAGAATGGGAAAAAGAAAGCAAATTAAATGATCTATCTGCTCCTTGACACTTATATTCCACATTGTGTCTGAAATGCCCAACAAGCCTGAGTGTAAGGGTCAGGGATCAATGGCTGACAACAAAGAGAGTGGGTCAAGAACATAACCCTCATAAGCTCCCCTCATTCTTGTACACTCCTGTGAATTAACTCCTATCCTATTCAATCTTTCCTAAATCTCAGGTGCTCAAGGCCCGTCAACAATTTTTCACTGTACTCTTTCAATCTCATTGATACCTTTTCCTTTTGTAGGTGACTAGAGCTGTACACAATCCACCAGATTTGGTCTCTCCATCTTCTTATATAATTTCAACATAACATACCAACTTCTGTATGCCATAGGTTGATTTATGACGGCCAATGTGCCAAAAGCTCACTTTACAACCATATCTACCTGTGAGTCCACTTTCAAGGAATTATGGGTCTGTATTCCCAGAATCCTCTGTCTTACCACACCCCTCAGTGTCATTTGATTCGCTGTATAAATCCTACCCTTGCTAGTTCTTCAAAAATACAACACCTCACACCTGTCTGCATTCAATTGCATCTGCCATTTTCATCCAATTTTTACAGCTGGTCCAAAAGCTTTGATACCCTCCTTCTTTTTCTTAGAACCTTTTCAACAATGGAACTGCATTAGCTATCCTCCAGTCTTTCAGCATTTTACCTATGGCTCAGGGTGTTTTAAATTCCTCTGGCTCGGCCCCCTGCAATTTCTGAACTAGATTCCCACAAGATCCTAGGGGCACATTGCCAGGTCCCGGAAACATATCCAGCCTAATTTTCCTCAAGGCAGCAACCACTTCCTCTTCTGTAATACATATGTGATCCATAACCTCACTACTATTTTGCCTCAGTTTTATAGACTGTGTCTGTCTTCCAAGTAAATACAAATGGAAAAAAAACAATTTAAGTTCTCCCTCATCTCCTTCAGGTCCATGCATAGATGGATACACTGATCTTCAAGATGGTCAGTGCTGCCCCTTACTATCCTTGTTCTCTTATTTCTTGAATATTTGTTTTAAAGCTGATGGAATTATGATTGCTAAATCCATAGTGTTCCCCTGCACACACTACTGTAATTTTTCCTGTCTCGTTTCCTTATAGGCAATCCAGTATCACACTCTCTCTAGTTGGGACCTTCATGTATTGATTGTGGAAACTAATGTGCCTGCAATGAACACTAAATCTATATTCTAAGGGTGGCAGAAACGATGTCATCAATACCTACTCCAATAGCTTCCTTACTAGCAATGCAAGGAATGCTTCACTGACAATGTATTGTATTACCTCCAATGTGTCTGTTGTGAATACTATGTTTATATTTTAAAGGCATGCAAAAATCATGTAACCATTTTGAAGAACATGAATCGTTCACTGTCATGGGGGCTGTAGATAGGGGAAGGTAGAAAGGAGTATTGTGACCTGAGATAAATTCATAATTGTTTTTTTTCATAGATTGTGTCCTCGAGAAAGCAGACATTATTTTCCTCATGGATGGGTCATCAAGTATTAATAAGGTTGATTTTGACGAGATGAAATCTTTTCTGAAACGCCTGATTGACATTTTTACTATCCACCCAAGTAAAGTCCAGATTGGTCTGGCGCAGTTCAGTTCAGAGTTCCAAAAAATAGCTGACTTAAAAGATTTCTCAACAAAAGAATCCTTGCAGGCTAAACTTGACCAAGTAACTCAAATGGGAGGAGGTACCAGAATTGGATTTGCCCTGCAAAATTTGGTCTCCATGTTCACAAAGGAAGCAGGTAGCCGGAGTGCCACTGGAGAACCCCAAAACCTGGTTGTGCTCACCGATGGAGAATCACAAGATGAAGTGGGTCCTCCAGCTGATCGCTTGAGACAGGATAATAGAAATATATTTGTTGTGGGTATAGGGAATGTAAAACCGAGACAACTTCTGCGAATCTCAGGGTCCAGATCAAACATCTTTCAGGTTCAGAATTTTCAAGGCCTGAAGAAAATTAAAAAAAGGTTTGTCCGCAGTATCTGCACAGAAAGACCATCATCAGGTGAGTGAATAGCTCTTTTTCTTCCTTTTATTTAATTGGTCAGTGTTGATTACTGTCTGTATACAGATTGTCAGGAGTATATACGTAAAATTTCTACAGTTTTGCAATATGGTGTAGACCGGTTATGCTATCATGTGACCCCAAGCACATTTGAAAGCACACCTTACCAGTGGTTGAAATAAATAATAACAAATTGGTATGAATAAAACCATAAAATATTTAAATTAATGTGAAAAGCTCACTTATTTCCTTTAGGAAAGTGAACTTATTGGGCTTACTCCAGTCATGCTATCAGTTGCACCTTTTGCTTGATTCTCAGATGACTTCTGAAATATGTCAGTCTGTTATCTCTTCTGATAAGTTATAGAAAGAAAATATAGCCAAGTCTGCACCCTGAGAATGAATGTATTACTTATTAGCTTCCAGAAATGATGAATAGAAAGAGTAGTTTGAAAAGTAGAATAATCTCTGAGAATGGAACAAGAATTAAAATTGGAAATGGATTTGGTTTATTATTGTCACATTTACTAATATACATTGAGAAAGCTTGTCATGCATGCTGCTCATAAAGATTAAATCATTACTCAGTGCATTGTGGTAGAACAAGGTAAAATAATAACAAGGCAGAATCTCAAAAACAAAAAATTCTCGGAATCTAGAAGTCCAAAGCAACAAACACAAAGTGCAGTTGCTATACCAAGCTGTTATGCAGCAGGTATGATGCTTTTAAGGTGCATCAAGAAAAACTGATAAGTGATGATGGGATGTGACAAATTTCTTTAGCCTCCTGAGGAAGTAGAAGTGTTGATCATGGTGACTACATGATGGGACCAGGATAGGCTATTGATGATGTTCTCTTCCAGGAACTTGAAGCTCTGGACGGCAACACCACTGATGTACAGCATGTGCACTGCTTCCCTTCCTGAAGTCAATGACCAGCTCTTTTGTTTTGCTGACATCGAGGGAGAGTTGGTTTTCATGACACCGTGTTATTAAACTCTCTATTTCCTTCCCATACTCCAGCGCATCATTATTTGAACTACAGCCCATTACAATGGTATCATTCACAAATCTAAGGATGGAGTTGTAGCAGAATTTGTCCTGTGGAAGGACATTATGTAGTCTTGGCTCTGTGCCCTATTCTGTGATGGATGTTTAATCCAAAGAGATTCACATGACTTCAAGCTGGTCCAAAATGTCTGATAACTTAGTAGGGAGTCTGATCTCCACTGGTCTCTCAAAGCTGATTGCGAGGGACTTTCCTTTCCACATGATTAAGCAGTGAAACAAAATAACGTTGTCATTAAATTGCTTGGAATGTTGAATGACTAGACTGTTCCCTTTTGATATTAGATATACATGGCACTATCAGTAGAATAAACAATGAGAACCTGATTGCACTGGAACATGTTTGTAAAATGGTTCTTTTCCTTCCAGTATGCTCCATCGATATTGCTATGGGACTAGATCTCAGTAATCATGTGGGATTTCTGGAATCACATGGCAGTCATCTGATTGGCATCATTGAGAGAATGATGGATCTCCAGAACATCAGCTGCAAGTCAGGCAATGGTATCACAACTAAGATTGGATTTCACCGATCGAGTTCGAATTTTGATCTGCAATTTAAGCAGTTTAAGTCTAATGAAATAAGGGAAGAACTAATGTCAATGCAAAATGACAACAGGATCTTGAACGCCGATTATCTGCAATCTTTTTCGAGGCTATTTAGTCTGAAAGCAGAAGGAAATGTGAAGGTAACACTTGATAAGTCTGGGGAGACAATACCTACAAAAAGAAATCATTGGCTAGAACTGATGTTAATTCATTTCGTGTGCTATACTAAAGTTGAATAATTTATTGGGAGTAAGATTTATAGGTTTTAAAAAGGAATCACAAGTAAAAGATCACAGTAAAGTTGGATTTATCATCTTGTTTAAAATTAAGAAACTTGGGTCTGAGCCAAATATAAAGGAAATTACCAAGGACTGAGGATAGAGTTGGTTAAAACAGATTAATAGATTAAACTATGAATGAACAATGGCAGCTGTTCAGTGAATATATTTCCCTGCAAAAATATGTCTAGATGATGATGAAAAATAAGGGGGGGTGGGTGAGAGAGGACAGAATGAACAAACCAGGGTGAACCAGAGGAGTTGAGGAATGTACTGAATGGAAGGAGAATACCTTAGATGGCAAAAAATAGTCATAAACCCGAAAATTAGGTTAAATTTGGATTCTAGTAAAGGAGGAGTAAAATAAAATCAAGGAGAAAAATAAACAGTTTGAGCAAACTAATGAATATATAGAAGAAAGTAACATTTGGCGTGACTTTATGTACAGAAGAAAGGAGGGAGTTAAAAGTAAACATAGACCTATGGCGATACTAATGGGGACTGGAGAAAAAGTAGAAGAGTTGACCAACATATTGTTCATTCTCCAATGGTAGAAGATACTACAAACATCTCAGAAATGCTAATAAATGGAGAGGAGTTAAACTGTATCATCGCACATTTCAGAATTAACTCTTTGGTGAATTAACAGGGCCAGAGAATGATAATTTTTCTGGATTTAATGATGTTTGCTTTAAGATTGTAAAATAAGTGGCTATTGAGATAATGAGTGCTTTTGTTGGAAACTTCCAAGACTCCTTAGAATCTGAAAATCTGTAGGTTTGGAAAACACTAATATGGAATTGTTATTCAAAATGATAAGAGGCATAAAGCAGGTAACTGTTGGGTTTATTAATTTGGCAAATATTAATGGAAAAATGTAAGGATGAATTAACGTAGAGATGATAGTAAGAAAATCATAACCTGGTCAAATAGAATCAGCATGGCTTCGTGAAGTCTTTTCTGACTAATGTATGAGTTTTTAATGGAAGTTTCAGCCAGAGTGAATAGAGGGAAACCAGTTGATGTTTCCTGGAGTTTCAGAAGGTGCTTGACAAGGTGCATGCAACAGATTTCCTTGCAAGAAAGGGTTTCATGATGTTAGATGTAAAATAATAGACTGGCTAGAGGATTGACTAACAAACAGGAGACAGTGTGTAGGGATAAGAGAGTCTATCTTATGTGGGCAGACTATAATTAGTGGAGTGCCACAGAGGTTAGAGCTGTTATAATAAAACAGTGGTACAGAGGAAGGAAATGAATGTACTGTGGAGAAATATACAGATGACACAGAAGTGGAAAAATGGCAAATAGTGAAGAGGATTAAAGCACTTCACAAAGAAATATTAACGGATTAAGTTTTAAAAGTCAAAGATTGATTAAGAATTGTCAAATATGTCTTTGTGCATGAAATCTTGATTCATGAATGTGACAGGTTTTTTTTAGAGGTAATGAAGGTGATTGAAGAGGTCAGGGATGTAGATGGTCACTTGCCTGCTTGGACTTTAGGAAGGCCTTTGATTAGATCTCACATGGTAATCCAGATCATATAGAAACCAAGTTTGTTGTTCAGTCATTAAGTCAAATCTGACTCTTGGTGACCTCATGGACTCCTCAACATTAAGCCTTCTTGGTGGAAAGTTCTCTCAATGATCCCCCAAGGTCATATGCATTGTCTAGTAATATTATCTATCCATCGTAGTCTCTGTTATCCTCCTCTCCTTCTTTTACCTTCTGTTTTACCTAATGAGAGAGTCTTCTCCAAGGAATCCTGTCTTCTCATGATGTGGCCAAAATATTTGAGCTTTTGTCTCATAATCACTCCTAGTGAGCAGCCTGGCTGAATTTGACTTGTCAGATCTTCTCACTGTCAAACAAACTCTTAACACTTTCCTACAGCATGCAAGTTCAAAGGTGTCAAATCCTTTGTATTCAGCTTTACTAATAGTCCAGCTCTCAGAGCCATGCATCACAACTGGATATACCGTGGACTTGACTATACGGATCTTCGTAGACAATGTTATGTCTCTGCTCTTCAGTATTTTATCTAAATTTGCCATTGCTGCCCTCCCCAGAAGTAAGCGCCGTTTAATTTTGAGGCTGCTGTTACTATCTATAGAAATCTTTGAGCCAAGGAAGAGAGAATCTGTCAATGCTTCCCTTTTTTTTCTAGATACAAATGTCAACTATATCTTTGGAAAAATTCAAACAAGGTAATCTTTGAAGATGAGACCCATTGTCCAACTTTCCACGCCACAATGATACTTGAACTTGAATTTCCATTGGCGTTTTAGGTGACTGCATCTTCCCTCTATATTTCAGGGTTTCCAAGTATTGTGTAGTAGATCTATTCCAAACATTTATTTCAGTGATAAAGCCTTCATACAGTAAATAGTTGCAGTTTTGCTAAACCCTTCATGGTACTTTGCTATCAAAAGGAGTGAATAGTTGGTGAACTGCATACAGTGGTTTCCTTGAGTTGACCTACCCATTCTGATTGTACATTTTAAACCCTCTCTTTACAGGTAATTGTAATAGTTACAGATGGAATAGATGATGAAATTAATAAATTAAAACAAGTATCAGAAAAACTCCGACTTAAAGGTAACTTGCTTGGCATTTACATGCAATACTGTTTTGAAGATATTGTGAGCACTAATTTATATCATTAATGAGAAGTGTTCGGGAATATAATTTTATCTGTTAAATATTAAATGCCACATTTTCAATTTGAATCCAGAGATCATATTTTGTTTTCAAATCTCAGAATATTTTCAGATATTTAGAAGAAGGCAATTTCAATGCAGAAGTGGAAACAGAATAAAATAGGAAATGTTTGCTTCTACTTGAGCTTGTAATGGCACTTTACCCAAACAGTTGAATGGCTAGTCAGAGATTATATCAGCTTCATTTTGCCTCAAGCTGTGCCAATTTTTCTGATGGTAAATAATTTAAAGTATAATGGAAGAGTTTCTTTTGGTCTGTACTTTTAGGTATTTACACTCATGATTTATTTAATTATTACACAAAGAGTGCCACAGTAAGAGCTAAATACCAGAGCTGAGCTGAGAGTGATAGCCCTCGACATCAAGGCAGCATTTAACTGACTATGGCATCAAGGTGCACTAGCTAAAATGGAGTCAATGGGAAATGGAGGGAAAACCTTCTGCTGGTTGGAATCATACTTGACACGAAGGAAGATGATTGTGGTGTTTGGAGGTCAATCATCTCATCCTCAGGATATCACTGCAGGAGTTCCTCAGGGAAGTGTTATAGGGCAAACCATCTTCAGCTGCCTCAGTGACTTTCCTTCCTTCATATGGTCAAAAGAGGGAAAGTATTAAGCCCCATTAACCCATCAAATATAATATTTTTTGAAAAATATTTGAACTGAAAAGAGGGGCAAGAATGGGGAAAAAGAATGGAAATACAAAAAGTGACACTGCGGAGCCTGCAGACGAGAGGAGTGCAGCGGCTCTCCTACCCGACGGTGGGCTAGCAAGGCAGATGCTGGGCCTCGTTCAGGCGAAGTGGCGAATATATTCAAAATCCTAAAAGAAATAATGGGGGTCGAGAAAGATATAAAGCAGCAGCTCCATGATATTAAGTCAGAACTCACCAGCGTCAATCAATAAATAGCAGTGGCAGAGACTCGAATTGAGAAGGTGGAAGATCGCATTCAAAATGTGGAATGGATACAGAATAAGACAATAAAAATATTACATCACCAAGAAGGTAAACTGCTTGACCTGGAAGGAAGATCAAGGCGGAAAAATATCAGAATCTACATCGTTCCCAAAGGAGTGGAGGGCTCGTCTATGACAGTGGTTGTCGGAAAGTTTCTGTGGGACACATTGGATCTTCCCCCGGCTATGGAGCTGGAAGTCGAACTCGTCCCGAAAACTACCTGGGATAGAAAGCCATGCTCAATAATAATTAAATTCCTTCAGTACAGCACCAGGGCGGAGATTCTACGAAGGACCTGGGGTAAGAAGAGAGTGTTTTTAGAGGATAAATTAATATATTTCGACCAAGGTTAACCCCCCCCCCCCCCCACGGACCGCCAGAAATGCAAAGAATACTCCAAGTACTAAATCAAAATAAGATTAGATTTCAAACTCCATACCCTGCTAAACTTCGAGAGTTTCATGACAATGGGATGCGGTTGTACCAGACAGAGGAAGAGGCGACTGCAGACTTGAAGGCCAGAGGGTTGTTGGTCAGCATGACCAAAACGAAAGAAAGCCTGGCTGAGGAATTATCCTGTTCTGCTTGGGAAATAGTGCGAGAATCGAGAAGGCAGGAGACGGGAGGAGGCCGAGATAAATATATCAGGAAGAGACCAGGAGTTTCCCAAAGACAGAACTCACCCCCTTCAGAAGAGCCGTAAGGTTTGGCTAACTTTAAAAATGTTGAGAAGCTAAATGGAAGCAAAAGTACATGGTGATATACCTATCTCGAGAAATACTTATTATAATGTGGATTTTATATTACTTAGTTGTTATTCTTTATTCGCTCACTTACTCCTTTTTCCCTATCAAAATGAGAATATATATATGTGTGCATATATGTGTTTGTATGTAACATTTGTGTATGTGTATATATATATATATATATATATATATATATGTGTGTGTGTGCGCACGCACGTGTGTGTGTGTGTGTATATATATATATATATTTGTGTGAGTGTGTGTATATATATGTATATATAGGAGGAGTACACAGGGAAATTTTTTCTGTGTGATGGAATTATTCACTGCCTTTTTTGAGTACTGCACTGGGGGCCCTCAACTCACAAGTAGGAGGGGTTATCCTGCACAGCTAGACGTTTCCTCTAGCTCAACGCAGGGTCATCTACCAGAGACCTCAGCCTTGGAATCACAAGTTCGTTGCCATTTTTGTTATTATTTGCATTTCTTGGTTCTTATTTGTTCAGGGAGTAGATCGATTAAGTTTTATTCTAATTTCACTGATACATTGACAGATAAATACAGATGGCTAAGGACGAGGCAAAATTCATTTCTTTTAATGTCAATGGGCTATTAAATCCAATCAAACATAAGACAATTTTATGCACAATGAATAAAGAACAAGCCCATGTAGTATATTTACAGGAAACTCATTTAAGTGATAATGAGCATAAAAAACTAAAGAGAATGGGCTTCACTAATCTGTTTTTCTCCTTATATAAATCAGGACATAGGAGAGGAGTTGCTATTTTTATCTCAAGTAAGCTAAATTTTGAAAAAGTATTCAAAATGGGAGATAAAAAGGGCAGATATATTCTGGTAAGGGGGAATATAGATGACAATTCAGTTACTCTATTGAATATATACACACCCCCGTGAAGTGATATTGGTTTCTTTCAGAAAATTGCTGATATTCTGGTAGTGGAAACAGAAGGTCTCCTGATATGTGGGGGAGACTTAAATTTACAATTACAACCAAACTTAGACTCTTCAAATAGAAACACCTATGAAACAAAATCTTTACATAAGTAAGTTAATGCTCATTTTGAGGATGTTGGTTTAATTGATATATGGAGAGACCTTTTCCCTGACAGAATGGATTACACTCATTATTCTGCTCCCCATTCTGTATATACAAGAATAGACTATTACATAACATTTGGAAAAGACAAAGACAAAATAAACACTTGTGGAATTTGGACAGTAGATATAAGTGACCATGCACCTATATATTTATCTGTTGATTTTGACCTACAACCAAAGAATAATATTTAGAAACTAAATTCAAGTCTACTGAGTGATCCGTACTTTAAGGAACAAATTAAAAAAGAAATTGGTCTCTACTTAGAATTTAATGTTAATGGAGAGGTTTCACCTCCCATTTTATGGGATACTCTGAAGGGGGTCTTAAGAGGGAAAATTATAGCGATATCTTCATGTAAGAAAAAATAAGGGATAAAACATTAGAGGAATTACAAAATAGGCTGAAGGAACTAGAGAAAAGACACAAATTGAATTTGGCACAGGATACATTAGGGGAAATTAAAAGAATTAGGAATGAAATAAATAATTCGGCTACGCAAGAAATCAGGAAAAACTTAATGTTTCTGAAACAGAGACATTATGAAAGTGGATTGAAATCTATGAAAATACTGGCATGGAAACTGAAAAAAAATAGCAGAAAATACAATTCATAGAATTCGGGACCGAAGAATGAAAATGATAAAAAATAAGCTAAGTGAAATTCAAGAAGCTTTGTAAGTGTTTTACAAAACTTTATATTCCAAAGTTCCAGGGGGAAGCATAACCCAAATTGACACCTTCTTGAATTCTCTAGAGTTACCCACTTTAAGTGAAGAACAAAATCGAACAATGACTGCTGACATAACTGAAGTTGAATTAAAAGCTGCAATTACTAGGCTTAAATTAAGCAAGTCACCAGGATCAGATAGGTATACAGCAGAGTGGTACAAAGAATTTAAAAACGAGTTAATTCCTGTTTCACTCCCCACACTGAACTGGGCTCTAAAAAAGGCACAAATGCCACCAAGTTGGAAGGAAGTGATCATCTCAGCTGTAGCGAAGGAAGGCATGGATAAAATGGAATGCGGGTCATTTAGACCAATATCTGTTCTTAATGTAGATTATAGGTTATTTACCTCCAACATGGCCGAACAATTAGAGCAGTTTCTACCCATACTGATACGTAAGAATCAGACAGGTTTTATATGACGATGCAGACACAAGACTATATACCAATATACGAAGGGCACTTCACATTATGGATCACATACAAAAAAATAAAATCGAAGCAATAGTGATAATCATGGACACTGAAAAAGCATTTGATTTGGTTAATTGGAATTTTCTTTACAGAGTTTTACAAAGATTTGGTTTCCAACACACAATTATTAAAACTATACAGACACTATATGACAATCCTACTGCTAGGATTAAAATCAATGAATATTTATCAAATAGTCTTACCCTAGAAAGGGGCACGAGACAGGGTTTTGCATGGTCACCACTACTCTGCGTTATATCTGGAACCAATAGCTGAATACAACAGGCAAAATGAAGGTATCAGGGTAATTACTATTAAAGAGACAGAGCATATATTGTCTCATTATATGGATGTCATTTTGATCTACCTAGGGCAACCAACATACTCTTCACCTAAATTGATGCAATCCTTTGAACAATATGGCCAAGTATCAGGATACAAGATCAACATAGATAAAACCCAATTACTTTCATATTACTATAGCCCACCAAGAGAAATTGAAAGTCGATACCCCTGGGCATGGCACACGGAGTCTTTCAAATATTTGGGCATCATTATGCCAAAAGATTTGGCAAAATTATCAGAATGTAATTATCAGCCTTTATATAAAAAATTAAGGAAGATGTGACAAGATGGAGCCTGATTCCTTTTTTCAGTCTCAGTTCAAGGATTCAGGCTATTAAAATGAATATACTGCCCAGACTGCTATATCTCTTTCAGACCCTACCAATAGAGATTAATCAAAATCAATTCAATGAATGGAACAAGATGCTATCAAGGTATATTTGGCAGGGTAAAAGGTGTAGAGTTTGTCTCAAAACATTGCAATTAGCAAAGGAAAAGGGGGGGATGGGGCTTGCCTTCTCTTAGAGATTATTATTTTGCAGCACAGTTGAGAGCTGTGATATGTTGGTGCAACCCATCATATGACGCTCAATGGAAAAACATTGAGGAGCGGGTGCTTCCCATCTCCATACAAGCAATTTGGCTGATAACAACCTGCAAAGGTACATAAATACTATTGATAACCCTTGGGTGAAATTGACTCTTAAAATATTGAAAACTACTATAAAAGAATATAATCTAGAGGGAGATATTGCAATTCTTAAATGGTGTGCATATGACTGAATTTACACCAAATAAATTGGATGCTAGAATTAAGGACTGGACAGCTAAACAGTTCTTTGCAACATAATGAGAGAAGGAACACTGTTCAGTTTTGAAATGCTTAAAGAGAAACACTTACTAGAAAAACAAGATTTCTATCGGTATTTACAGATGTGACAATATGTTAATAAGATACTTAAAAATGTGACCAAGGCAAATACATGCTTGATAGAGCTCTTTAGAAAAGCATATAATTCAGGTAATGGTAGTAGAATAATTTCAAGCATGTGTAAGGGGTTGTCAAATCTTAAAACACATTCAACTTCATACATTAAAACAAAATGGGAGAAGAAAGGAGGGATAATTATATCTGAGGAAGAACGGACAACAATATGGAGATATCAATGGAAGTGTACCCAGTTCACAGAAACGGAGGGCGTTTGTATGGATAAACTTGATAAGATATTTTATTACACCCTCGCAGAAATCCCATTATGATAGTAACCTCCCTGTTTGCTGAAGAAATTTTGGAAATCAAAATGCAAATCATTATCATATTTTACGGAACAGCCCTGTTATCAAAAACTATTGGAGGGGGATACACAATGCCCTACAAGACATCTTTAAATGTGAAATACCCTTAGAGAGTAAGACCATATATTTTGGATATATACCTCAAGAATGGTTGAAAAGAGATAAATATTTAATGAATATACTGCTGGTGGCTGGTAAAAAGACTCTTACTAGGAAATGGTTATCACAGGAGAGCCCAAGTTTAAATACATGAATGGAAATTACAATGGACATTTACAAAATGGAGAAGATAACAGCATCTGTTAACCATAAGGAGGAACAATTTGATTCATAGTGGGAAAAATGGTTTAACTACATAATGCCTCAAAGGCCTGATTTTATTCTCACAAATCAATGACTTTGTTGTTAAAAGAAGATCACTCCCTACTTGTACATAGTTCTTTCCTTTTGCTTGTTTTTTCTTTCCACTCTTTTCTATAAGTGTATACTTCAGATAAATACTTTGTGGAGATTTGTGTTATATATGATTATATGATATATAATATGTACAATGTCTGAAATACATCTTATGGAAATGTTGGTATTTAGGTATTTATATGTTGGAGGTAAGTAACCTATAATCTACATTAAGAACAGATATTGGTCTGAATGAACCGCATTCCATTTTATCCATGCCTTCTTTCGGTATAGCTGAGATTACCGCTTCCTTCCAATTGGGTGACATTTGTGCCTTTTTTAGAGCCCAGTTCAGTGTGGGGAGTAAAACAAGAATTAACTCATTTTTAAATTCTTTGTACCACTCTGCCGTATACCCATCTGATCCTGGTGACTTGCTTAATTTCAGTCTACTAATTGCAGCTTTTAATTCAACTTCAGTTATGTCAGCAGTCATCTTTCTATTTTGTTCTTCGCTTAAAGTAGGTAACTCTAGAGAATTCAAGAAGGTGTCAATTTGGGTTGTGCTTCCCTCTGGAACTTTGGAATATAGAGTTTAGTAAAACACTTCAAAAGCTTCTTGAATTTCACTTAGCTTATTTTTTTATCATTTTCGTTCTTGGGTCCCTAATTCTATGAATTGTATTTTCTGCTACCTTTGTTTCAGTTTCCATGCCAGTATTTTCATAGACTTTGACCCACTTTCATAATGTGTCTGTTTCAGAAACATTAAATTTTTCCTGATTTCTTGCATAGCCGAACTATTAATTTCATTCCTAATTTTTAAAATTTCCCCTAATGTATCTTGTGCCAAATTCAATTTGTGTTTTTCTCTAGTTCCTTCAGCCTATTTTATAATTCCTCTAATGTTTTATTTCTTATTTATTTCTTATATGAAGATATTACTATAATTTTCCCTCTTTCTGCCTTCAGAGTATCCCATAAAATGGGAGGTGAAACCTCTCCATTATCATTAAATTCTAAGTAGAGACCAATTTCTTTTTTAATTTGTTCCTTAAAGTACCGATCATTGAGTAGACTTGAATTTAGTTTCGAAATAGTATTCTTTGGTTGTAGGTCAAAATCAACAGATAAATATATAGGTGCATAGTCACTTATATCTATTGCCTCAATTCCACAGGTGTTTATTTTGTCTTTGTCTTTTCCAAATGTTATGAAATAGTCAATTCTTGTATATACAGAATGGGGTGCAGAATAATGAGTGTAATCCCTTCTGTCAGGGAAAAGGTCCCTCCATTTATCAATTAAACCAACATCCTGAAAAATTATATTAACTTTCTTATGTAAGGATTTTGTTTCATAGGTTTTTGTATTGGAAGAGTATAAGTTTGGTTGTAATTGTAAATTTAAGTCTCCCCCACATATCAGGAGATCTTCTGTTTCCATTACCATAATATTAGTAATTTTCTGAAAGAGACCAATATCACTTCCCAGGGGTGCATATATATATTCAATGGAGTAACTGAGTTTCCATCTATATTCCCCCTTACCAGAATATATCTGCCCTTATTATCTCCCATTTTGAATACTTTTACAAAATTTAGCTTACTTGAGATAAGAATAGCAACTCTTCTCCTATGTCCTGATTTATATGAGGAGAAAAACAGATTAGTGAAGCCCATTTTCTTTAGTTTTCTGTGCTCATTATCACTTAAATGAGTTTCCTGTAAATATACTACATGGGCTTGTTTTTTTTTTCATTTTGGATAGAATTCTATTACGCTTGATTGGATTTAATAGGCCATTGACGTTAAAAGAAATGAATTTTATTTTGTCCTCAGCCATCTGTATTTTCTGTCAATGTATCATTGAAATTAGCAGAATAAAACTTAATCAATCTACTCCCTGAATAAATAAGAACCAAGAAACGCAAATAATAATGAAAATAGCAATGAATGTGTGATTCCAAGGCTGAGGTCTCTGGTCCCTGCGTTGAGCTAGAGGAAATGTCTAGCTGCGGGGTATATCCCTTCCTACTTGTGAGTTGAGGGCCCCCATCGCAGTATTCATAAAAGTTAGTGAATAAATCATTACACAGAAAAGATTTACCTGTGTACTCCTCCTATATATATACATACACACACACATTACATACATACACATATACGCACACACACACACACACACACACACACACACACACACACACACACACATATATATTCTCATTTTGGTGGTGAAAAAGGAGTAAGTGAGCGAATAAAGAATAACAACTAAGTAATATAAAATCCACATTATAGTAAGTATTTCTTGAGATAGGTATATCACCATGTACTTTTGCTTCCATTTAGCTTCTCAACATTTTTAAAGTTAGCCAAACCTTATGGCTTTTCTGGAGGGGGTGAGGACTGTCTTTGGAAAACTCCCAGTCTTTTCCTGATATACTTCTCTCCACCTCCTCCTGTCTCCTGCCTTCTCGATTCTCGCACTATTTCCCAAGTGGAGTGGGATAATTCTTCTGCCAGGCTTTCCCTCGGTTTGATCACGCTGACGGGCAACCCTCTCCCTGCATGTCTGTTGTCGCCTCTTCCACTGTCTGATACAGTTGGATCCCACCTTCATAAAGCATTCGAAGTTTAGCAGGGTATGGAGTTTGAAATCTAATCTTTTCTTGCTTTACTATTCGTTTTACTTCAGAGTATACTTTATGTTTCTGCAGGACTGCGGGGGGGGGGCGGTGTAATCTTGGTCGAAATATATTAATTCAATGTTGAAAAGCACCCTCTTCTTAGAATCTCCGCCTTGGTACTGTATTGAAGTAATTTAATTATTATTGTGCGTGGCTTATCTGTTCTATCTTGGGTAGGCTTTGGGACGAGCACACACTGCGCTCTCTTAATTTCCAGCTCCATAGTTGAGGGAAGCTCCAGCGCATCCCGCAGCAACTCTGACAAACTCAGTCATAGACAAGCCCTCCGCTCATTCGGGAACATTGTATATTCTGATATTTTTCCACTATGATCTTCCCTCCAGATTAAGCAGTTTATCTTCTTGTTGATTTAATATTTTTATCATCTTACTCAGTATCTGTTCCATGTTTTGAACGCGATCTTCCACCTTCTCAATTCGAGTCTCTGCCACCACTATTTTTTGATTGACGTTGGCGAGCTCTGACTTAATATCATGTAGCTGCTGTTTTATATCTTTCTGGATCTCCCTTACCTCTTTAAAAATTTCGATCATATTTGCTGCTTCACCTGAAAGAGGCCCAGCGTCTGCCTCGCTAACACACGGTCGGGTAGGAGAGCCGCTCACTGCACTCCCCTCGGCCACAGGCTCCGCAGTGTCACTTTTTTTATTTCCATTCTTTTTTCCCATTCTTGCCACTCTTTTCAGTTCAAATGCTTTCAAAAAGTGCTAAATTTAATGGGTTTATGGGGCTTAATACGTGTTTTTCCAGAGGAGCTAGTGATTAAACTGCCATTCTCGATGATGACGTCACTGGTAACATCCCCCCCCCCACCCCAAACCTGGTCTTATTTGGAGATTGAGGACAGCTTCTGTCTCTGATTAATATCTTTGTACATGTAAGTGAGCTGCCCAGTATCTGGGCAGTCGTCACCAAGACTCCAAGCTCTAGGATTCCCTCACCTCATCTTTCTGCATCTCTTGGACCTCATTTCCCAAGCCTGCTTTTCGACATTTTTCGTCTGAACTCCACTGGAAGGAGCTGAAGCAATGGGAATGTTTGGGAAGTATCAACAAGTAAATAGACAACTCATGAACAGAAGTTCACTTATGATCCTGTAATGTGTTAAAGTGTAATATTCCAAGAGAAACATCTTAATTAATGTAGGATTCAAGAAGTTGAAAATTATTTTAATAATGGACAATCATTGTTTTTTTCTTTCCAAGAGGATATCCATGGACTGATCTTCGTTCCCCTGGAAGGAACAGAAAATGCTGACAAAATTGCTGAACTGGAGTTTGGAAGAGGGTTTGGTTACCGAGAGGAACTGATGATTAACAAGCCGGATATTGGAAATGAATTATTGAAAGCAATTGTAAGTGATTTTGTAAAAGTCAAATGTTATCAGAAGAATTAGAAAATATCTGCAATAAACTATTTATTAATTTAGTCAATTGTGTTTTACAAGTGAATCTTTTTTAGAATCAGTACGCAAATCAGGTATCTGAAAAGTATAACTTGTTTTTAAATTATGAACTACCTTACTGAACATGTAGTTGGCTTAATGCCTGACTTATCATGCTAATTCAGTATATGATATCTAAATGACAAATAACATCCAGATAAAACATACTCTGGACCCTCAGTGTATATGAAATGCATCTACCTCTAGGTGTGTGCAGTAATATCAACAATGTGTTGTGCACCTCTTATATCAGGTATTCCAAATTAAATTGCACATTTGAGAAATGTCATAAGATTAAATAGAAAATTGAGGGTAGTTTCCACTAAAAGCTTTTTTGCCTGGTTGTGAGTTTCCTGGCATTTTATCTAGTCACATGACCTTTTGAGAACATCATGATTCCTGTCTGTCTGTCACACATTAACACCTGCACCTACAGAATTTATTTGGACTGGCTCCTGTGCTGCACGGTGGGATGTTTTACTGCACCAAGGGGACTGTATGAACTGTCATATTGACTTATAATTTATAACTTACAATTTGTACAGCATCATTAATGCAAAGAATATGAATTAGCATCCATTTGGCTTACTTTAAATTTATATGTTTATATATCATAGAGGCCTTGAAGCTAAAGTTAAACTTCAATAGACATGCTTATATTCCTCATAAAAGATTTGAATCCATTGAAATAATTGAATATAACAGGCATGCTCATGCATGTCATAAGAGGGAGAAAGTTAGAAAGAAGTGTGTGGGCAAGTTTTCTACATGGCATTTGCAGGTACTGGGACCAGGTTGACAGGGCGTAATGGTGGAGGCAGGTAACCTGGTAGCATTTAAGAGGCTGATAGATAGACACGTAGATGTTCATGGAATGGAGGGATGTAAACACACACAAGCAGGAAAGATTTAGTTAAGTTCGGCATTGTATTTAACACTGACACCATGGAAGGAGGAGCCCATTCCTATGCTGTACTGTTCTATGTTCTATTTGACATGTACTCATACTTAAGCAGCTAACATGTCAACCTATTTCAAAGTTTCAAGTACACTTATTAACAAAGAATGTATAAATTATACAACGTTGAAATCTGTTTGGCTACACAGTCTCAAAACAAGAAATCTGAAAGGACCAATTAAAAAAAAAAGACTGACACCCAATGCACAGAGAAAGGGGGAGAAAACTCAAATTATACAAACAATGGAAGAGAGCAAGCACATTCTGAACCAAAATGAGTCCTTGGATCCGAACCCTGGAACAGCCCGGATTAGGCCCAATGGCTTGATATCAGTTCATTATGTTAGCAGGCACAGAGCACAGAGGTTGGGGCAATTTTCATTGCCTCAGTGCCATGGAGAGAGGAGTGAACATCCCATCATCTGGGCCAGAGTTTAAGTTGTCCAAACAGCGTATGGTACCCCGCACTGGAATGCACTAGGATTTGCTAGCATCATCCTCTGAAAAATACATAAGCATCTTTTTTGAAGCTGACTCTAACTTTGTGTAATTATGCAGACCTCTGACACAGAGGATGACCACAATTTTCCTTAATGTATCTGCAGTTTGCATATCTTTTATTATGCCCTGGAATTGGAGCTGAACACTGCGTCCTCTAAAGAAAACCCACTACAATTTGTCCTTCACAGTGGTTAAGGAGCTTAATCTTCCTTCACTAACATCATAAATAAAAATAAAATAGAAAATATGTTAATCTTAAAAATGCTCCAACTAATGATTAATCTGTCTCAATTTATTTTCTTGCAGGACACAATTGCAGAGAGAGAATGCTGTAAAATAATTTGCAAGTGCTCAGGGCAATTAGGAAATAGAGGAGATCGAGGAAAAAGAGGATCTTTGGTAAATCAAAAATTGTATGCTACTCAACAGAATATGGCTTCTTTATGTGGCTCTGTTTATTTGTTGATTAAATAGCTGAAACTCTGAATATTAAACTTTATTGTGTCCCTTAACCAATGGCAGTTGATGTGTGCAATGTCAATTGAATTTCACTTGTTTCAAAGATTAAAATCTCATTAATGGTAAGTTCACTTTTCTGTGTAAATGAAGGGAGCTCCTCCCTGATCCACCAGCAGACGCACCTTGGGGTGCCGTATCCAGATGGAACCTCTACCAATACCTCCAGAATAATTGGAAAAGCCTTCCTTGACAATGACAAACTGCATATTTACAATGATTTACTGTGTTAGAATTTCTGGACATTTCCTGACAGAACTCTGCAAGTTACATGCTGATAAGTGAACCAAAATGCAGGTCATGTGTGTCTAAAGCAATTCTTTAGTTCTTTAACATGGTATTGTCTCTTTAACTTTTATGATAGAGAATCAGGACAATTGCAGACTTGTATCAGTTAATTTGGTGGGTAAAGTGGCTCAGATTAAGATTTAATCTTAAATCTTGATTCAGGGTCATGCAAAACAATCTTGTCTGATTAAAACATTATTTGAGCTAACACTGAAACTTCCAGTATCTAATTTTAGCATGCTTGATAATTGTTTTTGCCATGATCTAATTTCAGGGGCTAAAAGGTCAAAAAGGATTTCAAGGATATGAAGGTGAAGAGGGCAAAGAGGTAAGCCTGATGCAATGTAACAAGTTTTTTCAAGAGTGATGTTTTGTACAGGAATAATTTAAATGCTTAGATATGATAGAGGTGGAGGTATTAAAGGGTGTGACGTGGCACTATTAGTCAGGGAAAATGTAAGGGTGGTGCTCAGACAGAACAGGCTGCAGGACTTACCTACTGAGGCTTTATGGGTGGAACTGATGAAAAATGAAGGGATGACTACATTGATGGGATTATATTATAGACCACTCCACACTCGATAGGATTTAGAGGAGTGAATTTGCAGAGACATCACAGACAGTTGCAAGAAAAATACAGTTGTGACAGTAGGTGAAGCTGTTTCTCACAACTACTGGACTATACCTCTTCCCAAACTGTCACTTGTAAAAAAATACCATCCCCTTAACTCAATTCCTCTGTCTGCATGGCATCTGTCTTTGGGATGAGTCTTTTCATTCCAGAACTAATGAGATTTCCTCCTTCTTCAAAGGAGGTGGCTTTGCTTCCTCCACCATCCACACTGCCCTCACCCACATCTCTTTCATTTCATGCATGTCTGTCCTCACCCCATCCACTCACCACCCCTCCAGGGATGGAGTTCCTCTTGTCCTCACCTACCACCCCACCGGCCTCGGTGTCCAGCACTTAATTCTCCATAGCTTCTACCATCTCCAATGGGATCCCACCACAAAACACATCTTTCCCTCCCTCTCACTTTCTGCTTTATGCATGGATTGCTCCCTACAAGAGTACCTTGTCCATTTTGCCCTCCCCACTGATCTCCCTCTCGGTACTTAACCTTGCAAGCGAAACAGGTGCCACACCTGCCCCTACACCTCTTTCCTCACTACTGTTCAGGGCCCCAAACATACCCTCCAAGTGAGGCAACACTTCAGCTGTGAGTCTGTTGTGGTCTTCTATTGTATCTGGTGCTCTCGGTATGGCCTCCTGTAGTTTGGTGAGACCCAACATAGATTGAGAGACCACTTCACCAATCACCTATGCTGCGTCGGCCACAATAAGTGGGATCTTCTGGTGACTACCCATTCCCATTTTGACAAGTCAGTCCATGGTCTCCTCTACCACCGTGATGAGACCACACTCAGGTTGGAGGAACAACACCTTATATTCCATTGGGGTTGTCTCCAACCTGATGGCATGAACATCAATTTCTCAGACTTCCAGTATTTGCCCTCCTTCTCCATTCCCCATTCCTGTTTTCCTCTCTCACCTTATCTCCTTACCTGCCCATCACCTCCTTCTGGTTCTCCTTCCCCTTCCCTTTCTTCCATGGCCTTCTGTCCTCTCCTATCAGATACCCCTTTCTCCACCACACTATTTATTTCACTGATGGACTTCCCAGCTCTTTACGTCACCTCAACCCCCCTCCTGGTTTCACCCATCATCTACTACATTAAACTTCTTCCTCCCTCCCCCATCTTCTTACTCTGAAGTCTTGTCTCTTTACTCCCCACTCCAGATGAAAGGTTTTGGCCCAAAGCATTGACAGTTTAATCTTTTCCAGATACACTGCTTGGCCTGCTGAGTTCCTCTAGCATTTTGTGTTTATTACTCAGATTTTCTCTTGCCTGTTAGAAAAATTTTGAAAGGCAGAGCTGGCTTGAATAGTGAGTTGGGTTGTTCTTTACCTATCGCTTGCAATACAAACAAAGTTGATACAAATGTATTTCTATTCAAGCCCTTGCTTTCATACTTCCTTTGTGTCTTCACTTTGGTGAGTGGAAAATGAAAGTATTTCAGACAAAATACAAGGAAGGAATTTTGAAGCTTAAGGACAATGTCTACTATGATGTTTATGTTGTGATTCGGCCTTCTCACTGTCACCAATAAACTGTGTTCCGGCTCTTTAGGGTAGCAGGGGAGGTCCAGGTATTACTGGAGCTCGAGGAGAAGATGGATGCCAAGGTCCCAATGGCCACAAGGTATGTGGTTTAATTGGATAAAGTTGCATCTTGGCTCAGTTTAAAACTCCAGGATTAACTTAATATTCATTGTTTTTCAGGGATCAAGAGGGCGTAGAGGACAGAAGGTAAGTACGCTTTCAGGCTTAACCAATTTTCCATCCAAATTTTGCAATTACTTTATAGAATGCCTATTTATCTGTTAGGCATATGTTGTGTATGTGGCCTGGTTACACATCTATGTTATTAATAAAAAAACTGGAGACTGGAGCTAAGTTTCATGGTTCTTTACTGGACCCACCCCCAAATGACAATGTTCTGATCATTGGTGCAATTCAGCACAATATTCAGAAATGCTTTCATTTTTGCTCTGATTCAGTTTGTGGAATTTAAATCCTTCAGCAATGACCAGTGGTGTGGGGTTTAAATGCTGTTGGAGAGTGTCTAGTATTTGCTTGAACGTTTTGTCAGCTGGCTGTTCACGGGTTAACAAGCTCCATAGCAGCCCGTAGCACTGAGTAAGATACTGGCTTTCTTTTCATCATTAACACTGTTAACATCAGAATATAACTCGACTCTTTCAATGTAAGTTACCCAGTTTTCAATGCGACTATCAAATACTGTAATGGTTCCAATCATCGCTATCTTTATTACGTTAATTTAATCTGTTTTTCCTTGTTTTCTTTTTAGCTAGTTCCTTGCATTCACTTCTTATACCCCTTAACTCAAATGACCTTTTTGCTAGCGCTAACAGCGTACTCTGTCTAGATGCATGTGTCGCTCCTTTTAATTTCCCTTTTCTCACTTCTCCTCCGAGTGCCGTTAACTGAAACATGGTGTTCCGATAAGATGTAGGTTCATAATTCTCATCGCCTATTTGTTGTGTAGGTGGCCTGGTTACGTAACTATGTTATTAATAAAAAAGCTGGAGACGGGAGCTAAGTTTCCTGGTTCTTTATTGGTAGAGTCCAAACTTGAAACGCACATACAGATTAATACACACCTAATAGCGCAGGCAACGTGTTACTACAACGTAAATTAGTCCCTTTTTATAATGTAGGCTATATGGTACAGCATATTTCACTAAAGGACTAATGTTCTCTTGACAGGGTGACACGGCTGCCAATGGTTTGGTTGGAATAGTTGGAGAGGAGGTATGTGAAGATTCAAGATACTTTTTGTACTGCTGTTTCCAGCATTTCCCCACAACTGGGTTAGATTCGGCTGTAGGACTGAAGGGCCACATTGCCACTGGAATGCCTATCAAACCTGCATGCCTTTAAATCTGTCAGATATCAGGAAGTTTTTACATAATCACATCAAATTGCATACTTTAGATTTTAAATGCCTTTCATACTATTTTAATTTGGTTCAGGGTAAAGACTTCTCTTTTGTAATTTTCTGCTTTTTCCTGCACTGGAGGTCTTAAGGCACAGAACCCATTGGTTTTGTTTACATACCCACTTCCCATTAAAATGAATGCTCCAAATGTAAAAGTGATGGGATTCTTTGTAGCTTGTTGTCTTAATCTAGTGTTTGCTCATGACTTTTTTGACAAAGGAATTAAGGCCTGACTTTATAAAATTCTTTTCAGTCTCAGGATTTAGCAAATACTTCCATAACGCAGACAATCTTGTATTGTAGGAAATACAAGTGGCAATTCCTCCATAGTAGGATCCCACAAGCTGTAATGAGATGATGACCAGATCAAAGATAAATGTTGATCAGATCAGCTGATTGTTTGTCCAGCCTCCTCCTGCAAAGTGGTTTCTTGGGATTTATTTCAACCAAAAGATGGCACCTTTGACAGTACAGAGTATACTTAGAGCAGAACAGGGAGGTGAACCTAGATTTTTGTGTTCAAGTCTTCAAATGGGATTTGAGAAATCATCTTCAACTCTGAGAGCAGAGTGGAAACCTTGAGCCACAGCCAATATTGATGGAAAACCGCAGACCGTAATATTGATAGTAGATTTTCTCAATTTGCAGTAGCAATCTGACAAGAAGTTATTTTGTATTTTGCTGGTTTTATTACTGAGTTAATCTTTCAGGAATGTCCAAATGAAATTATAGAAAAAGATCATGTGGGAGTTCAAAGTGTGTGGGAGTTTTTAAAATTTCTCAGTTACTATCTAATCCTTAATGAATATCCCAAAAATAATTTAACAGGTCACTAACATTTATGAGAATATCTTTTAATTGATTATAAAGTTTTCTGCATTGAAATAGTAGTTACACTTCATAGCTGTAAAGTGTTTTTGTGTAATTTGAAATTGTGAGCAAATGTTATATGAATGCAGTAGCATGATTGATTTTCTGTTTCATTTTGATCTCTTATGCATTAAATGGTTTTTGTAAATGATTTTTGTAATATATTATCTTTCAGGGAGATCCTGGAATTCCTGGAGTCGATGGAGAAAAAGGGGCTGATGGAAATACTGTAAAAACTTTTTTTGGATCAGATTTTATTGAATTTAGAATATACGCAAAAGACATTAAATGCAGTATGCAACTATACAACATTAAATTACAAATATGATTATTATTTCATCCTTCATTATAAACAGAATATTAATAATCAAAACCCATTTGCCTTCCAGTTATTTGTTCATTTATTGTTAAGTTCATTTTAGGATTAAGCATGTGGTGTCCTGAGTTGGCTTTCGCGTTGATTTTAAAAGCTTGACTATGATTTCCCTGCTTTTTATACTTGAAGTGCATTTATAAAGCTAGTGATTCCACTCTTTTTAACAATCTTGTTTCTGTGTTCCTCCTTATGAGTATCCCAATTTCTGAGTGTTGATCAGCCAAGTTATGTATACCTGTTCAATTACAAAAAAATAGTATAAGCAGAGTACACAAAGACCCATAGAGAGATCTGCATTCAGAAGCTTTCAGAAAATTTCATCTGATATTTCTCAGTGTTCTCGTTTTAATCTGTCACATATACTCTTCAGGGAAGCAAAGGCATTCAAGGACCTAAAGGTGACCGTGGAGAACCAGGTCTACAAGGGGACACAGTAAGTAGATAAATCATCATTATACATTATGTATATTTGCTAAATCATTTTAAACAGATAGCACCTTACTTTTATATGCATGACCATCCTGTTGTAGCTTTTTTAATCATTCCATTGATCAGCACTTGCTTATACATAGTGAATTTTGTAACAAGCCGGATGCTGAATATTCATTTTGACTTGACCAGTTTGCTACCACTTCAGATTAGATCATAATTCAAGTTTCCTGGTCACATTTAGTTGCTAATTTCCCATTTCTGTGATGGATTGAGTTTTATCTTTCTCTTAATATTCTTTTCTTGTAAACCTTGTATATTCTTCCTGTGACCACATGATTTCATCCCACATTCTAAAGAGATGTCATTAGGTTGATTGGGTTCTGTTGGCCCTTGTGTAGGTAATTTAGTAGGGGAAACAATAAGAGATGATGGGCATGTGAGAGAATATTGGTTACAGCAAAGTAAGACGGGGGACAACCAGTCTGATGGGAACACTCCAAGTGCTAGCATAAGCCTAACAAACCAACGTGAATATCTGCAAATTACAATTAGAGTTTACGAAGTCAATAGTGGTCCAATTTCATGTGATTCATTCCAAAGATAGTGGTACCACCAGCATGGTTAGCATTCACTTGTTATCCACTTCATCTTGTCAGAGCGATCACAAAATGCTTTCTGGAACAGTGTAATGAAGCTGGTTCAATATCCACAGGAATTCCACAAATCTGACACTGTGTGACAATGGGGTGTTGAAATATTAAATAACTTGAAAGGGAACTGGAAACTGATACTAGTTCCTCTTTTCTGCTGGCCTTCTCCCTCCAGGAGGAGTTTCCAGTTTGGCCGGTGCAACATTTAGTACACATTGCAGCCACTGTCAACTAGTTGTGGAATGAGTAAACATTTAAGCCAACTCCTTTCAAATATACTACTCTACCTCTAGGCCCTTTAGAAATGAGCAAGGCTACTTGAGAGTACTCCATCACCGACTTCACTTTTCCCTTGGGACTGATAGAAGGGTCTCTCGTCATAAGATGCTCAGCCCTGATCTGTTCTTGCAGCATTTATGGTCCTGCTATACTTCAAACTTTCTAGTAAAATGCTGTGGACTCTAAAAGGTGAAAGTAGCTGAATACAAGTGAAACTAAATATAATAAATCATCTGATAAAAGTCTTTTTAATCCCCAGAACAATGGTTGTGCAGTGTAACATTAAGGGCCTTAGTTGTATGAAAGAATTACTTTAACCTAAACCTATTGTCATAAGAATAAGGGAAATTCAGTAACTTTTATTTTTCACCATGACTGATATAGCTTTCTATTGGCTTCCCTTGCAATTATGAAAGACAAAGATCTTCACTTAGATCTATTAGGTATATTTTTTCTTTCCAATATTTTTTATTAGTTTCTACATAGAAGAATAAAGAGTACAAGAAAGTGTATAAAAGGTCAAATTTTTTTAAAACTACCAATTACATAATATCTGTTCATAATAACAATCTCATTACCCTGTATTCATATAAGTTAATCAAAAGTTACACTGAACTATACTAATTGATTACAAAAAAAGAATCTAACGCCTACCAAGACTGAAGCTGTTCATTAAGGAGAAAAGAAGGTAAAATACCTTCTTGTATAATAAAAATTAATAATAGCCAACATCTGAGTTTAAACAACACATTGAAGGTTTTGAAAATAATTCAGAAAAGGTCCTTACAATGTTTGAAACACTTGATGAGATTCAGAAATTGAGCAACAGAACTTCTCTAAATCTAAACATGGCATAACCTCGCATAACCATTCAGCATGAGAAAGAGGAAAAACATCTTTGCATTTAAACAAAAGTGTCCTCCTAGCTATAAGATAACGAAAGGCCAAAATATGTAAATGAGATGCCCTCAGCTTAATATCTTGTCCTGCAACTAAATAGGTCTGTCAGACAGTTAGGCTTAAAATTGTCTTTAGAAAGTAAGGAAAAAGTTTGAAAAAAGTTCCTACCGATATTTTTCAAGATTTGTACAAGTCCAAAACATATGAATTAGTGAAGCTTCTCCATTATTACATCTGTCACAGTAGGGAAATATATCCGAATAAAAACGAGATAGCTTATCCTTAGTCATGTGAGCTCTATGTACCATCTTAAATTGTATGAGGGAATGACAAGCATATAGCATTGAAGTATTAACCAGTTTACAAATTTCATTCCAAGTTTCCTCATATATTGATCTCTGTAAAGCTTGTTCCCAGAGATTCTTAATTTTGTCTGAAGGAACATTCCTCATCTCCAGCAACATACCATAAATATTAGATATTGAACCATTATGAAAAGCTGTCAAACTAAAATTTATGTCTAGTAAGTTCTTATCTGAGCTTATAGGAAATGTGCATAATTTAGATCTTAAAAAAAAATCTCCGATTTGTAAATTTCTAAAAAAGTGAGTTTTGGGTAAGTTATATTTAGCTGACAATTGCTCAAATGAAAATGGGTTTCCTCCAACAAACAGATCCCCAAAACATTTAATACCCAACCTGTCCCATTCTTTAAAAACTAAATCAGTCATTAAGGGTTTAAAAAAATTAGAATAAATGGGACTTGAAAGGGGAAATCTCAATAAACCAAAGTGTTTTCTAAATTGTATCCAGATCCTCAGAGTATGTTTAACTATTAAATTATCAATTAGTTTACTTACAGATAAAGGAAGTGAGGATCCAAGAAGAGAAATAACAGAAAATTTATTAACAGAGTTGGCTTCTAAAGAAGCCCATACCGGACAGTCTATACGATTAATATAATCTGGCCAAAGCATAAGATATCATATATTAACTGCCCAGTAATAAAACCTAAAATTAGGTAGGGCTAAACCTCCAGACTTTTTATGTTTGTGAAGATGAACTTTATTTAAATGAGGTCATTTATTTTTCCATATATCAGACGATAAATTAGAAGCAAGAGAGTCAAAAAAGGATTTAGGAATAAAAATAGGTAATGCCTGAAAAAGATATATAAATTTTGGTAGACTGGTGAACTACATATACCTGTCTCAACACACCCCTCTGCTGACTGCTCCTGTGGCTCCTCTCACAGACCCCTGTACAAAGGCAGTTGGAGGCACTGTTCCTCCCTCAGTCTCCAGGATGTTGTGTGGTGGTTTCTTGCAGCTAATAAAAGACTATCATTTGCCTCCCAAGAGTTATTGATGGCGTATCAATTTTATTAGCTGCAATTTTAAAACATGGACAGCATTTTATGACCAGATAAATTGGACATTGATCCTCGAGCTCCCGAAGCAGCTATTGCCTTTGAACTCTGGCTTGCATGCTTCCAATTGTACCTGGAAGAGATTCCCGTGACTGAGCCTGCTATCATGCACAGAGTTCTCCTCTCCAGGGTCAGTCCGCGGGTGTACTCCCTAATCAGAGACCTGCTGACCTACCAAGGGGCACTGGACGCCCTCAAAACGCAGTACCTGCGGCTGGTGAACACCATCTACGCAAGACATCGCTTAGCGATGCGGCGGCAGCAGGCCGGAGAGTCGAGTGCTGAGTTTGTCCGGGCCCTACAGACACTTGTGCGGGCCTGTGACTGCAGGGGACTGACGCCGGAACAGCATGCGGAGCTCCTGGTACAAGACACCTTCGTTACGGGGATCAGGTCAGTGTACATGCGCCAGCGGCTGCTGGAAAACGCCGATCTTACCTTACAGTCAGCGATTGAGCTGGCTGACACATTGGAGGCTACTCTGCACAACGCTGACACTGTCGAGCCGCGCGATCTCCCGCCAGTCCAATGGACGCTACAGACCCCACCACCCACCAGCGAATCGACCACAGCTGCTGCCACTCACAAGTCCGTGAACTTCTCGGAACCCTCCGGCAAATTGACCACGGCTACTGCCAGTTGCAAGTCCATGCAGTGTAACTTCTGCAGACTCGAAAATCACCCCCGAAAACGCTGCCCAGCCCGAGAAGCTACCTGCTCCAGATGTGGAAAGAAGGGCCACTTCGCCAGGGCCTGTAAGTCTAAACCAGAAGCGGGGTCGAGCAGCACCACGTGCGAGGCATGGTGGTCACCATCTTGGTCGCCACCATCTTGCCTGCCTGCCTCGTGCGAGTCATGGGGTGGCCATCTTTGTCGGCGCCACCTCGCCCCGCCTCCGACCCACGGGTGCTTACTGGACACCAAGACGGTGGTTCAACTCTGGCCTCCGTAACCCTCGACCAAAGCGCCCCACACCAGCTTGCAAGGTCAATGATGGACATCCTGGTGGAGGGGCACAGGACTAGCTGCCTGTTTGACACGGGCGGCACTGAGAGTTTTATTCACCCGGATACTGTGCAACGTTGCAGACTTGTGACACAGCCGGTAAGCCAGAGGGTCACCATGGCTTCTGGATTGCATTCCACAGACATCCGGGGGGGTTGTGTAGCGACACTGGTGGAGCAGGGCACAGAATATCGGGACTTTGCGCTACTCGTCATGACTCAACTGTGCACACCTGTGCTATTGGGGCTGGACTTCCAGAGCCACCTGAAAAGTGTGACAATGGAGTATGACAGGCCCCTCCCACCAATCACTTTCAGAAGTCCTCAGTTTTGTGGGGTTTCATCATATACCCTGCTACTGACCACACACACACACCGAACCACACATCCAACCCAGCACCATGCCAACAGCCACGCTATTGACACCACTTGCAGCCTCTCCAACCTCAAGATCCCTCCCCCACCGCTGTTTGCCAACCTGACCCCCGACTGTAAACCTGTGGCAACTAAAAGCAGGAGGTACAGCACGGGGGACCGGGCCTTCATTCAGTTGGAGGTGCAGCGGCTGCTCAGGGAGGGGATCATTGAGCCAAGCACAAGTCCTTGGAGGGCCCAGGTGGTTGTTGTTCGGACCGGGCAGAAAAATAGGATGGTGGTGGACTATAGCCAGACCATCAATAGGTTCACGCAGCTTGACGCGTACCCCACCCCGCATCACGGATATGGTCAATCAGATAGCTCAGTACAAGGTGTACTCGACCATAGACCTGAAATCCACTTATCACCAGCTCTCCATCCGCCCAGAGGACTGCCCCTACACCGCCTTCGAGGCGGGCGGCAGGCTCTATCACTTCCTACGCGTCCCCTTCGATGTTATGAATGGTGTCTCTGTCTTCCAGTGGGAAGTGGACCGGATGGTGGACCAGTGCCAACTGAAAGCCACGTTCCAATATCTGGATAACATCACCATCTGCGGTCACGACTGGCAGGATCACAACACCAACCTCCAATGACTTTTCCAAGCGGCCAAAGCTCTTAACCTTACTTATACCAGGGACAAGTGTGTGTTTGGAATGACCCGACCTGCTCTTCTTGGGTATGTCATGGAGAACGGGGTCATTGGCCCTGATCCCGACCGTATGCACCCCCTGTTGGAACTTCCTCTTCCCACCACTCTCAAAGCCCTCAAAAGGTGCCTGGGATTCTTTTCCTATTATGCCCAATGGTTCCCTCATTATGCAGACAAGGCCCGTCCCCTGGTCAAGTCCACCACATTTCCCCTCTCTGCCGAGGCCTGCGCAGCCTTCAGCCACATTAAAGGGGACATTGCCAAAGCAACGATGCATGCAGTGGACAAGACCATTCCCTTCCAAGTTAGAGAGTGATGCCTCGGACTTCGCGCTGGCTGCTACCCTCAATCAGGCAGGAAGGCCAGTAGCATTCTTCTCTTGTACCCTTCAGGGCCCTGAAATTCAGCACTCCACGGTGGAGAAAGAAGCCCAGGCCATAGTGGAAGCTATTAGGCACTGGAGGCATTATCTCACCGGCAAAAAGTTCACCTTGCTGACCGACTAGTGCTCAGTTGCATTCATGTTTAGCAACCAACAGCGGGGCAAAATCAAAAATGATATATTTTTTCGGTGGAGAATGGAACTCTCCACCTTCAACTATGATATCCTGTACCGGCCTGGAAGGCTCAATGAGCCCCCTGATGCCCTATCCCAGGGAGCGTGTGCCAGCGCGCAGCTCGACTGGCTATATGCTCTCCATGCAGATCTTTGCCACCCGGGGGTCACCCGATTTTACCATTTCGTGAAAGCCTGGAACCTGCCTTACTCCCTTGAGGAAATTAGGACAATGACCAGGGACTGCCAAGTCTGCGCTGAGTGCAAACCGCACTTCTACCGTCCTGAAAAGGCACAACTTATCAAGGCCACCCGCCCCTTTGAGCAACTGAGTGTAGACTTTAAGGGCCCCCTTCCCTCCACCGACCGCCATGTCTACTTTCTCAACATAATCGACGAGTACTCATGGTTCCCCTTTGCCATCCCCTGCCCCAATACCACTGCCACGTCCATCATAAAAGCCCTGCGCCAGCTCTTCACTCTGTTCAGATATCCCTGCTATATCTACAGTGATAGAGGGTCCTCCTTTATGAGTGACGAGCTGCGCCAGTACCTGCTGGCTAGGGTTATTGCTACTAGTAGGACCACAAGCTATAATCCCTGGGGGAATGAACAGGTGGAGAGGGAGAATGCCATGGTGTGAAAGGCCACACTCTTAGCCCTTAAGTCAAAGGGATTGCCGGTCTCTCGCTGGCAGGAGGTCCTCCCCGAGGTGCTCCACTCCATCCGCTCCCTGATATGCACATCCACCAATGTCACTCTTTTCTTTTCCCTGGAAGTCTGCTACTGGGACCACCCTACCTGTTTGGCTGATGTCCCCAGGGCCAGTGCTGCTCCGGAAACATGTGAGGAGTAATAAATACTCCCCGATGGTCGAGAGGGTTCACCTACTTCATGCGAACCCCCAGTATGCCTACGTGGTCTTACCTGATGGGCGAGAAGACACAGTCTCTGTTCACAACCTGGCACCCGCAGGAGCACCAGACCCCTACCCCGAACACTCCACGGTGACTATGAACCCTGTACCCACCGAGGTGGATACCCACAAGACACCGTGCATACCAAGCCCTACACAGACCCCTCACGACACTCCCATACCGAGCACCTCGCACACGCATGAGGGATCACTGACGCCTATTGGGCTGACACCTCCAGTCAGGCCGGAACCAGCACAACCACCGTCACCGGTGCTATGTAGATTGCAGCGACAGATTCGACCGCCTGATAGACTTAACCTGTAAATATACTTGTAAGAAACTTTGCCCCATCGGGACTCTCTTTTAAAACAAAGGGGGTGTGAATGTGGTGAACTACATATACCTGTCTGGACACGCCCCTCTGCTGGCTGCTCCTGTGGATCCTCCCACAGACCCCTGTATAAAGGTGGTTGGAGGCACTGCTTCTCCCTCGGTCTCCAGGATGTTGTGTGGTGGTTTCTTGCAGCTAATAAAAGCCTATCGCTTGCCTCCCATCTCCAAGAGTTATTGATGGTGCATCATAGACTATTCATTTTAATAGAATTAATTCATCCAATCAATGACACTGTAAGAGGTGACCAATTTAATAAGAACATGATTCAGTATAGTAACAAAGTTTTCTTTAAACAGGTCTTTGTAATTCTTAGTGACTGTTACACCCAAATAAGAAAATTGATTCCTTACAACTTTAAAAGGGAGATTAGTATTAATTGTTACCAAATTATTTAAAGGAAATAATTCACTCTTACGTAGGTTCAATTTATATCCTGAAAAGTGGCTAAAATGGGGAAGTAAAGAAAGTACACAAGGTAATGAGGTCTCAACATCAGAGATAACCAGCAATATATCATCAGCGTAAAGCAAAATTTTGTGAGTGATACCTCTCCTTAAAATACCACAGATAACATTAGATTCTCGAAAAACAATGCCAAGGGGTTCTAAAGCTAGATCAAAGAGCTAAGGGCTCAATGGACAGACTTGTCTAGTTCCACAATGAAGTTTAAATGGCTTGGATTTTTGAAAATTATTAACAACCCGAGCAGAAGGAGATAGATAAAGTAATTTAATCCATTGATTAAAATCTGGTCCAAAATTAGATTTTTCTAAGGTTTTAAATAAATAATTCCATTCAACCTGATCAAAGGCCTTCTCAGCATCTAAGGATATCACACATTCCAATATCTCCTGGGAGGGAGAGTAAATAACATTTAATACACGACGTATATTAAAATGGGGATGTCACTTTTTAATAAATCTGGTCTGAACATCAGAAATAATAGAAGGTAGAATATTTTCAATCCTATGAGCCAGAACTTTAGAAGGGATTTTCATATTAACATTGCATTGTGAAATTGGCCTATATGAAGAGCATTCAGTTGGGTTCTTGTTCTTCTTTAAGATTAGTGAAATAGAGGTTTCATAGAAAGATTGAGGCAAGCTATCCAATTTGAAAGAATCCAAAAAGGAAGTCTAAGTGTAACTGTGGTATAATTAATGAAGAAAAAGTCTTACAAAATTCTCTAGAGAATCCATCTGAACCCGTAACCTTCCCCTAGTGTAATGAACAATTTCCTCATAAGAAATGGGTGGAGCCATCTGTTTACAATTATCTGCAGAAAGTGCAGGGATATTTAATTGATGTAGAAAATTATTCATTACAGTATTATCTTTAGGGGAATCAGAACTGTAAAATTTCGAATAGAATTCTCTAATCTCTATTTCAGAGTGATCAGTTGTCCTATCACATTAGTTTTGCAAATTTCTTTAATTTGTTGTTTAACTACAGAAGTTTTTAGTTGGTTGGCCAATACTTCACCTGATTTATCCCTGTGAATGTAAAATGGAGTTTTATCTTTAAGAAGTTGAGTTTCAATTGGATATGTTAACAAAAGATCATATTTAGTTTTAACTTCAACACGTCTTTAATATAAAACAGGGTCTGGAGCTATAGCATATTTTTGATCTAATTGTTTCAATTGATTGGCTAATTCAATTCTTCCTTTATTAGCTTTATTCTTAATACTCGCAGTGTAAGAAATAATTTGTCCTCTCTTATAGGCCTTGAAAGTATCCCATGCAATAAGATTAGAAGTCTCTTCCTTTTTATTCTCTTCAAAAAACATAATAATAAGTCTCTAGAAATTTTAAGAATTCCTTATCAGATAACAAAGTTGTATTAAAATACCAAATTCTGTTTATTTGAGGAAGACCAGGGAGATTTAAAGATAGTAATACAGGAGCATGATCTGAAACAGCAATCTCTTAATTTTCACAGGAATGAACTGATGGAATCATTTGACTATCAATAAAAAGATAATCAATCCTGGAATATGTATGATGAACATGGGGAAAAACGAGTACCCCCTATCTAAAGGATATAAGAAATGCCAAATATCAACAATACCACATTTCAATAAAAATGATTGAATAAACTAAACTGATTTATTAAGAGATGCTGTTTTAGAAGATGATTGGTCAAAAATTGGGTCTAGCCAGCAGTTAAAATCTCCTCCCATCACCAAAGAATAAAGACTCAGATCTGGTATAAACAGAGAAAAAAACATGCAAAGAATCCGGGATCATCTACATTTGAGGCATACGTGTTGGCAAATACTATTAATTTATTATGTAGCTTTTCTGAAACTATAACAAAGCACCCATTAGTATCAGACACTACTTTATTTTGGACAAAGGGAAGTGTATTATCTGTAAGAATTGAAACTCCTCTAGATTTGACCTGAAAAGATGAATGAAACCAAAGTCCATTCCAATGGTTAAAAAATCACAGATGATCACATTTGCGTACGTGCATTTCTTGTAAAAAAATAATAGGGACCTTAAATTTCTTAATATAAACAAAAATCTTATTACGTTTGACAGGGTGCTTTAACACTTTCACATTAAAACTGAGTAAATTAATAGTTTGGTCAATTTTTAGCATTATTTAAAGGGTTAAAATATATTCCAACCCATGCTAAATGATATCCAAACAAGAAATTCAATTCTTGTATATCAAAAATACAGTATTAAAGAAAAGGAAGTTAGTTACAAAGGTTTACCAGAAGTAAAAGATACCATTATTCATACAGAAAGATATTAAACATTTAATCTTATATCTTCATGAAAAAACAGGCTAAGCAGTTAGCTTTCAAATTTTAAAAAATCTTTATGCTTCAGCATTCAAATGAGATTCTCAGTCAAACTAGGTAGCCAAGGGACAGGTTAAAACCCTTATTAAAAAAAGTTCCAATGAAGTTTGTTTGAAGTTAGCACATCCCTGCATAACCTCAAGCGAACAGACTTCGAGAATTTTAATATTCCACCCTAACAAATCATGCCTCTTCGACAGGATATGCAAATTAAAAGTTTCTCATTTAATCTTGTGTTTTCATGTAAGGACAAACTAAGCAGCTATCCTTCAGATTTTAAAAATCTTTGTGCTTCAGCAGTCAAATGAAACCATTCGAAAGAACCATATTTAAGTATGATTCTGAGATGAGCTGGATAGCGAAAGCAGGGTTTAAAACCCCTGTTAAAAAACTCAGACATCACTTCTTTGAACTTAGCATGTTCCTGCATAATCTCAGGCAAGTAATCTTCAACAGTTCTAATATAAAATACTTCCCCAATGGTGAAGTCAAAGAAACAGTAGATATTTGGTAAGTTGAATTCCTCTGGCGGAAGGGAGTCTGACATTGCTAATGCTCAACCTGGGACTGAGATATTTAACCTTCCTACAGTTACCACATCAGGTGTGGTTTCATACAAGACAGGTGGAGTCCTGCTTCGACGTTCATGACCAGTGTCTGTGTCTACCCCCTGAAGAAGAGTCCTGGCTCAATGCCTGATCTGGAGGCAGAGTCCTGGCTTGACATTCCTGCCCATTGTCTGTGTCTACCCCTTGAAGAATCTCGGCTCGATGCCTGAGCTGAAGGTGGCATCTTGGCATGAAGTTCATGCCCATTGTCTGTGTCTACCCCTTGAGGAAGAGTGGCAGCTCGGTGCCTGAGCTGAAGGAGGAGACCTGGTTCAAGATTCCTTGTCCTGTGTTTTGGTGTCCACGTTTCTGGCTACAGCAATCCATGGTGTCCAAGTGCCTGGCGGCGGTGAATCAAGGTCCTAGTCTGCCAGTCCTCAAGGTCCGTGGCTGTCCATGTTCCCTGTCCAAGCCATGGCCGCGGTGATCGCAGTTCCCTGTTTCCAAGTCCCAGGTCCACGGCGATCCAAGCCCCTAGTCCCCTAGTCAGAGGTTCGTGTTCCTCTTTGTCCTCCTTGATTTCCCGATCTTCTGTGTAGCGAGTAATAAACGCTACTTTATTGTACCTATAAAGACGTGTTTGTGTCCTGCTTGTGGGTTCTCTCCGAGCTCCCTTGTCCCCACCTCGTGACAGTTTCTCATTTAATCTTGTGTCTTCATGTAAGGACAAACTAAGCAGCTAACCTTTGGATTTTAAAAATCTTTGTGCTTCAGCAGTTGAATGAAACCATTTGAAAGAACCATTTTTAAGTGTGATTCTGAGACGAGCTGGATAGCGAAGGGAGCGTTTAAAACCCTTGTTAAAAAACTTGGACATCACTACTTTGAACTTAGCATGTTCCTGCATAATCTCAGACAAGTAATCTTCAACAATTCTAATATTGCCACCATGATAATCAATCTTGCCTCATCAATGAGATTCACGTATTAACAGTTTCTTTGTTTTAAATTTACGAAAATGAATTATTATCGATCTTGGTCTATCTCTGTTAGGAGGTCTAAACATAGGAGACATGTGAACTTGATCAATCATAGGCAAAGACGCCAAAAGTTCAGGAAATAATTTCAGAAAGTTTGCAAAGAATTTCGTAGGATCATTACCTTTGATTAATTCTTCAAGACTAAAAACCAATAGGTTGTTCCTTCTACTTCTATTTTCTATGTTGATAATCTTCAGTCTTAACTTTTCATTAGACTTCAATTGCTTTTCACAAAGCTTTTGCAGTTCATCCACTTCTGTTTCCAGAGATGACAACATTAATTCATTATTTTTTATACATTTATCGTGATCATTAAGTGTTTGCTCAATAGAATCCAATTTACCATCTATTTGTTTAAATTCAGAGCTGAATTGTTGAAACTTCTCAAAGACTTCTCGTGTATGACTTTGCAGCAAATCCATAATAGAATCCAAAGAAGCGGGGGATCATCCTTTTTAGTACCTCTGCCACTCCTTGTAGCCATAATGACAAAATATCACACTTAAAAAGGAAGTTTCAAGACAGGTTGGAAATAGTAACATAGTTAGAGTTAGAGCAACGGGAGACTGCTGTTACTCCATCAGCCAACACCAGGAAATCCCAGGTGTAGTTTTTAAATCATTTTGAATATGTTTTGAGGTAGTGGTTTAAAAAAGTTCTCAGAATTAAGATGTTGTTTGCTGATGTAAACAAGTAACGGATGATAGAATTCTGCCTTGAATTCTAAGGTGTGAATAAAGTATCCTGTTTTGGAATCAATGTTTTCTTTAGCCCTTTTTACACTAATTTATTGGCTCTTTAAGCTCAGACCTACTAACTTGAGAAGATTCACTTCAAGTTTAATTGTCAGTGTCTTTGGACACCAGCAGCCCCTTTGTAAAAGTTTCAGGGAGTTTAAAAACAGCTTGTGTATCCATATTTGTCCTGCCGGTAGTGTTGAATCATAAATGTGTGATGGTAGAAGTCATGTTTCTTAAAATTTGAAGTGGAGGTTGTTGTGTTATTTATATTCATACATATTGTGGGTTTCAACTTGGGTATAACTTGTTTCCAGATCAGATAATGAACAAAATGCATATGCCACTGTTAGCCATTCCTTATCATGTTCCTGGAGTAATACTACCCAGATCCTGCTTGAGATGCATCACATGAGATTTTGATGGGTCTCTCAGCATCATAGAATTTCAACACAGTTCTTTAGTGAGCACTTTCTTGAGATTTTGCCATGCCTTCTCCTGTTCATGATTCCAGCTCCATTCGTTTTTCTTTTCTGTTAGCTGCCTCAATGGAGCAAGCTGTTCCGAAAGATTGGGTGTGTATTTTCCCACATAGTTGACCATTCCCATGAACCTTTGAACATCCTTTTTACATTGCGGTCTTGGCATGTTCTCAATAAGAGAAACCTTCAATGGATCAGGACACACATCCTCATTGCTGATGATATCACCCACAAAGGTAAGTTCAGTCACTCCTAGCTGACATTTGTCTTTATTCAGCTTCAGGTTTGTCTTGCATGTTGCTTCAATGACTTGTCTGAGTCTGGCGTCATGCTCTTGTTTAGATGATCCCCAAACAATAATATTGTCCATGGGAGTATCCACACCCTCAGTGTGCTCATATAGCATGTGAATGGTTTTATGGTACACTTCAGGAGCTGATGTAATTCCAAATGGAAGCTGAAGAAAACATTATCTGGCAAAAGGAGTATTAAAGGTACACAACTTTGAACTTGGTTCAGTTAGTTTAAGTTGCCAGAATCCAGAGGATGCATCTAATTTACTAAAGTGCTTTGCATTAGCAAACTGTGACGTAATTTCTTCACAAGAAGGCAATTTGAAATGCTTTCTTTTAATGGCTCGATTCAAGTCACTTGGATCTAAGCAAATCCTCAGTTTTCCATTTTTCTTACCAACAATGACAAGCCAATTGACCCATTCAGTTGGTTCATCAATTCTTTTTATAACCCCTAACAATTCCATTCTGTCAAGCTCTGCTGTCAGTTGGTCACATAATTGAAAAGGCACTTTTCTACATGGATGTACTACGGATGGCACTGTGTTGTCAATTTTAATTATGTGCTCTCCTGGAAGACAACCAAGCCCTTTGAACAAGTCCTCATACACTTTCATCAAGTCACTGTATTCTGACTCTGTGTCACTGTCCAGGACAAAGGCTCTTTTCACTGAATTCAGTCTCTCACAGGCAGATAAACCCAGTATTGACTGTACATTCTTTGGTGCCACCACAAATGAAAGCACGTGCACAATATTTTTGTGTGTTACTTTTGTCAAACATGTTCCTTTACCTGCACCTGAATACCCAGTCACTTTTATATTTGTCTGATAACTTTGGACTTGGCTTTAATGCATAAAACTCAGATTCTGCAAGAACATTTACTTGTCCTCCAGTATCAAGTTTAAACAGAATATTGTTTTGGTTCACTTGTAATGGAATAGTCCAGTCAGTCTTACTTTATTTGTTTTCACCAAGCACATCTATATAAAACTCCTCAGGTTCATTTTCAAGCACTGCATTTACTTGTTTTATTTCCTTTCTACTTCTGCAACAGCGTGAAAACTGATTTCTCACCACAGTCATTGCTCATTTGCTGGACCCTGGTTTGGCTGATGCTGCCACTCACAGTGATCATATAGCTTTTTTCCCTCAGATGACATCTTGCGCTCTGTTGGTTTTTTTGTCGTTTTACTATTTTTTCTAATATGTTCGTGCTTCCTCACAGCACCTATGTTGCAGCTCTAAATGAAGAGTTCTTTAGCTTGTGACATCATGGTTTGTGAAGCTATGCAGAGCATCAAAGCTTTTTCCAAATCTAATTCTTGTTCACTGAACAGTTTTTCTCTCAGACCATTATCCAGAATGCCACAAACAATTCTGTCTGTAATGAGAGAATCTGTCAGTTCTACAGACTCATGTGTTTTACCTCGATGTCTCAACTCAGTAACATATTGATCAATAGTTTCACCAGCTCTCTGCTTACATGTAAAAAATTTGTACCACTAATATGTCACATTATGCTTCAGTATACAAAATGCTTCAAGTTTGTCCATTATCAATTTTAAATATAAATTATCTCAATTTTCAAAAATAAAATGATTATATACCTCAATTGCATCATCATCTATTACGTGAAGTAGAAGCGCAACTTTCGTTTTTTTTCCAGTTTTCTTTCTGCATCAATTGCCAATAAATACAATTCAAAACATTGCTTAAATTTCTCCACCTCTCAACTACTTTCCCAGACAATTGAAGTGTCGATGGAGGCTGCAAACCTCGCATTTGTAAAACTGTTGGCAAACACCAAAACACTTCTAACTCTTTTTATTCAGAAAATTATCTTCGATTCTCCTGTGTTAGGAAGCATATTATTCTTCCAGACCGATTTCTTACACAATGTTGCATTCTTTATATTCATATATACCATGGGTTACTAATGAAGAAATATATTCTGGAAGAATAGAACTTTTATTTAACAAGAACCACTACATGTTTTACAATACCAAGTTTCTCAATCTTTCTATCATTCCTGCGCATGCTCAGAACTCTCTCCAATCATGTTCTTGCACATCCTATCACCATAGAGGCCATCTATGTTCACTAATGTCTACTAATAATGAAAAACTGAGAGATGCCTGTATTGAAATTCCCCAGAAAATACTAGAAACGTTGAGCCTCTGTAAAAATGGAAAAAGAGTTCTCATTTTAGGTTGGAGACAAATTTGTGAGATTACTAAGTCCTTGAGTAGATATTGTATGTAAATCGTATATACTTTTTATTTCAGGGTGCATCTGGTGTAGATAATTACTCTAAAGGAAGGAAGGGTGACAAAGGACAACGTGGTATACAGGTACACTCTTTATCCCTTTCTTATTTAATCAGAATGGATTTCAGAGAGATTATAGAATGTGCTGTTATTAGTATGTAGAGTGTTTAGCAAAGTTGACAGAGGATTTCCAGGCATGTATGTTAGGTGTAAACACAGAACTTTTAAAATTTCATTCATATCATAGATCCACAGAGTTACACAGCATTGAACCAGGCCCTTTGGTCCATCTACTTCGTGCCAACCAAGATCCCTACCTCAGCTCATCCCATTTCCCTCTAAACAGTTCCTATTTGTGCATAGGTCCAACTAATTTTTAAACGTTGTAATTGTACCTGCCTTCACTACATCCTCTGGTATCTCATTCCATAACCAATATTTCTGAGTGAAAAATTTTCCCTTTCAATCCCCTTTAAATCTTTGTTCCCACCACCATAAGCCAATGCTTTCTAGTTCTCGACTCCCCTACTGTGGGGGAAAGACTGTGTCTAACTACCTTATCAATGCTCCTTATAATTCTGTAAAACTCTATAAGGTCACCCCATAGCCTCCTTCACTCCAGAGACACCTGTCCCAGCCTGTCCATTTTCTCCTTGAAACTCCGGCCTTCCAGAACAGGTGACAGAAGAAATGAATGAGTAATGAGATTGAGAACTTGTGGTCTTTTCATGCGTAACTACACCCTTCCTTAGGTGAGGCAATCAAATTACACACTTCTAAATACAGTCTAACCAATGTTTTATGCAACCATAATATGATAGCTCAAACAAAAACATAGCGGCTGAAGACGGCATGCCATACATCTTCTTCACCACTCTGCCTACCTGTGTAACAGCTTTCAGGGATCCATGTACTTGTGCCCTAAGGTTACTTTCTGTTCACTCTCCAGGGCCTTGCCGTTCATTGTAAATTTCCTGTTCTGGTTTATTTAACCAAAATGCATCACTTTGACTTAAATTTCATCTGCTATTCCTTTGCCTACTTTCCATTTGATGAAAATCCTGTTGTTACTTTTATGATCCACCCAACTTTGGTGTCATCTGAAACTTACTAATTATGTCATCTAAATTCTCATCCAAATTATTAACATATATGACAAATAGAGGGTCCAGAATCAATCCCTATGGCATGCCACCGGTCACAAGCCTACAATCTTAAAAACAACTCTCTACTACCACCCTCTACCTCCAACCCCCAAGCCAATTTTATATCCAACTGCCTGGCTTGTACTGGGCCCATATGTTCTGATTATCCAGATCACTTCAAAAAAACACAATAACATTTGTGAGACAGAATTTCCCACACACAAAGCAACGCTAATTCTCCCTCATCAATTCTTATCTTTCCTGATGCAAATAGATGCTGTTCCTCAGAATCCCAACCAGGAACCTTCCTCCCACTGATATCAAACTCATGGGTCTTTAGTTTCTTGGCTTTTTCTTTCAACTGTTTGAATATAAAGGTAAATTTTAGCTAACCTCCAGTCACCCGGTACCTTACTCATGGCTAACCAAGATACAAAAACCTCAGCCAGGGCCACAGCAATTTTTTTCCATTGCCTGCCTCAATATCATAGGCTACACTGGATCAGGCATTCAGCATTATCCACCTTCATGTGTTTAAAAACCACCACACATCTACTTCTTAATGTTGATATGCTTCAAGGTATCATTGTTCTCCTCCCCGAACATAATAGCTTCCATGTTCTTCTCCACAGCAGATACAGTTGAGATGTATTCTTTAAAGACATCGCCCATCTCCTGTGGATCAACAATTGTATCTTTTTATACTCTCCTTTATTTAGCGCATAGCATTAGAGACTATTGACTAACTTACTTCAATCTCTTTAGGCAACACTGCCTATTATATAGATTTATAACCGTAAATTATTCTGTTCAAAAAATACACCAAGTTTCCAGAGATATTTTGTCTTCCACATAATAACTACTTGTTATTATTATAACTACCTGTTGGCCTTTGAATCCAGGGGGCCCAAGGGATCCTTTGATACAAGTTGTCCACTGCGACTCTACAGGAGGAAGATCTATGTTATTCAGAGAACTAAGAAAAGTAATCATAAAGGTTGCAGAACATCGATATTTCCTTTCTTGATTTAGAGTGAGATTTCCCATTCTGCACTCAATAGCCACAAGATAATTAATCGCAACATCCTCCTGGCCTGGACACCATGTACCCTACTTATCAGAGGAGAGGAGTAAGAAAATCTTCTGCTATTTCTGTTGAATAATCAGATTCAACTTGGCCTGTTAGCTGTTCCCAGCATTTTCTGTCTTTATTCCAGATTTCCTGCATCTTGTTTCTCGCTCTTTAATAGTTTTATCCAATTGCCATGTTTTGAATGGAAATTAAGAGCTACAATCACATCTAATTAACAGTAACAAAATAATTTGGTTTTAATAACTGAAAACTACATAAATGTGGGATTAATTTGAGAAGCTATTGAAGTTCCATATGTGGCTAATCTTCCCAGCAAAAAGTTGCACATATTATCAAATTGTGAGTTCCTCTTGAATGTACTCCCATTGACCTGTGCTGGGACCACAGTCCTCCATACCACGACCATCCATGTATCTATCCAAACTTCTCTTAAACATTGAAATCGAGCTTGCATGAACCACTTGCACTGGCAGCTCATTCCTCACTCACACAACCCCCTGAGTGAAAACATTTTCCAAAATCTTCCCCTTAAACTTCTCATCTTTCACTCTTAATTCATGACATCTAGTTGTAGTCCGACCAACCTCAGTGGATAAAACCAGCTGACATTTACCATATCTATACCCCTCAATTCTGTAAACCTTTATCAATTCTTCCCTCAATCTTATACATTCTAGGGAATAAAGTTCTAACCTATTCAATCTTTCCTTATAACTCAAGTCCTCCAGTCTCAGCAACATTCTTGCAATTTTTCTCTTTTCTCTTTTGATTTTATTTACATCTTTCCTGAGGGTAGGTAACCAAAACTACACACAACACTCCAAAATAATCCTCGCCAATGCCTTATGCAACTTCAACGTCCCATCACCTGTACTCAGTACTTTTGTCTAGGAAGGCCCTTACGCCAAAAGCTTTCTTTACGACCCGCTCTAACTGTGATATCACTTCCAATGAATTATGGATCTGTGTTTCAGCTCCCTTTGTTCTACCGAACTTCTCAGTGCCCTACCACTCACTGTGTAAGACCTACTCTGGTTGGTCCTCCCAAAGTGCTAAACCTCACACGTGTCCGCATTAAATTTAACCTGCCATTTTTTTAGTTCATTTTTCCAGCTGGTTTGGATCCTGCTGCAAAACATGATGGTCTTCCTTGCTGCCCACTACACTCCCAATCTTGCAGCTGATCTCCTCTGAAGGGCCGTCTCCACCACCTCCCCCCACCCAAACAACTCAAGACACTGTAGCATTTTGAAACTGACTTACAGAAGCAAGCTGAACTCCAGTCAATTGGCTTATGTTATGCCTGAACTGTGTCTGAAGTCCATTTACTGCAGCAAGCATATTTTCTTTACCCAATAAATGTATGCCAGTCTCAGATTCAAAATTTTTATACTAAATGAGCTAAACTGGCCTTTTTTTGGCAATAGAATTTGCAGATTTTTCCACTATTAGTGAAAAGCAGTGATTCCTGACATCACCCCAATTGTATGAATGGCGTCATTCTAACTTTAAGCTTCTTGTTCTAGTCTCCTTGCTCTTCAGCCAGACTAATCTAAATATTACTGTTCACTTTCAAACTGGAGCCATAACTACAGCTTGTGTTCCTGCTTAACTTTCTCAGCTTCAGGGTCATATGGCAAGATAGAAGCTACTATAAAGGAAATTGCTTGATAAAATAAATCAGAGGAAGTCACAGAACTTATCAAGGGAGAGAATATTTTCTAACAAAACTTAGGAATATTTTGAAACTACACTCATTAGAATAGTGATATTTCTCATTATGGTCTCATTTCCATATGTGAAAATGTTGGGATTATAATTGCAGTAACAATGAAACTTTACCTGTCTTTTTAATCTACAGGGTGAATTTGGGCAAAGAGGTAGACCAGGCAAGGTTGGTCAAGATGGAAATAAGGTAAGATACCTTGCTTCTAATTAGCTGTCTAGAACTCATGTAAATTTCTTCATATTTTCTGCACAAATCTATTTTGATATTTTATGTATAGTTTTTTGTAAATACATCTGCCTTCAATTGATTGCTATGTTTATTTCTAAATTGGAAACAATAATTGCTTTCATTTTGGTGGTGTTCTGGCAAGTTGAATCCAACATATTAAAACTAGATCTTGTGTGTGTACTTATCAGATAGATTCAATTACTTAATTCTTGGAATATTTATGTGTGAGCTCAAAACAGATTGTTCAATTCAGGTATATGTGTATATTACTTGGTTGAAATCAGCTATCTGTGTCCAATACTTGGGTCAACTTAAAAGCATACTTTTATAATATACTGACAGCAATCTCAGTTTCAAGATTAGCAATCTTTGCATAGGGTTGTTTGACCTTCCCTATCTCTCTAATGTATCTCAGCATCAAGATTTCCAAATGCTGTGACTGAATAATACAGACATTTCCCTGCTTTCTTTTCATTCTTCAGATAAACTACTAACTTCGACGCTCAAAGTAAATATATGGTCAAAGTTCATAAATGTCACCATATGCAACCCTGAGATTTGTTTTCTTACAGGCATTCACAGTAAATACCAAGAAACACAACAGAATCAATGAAAAACTGCACACATTGAGATAGACAAACAATCATTCTGCAAAAGACAGCAAATTGCAAAGACAAAATGAACAAAATTAATAAACAATAAATATTGAGGACATGAGATGAAGAGATCTTGGAATTGAGTCCATAGATTGTGGGAACAGTTCAGTGTTGGGGCAAGTGCAGTTATTCCCTCTGGTTCAAGAACCTGGCGGGTAAGGGGTAATAACTGTTCCTGTACCTGGTGTACCCGAGTCTCTTGTCCCCCCTTCTGATAGTACAAGTGAATAGGGAGCATGGCCTAGATGATGGGGATTCTTGATAACAGATGTTGCTTTCCTATAACACATCCTTGTAGATGTGCTCTGTGGTAGGGAAGGCTTTACCCATGATGGTCTCGGCTGTATCCGCTACTTTTCCATTCAAGAGTATTGGTGTTTCTATACCAGGCTGTAATGTAGCCAGCCAGTATACTCTCTACCACAGATATATAGAAGTTTTTCAAAGTTTTAGATGATGTGCCAAATCTTTACCAATTTCTAAGAAAGTAAAGCCACTGCTGTGCTTCCTATGTATTGATACGTATCTGCTGCACCCAAGAAAGGTCCTCTGAAATGATAATGCTAGGGAATTTGAGGCTGCTGACCTTCTCCAACTCTGATCTCCCAAAAGAGACTTGCTCATGGACCTCCTGCAGTCAATAATCAACTCCTTGGTCTTTGTTTAGCTGAGTGAGATGTTATTGTGTTGACACCACTCAGCCACATTTTCAGTCTCTCTCCTGTATTGTCACTGTGGTTCGGATATGGCCCAAGTGCAGAGTGAGAGACGCTGAAGTGGGTCAATAGTTCACAAAACTTTAATGCGAACAGTGTTAAAGGGAAAATAAAACAATAAATGCAAGACCAAACAGAGCCATTAACTAAAACTCTCAAATGGGAAACAAAGCCTACACTGCGGCTGAAAAGAACATTAAACAAATAAAGTGAGTCTTCAGAGTCAGCTGACTCCACAGTCCAATTTCTCAGGGAAGGCCGCTGCAAAACAAAAGTCAAGTGTTGCTATGCTCTGTCCAAGTCTCAACAATCACTACGACGACAAGTATGGAGTTAAATACTATCACGATTAAATAATAATTAGCTGACACGTGCAAATTCTCAAGCACAATTGCTGTATCTACTGTGCTGCCGAATCCATGGTTGTGACATGTATGCCGATTTGTCATCAACTTTGTTTATAAATTTCGTAAAGGGTGAAGGTTTTTTTTTGAAAATTTGCAACAACTACTGCAGTTAATGGCTTCAGAAGCTGGTGAGGATACATTCTGCCCACTTCACTCTGTAGAGTGAATTAATTGGCAACAAAACACTTGCTCCACAGGTCAAGCCATCAAGCATCCTATTGTTAATGTGTAGTTAACATCGTGTTTCCACTCTTGATTGCTGGCATTTGTTTACATGTTTTAAATCAGTTTAAAATATGTAAATCATTTTGCATGATTTGGTTAACTACAGTGATCTGCATTCCCATTTACTCTATCTGATTCTAAGTGAGTTCAAGCAAGCACTGATTTTTTTCAGAACATTAATAGCAGAATAAATTAACCAGTAACCCTTAATGCCTGATCTGCCATTGATTGATGCTTATTTTCTGATCTCAGCAACATTTTTTGCAGCAATTCATATCACTTGATGCACTTGGCATCAATAAATGTAACTCCGTCTTGAATGAGTTCACTGACGAAGTCTCGACAGCCAAACTGAAGAGAGATTTCCAATGATTCCAGATGCTCTTGGAATTTATATTCTTTCAGTGTTTCATCCAGGCCCATCTAAAAACCGACACTCTCAAATATAAAATATATTTAAAATACACTCTGCGATGCTATCATTTTTTTTACCAAAGTGGTTCAGTTCATGATTTCACACATTATATTTCACTTGCCATGTTCTTGACCATTACATCAGGCTATCTAACAGCCGCCACACATCCCCGCACCCCGGCACCTGTCTGTAGACTCCTCACAATCCACACAGATACCGAGTGTTGTATCATTAGCTATTTTGGATAGATTATACTCAATCATTTCACTCCATATTCGTGGCACCCCAACAGTCACAGCCACCCTCCTGAAAATGATCCCTTTATTGCTACAATTTCTCTGTCAGGCAATCCAAATTGAAACTGGAAATTTAATTGCTGTCCAAATACCCCAAAGATTAATTATGACTGTTACTTGAGATGTTCAACAGTATTGTTACCCTTATATTGTTAAATAATGCAATGGAAACTCTTGGATTTGATCAACAGTCAAAATCAGATATACTTTTATATCTTTAAAGGGACGACCTGGTCGGAGAGGAGCTATGGGTATTGAGGTATGTTTATTAGTTAAAGTGCTAATTTAGTCTGAGAAATTCAAGCATGGTGGTATGAAAATGTTCATTCTCAGAAATCTTGTCTGTTATATTAAATCATTGGTTTGTGGTTTGTTTATTTCAAACTAGTTGCACATCACTGTATTGATATGGAATAACAATACCATAGTCCCTTGAAAACAAGTGGGGATATTATCTTGGATTGCTGCTTGGTGGGGAAGATCTATGCGCCTTTATTTGTTCTGGGAGTAGATGGATCAGGAAACTGTGTGGTACCTGTGAAGTCAAGTTAAGGGGCTGGTATGTAGCATGCCACTGAATGTATTTTTGATGGATTGAGACTGCAGAATTATGTAGTGACAGAGCATTTGGACATCCGATTAAATTATTCAGATTTCAGATTTATTTATCACATGTACTTTGAAACATGACCTGGTTTTGGTGTAGTGGCATCATCACTGGACTGCGGGGCAGGAGGTCCTGAGTTCAAATCCAGCCAGCTACCCTGCACTGTTTTTATCTGTGCTGAGTTAAGAGCTGGTGATCTCTTTGAAAAAACTCACCCGGTAGAAGGCAATGGCAAACTACTGCTGTAACTTGCATTGTACGCAATCTCCCTCTTTGTCACAATGGTGTGGGAGGAAGTCGTCCGCTAACTGGAAAAACTCTGGATGCGATGGTACCTTTCTTTTTTTCTTACTTTGAAACATGCATCATTCAATATAGAACTGGTTTTATCTTTTAGAAAGCTTTTCCATTATGAGTTTAACACTGCAGTGCCAAATGAGTGTCTGATCTGATCAGATGATTTAATCTACCAATTCTAAATTAATGCAAAAAGAATGAATTAGGATGGTAATATTTATAAACAGCTACATGCAAGAGGAACTCACAATTTGATAATATGTGCAACTTTTTGCTGGGAAGATTGGCCACATATGGAACTTCAATAGCTTCTCAAATGAATCCCATATTTATGTAGTTTTCAGTTATTAAAACCAAATTATTTTGTTATTGTTAATTAGATGTGATTGTAGCTCTTAACTTCCATTCAAAACATGGCAATTGGATAAAACTATTAAAGAGCGAGAAACAAGATGTAGGAAATCTGGAATAAAAACAGAAAATGCTGGGAACAGATAACAGGTCAAGTTGAATCTGATTATTCAGCGGAAATAGCGTCTCCTGTGCTCTGATAAGTAGGGTACACGGTATCCAGGCCAGGAGGACGTTGCGATTAATTATCTTGTGGCTATTGAGTGCAGAATGGGAAATCTCACTCTAAATCAAGAAAGGAAATATCGATGTTCTGCAACCTTTATGATTACTTTTCTTAGTTCTCTGAATAACATAGATCTTCCTCCTATAGGGTCGCAGTGGACAACCTGGTACCAGAGGATCCCTTGGGCCCCCTGGATTCCAAGGCCAAAAGGTGAATGCAAATAGTTAATATGTGGAAGACAAAATATCTCTGGAAACTTTGGGTATTTGTTGAACAGAATAATTTACAGTTATAAATCTATATAATAGGCAGTGTTGGCTAAAGAGATTGAAGCAAGTTAGTCAATAGTCTCTAATGCTATTGGCTAAATAAAGGAGAGTATAAAAAGATACAATTGTAGAACATTTAAATTAAAATATTTAAACAATTTCATGATCTCTGAATTTTTTGATATTAAATTTGAATGAATATTTTAAATTTTTGTTCTCAACTTAAGTATATACATTAAGATAAAATTTGCAAATAGAATACTAATGAAAGAAGAAAGTTAGTATTGATTACTTTATAGCCAGATTGTTTGGAGTCAGGATAGAATTGTGCTTCCTCCTCAGTTTTATTTCCTGCTAATCTTTGAGTGTTTTAGCAAACAGAAAATCCTTTCACAGAAACTAAAGGATCCAGCCTTTATTTTCATCATTCTCTTGTCATATTTTCCATCCAATGCCTGCATAACTTTAAGCAACACTATTATAACTTCCTCATTCTGTAAGGAGAGTCATCAAAGTTCTCCAGTCTCTGCATATAATGGAAGGCTTGTAAATGTTTTGTTCTCTCTCCAAAACCTTGGCACCTATGCAAAGTTGCCTCAATAGGGGCATCGGCCTTCACTGAGCCCAAACCACCAGCTTCAAAGGTTCAGCATAACATGTTTGCTTTCTCACTTTATATTTTACTTATGATCCCACCCACAATGTTAAGAACCTTTTTTAGCCTATCTTGCCACCCTCAAATATTACACATCAATGTCCAGAAGACCCAAAAGCTGATTGTGGACTTCAGGAAGGGTAAGATGAGGGAACACAATCCTTATAGAGGGATCAGAAGTGAAGAGAGTGAGTCCTGGGTGTCAAGATCTCTGCGGATATAACCTGGTCCCAACGTATCGATGCCACATAGGAGATTGGTGAGTAACATCAGAGCTCATGGCATTGGGGGCAGGGTTTCAACATGGATAGAAGACTGGTTGGCAGATAGAAAGCAAAGGGTAGCAGTGAATGGGTGTTTCTTGGACTGGCTGGAGGTGACTAGTGGGGTACCACAGGGCTCTGTATTGGGACCACAGCTCTTTATGATTTATGTCAACGATTTAGTTGAGGGCATTGATAACTATATCAGCAAGTTTGCTGATGATACTAAACTGGGTGGCAGTGTGACATGCGAAGAGGACGTTAGGAGAATACAGGGAGACTTGGATAGGCTGGGTGAGTGGGCAGATACTTGGCAGATGTCATTCAATGTGAATAAATGTGAAGTTATCCACTTTGGAAGCAGGAACAAGAGGGCAGAGTATTGTCTGAACGGTGTAGAGTTAGGTAAGGGAGAAATGCAAAGAGACCTAGGAGTCCTAGTTCATCAGTCAATGAAGGTGAATGAGCAAGTGCAACAGGCAGTGAAGAGGGCAAATGGAATGTTGGCCTTTATTACAAGGGGAATTGAGTACAAGAGCAAGGATGTCCTTTTGCATTTGTACAGGGCCCTGGTGAGACCACACCTGGAATATTGTGTACAGTTTTGGTCTCCAGGTTTAAGGAAGGACATTCTGGCAATTGAGGAAGTGCAGCGTAGATTCACTAGGTTGATTCCTGGGATGGCAGGGCTGTCTTACGCAGAGAGATTGGAGAGATTGGGCTTGTACACGCTGGAATTGAGGAGATTGAGAGGGGATCTGATTGAAACATTTAAGATAATTAAAGGATTTGATAGGATTGAGGCAGGGAATATGTTCCAGATGTTGGGAGAGTCCAGTACCAGAGGGCATGGATTGAGAACAAGAGGTCAGTTATTTAAAACAGAGTTGAGGAAAAACTTCTTCTCCCAGAGAGTTGTGGAGGTGTGGAATGCACTGCCTCGGAAGACAGTGGAGGCCAATTCTCTGGATGCTTTCAAGAAGGAGCTAGATAGATATCTGATGGATAGGGGAATCAAGGTATATGGGGACAAGGCAGGGACTGGGTATTGATAGTGAATGATCAGCCATGATCTCAGAATGGCGGTGCAGACTCGAGGGGCCGAATGGTCTACTTCTGCACCTATTGTCTATTGTCTGCTATAAAGAAGGCTATACAGCAGCTATATTTCATTTGGAATTTGAGGAGATTCAGTTTGTTGCATAAAACATTCGAAAACTTCTATAGATTTACCATGGACAGCATACTGACAGGCTGCATTACTGTCTGGTATGGGTGACTACCGCACAGGATCTAAAGAAGTTACAGAAAGTTGTAAAATTCATCAGCTCTATCTTGCGTACTAGCCTTCATACTACCCAGGACATCTTCAATGAGCTGTGCCTCAGAAAGGCGACACCCATCATTAAAGACCCCCATCACTCAGGGCATGGCCTCTTCTCATTGTTACCAACAGGAAGGAAGTCACAGAAACCAGAAGTCACACACTCAGTGATTCAGGAACCAGTTCTTCCCCTCCAATTCCTAAATGGACATTTAAAATGTGAACTCCACCTCACTTTTTTTTTTGCTGTTTTTCTACTATTTTTAATTTAACTATTTGGTATACATATATATGTACTTACTGTGATTGATTTACATATTTAATTTTTCCTATATTATTATGTATTGCATTGTTCTTCTGTCACTAAGTTAACAAATTTTACAACACATGCCAGTGATATTAAATCTGATTCTGATCATACATCCCTTTCTAAAATTGTGCAATTTGTTTCAAAATGCTTTAAAAACAATTATAATTGATCCTCATGGCATTATCTATAAACCTCTCAAAGCATTTCATCACAGTAGCACTCACATCTACTGTGATGAAATGTTTTGAGAGGTTGGTCATGGCTACAATTAACTGCTGCCTCAGTAACTGGACTTCTATAATTAGCCTGTTGCCACAATAGGTCGACAGTGGATGCAGCCTCACTTGCTCTCCACATGGCTCTGGATGTTCTAAACAGTTGTAATACGGGCAACAGGCTGCTGCTTATTGACTACAACTCAGTGTGCAACACAATCACACCATCAGTTCTAATCAATATACTCCGAAACCTGGGCCCCTGTACCTCCCTCTGCAAATGGATCTTTGACTTCCTCATTGAGAGACCACAGTCTGTGCAGATCGGAAATAATTTCCCTTCCTCATTCATAATCAATACTGGCACAATGCAAGAATGCATGCTTAGCTCACTGCTTTACTTTATCTATACCCACAATTGGATGGTTATGCGTAACTCAAACGCCATCTATAAATTTGCAATGATACAACAATTGTTGGCAGAACTTCAAATGGTGATGAGGAGGCATACAGGAATGAGATAAATTGGCTGGTTGAGTGGTGTCACAGCAACAGCCTTGTGCTCAATTTCAATAAGACCAAGGAATTAATTGTGGACTTCAGGAAGGGGAAGTCAGGGAAACATCGAGGATCAGAAGTGGAAAGGGTGAGCAGTTTCATGTTCCTCGATGTCCACATATCCGAAGACCTATCCTGGGCCAGCATATCGATGCATTTCCAAAGAAGGCATGACAGGGGTTTGAGGAGAATTCGTATGTCACCAAAGACACTGTAAATTTCTACAGATGTACCATGGAGAACATACTAACTGGTTGCATCACCATTCATCTGGTATGGAGGGGCCACTACACAGGATTGGAAAAACAACTGCAGGAAATTGTAAACACAGCCAGTTCCATCATGGGTACTCGCCTTCCCAGCATTCAGGACACCTTCAAACGGTGATACTTCAAAAGGGTAGCATTCATAATTAAGGACCCCTATCATGGTGGACATACACTCTTCTCATTGCTACCACCAAGGAAGAGGTACAGGAGCCTAAATACACAGTCAACATTTCAGGAGCAGCCATGAGATTTATGAGTGGACAGTGAACCCATGAACACTACCTCAATATTTTCCCCTCTCTTTTTGAACTACTTGTTTAACTTAACTTTCTTTATTTATATATACTTGGAGAAATTTTAGTTTTATAATTATGTATTTTAATGTACAGAAAAAAATTTCATGACATATGCCAATGATATTAAACCTGATTCTGATTGAAGGCAGGAGGAGTCAAAATGAAAGTGAAAAAAAATCACATAGTTTCTTCTGTCTAAGCATTTGTAAATTCTGATTTCAGTAATCAGGAATTCTGTCTGTTGCTATTTTTTTACATCAAAGTCTTTAAAATAATGGAAATGAACAAGATTGGATTATAGTAAATTTCAGAATGGTGTTTCACCCATTTTCTGATTTGAGTAATAATTAATATTAGCATGTGTTTAATCTTTGTCACATTGCTAATATTAGGGGTCCTGTTTTTCCCTATTTTTCAGGGAACTAATGGAATTCCTGGTCTCCCTGGAAGAAAAGGAGAGATTGGATTGTCAGGACCTCAGGTTAGTAAGAGTAATGTCAATAATTTATTGAATTATGTAACAGATTTGAACTTTCATGAGCCCTTTGCTAAGAATTTGATCTTTATGGAGAGCGTTGCTGAGAATTTTGCCACCAAGCTTGCTTAACTATGAAAATCAGACCAGAATTTCTTGAGCTTTTACTAAGTTCACATTTTTCTACTTTCCTTTTCCCATTTTCCAAAGAGACAGCATAAAATAGAGTATGAGTGCATTCTTGCATTCTGTTTAATGCTGTAGAATGGACAAGCCAATGGCCCTTAAAAATCTAAATAGTAAAGATGGCAGGGAATGGCACCTGGAAAAGCCCTTTCACAACCTCACAACATCCTAATGCTCTTTCTTCCCAATAAACTTCATGAATCATAGATGACATTAAATCTGCATACTGTAAGGTTCAACAAAAGCCAATGAGATGCATTGTTCTATCTTTACCTATTCTGTCACAAATAATGATAATCAATAAAATACTGGATTGATGGAAATCCCCTAAATATTCACTTATATGATTCAGGAGAGGAAATCTATCGTGCCCAAATTAACTTTCCTCCAATTTGAGATCCTCCAATGTGTTTGATCCTTAGTACTCCAGGGATGAGTGATAGATTAATGCTCACTTTTTTGTTGGGCTGTAAAAGGAATAAATAACAAAATAAAAGCGGTAACGAGAGATATATCTGCAAATAAAAAAATCTTCACATTTGTGAATGTTAAGTTTCATGTTCACCAAAGATCCATACTGGTCCCTCCAAAGTTTTATCCAGATGTTGCCTCTCTGGCTAGATCATAGAAACATGAAACAAGAATCCAAATCTAACAAATAGTTCTATACTGAACAATTCTAGCACACTCCTAGTGAGCACCCATATTCACTATCTGCAAAGTTGAGTTGATCCTAAATTTCTCTTCCTGTACTTAGATTCAAATTGTCCTACTCACCCTTTATCCCCATGTTTTTTGACTAGGTTGGTTCACAGTTAAACACTGACTTGGCTTTAATTTCATACACTTTTTGTAAATTCCTATCATGATCTTGTCCCCTGTTTATTCTTGTAACTTTATGAAATGCTGGAATCCCCTGAGATATCTCCAATCCTCCAATTCTGGCCTTGTCAAATTTAGTTGCTTTTCCATTGACCATCATGCCTTCAGCTGTTAAGCTTAAAACAAAGATTGGAATTCCCTATTTAAAACCTCCCACAATCTCTTTCTCTTTTGTTCTTTGAAGCACTACAAAAAAAAACTTTTGGAGTGTTTTAGGCCATTTGACCTAAAAGTTCCTGAATTTTTTCAAAGGCACCAAATCGGAATCAGTTTACATTTTATAGCTTAGATATTTTTCACTGGCTGTGAACTAGTTACTGTATAAGTACTCCAAAGTTTTGCACGGTGCTAAATGTAACATCAGTGTTGTTTGCTTTAGATGCAGGTAGTGAGTTTTATAATATACAGTGGGACTGAGTGTTCCTAAAGACATTTTGGTCTCAGATTAAATGATAAGTTTCTGCATTCTTCCATTCCAAATCCATATAAAGTCATAGCTCATGAAATTGTTTCAACTTTATCTTTTTTGCCTACAATCTCACACTGAATCCTTCTCACTATTATTGAACAGTCAAGAGAAACATACTATTCAGAACGATACACATTGGATTTTACCCCATTGCCTCATCTTTTACAAGAAGCTGATGGGCAAGGCCCTCTAACTTGATGCTCTTGTATTATTGGCTCATCAGAACAGAAGAAATAGGAGCAGAAGCAGGCCCTCTGGTCCATTGAGCCTGCTTCACCATTTAATACGATCATGGGTGGTCTGGACATGGACTCATCTCCACCTACCTACTTCTTCCCCATAACCCTTAGTTCCCCTACTATGCAAACTTCCATCCAACCTTGTCTTAAAAATATATTTACTGCTTTATTGGGCAGAGAATTCCACAGATTCACCACTCTCTTGGAAAAACAGGTCCTCCTCAACTCTGTTCTAAATCTCCCCTGAATCTTGAGGCTATGTTCCCTAGTGTTAGTCTCACCTGTCACTGGAAATAACTTTCCTGCCTCTATCTTATATGTTTCTACAAGATCTCCTCTCATTCTTCTGAATTCCAGCAAGCACATTCCCAGATGACTCAATCTGTCCTCATACTCAAACCCCCCCATTTCTGGAATCAACCTGGTGAACCTCCTCTGCACTGCCTCCAAAGCCAGTATATTCTTCCTCAAGTATGGGGACCTGAGCTTCACTCAGTACTCCCGGTGCAGCCTCACCAGTACCCTGTACAGTTGCAGCATAACCTTCCTGCTCAAAATACAATCCCTCTAGCAATGAGGGCTATCATTCCATTTCCCTTCTTGATAGACTGTTGCAGCTGTAAACCAACCTTTTGTGATTCCTGCACAAGCACTCCCGAATCCCTCTGCACAGCAGCATGCAGCAGTTTTTTACCACTTAAATAATAATCTGCTCTTCCATTATTCTTTCCAAAGTGGATGATCTTGCATTTACCAACATCGTACGCCATCTGCCAAACCCACGCCCATTCACTTAACCCACCTAAGTCACGGCAGACTCTCCGTATCTTCTGCACAATTTGCTTTCCCACTCGAATATGCCCATACATGCTTTATTTTTAATATTACTTTGATTTGTGTTTCAGGGCTCAATTGGAGATAAAGGCTTCAGAGGTCACAAAGGAAGTGATGGATTCAAAGGGCAAAAGGTTTGTGAATAATCTCTTATTCTGTGTTTCATCTTTCAGTGCATAATAAAATGGAACTTGTTGCAATGGCAAATGGAAATCTGAGTACAGGCAGTTGCCATCTTTTGAGGGTAATAGGTGTATGTAGTTCTTACCCATTGTCCTCTGCATGCATTTTTTAAAATCTTACTTTCTCCAAGGTAAATTATAACAAAGATCAGGCAGCTCCCTTAACCTTTTTATCTTTCCAGTTTCAGGTACACACACACACAAACACACTCCTACAATTTTGACATTTCAGAACAACCACCACCGCTGTCAGGAATGACATTCAAATGGAACCAATACTAATTGTAGCTGTAAGATAATGTTTAATTTGTCCAGCCACAGGTGTCTCACTAAAGGTTAATTTAGTGTTATCTGAATAGACTTGAGACTTCAACAATGAAAACAGGAAATGTCGGATGTACTTAATGACATTCTCCCTACTCCCCCCTCCCTGCAGCTTAACAGTCACCCTTTGTCTTCCCAGTTCTGATGAAGAGTCTTTAATTTGAAATATTAACTCTGTTTCAGTTTGCTCGTCTGCAGACTGACCTGCTAAGTATTTCCAGAATTAGCAATTTTCAAAAACATAGAAAACATACAGTACAATACAGGCCCTTTGGCCTACAAAGCTGTGACGAACATGTCCCTACATTAGAACTGCCTAGGCTTTATGCATAGCCCTCTATCATTCTAAGCTCCATGCAGCCATCCAGGTGTCTCTTCAAAGTCCCTATCATTTCGAACTCCACCACCGTCGCCGGGAGCCCACTCCATGCACTCACCACTCTCTGTGTAAAGAAACTTTCCCCTGACATCTCCTCTGTACCTACTTCCAAGCTCCTTAAAACTATGCCCTCTCATGCTAATCATTTCAGCCCTGGGGAAAAGCCTCTGACTATCCACACGATCAGTACCTCTCATTATCTTGTACATCTCTAACAAGTCACCTCTCATCCTCCGTTGCTTCAAGGAGAAAAGGCCGAGTTCATTCAACTTATTCTCATAAGGCATGCTTTCCGATCCAGGCAATATCTTTGTAAATCTTCTCTGCACCCTTTCTATGGTTTCTGCGACCTTCCTATAGTGAGACGACCAGAATTCAGCACAGTACTCCAAGTGGGGTCTGATCAGGGTCATCACCTCTCGGCTCTTAAACTCCATCCCATGATTAACGAAGGCCAATGCACTGTATGCCTTCTTAACCACACAGTCAACCTACGTAGCATCTTTGAGTGCCCTATGGACTCGGACCCCAAGATCCCTCTGATCCTCCACACTGCCAAGAGTCTTACCACTAATGCTATAATCTGCTATCATATCTAACCTACCAAAATGAACCACCTCACACTTATCTGGGTTGAACTCCATCTGTGACTTCATAGCCCAGTTTTGCATCCTATCAATGTCCTGTTGTAACCTCTGACACCCTTCCATACTATCCATAGCACCCCCAACCTTTGTGTCATCAGCAAATTTACTAACCCATCTCTCCACTTCCTCATCCAGGTCATTTATAAAAATCACTATGAGTAGGGGTCCCAGGACAGATCCCTGAGGCACACCACTGGTCAGCGGTCTCCATGCAGAATATGACCCATCTACAACCACTCTTTGCCTTCTGTGGGCAAGCCAGTTCTGGATCCACAAGGCAATATCACCATGCCTCCTTACTTTCTCAATAAGCCTTGCATGGGGTACCTTAACAAATGTTTTATTAAAATTCATATACACTACATCGACGGCTGTTCCTTACTAATATGATTAGTCACATTCTCAAAAAATTCAATCAGGCTCGTAAGGCACAACCTGCCTTTGACAAAGTCATGCCTGACTATTCCTAATCATATTATGCTTCTCCAAATGTTCATAAATCTCAGAATCTTCTCCGTCAACTTACCAACAACTGAAGTAAGACTCACTGGCCTATAATTTCCTGGGCAATCCTTACTCCCTTTCGTAAAGAAGAGAACAACATCCACAAATTTCTCCCGTCCTCATTGATGATGTAAAGGTCATTGCCAGAGGCTCAGCAATCTCCTCCCTTGCTTCCCACAGTATTGTGGGGTACATCTCATCCAGTCCCAGTGACTTAACCAACTTGATGCTTTCCTAAAGCTCCAGCACATTCTCTTTCTTAAAATCTATATTCCCAAGCTTTTCCATCCACTGCAAGTCATTCCTACAATTGCCAAGATCCTTTTCCATAAAGAATACTGAAGCAAAGTGTTCATTAAGTACCTCCGCTATTTTCTCCGGTTCCATACATACTTTTCCATTGTCACACTTGATTGGTCCTATTGTTTCACGTCTTATCCTCTTACTCTTCACACACTTGTAGAATGCCTTGGGGTTTTTCTTTATCCTGTCCGCCAAGGCATTCTCATGGCCCCTTCTGGCTCTCCTAAATTCATTCTTAAGCTCCTTCCTGCTAGCCTTATAATCTTCTAGAATCTTATCATTACCTAGTTTTTTGAACCTTTTGTAAGCTCTTCTTTTCTTCTTTGTGCACCACTGATTTTGTACCCTACCATTCTTTCCACGTCTTATTGGAACGTATCTACTCAGAACCCCACGAAAATATCCCCTGAACATTTGCCACATTTCTTCGGTACATTCCCCTGAGAACATCTGTTTCCAATTTATGCTTTCAAGTTTCTGCCTGACAGCCTCATAGTTCTCTTACTCCAATTAAGCGTTTCTAACTTGTCTGTTTCTATCCCTCTCCAATGCTATGGTAAAGGAGATAGAATTATGATCACTATCTCCAAAATGCTCTCCCATTGAGAGACCTGACACCTGACCAGGTTTATTTCCCAATACCAAATCAAGTACAGCCTCTCCTCTTGTAGGCTTACCTACATATTGTGTCAAGAAACCTGCCTGAACACACCGAACGAACTCCACCCGATCCAAACCCCTCACTCTAGGGAGATGCCAATCAATATTTGGGAAATTAAGATCTCCCACCACAACAACACTGTTATTATTACTCCTTTCCAGAATCTGTCTCCCTGTCTGCTCCTTGATGTACCTGTTACAATTGGGTGGTCTGTAAAAAAACACCCAGTAGAGTTATTGGGTCTCTGTAATGGCCACAACATCATAGCTTCAAATGCTGATCCATGCTCTAAGCTCATCCACTTTATTCATGATACTCATCGCACTAAAACAGATACATCTTAAACCATCAGAGTGACCGCGTCTCTTCTCTATCACCTGCCTATCTTCCCTTTCACAATGTCTCCAAACTTTCTCTATTTGTGAGCCAACCTCCCTTTCCTCCTTCACTTCAGTTCATTTCCCACCCCTAGCAATTCTAGTTTAAACTCTCACCAATAGCCTTTGCAAAACTCCCCGCAAGGATATTGGTCCCCCTCAGATTCAAGTGCAACCTGTCTTTATTCTACAGGTCACACGTGCCCCAGAAAAGGTCCTAATGATCCAGAAATCTGAATCCCTGCCCCCTGCACCAATCCCTCAGCCACTCATTTATCCTTCACCTCACTCTATTCCTATACTCACTGTCACGTGGCACAGGTTCCCAACTCCTGTAGTCTTTTTTTCAGGACCTCCTCCCTTTTCCAACCTATGTAGTTGGTACCAATATGTACCATGACCTCTGGCTGTTGTCCTTCCCACTTCAGGATATCTTGGACATGATCAGAAATATCTCGGACCTGGCACGTGGAAAGCAAACTATCATCCACGGTTCTTTCCTGCGTCCACAGAATCGCCTGTTTGACCCCCTATCACTGCTGCCATCCTTTTCCTTTCCAACCCATCTGAGCCACAGGGCCAGACTCTGTGCCAGAGGTGTGACCATTGTTGCTTCCCCCAGGTAGGCCATCACCCACAACAGTACTCAAGCAGGAATACTTATTGTTAAGGGAGACAGCCACTGGGGTACTCTCTAGTACCTGCTTCTTGCCCTTCCCTCTCCTGACTGTTATGCACTTCTCTGTCTCATGTGGTCCTGGGGTGACTACCTGCCTATAGCTCCTCTCTATCAGCTCCTCACTCTCCCTGACCAGACGATAGTCATCAAGCTGCAGCTCCAGTTCCCTAACACAGTCTCTAAGGGGCTTTTGTTTTAGATTTTCAATATTGTTAGCTTAAAAAATCATGGATTTAAATTTTAATTGGTAAGTATGTGTAAAGTCTCAAACAGTTCACCTTGCCATACAGAGAAGCAAATGTTATAACTAGTCTTAGTGGAACAATGTTTTACATGTGCAAAGTGGAACTCAACAGTAGTACTGTCAGGAGTCATGTATAGTGCACATGCATTACTAGTGTCTGCCATGAAATGCTTCATTCCAATTCTTAGTTATTGCTCATGGAATGATCTCTTTCCTGAACTTAGTTGTTTCCCTAAATTTATTACGACCATGTGTCTTGTAATATAAAAATACCTTGTTTATAGAATACCTTTCAGCTAATATTGTTCACATTTCTTTGAATATTTGAACTCATAATCCAGACTGAAACATCAGTGTGGTGCTGAAAAAAAACTGAAGGTACCAAATTTGGATAATTTTACACTTTACGTACACATTTTTCAGTGGCTGTGAGGCAGTTATGAATATTCTGAAGTTGTGAGCTGGGAATTCAATACAATTTCAATAGTTACAATGAAATCATCTACTTCAGTATTTTAAGTCTGATAATGCTTCCATTGAATTACATTTCTACCATGGGAGGCATCATGGAATGTTCAGCTTTGCGGAGACAAAATAATTCACAAGGATGATCTAAAGTTTCTGTGAATAGATAATCCAGACATCCAAAAATAATGTTATGAGGATTAACTCTCCCAGTACACAAATATCCCAACTATAGGTAAAGCAAATATGCCTGTGACTGTCTGATGTGCTAAGGGACAAAATTAGTTTGATCTGCAAGCTTCCTTGAAATTAGTCACAAAGGTGTTAAATAGCTTGGCCAATGTTGTTTCATTTGATGTAGGCCAGCTATCATTTCTCCAATGTCTTACATACAGATGATGCATACAAGAACATCTTATGGTTACATCAGTTTGCAAACCATATAATTTGAGAAGGCAGCCCCTTACTGTGTGCTAGTAGCCTTTGTTCTTTAGACAGTACTGTTAGTTTAAAAAGTTGTCCTTTTAATTCAAACTGATTACTGCTTGCAAATTACTTTAAATATTGAAGACTGGTTCTCATTCAGATTAATGCCAGATAATTTCATAGTTTCATAATTCCTGAATTCCTACCATCAAGCTTTGTTTTCTATTTACCGCTTATAGCCCTTTAGTCCAAGTTGTACCAGTTCAGTTAAAGTTAATGGATTAGAAAATGGCACTCCACAGAATAAATAAGGTTAAGCTATGAAACAGGTCAAAGACAATCCATTCAAGATGGGTTCTGTTTGTCATTTCCAATAACTGGATTGAAAATAGACTTCAGGGGGGGATCATTAACTATTGGTAGTTCTTACCTTCAAATGGTAAAAAGACTTTACTTGATTAAGTAATAGTGATTTTTATCATTCAGAGACATACACTACAGAAGGTGGTAATAGTATGTAGAATTAAGTGATGTTAAATATGACATTATAACTCACATGGAAATTGTGTTCAGGGTGAAGATGGACCAAAGGGCCAGAAAGGAGAGTTTGGAAGAACTGGAGTTCGTGGACTACAGGTTAATCTGATTTTACCTTGCCACTGTTAAATTTTTGAGATTTACTGAGATTTTGTTTTGTTAAACTTAGAGCCAGCGTCAATCAGATGTTTGGTATATCATCAGTATCAGGAAAATACCAAAGAAGTTCTTCGGTCTCTTGGAAGTACAGAATTAGGAAAGTGTTTTCCATCAGCCAAGGACATAGTTCATGCGTAGTATTTAGTGGGTCTCATTTGAGGATTGTGAACAGTTTGACTGTTTCTGCAAATGAAAGATATCTGCAGTATGTTTATTTATTGGATGTGACCAAATTTTGCTGACAGAAAATAATTTCCTCTTTAATATAAGTACTGTGTGCTTCCAGGAGAGGAGAAGAATAATTAAAGTAAAGGGGCTTTGGGAGAGATATCCTAAACAAACTGGCTGCTCTAAACTGGATTGTGTCAAGCTACTTTTAGACCAGTTTGAAATATAGAACTGCATTCCAAATCCAAAATCACCTGAAGCTAGGTAGCTAATCACCAGTACTCACACAATGCTTATGTTGGCTCAATGCTGTAGCTGGTCTTCAAGCCATTATTGACATGACCATTGAAGTATACATGAGGATAGACCTTCCACTCAACATCCATAAGACCAAAATCCTATACAAACCTACTCTTAGTTCACCACCTTTCCCTTCCAAAAACAAAGGTTCACACTGAGACCCTAGAAAATGTTGAACATTCTAGGTAAAGGAAAATTGAAGAAAAAATTAATCAAACCCTAACTGTAACCTTCACTATCAATACAACCTTTGATCAGTTCAGGAAAAGGGTACTTGAAGACCTCAGGCCTTGCACAAAACTCATTCTCTATGTTCCTTGCCCTACTGCATAGCTCTAAGATCTAGAATCCCTTCAGCAGTCACCTTAAAGCACCGGAGAAAATTCCAACTATGTAGTCTCTGCAAACTCCTCCAAGTTCATTGGAAGAATAGTGAACCAATACAGGTAACCCCCATTTTTCGAAAGTTTGCTTTACGACACCTCGCTGTTACGAAAGACCAACATTAGTTACCCTATTTTTGCTAACAGAAGGTGTTTTCACTATTATGAGAAAAGGCAACGCCCAATAAAAGGCAGCGTGTGCTGAGCAGCTAAGCTCCTCCCCCGGAACTGCATTCTAGCTGCCATTGCTTAAACATGTGCCTGTGAGCATCTGTGCTTTATGTCGATTTATTTTGTGAATCTGTTAGCAAGATGAGTTCTAAGGTATTGGAAAAGCCTAAAAGAGCATGTAAGGGTGTTACAAGGGCATAAAATTAGACATAATTAAGTATTTTGATTGTGGTGAAGTAAGTAAAGACATAGTGAGTTTGGCTAAGAAGGCTGGTTTTGTGGAAGTTGACGAAGATGATGTTGAAGAGGTTTTGGCATCCCATGACCAAGAACTGATAGATGAAGAACTGATGCAATTGGAAGAGGAATGGATTACAGTCGAAACCAAACGCAGTGAAATCGTCCAGGAGCTGAACGTGAAGCAATTGCATGAGATTTTCGCTGCGATTGACAATGCTGCAATGATTGCAGAAAAGTATGACTTTAATTTTGAAAGGGTACATAGATTTAGGGCATCTTTGTAGGATGGTTTGAGTGCTTACAAAGAACGGTATGTTAGAAAAATGTGCGAGGCTAAACAGTCAAGCATACTGTCTTTTCTCAAGCCTTCCACATCAGCCACAGCAGATGACGAACCTCGACCTTTGACATCGAGGCAGGCAGACATAGAAGAAGATGACCTGCCTGCCCTGATGGAAGCAGACAACGATGAGATGACACCCCAGTCTCCTCTACCTCTCACCACCCCAACCTCCGACGACTCAGCCTAATACACCATTATCAGTGTGCTCGCTGTCTTTCCAATTCCGGTAAATGATACTACACTGTAAATACATTATTAAAAACACAAAATGCTGGCAGAACTCAGCAGGCCAGACAACATCTATGGGCTGAAACACTTCATCAGGAGTGAAGTAACATGGGATGGTCAAGGGGGGGGATAAGAAGTGGGGGGAGGGTTAAAGTAGAGAGCTGAGAAGTGATAGGCTGGAGGGAAATGGACTAGGGGGAAGGTGGAGAATTATGGGAAATAAAAGAGAAAGAAAGATAGGGCTGGGGGGCGAGATTATAGTGAGGGGGGGGGGAAGAGAGAGAAAGAGAACCAGACTGAAATAATAGATAGGGATGGGAGTAAGGGGGGGTCAGGGGTATCAACGGAGGTCAGTTAGTTGGATGTTCATGCTGGCAGGAAGGCGGCTACCTAGGCGGGAGAAAAGGTATTGCTCCATCGACCTGCGCGCGGCCTCATCTTGACGGTAGAGGAGGACATGGACATGGACAGACAACGTATAATCCTCCGTAACTTCTGTCACCTCCTACGTGATCTCATCACCAGCCACATCTTCCCCTCTCCCCCATTCTTGGCTTTCCTCAAGGATCGCTCCCTATGCAGCTCCCTTGTCCATTCATCCCCCCCCCATCCCTCCCCACCGACCAACCTCCGGGCACATCCCTGCAAATAGAAGAAATGCTACACCTGCTTCCACACTTCTTCCCTCACCACCATCCCAGGCCCCCGATAGTCCTTTCAGGTGAGGCACCACTTCACCTGTGATTCAACTGGGGTGATATACTGTATCTGGAGCTCCCAATGTGGCCATATATACTTTGGGGAGACCCGCCGCAGACTGGGAGACCGTTTCGCCAAACACCGGCACTCAGTCCTCCAGCAGTGGCGGGATCTCCCTGTGGCCACACACTTCAATTCCACAGACCACTCCCACTCCGACATGTCTGTCCATGGCCTCCTCTACCATCAAGATGAGGCCACACGCAGGTCGATGGAGCAATACCTTATCTCCCGCCTGGGTAGCCGCCTTCCTGCCGGCATGAACATCCAACTAACTGACCTCCGTTGATACCCCTGCCCCCCCTACCCCCATCCCTATCTATTAATTCAGTCTGGTTTTCTTTCTCTCTCTCCCCCCCCCCAATATAATCACCCCCTGCCCTACCTTTCTTTCTTTTTTATTTCCCATAATTCTCCACCTTCCCCCTAGCCCATTTCCCTCCAACCTATCACTTCCTAGCTCTCTACTTCATCCCCCCTCCCACTTCTTATCCCCCCTCGACCATCCCATGTTACTTCACTCCTGATGAAGGGTTTTGGCCCGAAACATCGTCACTACCTCCTCCCATAGATGCTGTCTGGCCTGCTGAGTTCTGCCAGCATTTTGTGTTTTTATTTATAGGCTGTGTATTTTTACATGTTATTTGGTATGATTTGGCAGCTTCATAGCTTAAAGGTTACTGGAGAGAGTGTTTCTGCTGAGAGCACTTGTGTGAGATTTTCGCTAGAGTGGACAATGCTGCAATGATTGTAGAAAAGTATTTCTACTTTATATAGGCTTTGTATTTATCGTATCATTCCTGCTTTTACTACATGTTACTGTTATTTTAAGTTTTATGTGTTATTTGGCATGATTTGGTAGGTTATTATTTGGGTCTGCAAATGTTCAGAAATTTTTCCCATATAAATAAATGGTAATTGCTTCTTCACTTTACTACATTCCGGCTTACGAACCGTTTCATAGGAATGCTCTACTTTTGGATGGTGGAGGAAACCTATATTGGTATCCACTCCCAGGTCAACAGTGAGGTCCAAGTTAAATTCTATCAGCTACATTGGACAAGTCAGATTATTCACAGTCTGAACACTAGACTCCTGGAATGTAACATTCCAAATGTAGTAAAGGCTTACAAAAAAGCTGGATGAACTCAGCAGGTTGGGCAACATCTGTTGAAAGAAGCAGTAAAGGCTGCAATTAAACCTCCTTGAAGAGATACAAACACCCACTTACTCTTGGGAGATCTCTGGTACATAATCACTTCAAGAGGATAAGGAGCATTTGTGTTTGCATTGAGAATCTTCTGGTTTTGTATTGGAAGCACACTGTAACCCAGAGTACGGCATGGAAGGAACATAGTATTTCAGAAATTGCACACTCAAGTGCCCAGTCAAGCATCATCTGTCCCATTTCTGGATAAGTTTGTGGTTCCCATGTTGGCTCCTGTCTCTCCTCAAACCCACAAAACAAAAGTGGATGCAAATAATCCTCGATACTGAAAGACTGTTTAAGAAGGAGGAGACTGAAGAACTTAAGAAAAGTTGTGGAGGCTGTGACTGTACACAGTGCATAACTTGAGTTTAACTGAAAAGGAAATCTATCACAAAGATGAACTTCATTATGATTTTCTATCCAGCAACCAAGAAGTGAGAGATGCTCTTGCTTTTTGTATTAATTTTTTTTCCTGTTATGTCAAAACGTATGTTTATTTTGGTTCAATTCATGCAAATGTGTTACAATTAGGGGTTTAGAGATGACGCACGTGCACTCTATTTCATATTACACAGGGCATGGATGGGATTGATATGGTTGGAAATCCTGGACCAAACGGACGAAAGGTGAGAAAACAAAATGCCAGAAACCAAGCAAATGTTTTATTTTGCTTTCAGTACAAAATTCCATGGTATATGCATACATATCTGATCATCTTCCTAAACCATTATTTTTGCATCAGTCTTTCAGTCATCACCCTTGGTGTCTGTGTAATCCCACTTCTTGAAATAGCGGATTGGGAAATTAAAGTGCACTAGTGGAATTGTATAAATGAAAGTTGTTTTCTTGTACTCTATCAGATTAATTTTAGTGAGCAGTAGATCACATTGATAATCATACACATTTAGAATTCTGTCAGCTGGCATAATACTTCTTTAAATATGTACAAGCACACTGCAAATATTAGTCCTAATAATGCAATCATCTGCAATGTGTTAGAAGTAATTTGGTTCAATCTGGTCTTCTTCATACATATTTATAATATGCACTAGTGAGTGTACTTATTGTCAATAATACTTCTGTAATATTAACTGATGCATAAATAAACATGATTGGAGAACCATTCCACAAAATACAAGGAGGGTATCTTAAACCCTTCTTCAACTGATGCTTCAGGCTTTTTTTGTGCATAGATATCCCAGAGTTACTTACACAAGGACTGCAATTTCCCCCTTTAAATCTGGACCATTATTTATAAAGAACATCTGAACAAAATAATGCATTTGTACATATCAAAAGTAATTATATACAGAGATTATATACATCACTATATTAAGTTCTCCAAATATGGGCAAGCTCCACAAATGTTGGCAATTTCCATCTGTGAATCTCGTCTTAAATAAAATGGCTGTTTTTGCATGAGCAGCCTTTGGGGTAATCAACCACGTGTCAGAATGTAAAGTGGACGTCTCTCTTGATTTCTGTTTTCATTCACTGCAGTGACTGACAAGTTTAGTGATACATTGCTGAATGAATTTTATTCCATCTGTGTAATCTGATGCTATTATAACAGCATCACATTGATAAGAGTATAACTAGTTGAACAATACAGTCTAATTTCTTCCCCTTTCTTATTGTTTAAGGGAGAACCTGGATTCCCTGGTTATCTTGGTCCTCAGGTACTTGTTGAAAACATTTATGTTTGTAAAAAGATGTACAGTGTATTTTTTTTAAATTTATAAAGGACATGAGAAAGTTATCTGTGTAAATTGTGTTCTGAATTTTCAGGGACCAGATGGTGACCCTGGAACTCCTGGTGAAAGAGGCCCTAAAGGATCAAGAGGACGCAGGGTATGTCAATTTGTTTGCTCCATGCTTTGAACCTTTTAGGTTTAGTCCCAAATTGTCTTATATAAGGGAGCTGGCAAATCTAACAAAATAAATGTTTTTAGAAATCCCTCTGAAATGTTAGATGGTGCATGAATTTCCCAATGCCTGATATTCTTTCATCTGCTCCCTCTATTCCCTCTAAATTGCTGTCCACCCAATTTACCCAATTGCTGATAGGTAAAACATATAAATGTCTTCCACATCTTCCAAATGCAACAGGCCATGCTTCTTTAAAGGAGTTGAGTTGTTGAAACATCTTGTGAAACATCAGGCTTGAGGAAAAATTTCTGACACTTACACTCCAGTTGCTGTTTATCAATAAAGTGTTGCGCCTTGTTAGAGAAGAATAACAAAATTTATATAGAAATATATCTTTTTTTATATATTAATATAAATATATTGCAATATGCTCTGACTGATGTTAGCCACTGTCAAAATTATTTCCTGGTTAAGGGCACCTCCCTCTGGTGCCCCTACTCCTTCCCTTTTTACCTTGGTCCACTTTCCTTTCACTATTGGATTCCTTCTGCTTCAAACATGCACCTTCTCCACCCATCATGTCACAGCTTCTCCCTTCATTCCCCCACCTACTACCTTCACCTTCACCTGGTTTTACCTTTCAACTTGTCAGCTTACACTCCTCTCCCCCTCCCCACCTTATTCTGGCTTCTACTCCCTCCCTTGATAGTCATGATCAAGGGTCTTGGCCCAAAATTGACTGTTTATTTCCATAGATGCTTCCTGATCTGTAGAGTTCCTCCAACATTTCTCTGCATCTCTTTCATTCCTGGATAAAGCAACCTTAAGAGCTTAAATGCTGTGAAAGTCATCAGAACACAAAATGATTGTGTGAAACTTGGAATATTGATCAAGAAAGAATAATGATTAGATATGTAACACTGATGGAAGCAGAGAGATTTTATAACAAAGAAGAATGCTTTTTGTTTTGATTGAATAAAGCTTAACATTTCTGTTTAAGGGGGACTCTGGTCAACCTGGTGAGCCTGGAAACCCAGGAGAAGGAGGAGCTCCAGGAACAAGGGTAAGGTACACATTTTGGGATAGAAAACTAGAAGCTTTGTTGCTAAGTTATTTCCAGTGACTGCATGTAAAATCATTCTCATGTATATTTTCCTTATATGCTTATTAATGCTCAGAATAAAAGAAGAACCACTCTCGTGCCATCACAGATGTCAAAGCAAAGCTAATTGATAATTTAAATACCAGAAGGTCCTAGAGACTTTTTTTGGCAGAATGAGATTTTCCATTCCTTATTTTAGGTGCCTAATCCACTAAATAGTAATATATATGTATTTAACTTTGGTTTTAATCAAACTTTTGGATAATTTTACAGATTTTCATTCTTCCAATTGATTCCACAAGCCAAGAGAAAAGGTGTTGCAAAAAATAATCTGCTGCTTTTGAAACCTATTTATAAAAAAATCAATGCCACTGATGCCTGTGTTTTTATATAGTAGAGACAGCTGCATTCGAAAGCTCTACTAATTGAATAGGAATAGTAAACATATAAATATATGTTTTTAGTCTGCTCCACCATGATTGGTTCAGTTTACCTCCCTTCAAGGAAATATCCTCACAAAGATCTTTTATCAAGACACAAGAGCGCTCACGACAGGAAATGCAATGGGCCAACATTCTGAAACATAATTTGGCTTGACACAGCTGAGATCACAATCTGGAGAATTTAGGACACTGTGTTTTCTTGGAGAATGAATGAAATGAATCTTCCTTGCAAGTTTATCAAATTTACAAATTGAACTCAACCACGTTATAGCAAAAATATGCAAAATGAATTTCCATTACATGATCACAGCTAAAAAGTCAAGGGGCAGATAATTCTGCATCTAACTTATTGAAGTTTGCTCTTAGCTGGATTGCTGTAGTTGCAATGATGACATGTTACCTCATTTATTAAACATATTAAGTGACCTGAACTTGTAGCTATTTGACTATATGTAAAGTTTTCTCTCTATGTGTTTGGAATTAATCAATAATCAAACATGTTGCTTTTGTATCCAAGAATTAATACACTACTCTTTTTTTCTATTTACGGTGAGGAAGATGATAGGTCAAATTTGCAGTCAATGGGATAAGTTAAAGTGTATAGGGAGTCGAAACTGAAAAGAATGATGAATACAGAACTGAAGGTATTATAGTTTAATGCACGCAGTATATGGAATAAGGTAGATAATCCTGTAGTCCAGATAGAGATTGGCAGGTATGACATGGGCATCACTGAGTCATGCCTGAAAGATCATAGTTGGAAGCTTAACATCAAAGGATATACATTGTTTTGAAAGGACTGGCAGGTGGGGGGGGGGTGCAGTGACTCTTGGTAAAAAAAAACAAAATTAAATCCTTACAAAGTGGTGAGATAAGATCAGAAGATGTAGAATCCTTGTGGGAAGAGTTAAGAAACTGGTAGGGTAAATGACCCCGATGGAAGTTATATACAAGCATCCAAACAGCAGCCAGGATGGGGGCTACAAATTACAAAGGGAGATAGAAAAAGTGTGTAAAAAGTGCAATGTTGCAATAGTCATAGAGGTTTTCAATATGCAGATGGATTGGGAAAATCAGGTTGGTGTTAGATCCCAAGAGAGGGAAATTGTAGAATGCCTATCCGATGTTTTTTTTTTAGAGCAGCTTGTGATTGAGCCCACTAGGGGAATTCTGGACTGGTTGTTATATAATGACCCAGATTTGATTAGAATCACCCTGCATTTTGAGAAGCTAAAATTGGATGCATTAGTGTTACAGTAGAACAAAGAGAATTACAGAGGCATGAGGGAGGAGCTGGCCAAAGTTGATTGGAAGAGGACACTAGCAGGGTTGATGACAAAACAGAAATTGTCAGATTTTCTGGGAGCAATTCAGAAGGTGCAGGAAAGATATATCCCAAAGTGGAAGAAGTATTTTAAAGGGAGAATGAGGCAATCATAGCAAAAACTATAGCAAAGATTAATGAGAAGGAAGAGGATTAGAAAGCTTTTAAAAACCAACAGAAAACAGCTAAAAAGCCATAAAAAGAGAAAAGCTGAAATATGAAGGTAAACTCACCAATAATATAAAAGAAGATACAAAACATTTTTATCAGTATAAGGGAGAAGTAAAGTAAAAGTACTCCCTTTTAGAGTAAAAGGGAGAAGAGAGTGGATAGCAACCACTGGAAATTAACGTGGAGAGGTAGTAATAGGAGACAATGAAATGGCAGGTAAAGTTAAGTATTTTGCACTTGTCTTTATTGTGGAAGACATTAGCAGAGTGCCAGAAATAAGAAAGTGTCAGGAGGCAGAAATGAGTGTCATTGCTATTACTAAAGAGAAGATACTTGGGAAGCTTAAAACCTTAAAAGTCTGATGGTAGATAATTCACCTGGACCAGATAAACTGCACCTCAGGATTCTAAAATAAGTAGTTGAGGAGATTATGGAAGCATTAGTAATGATCTTTCGAGAATCACCAGATTCTGGATTGGGTCTGGCGGACTGTAAAATTGCAAATGCCATTCCACTCTTCAAGAGGGTAGAGAGGCAGAGAAAAGAAATTATAGGACAGTTAGTCTGACCTCAGTGGTTGGGAAGATTTTGGATTTTTAAGGATGTGCTTTTGTGGTACTTGGAGGCACATGATAAAATAGGCTGAAGTCAGCATTGTTTCCTTAAGGGAAAATCTTGCTTGACAAATCTGTTGGAATTCTTTGAAGAAATAACAAGCAGGATAGACAAAGGAGAATCAATGGATGCTGTGAACTTGGATTATCAGATGGCCTGGACAAGGTGCCACATATGAAGCTGCTTATCAAGTTAAGACCCAATGGTACTGCAGGAAACATACTAGCATAGATAGAGCATTAGTGGATTGCAAGAAGCGAAGAGTGGGAATAAAGAGAACCTTTTCCAGTTTGCTCCCGGTGACCAATGGTATTCCACAGAGGACTGCTTCTTTTTATGTTGTATGTCAGTGATTTGGATAATAGAATTGATGGTTTTGTGGCCAGGTTTTCAGATGATACAAAGATAGGTGGAGGAGGTAGGTAGTTTTGAGGATGCAACGATGCTGCAGAATGACTTAGACAGATTAGGGAAATTGGCAATAAGTGGCAGATTGCATACAGTGACAGGAAGTGTGTGGTCATGCACAGTGGTAGAAGAAATAAAAGTATAGACTATTTTCTAAATGGAGAGAACATTCAAAATATGAAAAGCAAAGGGACTTGAGAGTCCTTATGCATGATTTCCTAAAGGTTAATTTTCAGGTTGAGTTTGCGGTGAGGAAGGCAAATGCAATGTGCATTTCTCATAATCTCATAATGCAATTCATTATGAGAGGACTAGAATATTAAAACAATGATATAATGTTGAGGCTTTATAAGAAGTATTGTGAGCACTTTGGGGCCCCTTATCTAAAAAGACTGTGCTGACGTTGGAAAGGGTTCAAAGGAGATTCATGCAAGTGATTCCAGGATTGGAAGCTTTATCATTTGAGAAGTGTTTGATGGCTCTGGGGCTGTACTCACTGAAATTCAGAAGTATGAGGGGGGATCTCAATGAAACCTATCAAATGTTGAAAGGCCTTGAGGGAGTGGATGTGGAGAGAACACTTTCTATGTTGGGAAGTCTAAGATGAGAGGACATTATATGGTCATGCACGTTGGCCTCAGACTAGAGGGACATCCATTTAGAATGGAGATGAAGAGGAATTTCTTTAGCCAGAAAGTGGTGAATCTGTTAAATTTGTTGCCACAGATGGCTGTGAAGGCCAAGTCATTAGGTATACTGAAGGCACATTTAAAATTGTTGATTGGTCAAGGCATGAAGATTTACGGGGAGAAGGCATGAGAATTGAGCTGACAGGGAAATATATCAGTCCTGATAAAATGGTAACAGCTTACTCAATTGGCCAAATGGCATAATTCTGGTACTATGTCTTATGGTCTTATGGTCAGGTGGTGGGTCCTCTCTCCCTACCAAGGAGAAAATTCTTCCATCTAACAAAGGACTTAAACACAGTTCACACAGCAAACATGAGGAAATCTGCAGATGCTGGAAATTCAAACAACAACACACACAAAATGCTGCCTAGCCTGCTGTGTTCTTCCAGCATTTTGTGTGTGTTGTTGTAAACACAGTTCATTTGTTTTCAGTATAACAAACTTAAATCCAACAAAAACCTTAAAGTACATTTAAAACTCAAAGGGTTTCTATTTTTAACATTTCCAAATTATAAACCATTTATGAAACACCAACTATTTCCATAATTTGCTAACTTTAATAGTTAAGCTGAAATAGTGACATTTATTGAGAAAGCTGCCTAAATGTAGAATAAAAGTGTTCCAAAGTACAGGTACAATTCTTATAAACTAAAACACACACATGTGAACACATTGTCTATTGCAGAAACCAAAGCGGGAGGAATGGATTCTTGTTCACCCCATGTTCCTTTCAGAGTTTCTTGATGTTCCTTTCCTCATTCCTAGGAAGCCTGAACTGCTTTTTGCATCTTATCATTTTTCTCCCATTTCACACACTTTTGATATTTCCTCAGATATTGTTAACACAAATGCTCTAAATGCATTTTTGGCGAGATAGACATAAGCTTAATGTTCACAGTTTACAAGTAACACTATAAAGCTAACTTCCTTGAATTCATAAACCTTGCAACTACAAATGCATTAGTTACTGATATGCTAAATTGTAGTACATCAGTTCTGCAAGCTTCCTTGAACTAAGCAATGTAAGGGTCAGCTTGTCTGTTTCAAACAACTCAAATTGAACAACATATTGTCTCATATTCTACTCTTGAGCCATAAGAAAGCATTTGTAATGACCAACATCTGCTTATACACAGAAATAACATTTTCTAAATACAAACCTTATTTACAAAGCTAAGTTTTAACTTCAAGCTGATCAATGCTTTCCATTTACATTTCAAGAACTGAACTGAAGACTGACTTCCATTTACAACTAGAAATTAACCAAACTGTTAGTTGGAAGTTTTCTTACATTTGTTTTTGAGCTTACAAGTGGCAGCTGTTGTGTTTGGAAAACAAGTTAGTAAACAACCAAGGAGTAAGCATATATCACGACTGATTACTATAAATTGTCCCCTAGAGTTGCAAAATGGCAAAAGAATGAAAAGGAGAGTGCTGTGCATTTGAGCAAGAACAAGGAAGAATTGGACTGTTAGATTGGCTCTGTTTGGAGTCAAATACAGTTACTTCCTGTGTCATGAATGGGTATGTGAATCTCTGTTTAAAAGAGACATGCTTGAACGACCTATCAATATTGTAAGGTTAAGGAAAAAAATCATAGGATCACCTGCATAGAAAGTCTTATCATCAAAACAGATATGACAGGAATGCAGAATGAAATGAACCCTTACAGGAAAAAGTGCAGGAGGAGATGTCATCACAACAACTGTGGGGCTTTATGGATTTGTAACGAATATTGATAGCTAAACTGAAATAGTGACATTTATTGATAAAAGAAGGGAATGTTAGAAATGGACTTTAAGAAAGTGGGGACAGTGTGGATTTTAGTAATGAATATAATGAATTTCTCCAATTTTCTGTAAATACAGGCAGCAACACCAATTACTGTATCAATGTACTAGAAAAAAAGTAGTCAGAGAAAAGACTTGAGTAGGACTAATGCAGGGACTGCTCAACATATCCTACAAGAAAGAGTTTGGACTCTTGATTTCTCATAGCTACACCTTTGACCTGGAGAAAATGAGTGGAATTGAACAAGCTGTTCCGTATAGTAAGTTCAACTGGATGAACTAGGCAGTCTGTTTGGGAGAAGTTAAGGTCCCTACTCACCTGATGTGAAATGGAGATGCAGTGTGTTCAGATGTCCACATTGAAGTTGAATTGGTCGGCAGAGGCACCTGAGGAGTAACGGATAAAAACAGGAGCAATTCAACATCGAATCATAGAGCACTACAGCACCGAAGCAGGCTCTTTGGCCCATCTGGTCTATGCTGGCCTGATTTTCTGCCTAGTCCCATCTTCCTGCATCTAGATCATAGCCCTTCATACCTCTCATCAATGGATCTATCGAAGCTTCTGTTAAATCATACAATTCATCCCACATCTATCTCTTCTGCTGGCAGCTCATTCCACACTCGCACCAGTGTGATGTTCTTCCTCAGACTTACCTTAGATATTTCTCCTTTCATCTAAAACCTTGACCTCTAGTCTGTCTCACCCAACCTGATGGGAAAAAAGCCTGCATGCATTTACCCTCTCTATATCCGTCATAGTTTTGTATACAGTACCTCTATAAAATACCCCTCATTCTTCTGTGCTCCAGGGAATAGAGTTCTAACTGATCCAACCTATCCTGGTGACTCAGACACTCAAATAATTTTCTCTGCACTCTTTCAATCATATTGCTATCATTCCTATAAGTGACCAGAAATGGACACAGTATAGCTGGACTTACTAAAGTCTTATACAACTTCAACAAAACATTCCAGCAACTGCACTCATACTTTAATTTATAAAGAACAATGTGCCAAAACTCTCTTTATGATTCAATCTGCAACAGTGTGCAAATGTTTTATATACAGTCGGTCCTCCTTATCGACAGATTCCGCATGCACACATTCAACTAACCATGGTGTGGGAAAACCCGGAAGTTCTCTCTCCAGCACTCATTGTTTGAGCATATACAGATGATTTTTTCTTGTCATTATTCACTAAACAATACAGTATAACAACTATTTACATAGCATCTACAAGGTATTAGGTATTATAAGTAATCTAGAAATGACTTAAAAACCCGGGTTATGAATGAGTTCCATTCCTAAGTCCATATTTAAGTCGGATTTGAAGTCGGAACAGGTACATCTGGTATTATCTGGCTTCAGTTAGTCAAACGTTTTTCTTAGTATATAGTACATATTTTACCTTTCTATGCATATAAAACACTTAAGAAACATTTGTATTTCAATAATTAAACCACTGTGTTGCTTAGTAATAATTGTAGCAGTCATTGGGGCAGCTTCCACCTTATTTTCAATCATGATCATGATTATTTTCGTGAACAGAAACACCACAGATTCAGAGCTGTGCCGTCGGGTCATAACGTCCACCAAACTGAACATGTTAAATAAAGTCCGGGGTTCTACTGGGTCCTAAAGGCCACCACACTGAGACAGGTTAAATAAGGGACTTGAGCATCCACAATTTTTGGTATCCACGGGGGGGTGGGGGGTGGGGGGGGGCGGTCTCAGAACCAATCCCCAGCAGATAAGGAGGGCCAACTGTATACTTTTGCACAAGACTGTAGTCATTTTAATATTGCACTATACTGCTGTCATAAAAAAAACAAATTTCATGACGTGTGTGACGATAAACCTGATTCTGATATATCATGGACTGAGAGTGTGAGGGGGTCAAGGATACGGAATTAAGGTTGGGAAAAGGGTGAAGGCAACACCAGAAAGACATTCTGTAATGATCAATAAACCAAATTTTCATAATCAAATGATCTTGCCTGGTATCTCAAGGCTGCTTTTGTTTGTACCTACATCAACCCACACCACTGGTACTTGTTCTCTGCCACCTGTCCCTCATCCTTCCTGTGGCACACCACCCTTGTCATTCTCAGCATACTTCGCTCCCATCAGATTTACTAATTTGCTCTCTTCTTCATTGACAAATAAAATACAGAGTTAGGTAACCTAGCTACTATATATCTATGTGCCAAAGACTTTTGCAGAGTACTGTATGTGTGATGTCACTTTCAAGGGACATGGATCTGTACCCCAGGCTCCTTTGTTCTAATCCACACCTCAGTGCCCTGCCATTCACTCTCCAAGTATTATTCTGGATTTCCTTCCCAAACTGCAATACTTCACACTTGAAAACTTTAAATTCCATCTGCCATTTTCAGCTCATTTTCACAGCTGGTGCAGGTCACTTTACGAGCTTTAATAGCCTTCCACTATGCCTCCATTCTTGGTGTCATCTGCAAATGTGTTGTTCCATTTTACCACACTATCATCCAAATCATGAATATAGATGACAAACGACAAGAGACACAGCAGCACTCCCTGCAGCACACCAATATTCACAGGTCTCCATTCAGAGAGACAACTGTCTTCTAACATTCTCTGGCTTTTTCCTTGAGGCTAATGTTGAATCCAATTGACTATTTCATCCTGAATGCCAAGCAACTGAACCTTCTGGACCAGTCTGAGATGTCTCTGACTTCGATATATTATCCAAAAGTCTTTCTTGTCTACAAAACTTCCTGTTTTCTCTCCAGATCTTCACTTTTCCTCTCTTCGGTTCTAAGCCAAAGAGCCAGACTCTGTGCCTGAGATCTGACTGCTGCAGCTCTCCTTGGTAGGCCATCTTGACGAGAGAGACAGGATAGAGTCAATGTATGAATAACCCATTTATGTAGGATGTGAGCAGACTGAAACATTATTTCTGCTGGGATTATCCAATTGTTATTGGGGTTGAATGACCATGAGGTTTGAGATCATTGAAAGATCTCATGAGGAAATATGGTCAGAAATCATATGATGGACCCTGTGCTGATATAGAGTGGTAGGTGAGGGTGCAGACAGAAGTATGAGGAGATACTTTGGAGCTGATGTTTGCCATAATATAGCAACTCCACCCTTTCCAATACAGATGAAAAAGTTGCAGGATTGGTCCTTATAGTGTATGGAATGTAGTGCAGGAAAGTTTAAGACCATGCACTTTGGTAGAAGGAATAAAGCCATAGACTACTTTGTAAGTGGGGAGAAAATTCAGAAATCAGAGATGCCAAGGCACTTGGAAGTCTTTGTCCAGGATTCCCGAAAGGTTATCTTGCAGGCTGAATCGGTGGTAAAGAAGGCAAATGCAATGTTAGCATTCATTTTGAGTGAACTACAATATAAAAGGATGTGATGCTGTGGCTTCATAATGCATTGGCCACACTGCAGATGGAATATTGTAAACAGTGTTGGGTCCCTTGGAAAAGGTGTACTGGCATTGAAAAGGCTCCAGAGGAGGTTCACGAGAATGATAGTGGGAAAGTAAGGGTTAACGTATGAGGAGTGTTTGATGGCTTTGGACACACTGGAGTTTAGAAGAATGAGGGGGAATTTAATTGAGACCTCTTAAATACTGAATGGCCTAGATAGAGTGGATGTGGAGAGGATGTTTCTTATAGTGGGGAGTCTAGGATCAGAGGACACAGCCTTGGAACAGAAGGATGTCTGTTTATAGCAGAGATGAGGAGAAATTTCTTGAGCCAGAATTTGGTGAATCTGTGGAATTCATTGTCACAGACAGCTCCGGAAGCCAAGTCATTGGGTAGATTTAAAGCGGAGTTGATAGGTTCTTGATTAGTCAGGCCCTCAAAGATTATGGGGAGAAGGCAGAAGAATGGAGTTGAGAGGGATAATAAATCAACTATGATAGAATTGTGCCACACAGATGGGTCAAATGACCTAATTCTACCCCTATGTCTTGTAAACTTATGTTCTCAGCAAACTTCTAAAAGTTCAGAAGGGTTAAGTTAGAGTGAGTACAAGGAGACCATCAAGACAGTCATTGTTGTTTCATTGGCAGTTAGCAATGACGAATGGGGAACTAACTTTGAGGGCAGGCTCTCGTTGGATTGTGAAATTTAGAGATTTAAAAAAATGGCTCACAGTCTTTTAAATTTAGAGATATGGTCATGGAGGTAAAGACATTGAACTAAGCATTTGATGTAATGCTGGGCTTGGCATTCATTAAGAGAGGGACAAAAGGAGATAAAACTGAAGCCTCTGCTGAGGACTGATGCAGGTGGATTGTTCAGATGTTCTGAGAAGTCAAGATCTAAAGATGGAGTGAAAACATAGCTGTAGGTAAAATTTGGAAGGAGAAATAAGGTTTAGAACAAAGGATGGTGGAAAAAGGTCTAGAGGTGAATTAGCATTCAGTTATTAAAATTAGTATGGAGTTAGTCCATGCATGCGTGTATCATGTCTCATGCAAAACTTCAAAAGACTATTTTAATTTTCTGCTGTTTCAGGGTTTGAAAGGATCACAAGGGAAAACATCCATTGGCGTAAGTCATTTCTAAGCATGCTGTGACCTGCAAACTCTTTCCAAAAATATGAATTTTATGATATCCTCTAAATCCAGAATTATTCATCTTTCTTTTACAGTCATGTGAACTCCTGTCATATATTCGAAACAATTGCCGTGAGTACTATAGTTCTTCAATACATTACCATGTTTTTAAAGTAAATTAATTCCTTTTAATTACTACTCAACAGAGGACTTTGAAAAGATATAATTTGACACTTATTCATAATAACTACAGTAATGTCACTGAAGTTTTAAAACACTGAGGCAGAAAAGTGATCAATTTCCCAGATGACCGCATTTAATTTTTGCTTTAGTGGCTTTTGAATACTCCTTTAAATACAATCCTAAACAATAGAAAAAGACTATTTAGACTATTCCATGACATCAGGCACACAACAGGAATTTTAGCTGGTGTGATCATTTCTCTGTTAACATTTTTCTTGTGAGATAATATTAAATGCACTGAATACAACTGGATAAAATTATTTTTAGATGAAAGCAAAATGTATTTGTTACTGAATTTCATCTCCCTAGGGATGTATTATCTCTAAATTATAATGTAGAGTTTATTTTCAAAGGAAGTAATTACATTTTTTTCCTTATTTTCCCCTGCCAGCTTGCTGTTCATCAAGTGAGTGTTTTTGCTCTTTTTTAATTTACAATTGCATTATTTTAATTCATTTATCAAGTCTTTATACCTCTATTCTAACATAGGGGAACTGCACTGTTGAAAGTCTATATTTTCTTGTACTTGTTGCTTTTTGTGTAGGGTGAGGGGAATTTGAGAGGGTGTTGGTGATCATGTTGCCGTTTTTAGTGTGCAGTGGGGAAGAGGGAAGGTTGCTGTTTCTCTTTGAACCTGACTTCTGTGGTTTTCTTTGTTTCTTGGCTATCTGGAGAAGACAATTCTCAGAGTTATATACTTCATTCATACTTTGATAATAAATTAATGTTTGCACCTTTGAATTTGGACTGACATCCTAAATCTTCAATAACTCTGGAATCTCATTTTTGTCGCATTTTAAAAAAAGAGTATAAAAGTCCTGATGATGGGATATTAGAGATCTCAGAATTTAGTAGAAATTAGATTTTCTTTTCCTTGGAGCAAAGAGGGCTGAGAAGAGATTAAGTAGGGTACACAAGGTCATACAGCAACACGATTGAATCTGCAGATGTTGGAAGTAAATAAAAACACAAAATGCTGGCAGAACTCAGCAGGCCAGACAGCATCTATGGGAGGAGGTAGTGACGATGTTTCGGGCCGAAACCCTTCATCAGGAGTGGCTGTCTCCAGAGATAGAAACAGAAAGATCTAGAAAGGGGAGGGAGGTGTCCGAAATAGACCAGGTGAATTTGAAGGCAGGGTGAAAGTTGGAGGTGAAGTTAATGACGTCGACAAGCTCAGCATGTGTGCAGGAAGCAGCGCTGATGCAGTTGTCAATATAACGCAAGAAAAGGGGAGGACAGATGCCGGTGTAGGCTTGGAACATAGATTGCTCCACATGGCCAACAAAAAGGCAGGCGTAGGTAGGACCCATGCAGGTGCCCATGGCTACACCTTTAGTTTGGTGCAGGAAAACCACCTGATGAAGAGTTTTGGCCCAAAGCGTCGTCACTACCTCCGCCCATAGATGCTGTCTGGCCTGCTGAGTTCTGCCAGCATTTTGTGTTTTTATACAAAGTCATAATGGATTTAAAGAGTACAAGTAGAAAGGAGGCATTTCCATTACTGGTTAGTTCAAGGACCATTTCAAAAGGATAGGGGATCATGAGGCAAAATACTTCCATACAGAGTTGTTATGATTTGAAATGCACTCACTGCGAGAGCAGTGTAAGAAAAAGCATCCAGCACCTTCTTATAATATCACCAGGTTGGGGAATGCAAGTGCACAGTGAATGGGGAGAATTGTGTGAATGTGACTGTGTGGCTTATTCTGCACAGCATTGACATATTGGACGGAATTGCCACTTGATCAATGTAATATCATTCTATGATGCTATGAAACTATTTCAAAGAGAGGATATTTCCCTGTCCAATGTGTTATCTAACTGTTAACTATTTAAATAGCAAAATTGTAGTTTATAGGGACAAAAGAACAGAACATGTGGGAAAACCTCAACAAGTCAGGCAGCATCTATGGAACGAAAAAGAGAGTTAACAAATTAACATTCAATTCTGAATGAAAGGTGTATACACCATGGATATTGCCTGCCCTGCTCTGTGTTTCTGTTTTCTTCAATGTAAGACTTCTGGCATCTGCACTTTCTCTTTGGTTTTTCACCTGCAGTTTTTGGGATCTTGCTTGCAAGTTGCTTGTTGGATTTCCTAGAACAGTGGTGATTACATTTCAGAAGTATTTAATTAGTTTGAAAGCAGTCTTGATGCCATGTAACATGCTACACAAATACAAGTGTATTTTTATTTTTCTACCTTAAAAGAATGAGCGATTTCTCATTTCAGAAAGCTCTGAGTGCCCTGTTTATCCTCTGGACCTGGTGTTTGCATTGGATTTGTCTTCAGATGTTTCTCCAGCTAAATTTAACAGAATGAAGAGAATAGTGAAAGAATTGGTGCAGGATCTTAAAATAACCAAAGGTACTTGCCCAGAGGGAGCACGTGTGGCAGTTCTTACCTACAGCTCCACACCAAAAATGTTCATACGATTCTCAGAACACAGGAGTGTGGAGAAATTTCTGCAATCACTGCAGGATCTAGCTTATGAACGGTCAGCTAGAAGGCAGGATATTGGATCAGCAATGAGGTTTGTTGCAAGAAATACTTTCAAGCATACTCGTGGTGGCATTCTTACCAGAAACGTAGCAGTATTTATTACTAATGGACCATCTGAAGACAAGTCAGCAATCGTGACCGCAGCTCTCGAGTTCAGTGCCTTGGACATCACCCCAGTTGTCATTTCTTTTGCTGATGTCCCTGACATACAGCTTGCCTTCCAGGTAAATGATACTATCTACTATATTTTACAACTGACACATTTATTTGTGGTCCCTATCACATTTTCCTGCTTAAGGTTCCTATGCATGCATTTGTAATACAAATTCCTCTTTCTGTTATTGACCCTCATCTGCCAATGGGATCCCAATGTAAGGATGTAAATAAGACCATTAGAACAGTATCAGGCCATTTGGCCTGTCAAGTTTGTTCTGCTATTCCATCATGGCTGATTGATTATCCCTCTCAACCCCATTACCCCGCTTTCTCCCAGTAACCTTAGATGCCCTTGCTAATCAAGAACCTGTCAACCTCTGCTTTAAATATACTGAATGATTTGGCTCAGCCACCTGTGGCATTGAATTCCACAGATTCACCAACTTCTGGCTAAAGAAATTCCTCCTCATCTCTGTTATAAAGGGATGTCCTATTTTGAGGCTGTGCCCCCTCGTCCTAGACTCCCCACTATTGGAACTCACTATTGGAAACATTTTCTCCACATCACTTCTATCTAGGCCATTCAATATTAGATATGTTTCAATGTGATCTGCCCCGCCACCCCCATCCCCCATTCTTTAAACTCCAGTGAGTGCAGGACAAAAGCCTCTGAGCCTTCATTTTCAATTTTTTAAATTAATTTTCCAACAAAGAAAAAGATACAAATCAGAGAAGTTTTAACAAATACATAATACAAGAAACATAGTAGCAGCAAAAGAATATATACTGTCAAGGTCAATTGAATAAAATATTAAGCTATTCTATATAGTATATAAACAAGAAAACACAACTCCTCTTGGCAAATCATAATGAGAAAAAAAAGATTGGAAATTTCATTAATAAGGAGAAAAAAAACCCTGCTAAACTAACCAAAAGCAAAAAATAAAAGAAAGATTGGTCCATTTGAGGATAAAATTAGAAAAAAAGAGGAAAGAAAACATCCTTCCAGTCATCTCTGAACCTTCGCGGATAAGGGAGAACAAAAAAAAAGAAAAAAATTTCCTTATTAACAATAAAAAGAGAGAGAAAAAGTTAAGTCATATGAAAATATTGAATAAAGGGTTGCCAGACTTGCTCAAAGTTAAAGGATGTGTCAAATGTCTGGCTTCTAATTTTCTCCAAACTTAAACAGGACATAATGGAGGTGAGCCAGTTAAAAACAGTAGGTAGATTAGAATCTTTCCAGTATAACAAGATAGCTCTCCTAGCCAGTAAAGTGGAAAAGGCTATCACATGTTGAGCCGAAGCAGGAACTCTTCCTGCTTCCTCTGGAATAATCCCAAAGATTGCCCTAAGTGAATTGGGTTGTAAATCCACACCTATCACTTTTGATAATATTCTAAACACATCCCTCCAAAAATTATTTAACTTTACACAGGACAAAAACATATGAGTTAGAGTAGTCACCTCAGTGTTGCATCTGTCACAGGTGGGGCTTATATTAGAAAAAATAAGCGCTAATTTATCTTTTGACATATGGGCCCTGTGTACTATCTTAAACTGAATTAGGGAGTGATGTACGCAGATAGATGAATTATTAACTAGATAATAAATTTTACTCCATTAATCATCTGAAAGTGAATGTTGAAGTTCTGTTTCCCAAGTACGTTTAAACTTATCATTAGGCATCATACGTGCATTCATTAACTATTTATATATAGTAGCTGTTAATCGTTTTTGAAATGGTTTAAGCTGAAAAATAGAATAAATCAAATTTGGTGAATAAGCCAATGGATAATTTGATAAAAAATCACGTAAAAAATTCCTAACTTGTAAATATCTAAAACAATGTGCACATAATTATCCATTAACTGCGAAAAAGACATTAAACAATGCTCTGAAAACAAATATAATAAAGTTTTTATTCCCTTAGTTTTCCATATTAAAAAAACCTTATCCAGCGTTGATGGTTTAAAGAAAAAGTTAGAATAGATATTACTAGAGAGTACAAAGTTATTTAATTCAAAAAATCTATGAAACTGAAACCAAATTTTTAAAGTATGTTTAACAATAGGACTAAGACCTTGTCTTAACTATCTTAGAGAATGAAAAAGGAAGAGGATCTCCCAGTAAAGAAGCTAAAGAAAACCCCCTTACCAAATTCTCCTCCGGATGTAACCATGAAGGGCAATCCTGGTTATCTATACCATGAATCCAGAGGGTGATATAACAAGTATTACTTGCCCAATAATAAAATCTAAAATTTGGTAGTACCAGTCCTCCAACTTTTTTTGATTTTTGCAATAAAAATTTATTCGCTCTCAAATTTTTATTATTCCAAATATAAGACAAGATCATGGAATCTATTTGATCAAAAATATTTTTGGAACAAAAGATGGAACTGCTTGAAATGTATATGAAAATTTTAGTAAAATAACCATTTTTATATAATTTATTCAACCAATTAATGACATTGACATAGGCGGCCATTTAGAAAGCGCTTGTTGAGTATATTCAATTAGAGGGGAAAAATTATACTTATATAGGTCTTTAAAAGTTTTAGTAATTTTAATACCAAGGTGTAAAATAGATTTTAGCAATATTAAAAGGTATTTGATCATAATAATCAGAATAATTATTAATAAGAAATAGTTCACTTGAGTTTATGTCCAGAGAAAATACTAAATTCCGTAAATATAGATAACATAAAAGGAGTAGATTTCTAGCGTCTGAAATGTAAACTAATAAATCATCCACAGAGCCTTCAAACACTCCTCATATATTAACTAGTTCAATCTGGAGATCATTCTTGTGACCCTCCTCTGGACCCTCTCCAATGCCAGAAAATGCTTTTTTTGATAAGAAACCAGAACTGCTCACAGTGCTCCAAATTCAGACTGACCAATGCACTATAAAGCGTTAGCATTGAACATTTGCTTTTATATTCTAGTACTCAAAAAATGAATACTGACGTTGAATTTGCCTTCCTTACCAACAGCTCAACCTTTAAGTTTTCCTTCAGAGAATCCTGCACAGGGACTCTCAAGTCTCTTCGCACTTCCGATTTCTGAATTTTCTCTCCGTTTAGAAAATAATCTGTGCATTTCTTCCTTCTCAACAATTAAAGTACAAAGTAAATTTATTATCAATGTCACCATATACAACCTTGAGATTCATTTTCTTGCAGGCATGCTCAATATATCCAATAACCACAACTGAATCAATTAATTACTGCACCAATAGGACACTCAACCAGAGTGCAAAAGATGATGAAATGTGCAAATACAAAAGAAAGAAGAAGAAAATAATAATAAAAATATAAATAAACAAGTATATAAATAAATAGCATGAAGATGAGATGCGGAATCCTTGAAAATTAGTTCATAAGTTGTGGGAACATTTCCGTGATGGGGCAAGTGAAGTTGAGTGATGTTCAATTAATAAGAATGCCTCATATAGCACGTACTGGAGCAGCACAGCTGTTTTAGTCTGTTACTAGAAGTGCTCCTCTGTTCAGCCAAGGTGCCATGCAGAGTGTGAGAAACATGCCCCAATTAGGCAGCATTGTGTCCCAAATAAATGAAGGTAATCATGGCTATATTCTTGATTAGTTTTTGTTCTTTAAGAATCGTCTCAAATAAGTGGCTGCCCAAATAAATGATGCCCCATTTAACCAGAAACCACTGTATCAGGTGATTGGATCAGATAGTGTGAGCTGAACTAAAACCAGAGATTTTGCAAAATAGTATATACAAACTTGAGAAGAAGAATTATGATGTTGATGAAATTTCATACTATAATAAATATAAAGATCAAACATTGAAGGAATCTTGTGGAGGTGGAAAGAGAATTAATTACGATTCCTGTCAGGAGACTTTCACCAAATAAGTTGAGTTTGTCTGTATTCTTTGATCACCCTTTCAGTGAAAAAGTTTCTGCTCATGTTCCCCTTAAATTCTTCACCTTACAACCTTAACCCATGAACTCTCGTTATAGACTCATCCAACCTCAGTGGAAAAACCCTGCTTGCCTTCTAAACCCTTCATAATTTTGTATACCTTAAAGTTGTAGAAGTTATTGTTTTTTGAAATTTTAATGTCCTGTCTTTCCTCCTGAGAAAGGTTGATGATACAAGAACGTTTCGAGTAGCCTCATTGTCAGAACAGCAGCGACAAGTCCAGGAGCAGTTACGCACAATCCGATTATGCACCTTGTGTTTCGGTATGACTTCATTTGTATTTAGTTGTTAGTATAGTAAATCAAAATTTAACAACAACTACTTACAGGGGTTATGTTTTTCTGCATTGTTGGTATGAAACAATAGGAAGATGGTTTAAGTATAAAATTAAAAGTACTTGATCTGTGCAGATTCCCTATATCTAAGCATTCAGATTTCTTCTTTCTTCACAGATATGTGTCAACCAAGGGCCCAATGTCAACACAATATGTCCCCACCTCCAATCTCAATCAGCATGGACATGGCTTTTGTTGTTGATGGTTCACACAATATGAAAACAATGGACTTTGAAAGAATTAAGTATTTCCTCACTTCAATGCTGGATATGTTTGTGATTTCAAGAAGACCAGACATCAGTGATAATTATGCCAGGGTGGCAATGGTACAGCACTCACCAGCAGATTACGTCCCTGGTACTGGTCAAAAGCCAGTCAATCTGGAATTTGGGTTTTTGAAGTACAACAGCAAAAATATAATGAAGAAGTACATTAAAGAATCATTTAATAAGTTAGATGGACCCTCTAGGGTTGGCCATGCTATTGAATGGACCATGAATAATGTTTTTAGCAGCAACCCAGTTGCACGCCGTCATAAAGTGATCTTTGTAATACTTGCTGGAGGAACAAGTGCTCTTGGCATGGAAAGGCTAAGCATAGTGTCTAAGGAAGCAAGGTGCAAAGGTTTTGCGGTCTTTACAGTTTTCCTTGGTAAGGAAACTGGCAGATTCAACTTGGATACAACTGTTAGTTTTCCGTTTAACCAACACTTTCTTCACCTTGGTGGGCTGCTTGATTCTGAAATGAATTACGCCAAAAGGTTCGCTCGGGCCTTCCTGAAAAGTCTCACACGTAAGTTACGCTTAATGTAAAATTAAATTTAAAAAGGTGACCCTGTATTTACATAGAGAAATTTCTGCTTCTATATTAGCCAAACCTTTGATAATATATTATTTTATAATTATTTTCAGTTTTCTGTATTTGCAGACTTCAAATTCTGCTTCCTTTTGTGCAATGAAAGGTACCAAGGGATAAAGGGCTAAGTAGCTCCATCATTATGCTGATTTCCAGCTGTAGCTTGCCCTGGTTAACTGCTCTGTCACATGAGGAATGTAGCAAACGGATGCATGAAATCCAAGACTAAAAACAAAAAAACTGGAATTAGTCAGGAGGTCAGAGATTTGGGGTGAAGTTCCTTCATAAAGGACTGGAAATGAATGTGTTAAATTGTAGAGAAGGGAAGGGGGAACAGATCAGAGGGAATATTTGTGATAGGGTGAAAATAAATTTGTCAACGTAATAATCATTTTGCAAATTGCACTGGACATGGAGATTATAATCATTTTGCAAATTGCACTGGACATGGAGATTATGTTTCCTGAATACTTTTTGGTGTATCTTATAGATTTTGCACTGCTGATCATGAAAATCACCGCAAAATTTCTTACATAGAAAATTCGAAAACCTACAGCACAATACAGGCCCTTTGGCCCACAAAGTTGCGCCAAACAATTCCCTACCTTAGAAATTACTGGACTTACCTATAGCCCTCTATTTTACTAAGCTCCATGTACCTATCTAAAAGTCTCTTAAAAGAGCCTATCATATCCACCTCCACCACTGTTGCTGGCAGCCCATTCCATGTACTCACCAATCTCTGAGTAAAAAACTTACCCCTGACATCTCCTCTGTACCTACTTCCCAGCACCTTAAACCTGTGTCCTCTTATGGCAACCATTTCAGCCCTGGGAAAAAGCCTCTGACTATACACATGATCAATGCCTCTCATCAGCTTATACACCTCTATCAGGTCACCTCTCATCCTCCATCACTTCAAGGGGAAAAGGCAAGTTAACTCAACCTATTCTCATAAGGCACGCTACCCAATCCAGGCAAAATCTTGGCTCCTAAATTTAATTCCAAGAATGATGAAGGCCAATACAACGTATGCCTTCTTAACCACAGAGTCAACCTGTGCAGATGCTTTGAGCGTCCTAAGGACTCGGATCCAAAGGTTCCTCTGATCCTCCACACTGCCAAGAGTCTTACCATTAATACTGTTTTTTGCCATCATATTTGACCTACCAAAATGAACCACTTCACACTTAACTGGGTTGAAATCCATCTGCCATTTCTCAACCCAGTTTTGCATTTTATCAATGTCCCGTTGTAACCTCTGACAGCCCTCCACACTGTCCACAACACCTCCAACCTTTGTGTCATCAGCAAATTTACTAACCCATCCCTCCACTTCCTCATCCAGGTCATTATCACATACATTTAAAAAAAATCACCTATACTTGTTTTTTCAATTCATAATTTAAGTCAATTAAAATGTTGCCAACAATGTAAACTGAAAAGTTCTCTATCTTGTCCAGGCATACCTCGGCATGCTTAGGCAAGGCAGATGCAGCATGGCAGGACAGGTGTTAAAAAGGCTAAAAATTTCCATGAAGGATTTTGATATTTGCAACAGATGTTTCATAGACTAGGAAAGCATTTTGTGGGTCCACAAATCAAGCAGGTCATCAACAATAGGCAATTTGAAGAATTTCTAGTGGGACCGGAAAAAATCACATGGAAGGAAATCAAGGATGTTGTTGAAAATGCTCTGGGCAACTACAGAGTACCAAACAACGGGCAGACAGCTGGTTGAAAACATGCTTCAAGCATACAAAACCATGAAGAGCAACATGTCACTAAAGATTCCTTGTCTACATTCCTATTTAGCGTTATTTCCTGCAAATCTTAGTGCTGTCAGTGATGAGCATGGTGAAGGTTTGTCCAAGACATTGCAATCATGAACAAACAGTCTCAGGGCAACTGGAATCCATCCCTGCCAGCTGATTATTTTTAGACACAAGTGAGGAGCCCTAGGCACTGAGTGCAAATCAAAATCATCAACAAAATATTTTTAGCTTAGTTGAACTATTGCAAAGCATCAGCAGATTATGTAATTAAACACATTATATTCAATAAAAGTTCATTTCTTGTTTTTTTACAAATTCCTACGTGATGCAAGTAGTCTGAGATTATATTTGTGTTCAGCTTCAAGCAGTCTATCATAAACAAAAAAAATTCTGAGAAAGCAACAAAAGAACTTGTCCAGTGTCAGTTAGAAACAGGAAAATGTTAAAAAAGGAAACAGATTGTAACATCTCCAACCTTTTTAAGATGTTGTGGGGCTTCCTCACCCTTCCTCATGATAGACTGGCGTCCTATCGGAGGAGGATTCTTGTACACTCAGTCACTTCACACCATGAAAACCGGCATAAGCACCAGCCTGATGAGCCTATAAAGCTCAGGACAAACTTTAACTTTAACTTTGCTCACCCTTTGACTTCTGTGGGTTCTTAGATATCTGGTGAGAATCTAAGTATTTTCTCTTGGTTAACTAGCCTCCTTTGGGAAATTGTTGCAGACATTTCAATGCCCTGATTGCTCTCAATACTTGCCCAAAGTCTAGTCATGTAGTCAATGATATTGTACCACTTTTTCCACTGCAATAATGCCCTATTCTTATGACCATTAGGAGCGTGAAGACCCACTCTTAGTGATTCAGACACATCTTCATCCCGTCAGCCATCTGATTACTGTAGGGACCCTAAACACAGTTTCATTATTCCTTTTTTTGCACTTTTTATTTGCTTTGTCATTTACAATCATATTTTACTTTGCACTGTACTGCACAAAACAGCAAATTTCTTGTCTTAATATAAGGTGATAATAAACCTGATTGTGAGCCTGACTCTGAATGTTTGGAGCAATGGCTGTAAGATCTGAACCAGTTCAGCAAAATGACTTAAGGAGATCAGAATGGATGCTAGAATCAGAAACAAAATCAGGTTTAATATCATCGGCATATGTTGTGAAATGTATTAACTTTGTATCAACAGTATAATGCAAAATAGAGAAAACCAATGAATTACAGTAAGTGTGTGTGTGTGTGTATATAAAATAGTTAAATAAGCAGTGCAAAACTTGTCATGGGTTCAATATACATTCAGATGGCAGAGGGAAAGAAATTGTTCCTGAATCATTTAGCAATTTATACTAAACAAATCAGTTCCAGCCTTTATGTAGAATATATTCGAGGAGAACATCCTTAAACTGTTCTGTTTAAATTATAAGTTTAAGACATGTGGCCTGAGAGACCTTTTTATCAACACTTCCTGATATCTTTAATCACCTTAAAATATCCCAGTTAGACCACCTATTAATCTGATGTCAATTAATTCATGTATCCATTGGTACAGATTACATCATCAGTATTAAGTGTGTCTGTAATTTGCTAAATTGGGCAATAAAATGCATTGCCTCTACTGTATTACAGGTTCAAGTAATTCTCAAAGATCTTTGGACTGCAAATGCTTCAGTGCAGGGAATTGAACAGGACTTTATATATTCAGCTTTTATATTTACCTGCTTGTCTTTAATATTTTCACCTGTTCATAAATTATTCCCAGATCTTTGGCCTTTTCCAATGTTTATAACAACTTCCATCATTTATTCTTTTGCTGTCACTCCTGCAGATCTGAATCTATTTCTGCAACTTCACCTGCACATGATGTCGCAAAAGGAAATACAGCAAATCTGGGATTGGGGCCAAGTCTGATGTTTTCATAAAAAAACCTTTAGAACAAAGTCAATTAATCCTAATATATATGTTTCATTACTGATGGCATTAATTTTGATGTACTCAAAAACAAACATCAGGGATTTTGATGTGCTTACATTTTTTAAAAACTAATTTTACTAAAACTTGCTTTTTACAGTTGAAATCAATGACTACCCTCCTCCACAATTAAAGGAGGAATGTGACGCTTTACCTGGACATATAAGGTACGTTTTAAAAGACATTGGATTATTAAATTTATGCTTAAGTCTTCTGTATAAACTCATTACCTCTTTATTAGTTACACTTGTAGACCATTTTGTTAATGCAAACACACAATCAGCAAATCATGTGGCAGCAACTCAATACATAAATGCATGCAGACATGGTCAAAAGGTTCCGCTGTTGTTCAGGCCAAATATGGAAAAGAAGTGCGATCTAAATGAATTTGACCATGAAGTGATTGTTGATGCAAGACGGGGTATCTCAGAATGTTTTTTATTTAGAGATACTGTGTGAAATAGGCTCTTCCACCCACAGCCTCTTGCCTAATCACAGTATAATTTACAATGACAAATTGACCCGCTAACAGTCTTCAAACTGTTGGAGGAAGCCAGACCTCCTGGAGGAATCACACATTCCACAGGGCAGATGGTCAAACTCCTTACAGGTGGCACTGGGATTGAACTTCCAATTCCGACACCCAGAGCCGGATTGTTAGCATCCTGCTAACTGCTAAGTTATCAAGGCATCTGAATTTCAGATCTCCTGGGATTCTCACACACAACAATCTCTAGAGTTCACAGAGAATCGTGCCAAACAAAAGAAAGTCATCCAGTGAGCGGCATTTCTGTGGGCAAAGATGCCTTGTTAATGAGAGAGATCAGAGGGGAACGGCTGGATTGTTTCAAACTGACAGGAAGGGAATAGTAACTCAAACAGCCATGCATTAGAACAGTGGTGTGCATTGAACATCTCTGAACACATGTCACATGGGATCTTGAGATGGATGGGCAACAGCACCAAGAGGTTATACTGGGTTCTACTCCTGTGCATAAAACTGTGGTCATTCAAGTTATTTTTAGACTCTAATGCCAGTTGTGCAATTATTGCTTGTTTTACAGAGAATATAATCTCAGAATTGCAGCAAATGATTACCTAATTCCAGAATGGAGCTACAGAGGTGAGAAACAAGACAATTTATATAATTTTACAATGCAATGTCTGCAGGCTCTTTTTCCCCTAAGTTATTTAAAACTATAATATGTACATAGCTTATGTACACATAGTATTGGAAGCAAAGCATTTGAGCAGCCACTGTTATAATTACAGCAAAGTAATTTGCTGTCCGCTCATGGATTATTTCCATGTTGTTGAAACTTATCAGTGGTATAGTCAGCCAAAGGCATTAGGACCACTGGAATTTCATGCCACCAGGAGCAGCTGTAAACTTTGTACTGGCCAAGGCATCAGGAAAACAACACGATCAATTTTAGTGTATCTTATGGGACTGTCTATTTGTAGTGCAGCCTTTGTTCCAGAAATTGCTATGTGCATGAGATAATCAAATTCAGAATTGAATTGTTCCAATTCATTGAAATGTGCATCAGAAGTTCAAGAATCACATCTGAGACTTTTGGATAACATTTCACACCACAATACAGTACCATCGGATGGTCCACAGGGCAACATAAATGAGAATGTTATTCAAAACTCCACCCTGCTCTTTATAGATAGACATAGAATATGCTGTGTACATAAGACCAAAATATATAGGAGCAGAATAAGACCATTTGTCTTATTGAGTTTGGTCTGTCATTCAATCATTATTTTTTTAATTCCCTTCTCCTGCCTTCTCACTGTTTTCCTTAACCCTTAAGGACCTTATTTCAATTAAGGGCAGAGAAGATTTTGGTTCAGACTAATCAAATCATTTAGTTTCATTCCTGTGTGAAGGGAGATTGGTTGACAATTTACCTCCTGTGTTCCTATGTTAGGAGTGTCTGCCTTTCTGAAAGTTCATAACTGGCTGTAAAAATGCTTTAATATGTTTTGGGGTCTCTGAAGTTGCATTACAAATATGTTTTTTTTTAAATTAAGCATTTTTGTTTAATTTGAAGTATTTTAACCAATGCTGCAGTGGCAACTTTGAGACCCTGTTGCTATATAAGAACAGTGTACCAGATTTTATGGTAAAAATAACAGAGTTATCGGTTTGTCATAATCAAATCAGAGAGCAACTCCAACAATTACATGTAGCATTAAACACAGAATCAGAAACTGGTTTTCAAGCTTTTCCTAGTTGTTCTGTAGTCAACTCACTATCCACATCCATTACCAAATTACTTGTCAATGGAATGCATTGATTACTCCAAAAGTAAACCAGTTGTGTTGTACAACTGAACTTCTAATGACACGATACCTTAATTATTCCCAAGCATCTTTTCTTGCACGGAATGTATGTTTTTTTGCAATTTAGTTGAAGTTGAGGAAGAATTTGAAATATCTGCAGAGGGACCAGAAGCAAACACACTTCATGGCAAATGCAATGGGATGCACTCCTTTTTCAATACTCTTTAAAACATTCATTCCATCATATTTTAAATATGTTATACAATTTTTGCCTTTATCTCTTAATCTCAGTCTTGTTTCCCTTTCCATATTTTAGTTTTGGTATGTGATTTAGCATGAAACAAATATTCTAGTCAATTCTGTTTTGGTGTTACAGCACATACAAAAAGGTATTTGACCACATTCACACATGTGCTAAATAGTCTGCAGAGAATGCTAAGTTGGTGTGATGCATGTTCTTGTGACAAATTTCATGGTCCTTGCTTGGGGATGGATGCAGTGATCCCTGCAATATTTTGGTCCATTAGAAAATCTAGTCAGTTATCCTGGGAAAAGCAATCCTGTTATGTCATTTCTTCATTTTGTTACAGCTGACTGATCCCTCGACAATGATATGTGAAGATGTTAGGGCGATGACTTAAAGTGGTACTTTGACGACGGTCTGCAAGTTTGTCAACAATTCTGGTATGGCGGATGCGAAGGAAATAAGCATCAATTCATTACCCTTGTAAAGAAATCTGCCTCAAATCACACTAGAAAATGTTGTAGCAATTATGTGCAGTGAAAATCAGCAGATGCTAGAAATCCAAGCAACGCACACAAAATGTTGGAGGAATTCAGCAGGCCAGGCAGCATATGTGTAAAAGATTGACCGAGACCCTTCATCAGGACTGAGCGGTCTCGACTGTTTACTGTTTTCCATAGATGATGCCTTGCCTGCTGAATTCCTCCAGCATTGTGTGTGATGTGCAATGATACAATTGTTTCAGAATCTGTATGCTTGAGGGCTCAGTATCCTTATCCTATGAATTAGTCAGAAAATATCAACTTTGACTTGGGCCATGGTTGTATTTGAACCTGGAGTGTGGTGGAAGAGAGCAATGTCAGCCAGGAGTCCAGCTACAGACTAAAATGATCATCCTTTTTGCTGGAATTTTCTGCTTGAGCAAGTAAATAAGAGTAAATGGCTGTGATGCCCATTGTAATTGAATAGCTCTCAGCCATTCAGTGTTGAGACTCATTCATTTGCAATAACTCTTGTAGTACAAGGAGTGCAAGGCTTCAAGAGGAACAGAATTCATTCTACAGGGAAATTGACATAGAAGAGATAAACAAGCATTAAGTATAAATATGTAAATTGTATTATTTTATTTGCACAAATTAGAAGTTAGTTTTAAAAAAAAAATAACATGTGTCTGTTTCCAAAGTGCAAGACCAGTACTTCTGAAGAATAGATGTTGAAACTTGTAAATATATACTGCTCATAACGTGAATCTACCTTAGACCTTAACGAGTCCTTAGTGTGCTAGATCCTGCGTCAGGGCATGGAAACGCTCCATTAGTAACCAGGATAACTTCATTTCATTAACATGTCTTTGTCGTATCATGTAGCGTACTCTTGATTTTCTTTATTCGCAGCAAATGTTTATACTCAGAATTTGTTCATGTATGTGTTCATCTACAAAAAATACTGCTTTTTGATTTGAAATAAAATAAAGTAACCCAAAGCTACAGTTCCACTTCTACTTCATCTTTTCTTGCACACTCATGAACATGATTAGGAAGAAGATGTGCATGTGAATAAAATCATTCTGCCAGCAATGGTAGTCCAATCAAGCAATAGAAATACACATCTTTTAGATGGTTTACAATATTCTGAGGTTATGAAGTGAAAATAGGATTTATTTGTAAGTTTTAATATACACTGAGTCAGTTTCTAATGTTATAATCACTATCTTTATTAGTATCTACTTATAATACATTAACTTTAATGAAATAAACTTAAGTTAACAGTGTTATGCATATGTATGTGTAACTCCCAAACTATCAAGCTTAGGAGCAGTTCTTAAAGTCTTAAAATGGTAGTGTAGAAAAGTTCAGTAATCCATGAAATAAGTGAGTGAGGGGAGAGATTTCCAGGAAATAATGTAGAGAGGAAGGCGATTACGCAGAATCACAGGTTCCTGGCTGGGTAAACAAAATAACAGCCATTGAAGATCTCGTCCGTCGAGCCATTTCAAAATTCTCTAGAAATCCACCAGGTGACAGTCATAGGAATATCATCTTCAAGTGGTTATCACATAACACCCTGATTCCAGGTAACAGGCCAACAAAAGTGACACCACAGGATACTCGAACAAATCCCCACACATGGATTATACGAAGCAATATTCACACATTCTTTGTGCACTGCGTGCCGATAATCTACCCAACCTTTTGGGCATAGGAGAGTTCCAAACCAGAGTAGTGACAACTGAAGTTCCAACAGCTTTCCTGTCTCTCTCTCTCTCTCTCTCTCTCTCTCTCTCTCTCTCTCTCTCTCTCTCTCTCTCTCTCTCTCTCTCTCTCTCTCTCTCTCTCTCTCTCTCTCTCTCTCTCTCTCTCTCTCTCCCTCTCTCTTCCTCCCTCCCTCCCCATCCCTCCCCACAACAGGCTGCCACAGCCTGTGACTGACATAGACCCGCCTCACTCAGGCCCTCTTAAAGTAACACTCACAGTATGAGCCTACGTGTCTCGTAACACTTCCCCCCCCACAAAAAAGGAAAATTTTGATCTATAAGAGCAAAAATTAACTGAAAACTACAATACGTGAAACAATACATTTGTGGTTACCATTTAGCATACTACAGACTATATAATATATTGCAGAAGCGTATACAAATAATAAATTCCACTCGACTATCGCAGTTTAAGATCTGGAAAGGCAATCAGCAATTATATTATCCTTGCCTTTAATGTGAGTTATCATGATATCACACTCCTGCAAAATTAAACTCTTTTGTTAAATTGGAGTTTCTTCAACCATTTTCCTTAACCACAGTGGCATGGCCAAAATCACTCTTAGCTAAGTTAACTGTAAGATTGACTTTCAAGAGCCTTTCAAACAACTCTTCCACTGCAGAGATATGTGTTTCCCAGGTGTCATACCCTGTGACTAAATCATCAATTAGGCATCTGTATGTTTTAACCCTTGAATTACCAAATTAATCATTCTCTGGAATGTTCCTGGAACATTTTTCATTCCAAATGGCAGAACATTGTATTCATACAACCCAGAAGGTGTTACAAATGCAGAAATTTCTCTACCTCAGTCCATTAATGGAACACACCAATACCTTTTGAACAGATAGATCTTTGTAAGAAACTTAGCTTTTCCAACCTTGTCTATGTAATCATCCACTCTGGGAATGGAATAAGCATCTGCTTTTGTTACAGCATTCACTTTTCTATAATCAGTGCAAAACCTAACACTACCATCTGGTTTAGGCACCATAACATAAGGTGAGCTCTAATCTGCTGTTGAAGGCTTAATAATACCATTTTCTAGCATATACTCAATTTCTTGCTCAGCAAGTTTACATTTTCTATGTTTATATGATATGGATGTTGTCTTATGAGTTTGGCATTTCCCACATCTACATCATGTCAGGTGACTGTGGTCCTTTTGGGTACATTGGGAAATAAATCTTTATATTTCATAATTAACTGCATCATCTCCTGCTGCTGCTGTGGCTGTCAATGTGCCAATTTCTTATCAAGGGTTCCCAAAACAGCCGAATTTGTCAGTCTGGCAGGGACAATGTTTGTTTTAATATTTATATGCATCAGTTAATGAGTTCCCAGAGAAACCAGTCTCCTCATTATTGAAATCAAGAGGCACAGCTGCTGTTTGCATTTCAAAATATGGTTTTAGCATGTTTACGTGTACCAGCTGTGTTGGCTTCCTCCTCTCTGGTGTTTTGACTACAAACTCTACCTCATTGACTTCAGACCCTATCTCATAAGGTCCATGGTATCCATGCTTGTAACAGGTTTCTCTGGATTGGTAATAACACAAGGGCATTATTGCCCACCTGCAATTTTCTCGCACAAGCCTGTTTATTATACAAGCATTTCATTTTGTCTTGAGAAACTTTTAAATTCTCTTTTGCTAGGCTACAAGCCTTGTGTAATTTGACTTTGAATTTCAAAACTTAGTCAAAAACATTAATATGCAAGTCTTTGTTAAACCACTATTCCTTTAACAATGCCAAAGGTCCATGGACCCTATGGCCAAACACAAGTTCAAAAGGGCTAAAACCTAGGGATTGCTGTACTGATTGAGGAAAGATGCACTGCGAATAAAAGCGAATGAACTCCCTCATCCCAATCCATCTCATTTTCAATACAGAATGTCTTAATCATGGTTTTAAGGGTAGAATTGTATCTTTCCAAGGCCCCTTGTGATTCTGGATAGTACACAGATGGCGTAAGTTGTTTAGGTCTCAGTTCATAAACAATCTGCTGGAATACTCCTGACATAAAGATACTTCCTTGATCAGACTGAATTTCTTTAGGCAAACCAAATAAAGTGAAAAACTTTATGAGACCCTTTGACACAGTTTTGGCTTTTATATTTCTGAGAGGTATTCCCTTGGGAAATCTTGATGCTGTACACATGATGGTTAGCAAATACCGATGGCCAGCTTTAGTCTTTGGCAATAGGCCAGCACAATCCACAATAACTTTAGAAAAGGGTTCACCAAATGCCACTGGGGTGACCTGATTAGGTTCACCCACAACCTGACAAGTGTGACAAGTCCTGCAAAAGGTTGCAACATCTTTCCTCAAACTGGGCCAGAAGAATTGTTTCAAAACTTTGTTCACAGTTTTATTCACACTTAGATGGCCACCCAAGGGCTTACTATGGGCTAAAGTTAAAATCTCATTCCTATCGACTTTAGGTACTGCAACTTGCTGAACAATTAACCATTCCTCACTTGTAGGAATATCAAGTGGCCTCCACTTCCTCATTAATACTCCATCATTGAAATAACACCCAACTGGCACTTTCCTAATCTCATCACCTGAGAGAGCTTTTTCTCTTAAAGCTTCAATCTCAGGGTCTTTGCTCTGTTCTGCTATAAACTCCTCCCTAGACAGAGACAAATCTTTATTGTCAGATTTAATACCTGGATCCTGGTGAAACAATGAAGACCGAAAAGTCCCTGACAAGTCATCAAAACCTCAATCCCAATTTTGGCTATCATGGGTAGCAGAATCATACTGCACAGAACTACCTGCATTGGTTGACTTCTTAGCCATATTTCAAGTTGCTGCACAGGAGGGATAAATGTTAAGAATCCATCTTTGAATCATCAATGATTGGCTTAGTTGTCAGCTGCACTGCAGGAACAACTTTACCACCTGCTAGGTCATTCCCTAACAACAAAGGAACACCATCCATTGGTTAACTGGGCCGTTGTCCTATTTTAACTGGTCCTATAACTAACCCTGACTTCAAAATTACCTTATGCAGAGGTACAGAAACAGTATCACCTCTAATATCCCGAATAAGGTTTGCCTCACCAGTGGCAGTCTCATCACTAAACTTCAGAACATTGCCTAATATAAGTGATTGAGAAGCCCCAGTATCTCGAAGGATTTTCACTGGTACCTGGGCTGATCCTTCTTTTACTGAATCAAACACATCGGCTATAAAATGAAGGAATCCTTTCCTAACCCGACCAGATATTTTAGCCTTTGACAGAGCTTCATCAGAATGTCCAGACTCCTGCAGGTTTATGGGCATTTCAATGTTTTGAACACAGGCATCTGGAACTGCCTCCTTTTCCTTCGTCTTCTTTAACAGGAAACAGTTAGCCATTACATGACCAGGTCTCCTACGATAGTGACAAGTAGGACCAGAGTGTTTCTCTTTTAATTGCTTTGCTTCATCCTTACCTTTGTCACTCATCCCAAATTTGATTTCTGGTTTACCCTGCCTATTCATGCTACTCTTTTGGAAGCTCTTACTGGGGGTAAACTTAACCTTGTGGGTTAAGGCAAACTCATCTGCTAATTTAGCAGACTCTTGCAACATGGCAGCATCCTTTTCATCTAAATAAGCCTTTATGTCATTAGGGACGCACCTTTTAAATTCTTCAATTAAAACCAATTCTTTCAAGTTGTTAAAATCACTATCCACACTTTTAGATGTATACCATCACTCAAAACATTGCCTATAGGCTTCTGGAACCAGTTTATAGGCTTCAAGCACAGCCTGTTTCACAGCCTCATAATTATCTGCATCTTCAATTAACTGGGCAGAAAAGCCTGTTGAGCCTTACCCTTAATTACACTCTATAACAAGAGAGGCCAGCAACTTCCTGGCCACTTTAGCCTTCGAGTCACTTTCTCAAAATGCTGAATGTATTTATCAATCTGAGTTTCATCAAATGGAGGGAACAATTTAACTTCCCTACTGGCAGCAAACTTCTCACCAGAATCAAACACTAGACCCCCTTGCTGTAGTTTCTCTATCTTCTGTAGCTCAAACTCCCTCCGTCTTCCTGCTTCCTCCCTTTGTTTTTCTGCTTCCTCAGCTTCAAATTGCCTTTGCCTTTCTCTGTCCTCTATCCTTAGTTTTTCCAACTTGTACCCGAGCTCAAGATCACTGGGTTTACTTTCAGGAAAACTTCCTAACTCCCCCTCTTCAAACTTCCTCAAAGAAATATAGTTCTCAGCTATTATCTTCTGAATCTGTACCTTTTTCATACCCAGTTTCACAATAGTATGCCCCAGCTTCTTAGTAATGGCCAACAAGTTGTCCTTTCTGCCATCCCGTAATGCCTCAGGGTCTGGTGATGCCAGAAATGCCCCAATATCCATTGCTGCTGGTTTCAACACACAATTCAATCAAAAGGGAAGTAGCCATTGAGATCGATAATCAATCAATCAATCAATCAATCAATCAGTAAGCTCCAATGTTGCTCATATCCTGGACTAGCCTCCAATTTATGTAACAGATCAGCAGCAACAGATTATACACTGAGTCAGGTTCTAATGTTAAAACCACTATCTTTATTAGTATCTACTTACAATATGGTAACTTTAATGAAATAAACAGAAATTAACAGTGTTATGTATATATATGTGTGTATCCATGTGTAGCTCCCAAGCCATCAAGCTTAGGAACAATTCTTAAAGTCTTAAAATGGTAAAGTAGAAATGTTCAGTAATCTACACAATAAGTGAGTGAGGGGAGAGATTTGTAATCCTGGATAAAGACAGGAAGGCGATTATGAAGAATCACAGCTTCCCGGCAGGGTAAACAAAATAACAGCCTTTGAAGATCTCGTCCATCGAGCCATTTCAAAATTCACTAGAATACCACCAGGTGACAGTCACAGAAATATCTTCTTCAAGTGGATATCACATAACACCCTGATTCCAGGTAAAGGGCCCACAAAAGTGACACCACAGGATACTCCAAGAAATCCACACCTTTATATGGTGATAGTTCCACATCCTTTGTGCGTAGGAGAGTTCCAAACCATAGCAGTGACGAGCTGAAGTTCCAACAGCATTCCCGTTTCTGTCTCTGTGTGTTTAAGTCCACAGCAGGCAGCCACAGCCTGTGACTGACATTATAGTCCAGCCTCACTCACGCGCTTTTAAAGTAACACTCACTGTACGATCCTGCATGTCTCGTAACACAGGCCTTACTTCAGAATCAAGATCAAATCAGTTTCAAGTTTGATTACACATTTCCACTTAGCTAACCAGTGATGAGGGTGGGGGTGGGAAAGGCAGGAGCTACTTTGTAATACTCACAAGCCAGACACAATGACACTGTTATGACTAAGAACAGAAAAAGATTTCTGCATTCTGGTTTATATTTGACATTTTAATCTCATTCCTCTTGGAGGGAATTTGATTGGCAATTTGCTAAATGTAGTGTCAACCCTTGGGTCTATTTTCCTGTCCACACCCTTGTGAAAGAACTTTGTCTGCAGTGTAGTTGAAGCAAATATTATTCATTGCAGGCAGACTGGGTGTAATGTTGCTAAATCTAATTTTTAAAACCACAGAATTTGCCAATGTATTTTAATTTCCCACTTATCCTATTGTTTACAATTACCCATTCTGTGAAAATAATATCCTTGTGATCTCTCACAACTAATCCCTGACTAATCTAGTTATTGCTGTGATTTGCTTGCTTCTATATTTATAAGATTTAGAATGTAGAACAGATCAAGCCCTTCAGCCCATGTTGTTGTGTCAAACCAATTGTCCATTTCCCTCCTTTCTCTGCATGTTCTTGTGCCTATCTAAAAGTTTCTGAAAACATTACAGTTTCTTTAATGCTTCTACGTGCTGTACATGTAGTGCCACCCCTGACCCCGGCTGTTGATACAAACCTTGCTTTGTATATGCCCTTTGTTGTTTTCTTCTCTCATTAAATACATGCCCTCTAGTAATGGGCTTTTAATCCTGGGAAAAGTATGCTATCTTTGCCTTGCATAATTTTACAGACTTCTTTTAAATCTCCCTTCAGCCTCTGTCATCCAAGAGAAAACAGTCTCAGATTGTCTAACCTCTCCTCATAATACATTTACACCAAACCAGGCAGCATCCTGGTAAACCTCCTCTGTGCCTTTGTGACAAGGTTGAAATCTGTTTGATTTAATTATAAATAATTGTTCAAATAATCTTTAAAAACAATAAAATAATTTTTTTCATGTGACTATCATTTCATGTTGAGAGAAGAAATGGGATATTACTTGAAAACATGCAAAAGTGTTCAGTTGAAAATTCGGAGTTTCAATAGGCAAGGTATTCTTTTAATTTTGTTTTATGAAATCATCGTTGTAAACCATGCTTTTTGTTATGTTTGTACTGAACGAAATAAAATTTAATTCATTCATTCATATTCTTTTATAATATTGAGCACTGAATCTGCCATCAACTTGTAAGGACTTTCATTCAATCTTCAGCAGGCGATTGATTGCTCATGCCTGACAGAATGACTGGGGAGGAGCAGTACAGTACATGCCATACTCATTCCATAAAGTGACTGGTGCATGAACATAGCGAATTTATGTTTTTGTAGGGGTACTACACCTTCAGCAAAGCCTTCTAATCTTCCCGTGATGAGACAAGCAGAATTAAACACAATACAGTCGGCCCTCCTTATCTGTGAGGGATTGGTTCCGGGATCCCTCGCGGATACCAAAAAACACAGATGCTCAATTTTCTTATTCAACCTGACTCAATGAGGAGGACCTTAGGACCCAACGGAACCCCAGACCTTATTTAACCTGTCTCAGTGTGGTAGACATTAGGACCTGGCGGTACAGCTCTGAATCAGCGGTGTTTCTGTTCACGAAAATAATCACGATCACGATTGAAAATAAGGTGGAAATAATAAAGCGATTGGAAAGAGCTGAAATGCCATCGGTCATTGGAAAAGTGTTAGGCTACAGTCGGTCAACAATTGGAGCAATTTTAAAGGATAAAGTGAGAAAGGCCTTGTTCCGATGAAAGCTACAATTATTACCAAGCAACACAATGGTTTAATTATAGGGCTTTGGGGTGTTGGGTCTTTGATCCTCCACATCAACCAGGCACAGATGGAGAATATGCTCGAGCATGGTCTGTCACTGGATCAAACTCGGGAACTTCCGTTCCTGAGCCCGACGCTGAAACATATGTTCTTAAGTGCATAGAAAGACTTAAGTATATGTCTTAAAGTTCTTAAGTATATGCATAGAAAGGTAAAATATATAGTATGACAAACGCTTGACAAACTGATGCTAAATAATACTGAATGTACCTGTTCCAACTTACTTAGTAAGAGAACTTACGATTTTTTAAAATCCCAATCCACGTTAACCTATGCACATCCTCCCGTATACTTTAAATCATCTCTAGATTACTTATAATACCTAATACAATGTAAATGCTATGTAAAATAGTTGTTATAGTGCATTTTTTAGGGAATAATGACAAGAAAAAAAGTCTGTACATGCTCGAACAACAAGTGCTGGAAGAGCACTTCCGGGTTTTCTCGATTCGCGGTTGGTTGAATTCGCGCATATGGAACTTGTGAAATGCGACGTCTGATTGGGGGGAGTGGGGGTGGGGGAAGAAGTTGTTCCTGAAATGTCTGCGTGTGTGTCTTCAGCTTCTGTAACTCCTCCTTAATGATAGCAATGGAAGAGGGTATGCCCTGGGTAACGGGGGTCCTTAATGATGGATTGTAACTTATTGAAGCATTGTATTTTGAAAGTGCCCTGGATGCTAATGAGGCCAGTGCCCATGATAGAGCTGGCTGAGTTTACAACTTTCTGCAACTTTTTCTGATCCCATGCAGAGGTGTCTCCATATCAGGTGGTGATGCAACAAGTTGGAATGCTCTCCACGTCAGTAAAATTTGCAAGTGTCTTTGGTGACATACCAATTCACCTCAAACTCCTGATGAAATATAACAACTGTCTTTGTAATTGCATCACTATGTTATGCCCAGGATAGATCCTAAGAGATGTTGAAACCCAAGAATTAAAACTGCTTACTCTTTCCACTTCTGATCCCCTGATAAAGAATGGTGTATATTCCCTTGGAATCCCCTTCCTGAAGTCCACAATCAATTCCTTGGTCTTACTGATGTTGAGTACAAGATTGTTACTGTAACACCACTCAACTAGCTGATCTATCTTGTTCCTGTATGCCTCCTCATCACCATCTGAAATTCTGCCAACAAGAGTGATGTTGGCAAATTTATAGACGGTGCTTGAGCTGTGCCTAGCCACACAGTCATGGGCGTAGACAGAGTAGAACAGTGGGATAAGCAGGCAACCTTGAGGTGTGCTAGTGTTGATTGTTGGCAAGGAGGAGATGTTGTTTCTGATCTGGGTAGACTTCCCAGCATGGAAGTCAACAATCAAGTTACAGAGGGAGATAGAGAGGCCCCGGTTTAGGAGCTTGTTGATTCAAACCGAGGGTATGATTGTGTTGAATGCTGATCAATAATTAGCAGCCTGAATTAGGTATTGATATTGTCCAGGTGATCCAAGGCCGAGTGGAGAGCCAGTGAGATTACCTCTGCTGAAGACCTATTGTGGAAAGTTGAAGCAGGTCTAGGTCCTTGCTTAGGCAGGAGTTAATTCTAGTTAACCTCACAGTTTTATATAGCTGGAACATAAATCCTGAATCCCAATCTCAGTGCATCATCTGATGAATGCAGCCATGTCACATGTCTTCTTTACCACTCTATCAACTTGTGCAGCCACTTTTAGGGAGTACAGATCTCAACCCCAAGATCCCTCAGTTCATCAACACTGTTAAAGTCCTTCCATCAAGTGTGTATTCTCTCCTTATGTTGGATTTCCCAAAGTGCAGCAGCTCACACTTGCCTGGATTACACTCTAACTTCCATTTCTCCATCCATGTCTGCATCTATAGTCTACTGTATCCTTTGCAATCTTGTATGCAATCCACAACACCACCAATCTTTGGTCATCAGAAAACTTATCTGTCACCTGGTTTGGACATGGCCCAAGTGCAGAAAGGGAAACACTGAAGCAGGTCGATAGTTCACAGTCTTTAATGCAAACAGTATTAAAGGGAAAGAACACAATAAGCACGGCCAAACAGGGCCGTTAGCTAGAACTCTCACAAGGAAAATGAAGCCTACACTGTGGCTGAAAAGAACAACTAAGAATTAAACGAATACCACTAGCCTTTAGATTCAGATGACTCAACAGTCCAATTTCTCAGGCAAGGTGGAATGCAGGAAGTGAAGTGTTGCTGTGTCCAAGTCTCGACAAATACCGCGATGGAATGAATGGAGTTAAATACTATCACAATAAAATAATAATTAGCTGACACGTGCATATTCACAAGCACAATTGCTGAATCTGATGCACTGCCAAATCCATGGTTGTGACATTACCCTTCCTACCAGATCTTCATCCAAGTAATTTATAAGCATGTCAAACAATAGAAGTCCCAGTACAGATTCCTGCAGAAAACCACTAATTATAGACCTCTGCAAAGAATATAACCTACCCACTTCTATCTCCTGCCTTCTCTGAGGAGGCCAATTTTGGATCCAATCAACCAAGTCACCATGGATTCTATGCATCTTAATTCTCAGTACCTTGTTGAATGCCTTGTTAAAATCTACGTACTCAACATCTACCACTTTACCTTCATCAATCAGCTTCTCCTCTGAAAACTCAATCAAATTTATAAGACATGACTATCCTGGCAAAAGGTCATGCTTAGTATTAATAATAAGTCTGTGTTTTTCTAGATATAAGCAGATTCTAAATTATCTTTTCCAATAATTTTCCTATAAGAGGATAATGATAATTGAACACAATATTCTATAGGCTGCCTTACCAACTCTTGAAAGCTACAACATAACTCCCAACTTCCATACTCAACGCCCTGACTGATGAAGACCAGCATGGCAAAAACCCTCTTCACCGCTCTGTGTACCTGCATCAGAAGCCATCTACTTGTACTCCTGAGTCCCTCTATTCTACAACACTCCCCAGACACCTTACTAGTCCCCGTGAAGATCCTACCCTTACTTGTCTTCCAATAATGCACTTGTCCGGATAAAACTCCATTTGTCATTCCTTGGTCCACTTACCGAGGTGATTGAGATTTCTCTGTAAATTATAATAATTACATTCACTGTCAATACCACCGCCTATTTTAGTGTAATTTGCAAGGTTACTAACAGTGCATGTACATTCTCATTCAAATCATTGGTGTAGATGACAAACAGCAATTGTACTACTACTGAATCCTTGGAAATGCCACTAGTTACTGACATCAAGTCCAAGAAACAATCTTTTATCATGACCCTCTGCTTCCTACCACCAAGCCAAAGATGTATTCAATTAGACAGCTCTCCCTAGATCCCATGTGATCTATTTTTAAAAAAATTGAAGCCTACCATGTGAAACCTTATCAAACATTTTATGAAATCCGTATAGACTACATCCACAGCCCCGCAATCATTGATTGTTATTTTTTCAAAAAATCTCAATGTTATTTATGAGATACCTCCCATGTACAAAATTAAGCTGACTGTCCCTAATCAACCCCTTTCTTTCCAAAAGCCTGTATACCTTATTATTCAGAATTCATTGAGATATTAGGACTACTAATCTATAGTTCCCAAGATCTTCTTTGCAGTTCTTCTTAAATTGATATATAATATTAGCATCCACCAATCTTCCGGCACTTGGTCCCTCACTAAAGATGATGCACATATTTCAGCCAGGGCTCACACAATTTCTTCTTCACTTCCCACAGTGACCCTGAAAGTCTCACAGGTTAGCAGGTTGACCTCTTTGCACTAAAAAGGGACTTTTCTTGTTCTAATTATGTTCTTTCTTGTAAAAATGTATGCTTTTTGTTGTGAATGCTGCTTACATGATTTTATGTATTTAAGATGCTGTTGCAGGTAAGTTTATCATTTGATCTGTGCATATGATAATAAACTTGACATTGACTTTGGCTGATCAGGCCCTGGAGAATTACGGTATCTACCTCCATAGTTCAGCTATAATAAAGACTAGCCCCAAAACCTCCCCGTTAATTGCCTCAAGGTCCAAAATTTTCATGTCCTTCTCCATGGTAAAAACAGAAGAGAAATACTTATTAGGACCATTGTCCATCTCCTGTGTCTCCACAGAATGATAACCACTATGATCTTTGAAGGGTTCTATTCTTACCCTTCTTTCTTTACTATACATTAAAATCTCTTTCCATTCTCCTTAACCATCTGTGTCAAAGACAGATCATGCCACTATTTTCCCCTTCTGAATTCCATAAGACCATATGACATAGGACCAGAATTAGGCCATTTGGCCCATCGAGTCTGCTCTGAGCATGGATGATCTTTTTCCCATCCTCAGCCCACTCCTTGAATATACTCGTGCAAACCCTATACTTTTCCTGGGATTCACTTTATCTCAGCTGCCTGTACTTGACCCATGTCTCCTTACATTTTCCTGGTCAGTGCCTCAGTATCTTTCACCATCACTGGTTCCCTATGTTTGCCACTCTTCCCATCAATTTAGCAGGAACGTGCAGATCCTGATCTCTCAAAGTCTTAGAGAGATAAGAGATTCTGAATTTGTCAATATCTGCTTTTAAAAGATTTCTATTTGTCAGAAGTCACCTTGTCTGTAAGCAAACTACTCCAATCCTTTGTAGGTTCATCTCTAATGTCATCACATTGCAGTTTGCCTGAATTTAGAACTTTAACTTGTGCACCAGATCTGTCTCTTCATAACTACTACAATTTAAAATCAAATTAGTCATGAAGCTTTGCCTTCTCCCCAGTGGAGTCTTTGATATATTGTGTGAGGAAACTTTCCTGAACACACTTTACTAATTCCACCCTATCTAAGCCCTTATGGCAATCCCAGTGGATATTAGGGAAGTTAAAATACCCTATTATGACAACTCTACTGTTCTTGCAACTTTCTGCAGTATTCCTATGTACTTGTTCCTCTAATTCCATTTGATCTATAGTACAATCCCAACCAGGCCACTATTCCCTTCTTATTTCTGAATTCCTCCCTCAAAGCCTCATTGAATGATCACTCAGTAATTTCAGCTCAGACTACTGCTGTGATGTTCTGTTTAATCAGAAATGCAACTCTTTCTCCACTCCTTTCTCCATCTCTATCCCACCTACAGCACCTGTACCCTGGAACACTTAGCTGCCAGTCACGTTTCTATAAAAACTATATAGCAGTCAAAATGAGATATCCATCCCCTAATTTCATCCACCTTACCATCAAGCCTCTTGCAGTAACTTATTCCACTAGTCGATTTTCACTTCTTGCTATGCTGCTACCTATTTATTATTTGTTTCTCTTCTACTTTGGATCCCATTCCCACATAATTGAGGTTAAACCCTGCAATAGCACTAGCAAAACTGGTCCCTGGAACGTTGGTTCCTTCTCCAGTTCAGGCACAATCTGTTCCCCTTGTACAGGCCAACCACAGTATATCCCAGAAGAAATCCCAATAATCCACAAATACGAACCCCTGTTTTCTGCATTCATCTGATATATCCTGCTATTCTTATTATTGAGCTAGTGAGGAGAAGGCATATGATTATGGTATGCAAAGTTATAAAGTGTTTGAAGAGGCAGGCAATAGGAAACTCTCCCCTACTCATAACCTAGATGATATATTTAGAACTGGTGATACAAGGTGTAGAAGGGATCTGATGAAGACTTTCTTTTCACCCAGGTGAGTTGGAATCAGAATCAGAATCACTTCATTGTCAGTATGTGAAATGCATCAGAATTGATTGTGTTTCAGTGCCAAGCATAAAAGACAGGACAATCCCAGATCCGACAGCACAATAGCAACCAACAATTTCCAATAGTGCAAACATCCGTGAGCAATCAACAATCAGCGGAACAGTCATATACACAAACATCACTAATCAGCTTAAATAAATGTGAACATATGAACAGGCTCAATAATTATCAACGGAACAAGGAGTGCAGGAAAGATCATTTAATGGATGTTGTGCAGGGACTGTTAAGAATATTACATCTGAGTGAGTTTTGTTGAGAAGCTGGATAGCTACAGGAAAGAAGCTTCAATGATGATGTGTAGCATCTCCCTGATGGCAATTTGGTGACTGCGTGACTACTAGGGTGGGTGGAATCTTTTGCTCTTTTCTTCGCTTTTGCGTTGAATGGGAGTTTTAATATTGGTAACTGACAGCCGGTGATCTTCTCCACTGAATGGACCACTCGTTGCAAATGGGACATGGAGAGGGAGGAGGTGGTGGAAAACAAAATGGTCTCAGACGTGGTAACAACACTCTCAATGATGGCCAAGTAAAAATCCATCAGGATACGCCCTAGGATATTAATTTTCCTAAACTGGTGCTGGAAGAATGATCTCTGCTGGGCCTTCCTAGTGATGAGCATAACTTCAATGTGTTTGTAATGGTACTTCCCAGAAACCTGAATGACTCGACCCCAGACACAGCCTGATCATTAATTTCTAAAGGGGTGTGCAGGTGGGGGCTTGTTGGCAGAAGTTACTCCTCATTTCCATTACATTGATAGTGTTAAGCTCCAACTTGTAACAAACATGCTATGTTGCAAGATGGTTTTCCCCTCTTTGTCAGCAGGTCACATCATTATTAGGGATGAGACCAACTATAGCCATGTCATCTGCAAACTTAAGGATTTTAATGGATTTGCTTGTGGAGGTACAATCATTTGCATAATCGGAGACCAGGAGGTGTGAAAGAACACAGCCCTGGGGACAACCTGTACTTATAGACATTAGATTGAGAAAGTAGGAGATCAGCCTTATATACTGATTCCCTTTTTCCAAGACAGATACACTAGGGTACATCTAGCTGGCTAGCTTTCTGTGGAGCAAATCTAGAACAACAGTGCTGAAAGCAGAGCTAAAGTCCATGAAACAACTGTTATCACTGGTGAATGGGTGGCGCAAGAGCAGCCTTGATGAAGGGACTTACTTGGCCTGAAACATTGACTCTTTATTTATTTCTATAGCTTACCTGCTGAATTCCTCCTATATTTTGTGTGTTACACTAGAAGTGACCATGGGTTTGATGTGATGAAAGAGGTGGGAAACATTGTCCTGTGGACCTGGCAGTTTCTTTCTCCCTTTTAAGTACGGAGTTCCTCAGTTGCCACACATTCTGCTTTCCATCAATACTTTGGAACATGTATTTTTTTTAACTTTATTGAACAAACACAAACAAGCATCGGCTATCAGTCCACAGTGCACTGCACAATGGTAAATACCTGTATTAACAATACCAGGGCTAGAAGAGAGTAGAAGCAAGAGAAAGAAGAAACAAAAAGCACATACATACATTTACATATAAACATACACATGATCTACATACTTTATGTCACCCCTCAATGTAGATTTACATCTATTTTAAATAAAATCACAGTCTTCAGTAAATCAACTCAAGTCCCACATTTTACCAGGCCCCTGTATACAGGTACACTATAACAGAGTTCCATCTTTCCAAGTAAGAGTCGGTTTTCAGTTGTAAACTTGCAGTGATTTTTCCACACAGTTCACTTCTTTCAGTCTCTGTATCCATTGTTCCAAAGTGGGTGGGTGAGATTTAAGCCAGTTGACAGTTATTCTTTTATGAGCAATCAGAATCAAAACTCTTAACATATATAGTTCATTCTTCTCTAATGCAGATCATGGGAGGTTGCCTAAAATTAAATGACTAGGCTCAAAGGTATACTTATATCTAAAATCCTTCTTATTTCCTCAGTGACCTTGTACCAAAAATCCCTTAATTTGGGACAGTCCCAGAATATATGTGCAAAATCTCCCACTAGGCCACATCCTCTCCAGTCAAGTCTGGTGTTATTTTTCTGCATATAATGATATTACTAATGGAGTTTTAAAGTACCTCATCCTTATTTCCCAAGCAAAATTATTGGGCTGCCCAGTTAAGAGCAATTGTGGAATGGATCAGAAAAGACAGGGATTCAAGATGGGTTCACATAGAGCCAAATTCCATTGGTGAATTATCTTTAGCAGCTCTTCCCTTTTTAAATCCAAATATGTGAAAGAATGTTGGGACTCAGAATGAATGAGTTAACTGTAAATTGAAAGTATGGGATAGAATTAGAAAAAAAATTAGATCTTCCAAGGAATATATCAAGGGCAACCAGAATTGCTTTCATTTCAGATTTTATTCCAACAAGACGGGATTCTGGTTTTAACAGATGGGTGCAAAGGGGTCTAGTTCTTGTGGACCAAATGTTTGATGGTGAGGCACTCAAATCATTCGCCCAACCCAAAAATAAATTTGAACTTCAATCAAATGACTTTTATAAATTCCTCCAAATTAGACATTATCTTACGTCACATAAAGAATGGGACAATCTTAAAATACAGCCAAATAACTTGGAAAAATTTTTGGATAGAGATCATGATGGGTAGGACGCAATCCCAGAAAATTGTATATATAAAGAAATACACCTGGACGCAATAGATAACACATTAGATGTTAAACATTGGTGGGAATTGGAGGTAAATACCATAATAGAAGAAGAAGAATGGGAGAGGTCTTGGGAGTCATGGCATAAGTGCTTTAGAACATATATGACATTTATATTTTTTTAAGTTTTAGGAGATATCATAATTATGTTTCCAATGTCCATGAACCATTTCATAGAACCATGCTGTTAGATACTTTGGCATGGTGAAATGTTGCAAAAGAGTGAGCATTGTGCCTGTAATCATCTCTTACTTTCAGTCTTCTGTACAATTTCTCCAATCACTAACCAGCATGTACATGCACAATATGCCTCACTGGAGGTCAGCAGTTAAAATAGAAATTCCTTGATACAACCAATATCTCACTATTTAGAAACCTGGGTGGCTCAACATCTGACTTACATGATCCCATTTCCACCTTCCATTTATTGTCATCTGTTTACTGGAAAATTTATTATAGTACTGGGCAATATCTAAAAAGGGGGAACTAAAAGGATAGTGTATATTAATAGGAATAAAATGCAAAAATATGGAAACTCTGCCAATCCAGCATTGTAAAAGTATCGAAGGTGCTGGATTATCATTGTTTCTCTGTAACAAAAGTTACAAATGTGATCAATATATATTTTATGGTCTAACACAGGGATTAAGCAGGATTAACATCAGGTATATAGAGTGATTAGTTGTTTTATCTTTCAATTAATCCACAATGTATTTCTCCTGTGGATCAGTGTTGGATGTAGGAACTGAATAAATCATTGAATCCTTCAAGACTACTCTGCCATTCAATAAAATCAGGACTATTTCAAAATCTAACTTCAAATATTAATGGATCATAATATTTTTCTTACCAATTAACTATAACTTCAATTAACCCAGTTCTCTTTAGGTAAGGGAGCGCCTGGTTTAAACTATCCTTTATGTAAGAATTTTTCCCCAATTCAATTGATAATTGGCTATCTCTATGCTGAAGGTAATTTCCTTTTCCAATTAATTCTCTGCCAGAAGAAACACTTTATTCATACTTCCCTCCATTAATAGTATACAAACATTAAAAAGTTCAACCCCTAATCTTATTAAGTTAAAGCAATTTAAGATATTGCAACATGTTCTCATAACTTAAAACTTTCAGTTTCACTAGGATTTTGATAAACTTGAGCCGCATTCCCTCAGATGCCATTATGTTCTACCTGAGGTCTTCATCTTCTTCAGGTCCCTTGTGCGTTACACGCTTGAGTGATCATGACTCTCCACATCGAACGATCTCTCACAACGTCAATGATATGTCACACATTTAGATCTGTTATTTCTTTCACAGTGTCCATATATTCTTTCTTTGCCGCGAGGGTATCACTGTGTTTAGGCGACTAATGACCTCGCATGGGTAATGGCTTCTCGTGCGTTCATGTTCAAAAGTGGGCATGACGGGGATTGAGGAAAGGTGCAGCTGACTCGCGGCCCGGTGGTTGGGGACCGCTGGCCTAAACTCAGTGATACCCTCGCATCAGGGATCACCGGTTGGCCTCGGGTAACCGGCCGCCTTGCGCGGCAGGCGGGAAGTGCCATTGGTACCAGCCTGGCGCAAGAACAGATGGGCGGCCCTGCTAAACCTGTTCAGCACTCTGGATGTTCGTGGGGAACCCAGTGCTAAAGTATTCACAGATGACCTAACTCGGGCTCAGACTTCCATCAGTAGCAGAGCTGCTACCTCACTGCCAACTACTGAAAGTCATCCCTCGAGACAAACTTTTGTCAGCCGCTATCTTCAGACTGTGACCACCGCAGCCCCGGTACGGGGACCTCTGGCTCTTACCTTGTCCTGTCACTGGTGTGTTGCAATGATTTTATATGTTTATATGAGAAAAATATACGCTGTGTGTTTAAAATCCAAACGTTACTTAAAATGTTATGATGCTATTGTCTTATAAGTGACTTATCACTATATTCATGTGAAAATATGCGCTGTGTGCTTAATATTAAATTTGTTAGATAAACCCTTTCAGAAATAAAAATTGAGTGTATTAGTCACTTATAGTTGACTTAGCACCTGTATTCCGTACACCCTCCCCTCCCCCCCATCCGTCGGCTGGTCTGCCGGAATATTGCCAATACTAAACCAGTCTGGTGGAAACAGGTTGGTGACCCCTGGGCTAGAGGGCCTTTCCCTGTGCTCTGCTGTTTGTTGAATGTCCTGTGGGTTGTCCTCAAAGCTACATCCGAGGCTACTTCACCAGTCGTCTTCTTGCTGCCCCACACTCTGTCCTCTGCTCCTGCGCTGAGCTAGCCTGCACCCCTCAATGCTGTTTTTTCAATAACCTCAAAATTTCCCTGATAAAATGTTAAAAACTATTTAGCCCAGTGTAAAATCTCAGTCACAAGCTCTCCGAAGGCAGGCTATGTGCTACAAACAAGAATTTCACAACACTAGAGCCTCTTCATGATCAAACCTTTCTATTTAGATACTTATTATATTGCTTCTGGTCTGAGTGTCACTGAGAAGCACAGCATTTATTTTCATCCCTCGTTACCCCTGTGATAGTGGTGCCTTCTTGCTGAAGACATTCCCATAGTACTGTTGGGTGTGGAGTGTGAGGAAACAGGTCCAGTGATAATAAAAGACTGGCGATACACTACACTTTCAAATCATGGTAGTGTGTGCCTTGAGGGGAATCTGCAAAGGGGTGGTTTTCCGGTGTCTGATCGGATTGGTTTGGAAAGTGCTATTGGAGTATGCAAAGCAAATAACTTAAATGCATGTTACACAAAGAATTCATTGTGCTTTGTGTAGGGAGATGATTTTCTTAGCCAGTTGACAGGCTGCTATTCAAGTTGGCTGTATGAGCTGGATGGTGCCAGCTTCAAGCAAATGGATGGTATGCTATTGCTCTTCTGAGTTGTGTCTTTTTGGAAAGATGTTGGACTCTCAGGAGGTGAGCAACTTGCTAAAGGAGGGAAAAGTTTAGCTTCTGTTCTAGATTTTTCAGCATTTTTGCATGTCACTGAATTAATTTGAGCCAGAAAAAGCACAATTTGACCGAACCTTCAGATGTATTGAAGTTGTGCGTGAATATCTAGCAAGGCCTTTGCAGTGCACTAAGGAAGCAATCCAATAGGAATTTCTTGTAATGTTTTAACCCTTGAACTAGTTGGTTTCCCTTGTGAGACTTACAAAGTTTCAGTACTAAAGATAGGGAGAAAATGTCAAGAATTGACTACTGGATATTGGACTATCAAAACATAGTACAGGATTGTTTGGTGTTGTCTGGTGGAATATGTAGGTAATGAAGAGGATATTCTAATGAAGAGGCTTTAAGGAGATGTAGACAAGTTAATTGATTGTATGAAGATGTGACTATATAGCTAAAAAAAGGAGTCAGGCATTTTGGTACAACACTCAAAACCAAACAGCTGGACATTTTCAAAAAAATTCTGAGGATCTTTCTTTCTTTTTAAATCTTTTTATTAGTTTTCAAACAAGCATAAGAAAAAAACATTGAATACTGAGAGCTTGAGAGTACATAATTGATAGGCTGGTCTACAAATACAAACAATTAATAATCCACATATAATAGCCTCCCAAACTCATAGTAGGTTAAAAAAAATGGAAAAATGAGAAAAAAATCCAAAAAAAAGACAACAAAAACTAACCTAACCGACATGGGCTATTGTATCATATCAAGTATACACAGTGGTGTCAATAACTCTGCACCTCTATTCAAATAATTAAAGATGATAAGAAAAAGTTTTGGGAAAGTTCAATTTAACTCAAATGAAAATGTTGGATAAGTGGTCTCCAGGTTTCTTCAAATTTGACCGAGGGTTCAAAAATGACACTTCTAATTTTTTCTAGACTCAAAGAAGAAATAGTTTAGGAAAACCATTAAAATGTAGTTGGAGGATTAACTTCTTTCCAGTTCAATAGGATAGATCTTCTAGCCATTAATGTGACAAATGCAATTATCCACCAGGCTGAGGGTGACAAACAACTATTATCCACCATTGGTAAGCCAAAAATTGCAGTAATAGGATGAGGTTGCAATTTGATGTTCAAAACTGTTGAAATAATGCCAAAAATATCTTTCCAATAATTTTGCAAAGGAGGGCAAGAGCAAAACATGTGAGTCAATGTGGCAACTTCAGAGTGACATCTGTCACAGATTGGATTAACATGAGAATAAAATCAAGCAAGTTTGTCCTTGGACATATAAGCCCTATGTACAACCTTGAATTGTATTAGGACATGTTTGGCACAAATAGAAGAGGAGTTAACTAACTGTAGAATTTTCTCTCACTGCTCTGTAGGTAAAAGACAATGAAGTTCTTTTCCCCATTCCTTCTTAATTTTATCTGACATCCCTGGTTGTATTTTCATGATCATATTATAAATGACAGTTATTAAACCCTTCTGACAAGTATTTAAAGCTAGAATATTTTCCATAATATCAATTGAGCATAAATTCCAAAAGGACTGTGACATATTATACAAAAAAATTCTAATTTGTAAGTATCTAAAAATGGGTTTTAGGCAAATTATATTTATTGGACATCTGTTCAAATGACATAAATCTATTATCTAAAAAAAATCATGAAAACATGTTATACCTCTCGTTTTCCATAGCAGAAAGGCTTGGTCCATAAATGAGGGCTGAAAAAAAAGTTAGATATAATAGGGCTTGATAAGATGAACTTGTTCAAGCCAAAGAATTTACAAAATTGAAATCATATTCATAATGCATATTTAACTATAGGGTTAGTTATTCAATTTAGATAAAACAAAGAGAAGTGAAAATCCTAAAATAGAAAACAATGAGAAGTCTTGTACAGATATACACTCCAAATTTATCCATTGTGGGCTTTGTAATGTCATGGATTCCTGTATCCAAAATATTAAATATTGAATGTTAAATGCCCAAGAGTAAAATCTTAGGTTTGGCAAAGCCAAACCACCTTCCTTCTTAGGCTTCTGTAAATATTTTTTAATTAATCTAGGATTTTTATTCTGCCACACATACAAGGATATTTTGAAATCAATAATATCAAAAAAAGATTTAGGAATAAAAATTGGTAGTTCTTGAAATAAATGTTAAAATTTACGTAAAACTATCATCTTAAGAGCATTGATTCGACCAACCAATGACAAAGATAACGGGGACCATCTAGTAACACGTTGCTTGATTTGGTCAATTAAAGGTAAAAAGTTAACTTTAAATAAATCCTTATGTTTCTTGGTGATTTTAATACCCAAATAAGTAAAGTTAACTGTAACAATTTTAAATGGTAAATGTTTATAGATTAGGACTTGCATAATTAATGGAAATAATTCACTCTTATTAAAATTCAGTTTTATTGCCAGAAAAGCTGCTAAACTGAGCAAGCAAAGATAAAATAACAGGAATATATCTCTCAGGATCAGAGATGTATAGTAACAAATCATCAGCATATAGTGATAGCTTATATGTCCCTTCCCCGCAGGTAATACCAAAAATATTAGGTGAGTCACGAATAGCAATGGCTAAGGGTTCCAAAGCAATATCAAATAGTAGAGGACTTAAAGGACAGCCTTGACTCGTGCCAGGAAACAGCTGAAAAAAGGGAGTTCTTTGATTATTGGTAAGAACCGAAGCCAAAGGCTTATGATATTTTAATTTAATCCATGTAATAAATGTCGGGCTGAAATTAAAATTCTGCAACATATTAAATAAATATGGCCACTCAACTGTATCAAATGCTTTTTCAGCATATAAGGAAATGACACATTCTGGGATTTTAGATGCGGTAGTGTAAGCTATATTAATTAATTCTCTAATGTTAAAAGATGAATAATGATTTTAATAAATCCAGTCTGGTCCTCAGAAATAATTTGAGGTAAGATGTTTTCCAATCTAGTGGACAAAATTTTGGTAAAAATCTTGGAATCCATATTCCACAAAGCTAAAGGCCGATATGATGCACTTTCAATAGGGTCTTTATCTTTTTTGAGAATTAAAGAAATGGAGACATCATAAAAAGACTGTGGTAGTTTACCTACAGTTAATGTGTCCTTTAAAATTTTACATAACCAAGGAGAGAGTAAAGAAGAAAAAGATTTAAAGAATTCCACAGTATAACCATCTGGACCAGGGGCTTTACCTGAATTCATTGAAAAAATAGCCTCTTTTATTTCGGTTTCCGTAATAGGTGCATCTAAAGATACACAATCCTCAGCTGTTAATTTTGGGATATTCAATTTCCTTAAAAATTCATCCATTATGGAAGAGTCATCAGAAAATTCTGATTGATATAGAGAGTTATAAAAATATTTAGAGGCTTTATTTAGCTCTTTATGATCAATGGTCAAAGTGCCATCTCGTTTACGAATCTTAGTGATCTGCCATTTAACCGAAGCAGTTTTCAATTGATTAGCCAATAATTTACCAGATTTGTCCCCATATATACAAAATTGAGTCCTAGATTTAATTAACTGATTTTCAATCAAAGAGGATAATAGCAAACTGTGCTCCATTTAAAGTTCAACTCTCTTTTTATAAAGTTCTTTACTAGGGGTCACAGAGTAAGTCTTATCAATTTCTTTAATTTTATTAGCCAACATAAGTATTCCAGTGTTATTTCATTTTCTGACTCCAGCAGAGTATGAAGTAATTTGTCCATGGATAAATGCTTTAAAAGTGTCCCATAATATTCCACTAGATATCTCTTCTGTAATGTTTGTTGAAAAAAACAAATCAATTTGTTTATTAAAGTTGAGAAAGTCTGGGTCCTGGAGTAGAGTTGAATCACCATGATTTAACACTTGAGGGTGAATCCGTTGTCTTAATAGATAGCTTCAAAGGTCCATGGTCAGAGATAGTAATAGAGTCATAGTTACAGTCAATAACGTCTGTAGGTAAATGATGATCAATAAAGAAATAGTCAATTCTAGAGTAATTATGATAAACATGAGAGAAATATGAAAATTCTATATTCTTGGGGTGTAGAAATTGCCAAATTTCAGAGATTCCAGAATCAGTTAATGAGAGAGGCAAATTTATTTGGAAGAACCTGAGTGGACTTAGATCTGTCCATCGAAGAATTTAAACAACAGTTAAAATCTCCACCCATTATCAACATATACTCATTTAAATTAGTGAAGGATGTAAATAAACATTTAAAAATTCAGGACAGTCAATATTCGGAGCATAAACATTAATTAAAACAACTTTTTTGCTTAAAAAGTAAACCAGTAAGGAGCAAAAATCTACCTTGTAGGTCTGAAATTGTTTCATAATGTATAAAAGACGTTAGAGTCTATAAAAATAGAAACTCCTCTTACTTTAGCTTGAGAATTCAAATGATACTGTTATCCTTCCAAAACCTAAAAAAAAGTTGACTATGCTCCTTCCTCACATGAGTCTCTTGTGTAAAGATAATATTAGCATTCATTCTGTGCAATACTTTAAATAACCTTTTCCATTTAATCGGATGATTTAAACCAGTTGTATTCCAAGAAACGAAGTTAACAATCTTATCCATATTGCTAATATTTATTGTAGTAAACGCACAAGGTTAAGCAGAAGATAGACTCATGAATCCAGAAGAGGAGAGCAGGTTCAAAGAGGAAATGGAAGTTACAATACTTCAGCCATTTTGGTTGTTTCAAGTCAGCCCATGAAGGAAAAACTAAGCCAAAAGCAAAAGAGAACTCCTCTCCCCCCAATCCACGAAAACCCAAGAAAAAGCCAGAGAGAGGCAAGTGGGCAAACTAACATTAATTTTACCCCCATCTCTCAAGACGGCAGCTCAGAAAAAAAAAATGAAAAAAACAGACACAAGCCGCCCTTATTCAAAAAGAAGTAAAGAGTTAGTATAACAGGGATAAAACTATAAAATTAATATTATTTAAAAAAAAAGTCAAGATTAAGAAAGAAAGAAGAAAAGAAGTCCTAAACCATTAAAAGCTAGAACAGGATATCAGTATACAGGTAGTCCCCGGGTTACGTACAAGCTTCGTTCCTGAGTCCGTATTTAAGGCAGATTTGTACGTAAGTCGGAACATGTACATCTGGTATTATTTAGCATCAGTTAGTCAAATGTTTGTCTTAGTATATAGTATATATTATACCTTTCTATGCATATAAAACACTTAAGAAATGTATATATTCCGATAATTAAACCACTGCGTTGCTTAGTAACAATTGTAGCTTTCATCAGGGCAGGGCTTTTCACATGCTCCATTATCTCACTTTATCCGTTATCCTTTAAAATTGTTCCGATTGTTGACCGATTGTAGCCTAACGCTTTTCTAATGACGGATGGCGTTTCACTTCTTTCCAAACACTATTATTTCCACTTTATTTTCAATCGCAATCGCTTTCCACCAATGGAACCGCGGGCATCGGGTCCCATTGTTCTCTCCGCGACTGCCTGGTCCACAGGTCCCTCCCCACAGATCTCCCACCTGGCACTTATCCCTGAAAGCGTAAGTGCTACACCTGTCCCTACACCTCATCTCTTACCACCATTCAGGGTCCCAAACAGTCCTTCCAGGTGAGGCAACACTTCACTTGTGATTCTGTTGGGATAGTCTATTGCCTCCGGTGCTCCTGGTACAGCCTCCCCTACATCGGCGAGACCCGACGCAGATTGGGGGACTGCTTTGTCAAGCACCTACTTTTCAACTGGAAAATTCAACTGGATCACCCTTCGCAACATTTTCCGAGAGCCTGATAATCCGCATTTGGATTTATAACACTCCAACACTTGAGAAGTTGAAGTCAGCTTTTGTTCCAAAGTTTCAATTTTACGATCTCTCTGGCAGGCGGCTTCTTTGGGAGCTGAAATTCTTGCTTGTTGTTGTTGAATTTCTGATTTAAGTGATTGAAGACTTATGTCAACCGTCTTTAAAGTTTCATCAAACGAAGAAAACTTTGGGCCGAGTTTATTCTCCAGTCTCTCACCCATAAGTTTCCCAATTGCATCTCGAGTTAATGGTTCTTTAGGGTTTTTAGTTAGTTTTGCTTCTTTAGTTTCTCGTGATTTCCCAAGGATTGCAGGTAAAAAGAGTAAAAGGATTGGAGCGAAGTCTAATACAGCCTCACCCCATGAGCGCCATCTTGAGAGCCCCCAAACTTTCAGAGGATTGAGATGTCATTGTAAACAGATCATTGAAAGCTACTGTGAAGGTGGAACAACCAGCTCGGAAGGGATATGGCACATTGACTCTTTTTAAAACGGATTCCAAGAGTGGTAAAAAATAAAGTACTCTTCCACATAGTTATTACACATAGTTTTATAGTTACTAAGTTATAAAGTTGTATTACAGAAGAAGCTAGATCAGAAATTGTTGGAGAAATGAAATGTGAAGGTACATTCATAGATGGGGGAAGTGTGATGCAAGAAGATTTGTTTGGAGCATAAGTAGCAAGGCTCCATTTTTGTGACACAGGTATCAAGTCATTATTGTGAAATTAATTCCACGAATTAATGTTGCTTTTCTGATTTGCTCCATGTAGATACCAAAAGAAGAATGATAAAACAAGCAAAAAGTAGATTATATTTACTTCAGCATAAGGATGTAATGCCCTAATTCATATTCTTAAGGTAATACTAGATGTATTGCATATAGCAGTTATCTAAGAGCATTCTGTTCTGCTTTCAGCTTGTTTGGGTTATTGCTGAAGATAAGGACTGATGAGGAATGTGTGCCATCCAATTAGAAAGGTAAAATTGAGGGGAGGTTTTTTCTGGTGATGGGCACTAACGTTGGGCTTGAGGTTTTTGTTCAGTGGGAGATGGAGAAAAAAGATGATGGAGAGAACAAGTTGTAAGATTTGACCCATAGCAGGACTGCGATTTGATGAAGCCAGGGGCGAGGGGGGACGTCACGTGATGATGTAAGATCGAGATGTGGAAATCCAGCTCTCCCATAAAAAACTAATAAATTAATGTTTAAGTGAAGAAACGTTAGTAAATATTTTCTAAAAACTACATCTAAACTACTCAGGATTTTCCTTAGATATGCCTCCTAAACAGACAAAGAAGAAAACTACTCCTTTGAAGACAGTACAAGCTGGGCTGGCCACCATGAAGCTTTGGTGCAAATAATGCATGAATTAAAAGAATTAAAAACATTAAAAATAATAAAAGAAGATATTAAAAATGTGAAGACTATGTTTGATAAAATGGTGAAAAAACAGGAGTAAATGGACAAGAAAATTAAAAAGCTGGAAGAAATAATGGGAGACTCTGTTGATAGAGTGAATAAAATGGAAGATAATATTCCTGCCTGGACATCAGAAAGAAAACAACTGTTGGAAAAAATAGATGTGCTTGAAAATTTTAGTAGACAAAATAAGATTAAAATTGCTGGTATTAAAGAAGGGATAGAGGAAGAGGATCCAATAAATTTTTTTCAAAAATGAATCACGGAAAATTTGGAAATAGAAGAGGGAACCCAGTTGATTGAAATCGAAAGGGTCCACAGAGCAAAACCTCAACCTGATCAAAACCCACGACCAATCTTGATAAAATGCTTAAGATATCAAGATAGAGAAAAGATCCTGAAGGCGGCTGCCCAATGTGCCAGAAAGAGAAATGAGCCATTGATGATAGAAGGGAAAGCAGTTCTTTTCTATCCTGATATATGTTATGACCTTTTGAAGAGAAAGAAGGAATTTAATCCAGCGAAAAGAGTTTTATGGGAAAAGGGTTATAAAGGTATATTGTGCCGCCCGGCAACACTGATAATTTTTTTGGATGGCAGAAAAAGAAGATTTTTTACTGATCATCGGGATGCAGAGGAGTTTGCAAAAGTACTCCCAAATATTCGCTAGACACAGTAAAGATTTAAAAGTGAAACAGATTAAAGATGAAGACGGGGACAGTGAAGTGAATTGATGGACATTAAGGACAGAAGAATATTTAAATATGCTTTTAATTATATGATACAGGGGAGAAAGGTAAAAATATGAGAAATATTAATCAAGAGTAGTGATAATACTTATTTCTTCTCTTATATATACTTTTTCATGTTACAGGGGAGCTGGGGGAACTTCGGATCCATCGCTATGTAATTCACGTATGTAATCATGGCATTTTCCATGACCCACACAATGGAGGGGGGTAATGTTGTGTTTTTTTTTCATTCACAACATTAGCAGGGTTTTTTTGTTTTTCTTTCTTTATAATCTATTTTTCTTTTATCTTTCTTTCTTTGCCTGGATGATCCGAGGGGAGACACATAGCAACATGGAAAATTTTTAAATAATTCCCCAAGGTACTATGAGAATTGAAATATTATGTATTATTATAGACTGGAGTAACCCTGTTAAAAATAATGAGTAATTTACTGATTTTTTAAGTTTTAATGTTAATGGGCTTAATGGACCGCCAAAAAGAAAAAGAATTTTAACATACATTAAGAAAATGAAAACAGATATAGCTTTTATACAAGAAACACATTTAACTGAGATAGAACATCAGATATTAAAGAGAGACTGGGTCAGAAATGTTATAGCAGCTTCATTTAATTCAAAAGAGAGGGGAGTTGCAATTTTGGTCAATAAAACTTTACCAATTAAAATACAAAATGTATTAATTGATTCTGCGGGAAGATATGTAATTATACATTGTCAAATCTTTTCAGAACTATGGACTCTTATGAATATTTATGCACCAAATGAAAACGATGTAAAATTTTTACAAATGGCTTTTTTGAATTTGGCTGACCCACACAATAAATTATTAATAGGTGTAGACTTTAACTTTTGTCTAGACCCAGTTTTGGATAGGTCAACAAAGGTTGTTACAAAACCAAAAGTAGCAAAATTAACTTTATCATTGATGAAAGATTTAAATTTGATTGATATATGGAGAAGAATTAACCCAAGAAAAAGAGATTATTCATTTTATTCAAATAGACATAAAACTTATTCAAGGATAGATTTTTTCCTACTATCAGTGAATGTTCAAGACAGAGTGAAAAATATGGAATATAAAGCAAGAATATTGTCAGATCATTCCCCCTTGATAATGACAATGATAATGATGGATAAGGAGGAATCGGCTTATAGATGGAGATTTAATTCATTATTATTAAAACTTCAAGATTTTTGTGATTTTATGAAAAAACAGATTCAGTTTTTTTTAGATCCAAACTCACATTCAGTTGATGATAAATTTATATTATGGGAAGCGATGAAGGCATTTTTGAGAGGCCAGATAATGTTATACTTCTAAAATTAAGAAGGAATATATAGTAGAAATAGATCAATTGGAAAAAGAGATTACAAAATTAGAAAAAGAATCTCCAAGATATATGACAGAAGAAAAACAAAGACAACTTGTGAATAAGAAGCTACAATATAATACACTTCAGACATACCGAACAGAAAAAGCAATTATGAGAACTATTATGAACTATTATGAACTAGGTGAAAGATCACACAAGATTCTTGCTTGGCAGTTAAAAACAGACCAGGCTTCCAAAACGATAAATGCAATTAGAACAAGTGTAAATAAAATTACTTATAAACCTTTAGAAATCAATGAAACTTCTAATTTTTTTTATTTTGAACTGTATTGATCAGAATAATAAAATGATATTGTTGAGATAGAAAGGTTTTTATCACAAATAACTCTCCCAAAATTGAATTCGGAAGAACAGAAGGGATTAGATGTGCCTTTTACATTAAAAGAGGTCGAAGAAGCTCTAGGGACTTCAGAGTAATAAATCTCCAGGAGAAGATGGCTTTCCACCTGAATTTTACAAAAAGTTTAAAGAATTATTAATTCCTCCTTTTATGGAGCTAATACATCAAGCGGAAAGAACGAGTAAACTTCCAGAATCTTTTTCGACAGCTATTTTAATAGCATTGCCAAAAAAAGACAAAGTTCTTTTAAAGCCAACATCACATAGACCTATTTCTTTGTTGAACACAGACTATAAAATAATAACAAAGATTTTATCTAATAGATTATCTAAATACTTACCAAAATTAATACACATGGACCAAACAGGATTTATTAAAAATAGACAATCGGCAGATAATGTAACTCGGTTACTTAGCATAATTCATTTGGCACAAAAGAGGGAAGAAATGAGTGCGGCAGTTGCTTTGGATGCAGAAAAAGCATTTGATAGATTGGAATGGGATTTTTTATTTAAGGTATTGGAAAAATATGGATTAGGAGTATCTTTTATAAGATGGATTAAAACCTTAAATACTAACTCCAAAGCTAAAGTGGTGACAAATGGGCAAATTTCAACATCATTTCAGTTAACAAGGTCAACTAGACAAGGTTGTCTATTATCACCTGCTTTATTTGTGTTGGCAATAGAACCATTAGCTGAATTAATTAGAACTGACTCAGATATTATGGGTTTCAGAGTTAATCAGAAGGAATATAAGATTAACTTATTTGCTGATGATGTTCTGATTTATCTAACTAACCCATTGTATTCATTGCATAAATTACCTTCAAGATTGGAAGAATACGGGAAAATATCAGGGTACAAAATAAATTGGGATAACTGTGAAATTTTACCCCTTACTAAAGGAGATTATAGTCAATGTCGATTAATAACTCAATTTAGATGGCCGATAAATTGTATAAAGTATTTAGGTATAAGAGTTAATAATGATATAAAGAATTTATATAAACTAAATTATTTGCCATTACTGAAAAAAAATTCAAGAGGGTCTTGATAAATGGGTGATGTTACCAATAACATTAATAGGTAGAGTCAATGCTGTAAAAATGAATATATTCCCTAGATTACAATACTTATTCCAAACACTACCAATACAATTACCGCAGAAGTTTTTTCAAGAGTTAAATAAATATGTGAGGAAATTCCTTTTGAAAGGTAAGATGTCAAGAATATCGCTGCAAAAATTGACATGGAAATTTGACCTAGGAGGGTTACAATTACCAAATTTTAAAAATTATTACAAAGCAAATCAACTTAGATTTATTGCATCTTTTTTGATGACGATAAACCGGCATGGATTAGAATAGAATTAGATAAAATTGGAGAAAATATACCAGAAGATTTTATATATAAATGGAAATCTAAGTGGATACGGGAAAAGAAAGAATTTCCTATACTAAAACATTTGATTGATTTATGGAATAAGATAAATGTTGATGATGAGATAAAGAAATCTTTATTAGCAAAGAGAACTTTAATTCAAAATAAACTTATCCCTTTTACAATGGATAATCAACATTTATATAACTGGTTTCACAAAGGGATTAGATATAAGGGAAACTGTTTTGAAGGAGGTATTTGACCAATTAAAAAATAAATATAAAATATCAAATAACACTTTTTTCTGTTATATCCAATTAAGGGCTTATTTAAGAGAAAAACTGAGTCAAACAATGTTATTGCTGAAACCTAATGAAATAGAAACTTTAATTCATAAAGGAAAATTTTTTATAATTATTTCTGGTATGTATAATTTGATTCAAAAACAGGCAATTAAAGAAGGAATTCATAAGTCAAGACAAAAATGGGAAACTGATTTGAATATTAAAATTGATGAAACAAGTTGGTCAAGATTATGCCTTGACAGCATGACAAATACCATAAATGCTCAATTAAGATTAGTACAATATAACTTTTTACATCAAATATATATTACACCACAAAAAATAAATAGATTAAACTCAAATTTATCTGATCAATGTTTTCGATGTAATTAAGAAATTGGTACGTTTTTACACTCTACTTGGCCTTGTTTTAAAATTCAACCTATTTGGACAAATTTAAGAGTTTTACTGGAACAAATTATTGGAATACAACTTCCACATAATCCAACATTATTTTTACTAGGTGATATTGAAGGGATAAAATCAAAATCCAAATTGAATAAGTATCAAAACGAATTCATAAAAATTGCATTGGCAGTAGCCAAAAAGGCTATTGCAGTTACTTGGAAATTGGATTCATACTTAAGTATAGATCGTTGGAAAAATGAAATTTTTAGCTGCATTCCATTTGAAAATATTACTTATAATTTAAGAGATAAATATGAAATATTTCTGAAAATTTGGCGCCCTTATTTACAAAAGATAGTATTAAATATATAGGTGCTCCAAAGATAAAATTATTGGTTATTAGGGAAATAAATAAATATACATATTAAAGCTATTATGAACTCCATTGAGCATGTGGGGATCTTCCGATATCCAGGCACTCTTTCTTTCTTTCTTTCTTTTTTCTTCTCTTTTTTTTCTATAGGGATATGTTCGGGGGGAGGGGTTAAGGGGAGGGGGGAAGGGTTCACAATTTTTTTTCCTTCTGTAACCTATTTGAAAATTCAATAAACATTTTTTTAAAAAAGGCCAGGGGCGAGATCAGTTGAGGATTGGTGAATATGGCAACACTTTGAGATCCAAATTGTGCACATTTGACTGTTTAATTAAAACCGGACATTTTCTTTACTAATCCTTTAGTTAAGATAAGATTCATAAAGATAATTCCTTTAATTGTATACTGTGGACTGTCTGTCATTTCGTGGCAATAACTTGTAACAGGGTAGTAAATGACACAGCATTCACACAAACTGGGGTGTGGGGTGGGAGAGCTGTCTCAATCTCATGAGTTTGGCAGGACCAGGGAGCATCTTCCCTGGACTTACGCAGCCAAGGAAACCAGGGGTTTCAAGGATATAACATTAAGGACCAGGAGTAGGTTCTCTGGCCTTTTATGCCTGTTCTGACATGCCTCCACATCATAGCTGATCTCCCAGTTCAGCTTCCCAACTCCCTTTTCCTACACTATCTCTTTGTCCACTGGTTCCTGTCACCTGGTTTGGACATGGCCTAAGTGACACTGATGCAACCCCCTGGTAAGCCTCAGGCTCGCTCAGTTTGCTTCCATCTCAGGGAGCAGCCTTCGGCCCCACCAAACTGGGTAATCAGCTTGTGTAGATGCTATTGGATGCCCCCACCATGCCAAATAACAGACAGTACACCATATACGATTAAATAATTGCACTTTATAGACCTTACTGGAACTATGTACTTAATAGAGATACAATATAAAAGGACAAGTAAAAGGCTCCAAGCTTATTGAAGCTCAACCACTTCATGCACAACCTTTGGAGCTCAGTTAACAAAGTCTTGCCACCATTCAATCCCCTCCAACCCCCTCGACCCGCCACCTCAGACCAACAATGGTGTTCGACCAGATGCTCCACACGAATCTGTCCTTGTCTCCTCTCCTCGCTGAAGACCCTGGGCCTTGGACTCCAGCTCGGGGTCCGTTCCATCACCCAGTTTACAGCATCACATCTCCACTTCCTCTCCCCATCGCTTTCTTCCCCAAAGTCCGCGAAACAGTAGCTTACGGACCCACAATAAAGAATAACATCTATCCCAATTGGTTAACAAATGAATACAATTCTCGTTATCAGTAATTATAACCCAAACAAGCTGCAAGAGAAAAGCATTTTCTCTGCAGTTACCATAACAAAGATGTATTTTTATTGTTAACATAACAAAGAAGCCATTTTATTAGCCTTAGCAGTAACATAAAAGAAGAAACCCCTTACACTGAAATGGGTTGATGGTTCAGACTTTAATGCAAACAGTATTAATGGTAAAGAAAACAATAAACGCTAGGCCAAACGGGGCCGTTAACTAAAACTCTCAAATGGAAAACAAAGCCTACACTGTGGCTGAAAAGAACAACTAAGAGTAAAATGAATACCGCCAGTCTTTGCAGTCAGTTGACTCGACAGTCCAATTCCTCAGGGAAGGCGGAATGGAGATAACGAAGTGTGGCTATGTCCATGTCTGAGTCTCCACAAGTACTACGATGGAATGAATGGAGTTAAATACTACCACAATGAAATAATTAGCTGCATGTGCATATGCACGAGTGTGATTGTCGTGTCTGCTGTGCCGCGAATCCGTGGTTGTGACAGGTTCCTATTAGTACTGAGTAATTCAGCAATCTTTATTTTTGAATGCACTCTATGACGGAGTTTTCCCTGCAAATTTCAAAGGTTCTCTATCCTGGGTGAAGAAATTTCTCCTAATCTCATTCCTCTTGTTCTTTCTGACACTATGATCCCTAGTTCTGAGCTCTTCAGCCAGCAGAAATATTCTCGCTGTATTCACCATCTTGGGCTCTGAATTTTGTGAATTTCATGAGATCACCTTTAATTCTAACTTGGAAAATTAGGCTCAATCTATGTAATTCCTTCACCTTGAGAAGCCCCATGTCGCGCGAGGCTATAATAAGATGTTGCCGCTATCATCCCGCCTCATCTAGACCCACCATATTCCCTTGCTGCACCCATTCCCTCTACCTTTCTATGCTGACAATCTCCTCTCTATCTTTAAGTCCAGCTGAAGGGTTTTGACCCGCAATATCAACCATCCATTTTGCTCCACAGATGCTACTTGACCTATTGAGCCCTTCCAATATCTTATTTGTTGCTTCAGATTCCAGAATTTCAGGTTCAGATTCAGATTCAGTTTATTGTCATTTAGAATCCACAGATGCAATGCAGTTACAAAATGAGACAACGTTCCTCCAGAATGATATCACAAAAGCATATGACAAAACAGATTACACCAGAAAATCCACATAACATTTGGCAATCCCCAATCCAGAGTCTGGAGAGGCTGCTGCGTATTAATATCGCGCTATCGTCTTAGTACGTTCCCCGGAAAGGAGCTCCAAATCCACCAGACAAACAAGACCATAAACTGAAGTTACAAGACCTACACAAAACCATATAGTTACAACATTTAGTTACAACACTGCAAATAATAGCATAATTGATGAAAAACAGACCATGGGCACAGTAAAAATAGTCCAAAGATGTTAAAGGACTATAAGTTCAAAAGATATCACCACACAGTTTTCACAAGTCCCCAGGGTCCCGACAGACTCGCCAGGTTGCAGTGACTTGTGACTCGATGAAGTTATCTGGAGGATACCTGTAGCAATTCCTCAATGGCAGATGTACCCCTTATGGGCACAAAACTGTAATCAGTAACCATCTTAAAAGATCCCACCTAATTACAAGACAAAGGCACTTATCTTTTTTTGGGCAAATGGTGCTCAGCAGCTGCATCTAGCAGCTCATCTAGGAAAAGGAAAACTATGATCTCAAGCCTCAGCTGCCTTGTGGCTATACCACTCATGGGTAAGCTTTGGGAGTAAACTCCAAGCAAAAAATCTGGAGCTGGAGTCCCTAAAGCAGTCCTAAATTGACTGGCAACTCCTGCAATGCTGCTAGTGCCAAATTGTATCGTTCTCTGGGTTCCTTTGCGTTCATCAGATGTGTGGAGAGCGGGTGCCTGCCACATGGGCACAAGCTTGTCGTCCATATTGGATTGCCCTGGCTTGCTTACCTAGACAGCGGGGATGCAATGACCATGGTCGACCCTGACTGATGGAAGCCTCATCTCCTTTACTCTTGTACTAAAGACCAAATCATTTGCCTTCCTAATGCATTGTGGTAACAGCTGTTAATTTGAAGTGACCTTTATATATGGACACTAACAATCCTAAGAATATGCTTCATATTTTTCAAGTTCATCTTTCATTTGCCATGTTCTCCCTCAGTCATTTGTCTGTATTTTCCTAAAACCTATGTACATCCTCCTCCTACTCATGATTCCAGATGGTTTGTATCATCAAGAAACTTGGAGCTTGGATATTTGCTCTCCTCAGCCAAATTATTGATATTAAATATTATCAGCTGTGCCTGAGCACTGATCTCTAATGTATTATTTTCTAGTTAATAAGTAAACCAGAACAGTTTTGTTGTGTATTAAATATTTCAGTAATACTTGAGTACGTTTTTGATTAAGCATTCTTCATTGTTTACAAAATGCATTGCAGATTATATGTCAAAGTATGTAAATGGCATATGTTATTAGGCTGCCTCATCATACGTACCCGTCTTGCTGAAAGTGAAAGAGAGAGTTAGACTTGCATTCCCAGGTCCCTTGTTTTCCTTTCAATTAGTTTTTATGTTTTAGAGTTACAAAACATTATAGTGGTGATGAGGAAGTTTTAAACAAACCTGAGATGACCACTTACCTGTAGAAGTGCAGCGAGGTGCTCGAGTTAAACAAGAAAGTGCTGTGAGAAATGGTCAAGTAAAAATAAATACTGTGCAAGTCATGCTTCTTCAGAAAGGACATGTTTGTGTTAAAAAAAGGAAGAAAAGAGGATAAATTTATGGGTTCATAAACAATGATTATCAGGTGATAATCATAAACTTAAAAAAAAGCTGAGATGTCTGGCTACATTGGAAAGATAGATGCATTCAATTACACAAGAGATTACTGGATTATGTACACTGAACAAGTTGAGCAGTATTTAAAAGAAAATGGAATAGTAAATGAGAAACAAGTACCAGTTTTGTTGTGTACATCAGGTGGAAAAGCATACAGTCTGCTTAGAAGTTTGACTACTCCAACCAAGCCAGCAAACAAAACTATTGTTGATTGCAGAACACTCTAGGCTTCAAAAACATAATCAAAAGGAAGGGAAAACCATTTCAGTACACATAGCTGAATTGAAGCAATTGTTTGAGCATTGTCACGGGCTTAATTATGAATCAAAAGATCATTTAGTTTGTGGAATCTTACAAGAAGGCATTCAAAAATGGCTTTTAATTGAGCTCAACATGTATTTAATTTTTTAATTTAATTTTTTTGTTTCTACAAGACAACAAAAAATACCATCAACAAAATGGAGATTTATATAGAGCAAAACAAACATGTCTAATATATAATTCATAACAATAAGGAAAAAGCACCCAAGATAAAATCATATAAAGTTAGTGTCCTCCCCACCCTCCCACTACAAAACTCCAGGCCAACCATTTCAATGTGTAAAAGAAAAATCAATAAGAGTGTTCAACCCCACAGAGCTGTAAACATATATAAAAAAGTAAGTATAATGCCTACTAGCAAAACTATAATATAATTCACATCAATAAGCCATAAAACTTACAGAAAAAGGCTGAAAGTAAGGGATTATGGTAAAAAAAGAAGGGTAAACTTAATCTAAAGAGGAGTTAAGAAAGTATTCAAGAAAAGGTCCCCACACCTTGTGAAAATTTATGTCCAAATTGAGAAGTGAATGATGAATCTTTTCAAGGTCTAAGCAGGACATAATATTACTAAGCCATTGAGCATGAATGGGTGGGGCGACATCTCTTCGCCTAAGAAGAACTAACCATCTAGCCAGAAGAGAGGTAAAAGATAATGTTCGACGTTTAGTCAGACTCAAATGCATGTCTGCTTCACCCAAGGTGCCAAAAAGAGCAATCAGAGGGTTAGGTTCTAAGTGGCAATTAAGAATATTGGATAAAGTTAAAAAAAATTCTCTCCAAAATTTCTCTAGACTTGGACAAACCCAGTACATATGAATAAGAGAAGCCTCGTCCCCTTTACACTTGTCGCAAATGGGATTAATGTCAGGATAAAACTGCGATAGGTTAGTTTTAGACATATGAGCCCTATTTACAATATTAAACTGCAAAAGGCACTGGTGAGCACACAAAGAGGTTGAGCTAACTGACTTATGAAATGAATCCCAAACCACATCAGATAAAGAAATATTTAATCATGCTCCCAGGCAGTTCTAATTTTATCGAAGGGAGCACGTCTCAAGATCACTAACTTATCACGAATAGTAGATAGTAAAACTTTACCCAATGGATTAATACAAAGAAACAGGTTCGCAAAATTTTTCTCGGGCATCTCAGGAAAGTCAGATATTAAAGGGTTAATGAAATATCTAATTTGAAGATATCTAAAGAAATGAGTATTAGATAGGTTAAACTTTACAGACAGTTGTTGAAAAGTTGCAAAACGATTATCTATGAGAAGATCTTCAAAGCGCCTAATGCTCTTTCTGCACCAATCATGAAATGTTGAGTCTTGCATAGAAGGTAGGAAAAGATAATTGTGTAAATTATGGCTACAGAGAGAGAAACCATGAAGGCATTATATTTTCTGAACGGAGCCCATATTCTCAGAGTGTGTCTAATAAGAGGATTAACAATTAGTCTAGGCAAGTGACAAGGAAGTGCGGATCCAAGAAGTGCAGAAATGGAGAGATCCTCACTAGAGTTCAACTCCATTGCCATGCATTTTGTGCAGTCAGACTGATTATGAAAGAAGGAGCAAAAAATAAGACAGCAAATATTGGATGCCCAATAATATAAATGAAAATTAGGCAAGACCATACCACCTTCCTTTTTAGATTTTTGAAGGGAGCTTTATTAAGTCTGGAATGTTTGCCTTTCCGTAGATAGGATGAAATAATAGAAACTAACAAATCAAAAAAAACTTTAGAAATAAAAATTGGTACGGATTGAAATAGGTACAAAAATTTAGGAAGGATATACACTTTACACTTTAATAACATTAATTCGACCGACCAGATACATGGACAAGGGTGGCCACTGTGTCAAACTCTGTTTTGTGGAATTTAAAAGATTAGCAAAATTTTCTCAAGAAAGATTCTTGAAGTTCCTTGTTACTGTAATACAAGGTAGGTGAATTGATTATTAACTACTTTAAAAGGGAGGTCATGAAATACTAATGCTTGTGCTTCTCTATTGATTGGGAAGAGTTTGCTCTTGTGTAAATTAAGTTTGTAACTGGAAAGATGACTGAATTTATTAAGAAGTTAAAACATTGGGGTAAGGAAGTAGTTGGGTTTGATATAAAAAGTAAATGATCATCAATATAAAGAGAAACTTTATGCTCAACACCTCCCCTCCAAATCCCAATCAATTCAGCACAGCCACGAAATGCAATCGCCGGTGGCTCTATGGCCAAATCAAAAAGTAAGGGACTTAAAGGGCATCCTTGTCGGATGCCATGTTTAAGGCTAAAAGACTGGGATTGCTGAGAGTTGGTCAAAACAGAAGCAATGGGACATGAATATAACAATTTAATCAATGTAATAAAACTTTGTCCAAAATCAATTTTTTTTAAAACTACAAAAAGATAATTCCACTCTAGACTATCGAACGCTTTCTCTGCATCAAGAGAAATGACACATTCAGGAGTCCCAACTGAGGGTGAATGTAAGATATGAAATAAGTGCTGTATATTAAAAAAGTGAAAGCAATTTTTAATAAAACCAGTTTGATCTTCAGAAATAAAGTGGCTCTCCAATCTATGAGCCAAATGTTTAGACAAATTTTTAACATCAACACTTAACAAAGAAATCAGCCTATATGAAGAACACTCTGTTGAATCTTTACCTTTTTGGCTAAAAGAATGATACATGCCTCATTAAATGATGTTGGAAATTTACAATGTTTAAACAAATCAGATAGAACTGTGAATAATTGAGACAAAAGCAGGACAATGATTTATAAAATTCTACAGAAAACCCATCAGGTCCAGGAGATTTACCCAACGGCAGTGCAGAAATGGCAGAGGATATTTCCTCTAGTGGTAATGGCTCATTGAGTTTTACTTTAAGATCAGAAGAAAGCAAAGGAATATTTAAACTGTTTAAAAAAAGCTCAACAGAGATACTATCATTTAAAGATTCAGAAGTATAAAGTTGAGAATAATAATTCTTAAATGTGTCATTAATTTCAGAATGATTCAAAGTAATGTTCCCATTGCTAATTTGAATTTTTGTAATTTGTTATTTAGCTTTAGAGCGTCTTAGTTGGGGTGACTAAAATTTGCCAGATTTATCACCATGAATATAAAATCGGCTCTTACTTTCAAGAAGTTGGCATTTAACCGGTTGAGTGGAAATAAGGTCAAACTTAGTTTGAAGTTCTACTCACTCTTGTACAGTTCGGGATTTTTGGTCTGGGCATATAGTTGGTCTGTTGCTTTAATTTGACTAATCAAATCTAATCACTCTAACTAAGTCTTTCTTTTGAGATTTGCAGTATATGAAATTATTTGACCCCTCAAATATGCTATCATGGCATCCCAGACAACCTGGGATGAGATTTTAGATGACATGTTAGTGTTTCAAAAACAAGTTATCTGGTCCTTCATAACTTATACAAAATCATTATCCGACAACAAAGTCGGTTTGAAGTGCCAATGTTTATTCATTTGAGGAAAACCAAGAAATCTTATAGACAGGGTAACTGGGGCATGATTTGAAATCAATATACTCTGATATTCACAAGAGTGAACAGATGGAATCAGCTGGTTGTCCATTAAAAATAATCAATTCTATTAAAAGTATGATGAACATGTGAAAAAAGGAATAATCTCTCTCAGTAGGATGTCAAAATGCCTCACATCTGAGATACCATAATTAGAAAGAAAAGAATGAACAGATAAAGTAGATTTACTAGGTAGTCTAGGGACAGAGGACGATCGATCCAAAAATGGATCTAATCAACAATTAAAATCACCACCCAATATAAGAGAATATAAACAAATCAGAAATAAAGAGAAAAAACAATCAAAAAAGTCCACATTATGCTAATTGGGAGCATCCAGGTTAGCCAAGACTTCTCTGGTATTATACAATTTCCCAGAGAGAATATTAAAAAAACAACCTTTTGTGTCAGGTGCTTTGTTGTGAAGCTCAAAGGGAACTTTTTGATTAATGAGGATTGAGATCCCCCTGGTTTTAGCTGGGAAGGCAGAATGGAAGTGCTGTCCCACCCACCTTGATGTAAGACAGGAGTTATCAAAACTACGAATATATGTTTCTTGCAAAAAAGCAACATCAGCTTTGAGCTGCTTAAGATGTGAGAACAATTTCATTCTTTTAACAGGATAGTTCAATCCCTTAACATTCCAGCTAATAAGATTCAACAGGTTATCCATTGTCATTTTTAAAAATCGTAAAGGTTGGTAGGCATAAACAAAATCAAACATTCAAATAACAGCTCTGGGGCAAAAGTATAAAACAAGAGAATCAGGACAAAAAAAATTTATTGAGTAACAAAAATAACTAAAGGTTCTATAAATGGTGTTGGCACTAAAGAGCCTACCCCGACCCCAAAATCACAGAACAAGAAAACTACCAAAAAACAGCAGCAAGCTTTTCAGAAAAATAACCCCTCCAAATACCGATGTCCAGTTTCTTAACATCATCGTAAGCTCCGTTTAATTAACAATGCAAAAAACCAGAGAACTTATGCACTACAAATTAAAATTATACATAAAGAAAAGAGAAACAGTTCCATCAAAAAGTATTAAACTTAACTCAAAGTAATAATCCAGAGGAGCCTACCCACGAGAAACTATGAAAAAAATTAGTAATTTAAAAAGAAAACAAGAAAAGAAACCAGAGAGAAAAAAAGTACTTATCGGCCACATTAGGCTACATCCACACTACACTGGATAAATCCATAACCAAAGTTTTTCTCTTCGTTTTTACCCTCCATCCACACTAAAACAGCGTTTTTGTCCCCTGAAAATGGAGATACTCAGCAACGCTCTCCAGAGTGTGTAATTTTGAAAACGCCGGATTGGCCAGAGCGGTGTGTACGGGGTAACCAAAGAAATCTAAAAATGCTGTCATGACGTGTCTGAAAAGATGGTGACGGCAGTGTGCTATTTCATTGTTCCCTTGAACACAACCTAACAATTTCAGAACAGGCATAAGTCTCCTTTCAGTTCATTGGAGTCAAAATCAGATGAAATTAATTCCAAACTGGGGGATCATGCCAAACGTCTCTCTCATCTTGAGTCAACTACCGAAGATTTAAAATGTCGTGTTCAGCAGTTGGAAGCCGTTTGTTCCAATTTGAGAGCATAACCCCAAGTTAACATCCAAAATAACTGATCTCAAAGGTCAGAGCAGATGTCATAATCTACAAATACTTGGTCTGCCAGAGTCTATCAAAGGTGGATCTCCTGTTGAATTTCTTTTCTTCTTTACCCTGTGAGATTTTTGCAAAGGATATTCTTCCAACCCCACCTGAGTTAGACAGAGCCCACTCTACTTTTCTGACCAAGCCTGAGTTGGGTTCTAGGCCATGCACATTTATTCTCTGTTTTCATTGACATCAAGTGAAAAACCTTTTGATCATGGAAGCACGTTGGAGAGGTCTTGTTCCAAAATGGAGATAATGTCGGCAGAGGAACCAGAGACAGTCACAGTCGCAGAGACTTCTTTTTTCCCAGATTTAGGGAGCTTTGAGGCCATTGTAGGACAGTCATATTCGCAGGCAGGTAGGAGTACAAGAATTTTAACAGTCTGGAGTAAAAAATAAAGAGATAAGGAGTGCGGAGACAAGAAATGAAATGGAGCGACAGTTTTAAACGATTAAACTATTGCCATCTCACCGGAAGTCAACATATATTTAAAAGAGCATTTGAAATAGCTGTATCAATGCAAACTGCAGACAGAGAAACACACAAAATGCTGCAGGAGCTCAGCAGGCCAGGCAACATCTATGGAAAAGAGCACAGTAAATATTTTGGGCAAGACCCTTCATCAGGACTGCTGAGAGGCCCACTTTCAGGAGCGGGCAATGTCGGTGCAGGCAGCAGAGCAGGAGAAAGGAGTGCTCGAGGTCAACAAACAACTGGACATCGGAGGATCAGAGGATCAGCCGTTGTAGGTAGGCTGAGACCGTCAGACCTACCTGGACAGTACCTGAGGAGGAAGGTAAAACTGCATAGGCGCGGGTGACATCATTGGCGAGTGCGGGGTTTAAAAAGAGGTCCAATTCAGGAGCGGGCAGCATCGGTGCAGGCAGCGGAGTGCATGGGAGCAGAGTGCTGGGCTTTGGCTCAGCGGGCTTCGGCGCAAGGAGACTTCAGTGAGAGGAAATCAGTGAGCCTGAGTACGTGCTTGCTGAGGTAAAAAGGTAAGGTCATTAGGTACATTTTTCATTTATTCTGACTAATCTGGGATCAGGTGATGGGGGAGACAGTTAGAGCAGTGGTGTGCTCCGTATGCAGCATGTGGGAGGTCAGGGTCAACGCAGTTGTCCCCGATGACCACACCTGCAATAGGTGCATCCAGCTGCAGCTCCTATCAGACCGAGTTAGGGAATTGGAGCAGGAGCTGGATGAACTACGGATCATTCGGGAAGCAGAGGCAGAGATAGATAAGAGTTATCGGGAGGTAGTCACACCGAAAAGTCAGGAGGTAGGCAACTGGGTGACAGTCAAGAGAGGCAGGGGGAGCAGACAGAGAGAGCAGAGCACCCCTGTGGCCATTCCCTTCAACAATAAGTATACCGTTTTGGATGCTGTTGGTGGGGATGACCTACCAGGAACAAGCTGCAGTGGTCCTGTCTCTGGCACTGAGGTTGGACCCTCGACTAGGAAGGGGAGGAGGCAAGAGAAGAGAGCAGTAGTGATAGGGGATTCTATAGTCAGGGGGGCAGATAGGAGATTTTGTGGGGAAGATCGGGAGTCTCGGATGGTATGTTGCTTCCCTGGTGCCGGGGTCCGAGACACCTCAGATCGGGTGCAGTTTATTCTTGAGAGGGAGAGCAAGAATCCAGATGTTGTGGTCTATGTAGGGACCAACGATATGGGTAGGATGAGTGAGGGGGTCCTGCGTAGGGAGTTCAGGGATTTAGGTGCGAAGTAGAAGAGCAGGACCTCCAGGGTAACAATCTCAGGATTGCTAACTGCCACGTGCGAGTGAGGAAAGGAACAGAAAGATTATACAGATTAATACGTGGCTGAGAGGATGGTGCAGGAGGGAGGGCTTCAGGTTTTTAGATAATTGGGCTTTGCTCCAGGGAAGGTGGGATCTGTTCCGAAGGGACGGTTTACACCTGAACTGGAGCGGTACTAACATTCTTGCAGGGAAGTTTGCTTCTTGGGGGGGTTTAAACTAAACTTGCAGGGGGCGAAGATCCATAATGTGAGAGAGGATAGTGAGATGAAGAATAAAGAACAGGTGGGGACTACACGGTTCCGGAATATTAAGTGTGTAGCAGAGAAAGGTGAGGCGGAACAAGTGATAAGGAGGACACATGTACAGAGGGATGGTCTGACGGAACATGGAGTTAAATATGCAGAAAGAATAAGTAAATTCAGGAAGGACAACCAAATTCTAGGGGCGTATAGCCCGATGGGAGTTCGGGGAGCTGGGTTAAGCACAATAGGCAGCGATTCAAACAGAACGAGGAGAAATAGGCAAAATGCACAAAGTGTCAGAAATAAGGCGAATGAGCTTGAAACTCAGGTGCGAATGGGTAACTATGATGTTGTTGGGATAATGGAGACATGGCTGCAGGGAGGTCAGATCTGGGAAATGAATTTACAAGGGTATACGTGCTACCGTAGGGACAGAAATGTGGGCAGAGGGGGTAGGGTGGCCCTGTTGGTGAGGAATGAGATTCAGTCCTTTGCAAGGGGGGACATTGGATCAGGAGAAGTGGAGTCTGTGTGGATAGAACTGAGGAACAGTAAGGGCAAAAGGACCCTAATGGGTGTTGTCTATAGGCCACCAAACAGTAGCATGGATATTGGGTGCAAGTTGAATAGGGAGTTAACATTGGTATGTGGCAAAGGTAATGTCGCAGTAGTTATGGGGGATTTCAACATGCAGGTGAACTGGGAGAATCAGGTTGGTGCTGGACCCCAGGATAGGGAGTTTGTAGAGTTCCTACAGGATGCATTCTTGGAACAGCTTGTACGAGAGCCGACCAGGGACGAGGCTGTTCTGGATTTAGTGTTATGTAATGAACAGGATTTGATAAGCGATCTTGAAGTAAAGGAGCCATTAGGAGGTAGTGATCATAATATGATAAGTTTTTATCTGCAATTTGAGAAGGATAAGGGCAGCTCAGAGGTGTCAGTGTTGCAGTTGAACAAAGGAGACTATGGAGCCATGAGGGAGGAGCTGGCCAAAGTTAACTGGACAGATATCCTAGCAGAAAAGACAGTGGAACAGCAATGGCAGGTATGCTTGGGAATAATGCAAAAAGTGCAAAATCAGTTTATCCCCCAGAAAAGGAAGGATTCAAAGGGGGGAAAGGGGCCACAGTGGTTGACAAAGGAAGTCAGAGATTGCATAGCATTAAAAAAAGGAAGTATGACAGAGCTAAGGTGAGTGGGAGGACAGATGATTGGGAAATTTTTAAGGAACAACAGAACTTAACTAAAAAGGCAATATGGGAAGAAAAAATGAAGTACGAACACAAGCTAGCCAGGAATATAAACGAGGATAGCAAAAGCTTTTTTAGTATGTGAAGAGAAAGAAGATAGTTAAGATCAATGTTGGGCCCTTGATGAATGAATTGGGTGAAATTGTTATGGGAAACAGAGAAATGGCAGAAGAATTTAATAAGTACTTTAGATCTGTCTTCACTAAGGAAGACACAAGCAATCTCCCAGATGTATGGATGGGTCAAGGACATAGGGTAACAGAGGAAATGAAACAGATTGACATTAAGAAGGAAACGGTGATGAGTAGACTGATGGGACTGAAGGCTGACAAATCCCCAGGTCCAGATGGTCTGCATCCTAAGGTACTAAGGGAGGTGGCGCTGGAAATTGCGGATGCATTGGTAATCATTTTCCAATGTTCCTTAGATTCAGGATCAGTTCCTGAGGATTGGAGAATGGCTAATGTTATCCCACTTTTTAAGAAAGGAGAGGGGGAGAAAACAGAGAACTATTGACCTATCAGCCTAACATCAGTAGTGGGGAAGATGCTAGAGTCCATTATTAAAGATGAAATAGTGGCATATCTAGATAGCAATGATAGGATTGGGCCGAGGCAGCATGGATTTACCAAGGGCAAATCATGCTTGACTAATCTATTGGAGTTTTTTGAGGATGTAACCAGGAAGTTAGACAAGGCAGATCCAGTGGATGTAGTGTACCTCGATTTTCAGAAGGCATTTGATAAGGTCCCACATAGGAGATTGGTGGGTAAAATCAAAGCTCATGGCATTGGGGGGAAGACATTGACATGGATAGAAAACTGGTTGGCAGATAGAAAGCAAAGGGTAGCAATGAATGTATGTTTCTCGGAATGGCAGGTGGTGACTAGTGGTGTGCCACAGGGCTCGGTATTGGGACCACAGCTGTTTACGATTTACGTCAACAATTTGGATGAAGGCATTGAGAATAACATCAGTAAGTTTGCTGATGATACTAAGCTGGGTGGCAGTGTGACATGTGATGAAGATGTTAGGAGAATTCAGGGTGACTTGGATAGGCTGGGTGAGTGAGCCGATACTTGGCAGATGATGTTTAATGTGAATAAGTGTGAGGTTATCCACTTTGGGAATAAGAACAGGAAGGCAGATTATTATCTGAATGGTGTAAAGTTAGGTAAGGGAGAAATACAAAGAGATCTTGGAGTCCTTGTTCATCAGTCACTGAAGGTGAATGAGCAAGTGCAGCAGGCAGTGAAGAAGGCTAATGGAATGTTGGCCTTTATTACAAAGGGAATTGAGTACAAGAGCAAGGAAATCCTCTTGCATTTGTACAGGGCCCTGGTGAGACCACACCTGGAGTATTGTGTACAGTTTTGGTCTCCAGGGTTAAGGAAGGACATCCTGGCTGTGGAGGAAGTGCAGCATAGATTCACAAGGTTAATTCCTGGGATGTCCGGACTGTCTTACGCAGAGAGATTAGAGAGACTGGGCTTGTAGACGCTGGAATTAAGGAGATTGAGAGGGGATCTGATTGCAACATATAAGATTATTAAGGGATTGGACAAGATAGAGGCAGGAAATATGTTCCAGATGCTGGGAGAGTCTAGTACCAGAGGGCAAGGTTTGAGAATAAGGGATAGGTCATTTAGGACAGAGTTAAGGAAAAACTTCTTCTACCAGAGAGTTGTGGGGGTCTGGAATGCACTGCCTCAGAAGGCAGTGGAGGCCAATTCTCTGGATGTTTTCAAGAAGGAGCTAGATAGATATCTTATGGTTAGGGGAATCAAGGGATATGGGGACAAGGCAGGAACCGGGTATTGTTAGTAGATGATCAGCCATGATCTCAAAATGGCGGTGCAGGCTCGAAGGGCCGAATGGTCTACTTCTGCACCTATTGTCTATTGTCTATTGAGTTCCTCCAGCATTTTGTGTGTGTTGCTAGGATTTCCAACATCTTCAGATTTTCTCTTGTTTGAGGTGCATTTGAATTGCAGAAAGGATTGAAAGTGAGAGTGAACAAAATTGCAATGTCTAAATAGAAGCTGACCTGGCCGAACAGATTTTGTTATTGTGGCAGGGGTTCACATATACCAGATCAATGCAGATTTCAAGGTGAAATTTGCAGAAAATGCAATGAAATAGGACATATTGAAAGAGCATGTCAGGCAAACTATAATAAATAGACTGCATGGGGAAGAAAAAAGAAAGTCAAGTTGCAGTTTCAAAAAGAGTATTAATCTGAATGCTTTTGATGAAAAATCTGATACAAGTGACACAGAACTGAGTAGCATTAAGATTCACTCTGTGAAAACTAACAAGAGACAAGCAATATGGCTTACACCAGAAGCAAATGCCAAATTAATTTAAGTGGAATTAGACTTTGGCTTGGCTGTTTCAGTCATTCCACAAAATGATTAATACTGGATTTCAAAGATTATGAACTGAAGCCAGCACATATCAAATTAAGAACTTATACTGGAGAAAAGAAAGCTCCTGTGGGAATGACATCTGTAACAGTGAATACAGCAACCAAAAAGCTACATTGGGCTTGTATGTGGTAAATTAAACAGGAGGGCCAGCACTGTGGGGACATGACCAGCTGAGACAACTACAGATTGATTGGAGATCCATCCACCAGTTGCAAGCCACATCCTCTGAAAGTGAATTAAGAAAGGTACTGGGTGATGCCTCAGTGGTGTACAAGGAAGGCATTGAAAAACTCAAACTTATGGAGGGCAAAATAGTGCTAAACAAAACTGCCACAACCAAGTTTTACAAAGCCCATCCAGCTCTTTATACCATTCATGATAAAGTGCCCAGAGAGCCGGATCGCATGGAGGCTGAAGGAATTCTTGCAAAGCTTGAGTGGAGCCCATAGACAACGCCAGTGGTCCCAGTAGCTAAGCAGGATGGGTCTGTCAGAATCTATGGTGATTTTAATGTCACCACCAACCCAGGACCAACAGTAGATCAATACCCTCTGCTCAGGGTAAAGGATATCTTTGTAAACCTTTCCAGAAGGAAACACTTCAGCAAAACGGAAATATCTGAGGCCTACGTACAGATGGAGATAGAAGAAGAGTTCAAAGTGTTTCACACCATTCACAAAGGGCATTATCACTTTAATAGGCTTATGTTTGGAGTAGCAACTGCCCCTGCCCTCTGGCAGAAAGCTATGGATCAGGTGCTGCAAGGCTTTCCAAACACTCAGTGTTATATGGATGATATTGTTACAAGTAAGGATGACAAGAAACATCTCCAAATGCTCTAGACAGTGTTAAAAAGATTAGAAGGTTATTGGCTCGGAGTATGATGTAACAAGTGTGAATTCTTTAAACCAAGCATTGATAACTGTCGTCACAATTTTGATACACAAGCTTTACACATGCATGCTAAGAAAATTCAGGAAGTGCTGCTTTGCCCCAAGACCAAAGGACGTATCACAACTGCGGCCCTTTTTAGGATTTGCCAATTACTATAACTGTCACGGTCCAGTCCGTGGACACTTAATTACAAACGTTTGTATTTCCTTTTTCCCCGAGTTCCATCCAGCACCTTGATTAAGGCACCTGATCCTCACTCGAAGCTGCAGCATAAAAGCTCTAGTTTATAGCTACTCGGTGCTGGACTGTCACCTGAGCAAGTGCAGTTGTGCCCCATTCGGGTCCCCGTTCTTTGTGGACTCTAAGTGGCTTTGGTGCCCAGAGTTGCTTTGTGGATTCGGTCGTTTTCGTGTCCGGCTGAGATGCCAGCTGTCTGTCGCCACTCTGAGCCAAAGGTATGAATTCTGCCGTTTCAATGGCCAGCTGAGATTTGCTGCTGGTTGCTGCTTCTCCAAGCCAAGGTTCAAATGGACTGTCATTGTTTTGTCGTCTCGTATCCAGCTCAGTAGGCAGGCCACCTGCTGCTACTTGAATGGGCTGTAGTTTTGTCATCTTGTATCCAGCTTAGCAGGCAGGCCTTTTGTCGCTACTGAAATGGACTGTCATTATTTTGTTGTTCCGTGTCCAAGTCCAAGTCCAAGTCCAAGTCCAAGTCTAAGTCTTAGTCCAGGTTCTGTGTCCAAGTCCAAGTCTTAGTCCAGGTTCTGTGTCTGAGTCCAAGTCCAAGTCTAAGTCTAAGTCTTAGTCCAGGTTCTGTGTCTGAGTCCAAGTCCAAGTCTAAGTCTTAGTCCAGGTTCTGTGTCCAAGTCCAAGTCTAAGTCTTAGTCCAGGTTCTGTGTCCAAGTCCAAGTCTAAGTCTTAGTCCAGGTTCTGTGTCCAAGTCCAAGTCTATGTCTTAGTCCAGGCTCTGTGTCCAAGTCCAAGTCTATGTCTTAGTCGAGGCTCTGTGTCCAAGTTCAAGTCTAAGTCTTAGTCCAGGTTCTGTGTCCGAGTCCAAGTCTAAGTCTTAGTCCAGTATCTGTGTCCAAGTTCAAGTCTAAGTCTTAGTCCAGGTTCTGTGTCCAAGTCCAAGTCTAAGTCTAAGTCTTAGTCCAGGTTCTGTGTCCAAGTCCAAGTCTATGTCTTAGTCCAGGCTCTGTGTCCAAGTTCAAGTCTAAGTCTTAGTCCAGGTTCTGTGTCCGAGTCCAAGTCTAAGTCTTAGTCCAGTATCTGTGTCCAAGTTCAAGTCTAAGTCTTAGTCCAGGTTCTGTGTCCAAGTCCAAGTCTAAGTCTAAGTCTTAGTCCAGGTTCTGTGTCCAAGTCCAAGTCTAAGTCTTAGTCCAGGTTCTGTGTCCAAGTCCAAGTCTATGTCTTAGTCCAGGCTCTGTGTCCAAGTTCAAGTCTAAGTCTTAGTCCAGGTTCTGTGTCCGAGTCCAAGTCTAAGTCTTAGTCCAGTATCTGTGTCCAAGTTCAAGTCTAAGTCTTAGTCCAGGTTCTGTGTCCAAGTCCAAGTCTAAGTCTAAGTCTTAGTCCAGGTTCTGTGTCCAAGTCCAAGTCTAAGTCTTAGTCCAGGTTCTGTGTCCAAGTCCAAGTCTATGTCTTAGTCCAGGCTCTGTGTCCAAGTTCAAGTCTAAGTCTTAGTCCAGGTTCTGTGTCCGAGTCCAAGTCTAAGTCTTAGTCCAGTATCTGTGTCCAAGTTCAAGTCTAAGTCTTAGTCCAGGTTCTGTGTCCAAGTCCAAGTCTAAGTCTTAGTCCAGGTTCTGTGTCCAAGTCCAAGTCTTAGTCCAGGTTCTGTGTCTGAGTCCAAGTCCAAGTCTAAGTCTTAGTCCAGGTTCTGTGTCCGAGTCCAAGTCTAAGTCTTAGTCCAGTATCTGTGTCCAAGTTCAAGTCTAAGTCTTAGTCCAGGTTCTGTGTCCAAGTCCAAGTCTAAGTCTTAGTCCAGGTTCTGTGTCCAAGTCCAAGTCTTAGTCCAGGTTCTGTGTCTGAGTCCAAGTCCAAGTCTAAGTCTTAGTCCAGTATCTGTGTCCAAGTTCAAGTCTAAGTCTTAGTCCAGGTTCTGTGTCCAAGTCCAAGTCTAAGTCTAAGTCTTAGTCCAGGTTCTGTGTCCAAGTCCAAGTCTAAGTCTTAGTCCAGGTTCTGTGTCCAAGTCCAAGTCTATGTCTTAGTCCAGGCTCTGTGTCCAAGTTCAAGTCTAAGTCTTAGTCCAGGTTCTGTGTCCAAGTCCAAGTCTAAGTCTTAGTCCAGGTTCTGTGTCCAAGTCCAAGTCAAAGTCTTAGTCCTGGTTCTATGTCCAAGTCCAAGTCTAAGTCTAAGTCCAGGTTCTGTGTCCAAATGCGAGTCAAGTCCAGGTCAAGGTCCGAGTCCGAGTCATGTCCAAGTCTATCTCCGTGTCAGGTCTCCGTGCCTGTGTCCCACACTTGGGTCGAATTCCAGTCACTTCAGCCACTCCTTTTAACAATAACAGGTTCCTGCAAAAGCTGCCAATGGTGCTCCACCCATTGAACTCATTACTACAGAATAGGAAGAAATGGCAACGGACAAAGCAGTATGAGGTGATTTTCAAAAAGGTAAAGGAAATGGTGACATTAGACACTGTACCCACATATTGTGATCCACGTCATCCAGTGAAACTGGCCTGTAATACTTTGTCTAATAGGATAGGTGCAGTCATGTCACGTGTTATGAGTGATGGAAGTGAACACGCCATAGCTTTTGCAAAACGTTCCTTTACTGTTGCAGATTTTCAGAGATGTCCTGAGTCTGGATTGGTGTGTAAAATGTTTCAACCTGTACTTGTGTGCAAGAGAGTTTACCTTATTTACTGATCATCAGCCACCAGTGTCCATTTTCATTCCACAGAAAGTGTTCCACTAACAGCAGCAACACAAATGCAGAGATGGGCTCTGTGTCTTGAAGGGCACAATTACAAAATCAAATTCAAGAGGAGGACTAATCATGGAAATGCTGACGGATTGTCCCATTTAACTTTGGAAAAGTAAGTACAGTACCTGAAAAATTTACAAAAGACAACACTCCACTTGATATATTCTACCTAATGCAAATCAAAAGATACCCTATTACAGCTGGGATGATCCAAAGGGAAATCAGAAAAGACCCTACACTATCTCAGGTCCACATGGTCACCCAAAATGTATGGAATATTCAGCAGAAACTCCAGTTCCACCGATTTTACCAACACCTGGATGAACTGGCCTTTGACAGGGGTTATCATATGTGAAGATTGAGAGTTGTAACGTCTAACGTAGCCAGTAGTCTCCTCTACAGCCTTGCACACTGTTGATGTGTTGAGAAGCTGCTTCTTAAGGATTGTATTCCAAAACAATTGATCAGTGAAATTGGACCACAGTTTGTTGCAAAACTGTTTCAGTTGTCCTGAAAATGAACAGAATAAGACAAGTCACATCTGCACCGTACCACCCAGCTAGAAATGTCTTGGCAGAAAGTTTTTTTGTCCAGAGGCTGAAGGACATACTGTGAGCAATGTCAACAGATCAAACTACACTGACACTGAACCAAAAGCTTGCCAATTCCCTGCGTTTGTATCACAATGCAGCTCACCCCACAATCAAAAACTCACCAGCTAAGTAGTTCCCAGGTCATCCCTTGCTTTCAGTCTCGCATCTCCTCAAACCCAACCTCAGAAGTAGCATACAGGACAAACAGCTGAGGCAAACTGAAGGCTTTTCAAACAAGGCATTTCGATGTTTCCCCCCTGGACAAGAACTCCTGGCGGGGGACTACAGAGGTGATCAAAAGTGGGTACTTGGAAAGATGAGCAACAGATCTGGACAACTTTCCTACATGGCGGATATTGCATCTGATTTCACCTGGAGGTGACACATCGAACAGCTGAGGAGAACAGAGTCAATTGTTCACGAAGAAAGGTGGCCAGAATGCCAGAATCATTTCCTGCAGTCTCAGAGTCAACTCCTACAGCCACCAGGGAGGAGGCCCCTAAATGTGAGATGTTTCACAGCCACAAATATCACCTGCCAAGTAGAGTGGCCCCTCTTGTAAAGATATTATCCCACAAGAATCAGAAAGCCTCCACAATGATTAAATCTTATATATACACACCTCTATGTACTGTATATAAGTTGAGATCTATTCTATATTGAGTGAGAGTTTATAGGTAAGTAGGGAGGAGTGTAATTTTTAAAAAATATTTCCGTAATATTTGTGTAATATTGTAAATATATTGTTTGATCAATCATTCTCTGTTTTTTACATAATGCTTTGCGGGTTATATATAAAAGTTTGTAAAGTGTATATGTCCTTAGGCTGGTGTGTCATACGTATGTGACTTGCTTAAAATAAAAATGAAGTTAGACTCGCATTCCTGGCTCCCTTGTTTTCCTTTCGATTAGTTTTTTAATGTTTTCTAGTTACAAAATAGAACAGTTTCACTTGCTCACTATTGGATGTTCATTGACATAACCATTTAAAATGAATTGGATGAAGCAGATTTTGATGACTATCCAGTTATCATATAATCATGGCATATGGAGAGAGTGGGAGCAAAATATTGGCAGTGACTCTCAAAGAATTTTGAGTAGGTGCTCCCAATTTTTTCTGTTTAACATTCTGGAAAAAACTGTGGTATTGCACTTGGAAACTTCTGCTATTCTTGCAGCATTTAGTCTACATTATGCTGGTTTTCAGTATTTAAGTTTTCACAGTATTTAAGTCATATTCTGTAAGAAGTTGTTTGAATTATGTCCAAGTTTGTTTTCCCTTAAAGTTCTGTCCAGGAACAGATTATTTAGTTTCTACTTAAGTTTGTGTCCTGATGTGAAAGGAACTAAGAATGAAGGGGAATTGAAAGAAAAACCCATTTTAACATTCATTTCAAGAGGACAAGAATATAAAAACAAGGGTAAAATGCTGAGGCTCTCTGAGAAATTAGTCAGTCCACATTTGGGGTATTGTGAGCAGATTTGGGACCCGTATCTAAAACAGCAGGTACTGGCATTAGAGAAGTGCCTGGAGTTAGCTTACAAGAATGATCTCAGGGTTGAAACGGTTAATTATAAACAGAGTTTTTTTATTTGTCCGGGCCTGTACTTTCTGGAGTTTTGAAGAATAATGGGGGATCTCACTGAAACCTGATTATTGAAAGGTCTGGATAGTGTGGACATGAAGAAGTTGTTTCCAATAGCGTGAGAGTCTAGGATCAGAGGGCACAGCTTCAGAATAGAAGTCCCAATGGAGATGAGGAGCAATTTCTTTAACCTGAGGGTGATGAATCTGTGGAATTCATTACCACAATCAATTCCACACTGTGGAGGCTAAGTCATTGTGTGTGTTTAAATTGGAGTTTGATAGCTTCTTGACAAATAAGAATGCCAAAGGTTATGGGGAGAAGGCAGGAGAATGGGGTTAAGGAGGAAAATAAATCAGCCATCATTCTATGGCAGAGCAAAATTGATGGGCTGAATGGCTTAATTCTGCTGATCTATGCCACATTCTTATAGTCTTCTGATTACTCTAAGTGTCTGTGATGAAACATTTATTTTGGCCCACTCTCTTTTACTTTCATAAAAACATTCCCTTTTGAAAGTTATGTTTAATTTCCTATTACAATCCTTTCTTGTAGTCCTCTTTATGGATTACAGCACCTCCCCATAACATATGTTAACCCTTTCAAATATCTGTTTACCTCTGTATTAAAAGCTTTCCTGCCTGCTCCTGACTTCAAAGACTCAAGTTACTTCTCACTTCTCTAAATCTGAGTGGTTGCAGGTATATCCTCTTCATTCTTTCTTCAAAAGTTGACATACTCATTTCAAATGCTGTATCAGGACAGTTTCTCTGACATATTTACAACAATCTCCAAATAAACACTCCAGTAATGTAAACAAAATTTCAGTTGTGGTCTTCTCACTTTTCTATATAGTCCAAACATTATTTCTGTACATCTATTTTGCAATAAACCATAATATTCTGCTAGATTTGCCGATTATTTGCAGTATGTTTCATGTTGATTTATTTTTGACGCATTCACAATGATGTTCAGATCTTTGTGTATCTCAGAGCTCTGCAGGTATTCAGTATTAGATAAAGTATTTTTTAGAATTTTTCTTGTCAATGTGAATTGTTCCCAGTCTTCAAAATTGTACTCCATTTGAAGGAATTTTGTGTACTTTGCCAGCCTATCTCCATGTATTCTTTTCACAACTGACTTACTTGGCTTTCTTTCATCTGCACATTTAGCAAACAAATACTCTCAGCAGCTTCATCTAAATCACTAATATAACTAATAGGAAGCTGAAGCTGCAGCACAGATTTGTGTGGCATTCCACTCATATCTGAACAAACTTTGCTATTTTACTTCCAGAAGAATAATTCGACTGGCTGTTAATTTCATTCTTTTAAACATTTGGATAGCTGGGATATAGGAGTTCTACAGAAGTCCTAGCCTTTTATGTAAAACGTAAGACAATATTAATATTTTGGTAGACTTTAATTATCAATTAATTATCTTGTCTGGGATCTGAAAGGGAGGTGTGGTTTGCAGGCAGCTATTCCTGTTATATAAAAGGTTTCAAAGCTTTAGCCACAGTCTAGTCGCTGCATAAGGGAGAGAAGTGAGTAGTACCTTTCATTTTATATAGTTGTTTCAGCAAATCGATTGAGAGTGTAAGAGAAATGAAAGCTTAACTTAGTCTATATATAATTTTTTTAATGCAGGTACCTTTTTGTAGTATGAAGACAGTTTTGCAGAGAGTATTGGATGAAGATATTTAAATCAAAATTTTGAACGTAGGTTAAGATAATTGTGAGTATCCTCCTGGTGTATAATTAGCTCAAAATAGTTGTTTTATGGTTATGTTCTGTGCAAATTTCTATGTAAATATTTTTGTTTTGGATCGCTGTAATATAGTAGGAGAATAAAATCATTAAAGTGAGATGTTTATCCATGCAGGTTTTTTTTTGTTTACATGCAGCAGATGATGTGAATAATTAAAAACCCACATCCCGCATCTGCATTTCTGGCATTATGTAAATTTAAATTAAAAAATTGCAATAGCACCTTACAAAGTTTGTGAAGATATCTTTTGCTGGGTTTGCGATTGGAGACAGTGTTTGCTGTTTTGCAATTTGTCAGCAAGATCAAGTGTACTTCTGGTTTTCTATTGTCACTTTGACAAAATTACACTGTGAAATTGCTTTAAAATCAAAGTTGATGAACTTTTAGTGGGCTTTATGACTCAGTGTGCTCAATTTATAAAATCTTTGCTTTATTTCAAAATGAGTTGGGAATATATTGAAATTAACTGATTTAGTAGAGCAAAATATTTCCGTTAATGAGATTATGGCGATCAGCAGTGAAATGGTAGGGGGTATGCTATGGTAATATTTTCTTTATTGGAGTGTATTATTTTAGATTCCACTATAGAATAAATAAGTCTTAAAATGCCTCACCGGATAGTATTTGCAAAGAAAATGTACTTTGGAAAGATGGTTTGCAAAGCATTGTATGTAATAAAGATTGCATTAATTTTCTGAATAACATGACTAGCTGCTGCAGTTAAAAATCATTTTTTGTCATTGATTTACATGAGCTTTAATAACTCAGGGTGAATACATTATATAAGAGTGCTCGAACCATGAGGAACTATCGATAGGAGAAACGTGTCTAAATTTCATGTCAGTATCCATTAAATAACTGAATTTTAAAAAATCAAAACTATTTAAGAAACTTTCATCATGCATTATGAGTAACCAAGAAGTTAAACTTTGTTGAGAGACACATTCACACAGGCAAGAGACTACAGATCTGGAACCTGGAAGAAATAGACAAACTGCTAGAGGATGTTGGTGGGTCAGACAGTTTTAGAGGTCAAGAATCTGCATGAGGACTGAGAGTGAAGAGTGTATAAGATAGTTAAAGTTCTACATTTATTATTGCATCAAACTTTCAACCAGCTCCCCTCCAGCAACCATTTAATCAGATTGGGAGAACTGGCACTCTCTCAATTCCTACAAATCAAAGGTTAGCCTAGGTACTTGTGTGGACTCCAACTATGCCTATTCTTTAGTTCATTATGTGGAACCGCCCTTGTTCCAAACCTTCTATAATACTATACTTTACTTTTTTTCTCTGTTTCACTCTTAAGATTTAGACAACTTTCCTCAGGGCATGCGGTTCCAGAAGATTAAGGCATTCAGAATTCATGGAGACTTAGTAGATTGATTTCAAAACTGGATTTGCCATAGAAGGCAGATGGCAGTACTGATAATTATGTACACACAATTACTGTTAATTGAGCCTTTGGTTAATTGGGGCAGGTGCTAATTTAGAACTACTCGTAAAGAACAAAAATAATTGAGAAAATAGCCAGGTTTCCCTTTATTTATTTGGGACACAATGTAGCTTAATTGAACAGGAGACTCCAATTAGTTTTTAATTAGGGTCAATTTTGTGCAGATAGTGTGGCCATTAGACACTTGCAACAGCAGACTTAGAGCAAACATTTTTTTAAAATAGCGACACTTGTGAGTGTTTCTGTTTTTTAAAAAAAGCAGTAACTTCTGTCACTGATAGTTGCCAAGAAGTAAGCAGTACGACAAGCTAGAATTGCTTTTGCACATTGTGGTTTCAAGCATTCAGGCTTAGAGATGCTCAGAAATGGCAGGGAGTGAAATTGAAATGATTTTACAATTTCAACAAGTCGAGGAAGTATGAAGAATTTGAAGGTATTGACAATCATCTTTTTTTTTGTAATTTATTTTTTATTGAAGTTCATCAAACAAACATTTCCATAAGATGTATTTCAGACATTGTACATATATATCATATATCACATATATCACAAATCTCCATAAAGTATTTATCTGAGGTATACACTTATGGAAAAGAGTGGAAAGAAAAATCAAGCAAAAGGAAAGAACTATGTACAAGTAGGGAGTGATCTTTTTTTTTACAACAGATTCATTGATTTGTGAGAATAAAATCAGGCCTATGAAGCATTATGTAGTTAAACCATTTTCCCCAGTATGAATCAAATTGTTCCAGCTTATGATTAACAGATGCTGTTATCTTCTCCATTTTGTAAATGAACATTGTAATTTCCATCCATGTATTTAAAGTTGGGCTCTCCTGTGATAACCATTTCCTAGTAAGAGTCTTTTTACCAGCCACCAACAGTACATTCATTAAATATTTAACTCTTTTCAACCATATATCATAGATACATATATATATCATATATACCATATATGCCTCTTTTGGTATATATCCAAAATATATGGTCTTACTCTCCAAGGGTATTTCACAGTTAAAGATGTCTTGTAGGGCATTGTGTATCCCCCTCCAATAGTTTTTGATAACAGGGCAGTCCCAAAAATATGATAATGATTTGCATTTTGATTTCCACAATTTTTCCAGCAAACAGGGAGGTTGCTATCATAATGGGATTTCTGAGAGGGTGTAATAAAATATCTTATCAAGTATTTCCATTCAATCTCCCTCCATTTCTGTGAACTGGTACACTTACATTGATATCTCCATATTGTTGTCCATTCTTCCTCAGATATAATTATCCCTTCTCCCATTTTGTTTTAATGTATGAAGTCAAATGTGTTTTAAGATTTGACAACCCCATATACATGCTTGAAATGATTCTGCTACCATTATCTGAATTATATGCTTTTCTAAAGAGCTCTATCAAGCATGTATTTGCCTTGGTTACATTTTTAAGCATCTTATTAACATACTGTCACATCTGTTACTACCGATAAAAATCTTGTTTTTCTAATAAGTGTTTCTCTTTAAGCATTTCAAAATTGAACAGTGTTCCTTCTCTCATTATGTTGCAAAGAACTGTTATGCCTTTAGCTGTCCAGTCCTTAAATCCAGCATCCAATTTATTTGGTGTAAAATCCAAGTCATATGAACACCATTTAAGAATTGCAATATCTCCCTCTAGATTATATTCTTTTATAGTAGTTTTCCATATTTGAAGAGTCAATTTCACCCATGGGTTATCAATAGTATTTATGTACCTTTGCAGGTTTTTATGAGCCAAAATTGCTTCTATGGGGATGGGAATTATCCCCTCCTCAATGAGCATCATATTGTGGATTGCACCAACATATCACAGCTCTCAACTGTGCGGCAAAATAATAATCTCTAAGAGAAGGTAAGCACCATCCCCTCCTTTTCCTTTGCTAATTGCAAAGCTTTGAGATGAACTCTAGGCCTTTTGCTCTGCCAAATATACCTTGATAGCATCTTGTTCCATTCATTGAATTGATTTTGATTCATCTCTATTGGTAGGGTCTGAAAGAGATACAACAGTCTGGTTAGTATATTGATTTTAGTAGTCTCAATCCTTGAACTGAGACTGAAAGAAGGAATCAGGTTCCATCTTGCCACATCATCCTTAATTTTTTAATATAAAGACTGATAATTACATTCTGATAATTTTGCCAAACCTTTTGGCACAATGATGCCCAAATATTTGAAAGACTCTGTGTGCCATGCCCAGGGGTATTGACTTTCAATTTCTCTTGGTGGGCTATAGTAATATGAAAGTAATTGGGTTTTATCTGTGTTGATTGTGTATCCTGATAATTGACCATATTGTTCAAAGTATTGCATCAACTTAGGTAAAGAGTATGTTGGTTGCCCTAGATAGATCAAAATGTCATCCGCATATCCGCATAACATCTGCTCTGTCCCTTTAATAGTAATTCCCCTGATATCTTCATTTTGTCTGATGTATTGAGCTAATGGTTCCAGATATAATGCGAAGAGTAGTGGTGACCATACATAACTCTGTCTCGTGCCCCTTTCTAGGGTAAGATTATTTGATAAATATCCATCGGTTTTAATCTTAGCAGTAGGATTGTCATATAGTGTCTGTATAGTTTTGTTAATTGTGTCTTGGAAACCAAATCTATGTAAAACTCTGTAAAGAAAATTCCAATTAACCAAATCAAATGCTTTTTTAGCATCCCCGCTTCTCACTATTGCTTCGATTTTATTTTTTTGTATATGATCCATAATGTGAAGTGTCCTTCATATATTGTCTTCTGTCTGGCGTTGTCATATAAAACCTGTCTGATCGTTACGTATCAGTATGGGTAGAAACTCCTCTAATTATTTGGCCATGATGGAGGTAAATAACCTATAATCTACATTAAGAACGGATATTGGTCTAAATGACCCGCATTCCATTTTATCCTTGCCTTCTTTCGGTACAGCTGAGATTATCACTTCCTTCCAACTTGGTGGCATTTGTGCCTTTTTTAGAGCCCAGTTCAGTGTAGGGAGTAAAACTGGAGTTAACTCAATTTTAAGTTCTTTGTAGCACTCTGCCATATACCCATCTGATCCTGGTGACTTGCTTAATTTAAGCCTACTAGTTGTAGCTTTTAATTCAACTTCAGTTATGTCAGCAGTTATCGTTCTATTTTGTTCTTTGCTTAAAGTGGGTAACTCTAGAGAATTCACGAAGGTGTCAATTTGGGTTATGCTTCCCCCAGAACTTTGGAATATAGAGTTTTGTAAAACACTTCAAAAGCTTCTTGAATTTCACTTAGCTTATTTTTTTATCATTTTCATTCTTCCGTCCCTAATTCTATGAACTGTATTTTCTGTTCTTTTTTTTTCAGTTTCCTCTCCAGTATTTTCATAGATTTCGATACACTTTCATAATGTCGGTTTCAGAAACGCTAATTTTTCCTGATTTCTTACGTAGCCAAATTATTCATTTCATTCCTAATTCTTTTAATTTCCCCTAATGTATCCTGTGCCAAATTCAATTTGTGTTTTTCTCTCGTTCCTTCAGCCTATTTTGTAATTCCTCTAATGTTTTATTCCTTATGTTTTTCTTACATGAAGATATCGCTATAATTTTCACTCTTAAGACTGCCTTCAGAGTATCCCATAAAATGGGAGGTAAAACCTCTCCATTATCATTTAATTCTGTTTTTAATTTGTTCCTTAAAGTATGGATCATTGAGTAGACTTGAATTAAGTTTCCAAATAGTATTCTTTGGTTGTAGGTCAAAATCAACAGATAAATACATAGGTGCATAGTCACTTACATCTATTGTCCCAATGCCACAGGTGTTTATTTGGTCTTTGTCTTTTCCAAATGTTATGAAATAGTCTATTCTTGTATATACAGAATGGGGACCAGAATAATGAGTGTAATCCAATCTGTCAGGGGAAAGGTCTCTCCATATATCAATTAAACCAACATCCTCAAAATGAGCATTAACTTACTTATGTAAAGATTTTGTTTCAGAGATTTTTCTATTGGAAGAGTCTAATTTGGTTGTAATTGTAAATTTAAGTCTCCCCCACATATCAGGAGACCTGTTTCCGTTACCATAATATCAGTAATTTTCTGAAAGAAACCAATGTCACTTCCAGAGGGTGTGTATATATTCAATAGAGTAACTGAATTGCCATCTATATTCCCCCTTACCAGAATATATCTGCCCTCTTTATCTCCTATTACAAACACTTTTTCAAAATTTAGATGACTTGAGATAAGAATAGAAACTCCTCTCCTATGTCCTGATTTATATGAGGAGAAAAACAGATTAGTGAAGCCCATTCTCTTTAGTTTTTTTACGCTCATACACACACATTACATACATACACATATATGCACACACACATATATATATATATATATATTCTCATTTTGGTGGGGAAAAAGGAGTAAGTGAGCGAATAAATAATAACAACTAAGTAATATAAAATCCATATTATAATAAGTATTTCTTGAGATAGGTATATCACTGTGTATTTTGCTTCCATTTAGCCTCTCAACATTTTTAAAGTTAGCCAAACCTTATGGCTCTTCTGAAGGGGGTGAGGACTGTCTTTGGGAAACTCCCGGTCTCTTCCTGATACATTTATCTCGGCCTCCTCCCGTCTCCTGCCTTCTCGATTCTCGCACTATTTCCCAAGTGGAGTGGGATAATTCCTCAACCAGGCTTTCCCTCATTTTGGTCATGCTGATGGGCAACTCTCTGGCCTTCAAGTCTGTAGTCGCCTCTTCCACTGTCTGGTACAACTGCATCCCGTTGTCATAAAACACTCGAAGTTTAACAGGGTATGGAGTTTGAAATCTAATCTTATTTTGCTTTAGTACTCGATTTACTTCGGAGTATTCTTTGCGTTTCTGGAGGACCGCTGGGGGTGGGGGTAATCTTGGTTGAAATATATTAATTTATCCTCTAAAAACACTCTCTTCTTACCACAGGCTCTTCGTAGAATCTCCGCCCTGGTGCTGTACTGAAGGAATTTAATTATTATTGAGCATGGCTTTCTATCCCGGGTAGGTTTCAGGACGAGTGTGCAGTGAGCTCTTTCGACTTCCAGCTCCATAGCCGGGGGAAGATCCAATGTGTCCCACAGAAACTTTCCGACAACCACTGTCATAGACGAGCCCTCCACTCCTTTGGGAACGATGTAGATTCTGATATTTTTCCGCCTTGATCTTCCTTCCAGGTCAAGCAGTTTACCTTCTTGGTGATGTAATATTTTTATTGTCTTATTCTGTATCCATTCCACATTTTGAATGCGATCTTCCACCTTCTCAATTCGAGTCTCTGCCACTGCTATTTATTGATTGACGCTGGTGAGTTCTGACTTAATATCACGGAGCTGCTGCTTTATATCTTTCTGGATCTCTTTCAGGATTTTGAAGATATTCACCGCTTCGCCTGAACGAGGCCCAGTGTCCGCCTCGCTAGCATGCAGATGCGTAGGAGGGCAGCTCGCAGCACTCCTCTCAGCTACAGGATCCTCAGCTTTTTTTATTTCCATTCTTTTTCCCAATTCTTGCCCCTCTTTTCAGTTCAAATATTTTTTAAAAAATATTATATTTGATGCATTAATGGGGTTTAATATGTGTTTTCCCGGAGGAGCTAGTGACTTAAGCTGCCATTCTCAACGATGACATCACTGGAAACCAACAATCATCTTGAATATTATAATGAAAATGTAGATTTGGAGGATGCAATTGTGAAAATCATGCATTGAAAGCAGTCCATTATCTACAGATCCTGTTGGTGTTGATATTGTTCATTCACAGTCAATCAACGGTGGTGTGGCTCCTAAGGCTTCTGTACCTCCTGCCTTTTGGTAATAGCAAGGAGAGGACATCGCCTGGATTGTGGGGATCTTTGATCATGTATGTTGCTTTTTTGTGGCATCCACTCGATGTAAATATACTCAATGATGGTAGGGCTTTGCCTGCGATGGTCTGAGATGTATCCAGCACTTTCTGAAACATTTTACATTCCAGGCCATTGGTGTTTCCATTCCCGGCCAAGATAATACTAGTTAGGACACTCCCCACTGTGCATCTACAAAAGTCTGTCAAAATTCTCAAGCAAGTAAAAGTGCTGCTATGCCTTCTTTCTGATGACACTTATTTGCTGGTTCCAAAGCTGATTCTCTGCTATGTTAACATTAAGGAATTTAAAGCTACTGATGTAATCCCCTCTGACAGTTCATCTTTCCCTATAAATGCCATGTGAACCTTTGAGTTCCTCAAGCAATTTGTTATTGACTTTGCACTTTTTGTGTTATCAACAAAGAAACACATTTGGAAATTATTTTGAAAAGTTTCCTTACTTCCTTTCTGTTCTGAATGTAAAACATCTATAAGAAGATAATCTTCACATGGAGCAAAGTCAATTTTTAATATCTGTTCATTAATTAATGAAAGCAATAAGCCACCTCCTATATCTTACCGTAGCTTTGCTTATGTTTTCCAAGGTTATTTCATGTTATTTGTAATGTTTATGCAAAGCCAGACTAAGCCATTAATCTTAAAGGTAAGAATATTGTAGATCTTACAATTATAAGGACGGTTCGAATTTCCTAACAGTCTTTTCCATTTGCTGTACCACTTACCCCAGCTCACTTCCTCAGGTCAAAGCTGCCCAAGTCTTCAAGTTGTTCATCAGTGTCCTTTCAGTGTGAAAATCTTCTGAGCTTACCTGATCTGGCCTGTTTGAGTATTCAGAGGCTCCATTGTGATTAACTTTTTAACTGTGATTCACAATGGTCAACTGGCCACACAATTCAAAAAGCAGATTAGAAAAAGAAGCAAAATGTCAGTCTGGCCATAACTTTCACAACCCACAAATGATACAATGATTTTATATAGCCAATGGTACCCTTCATAACTCCTCTGAGGATGTGTGCTGCATGTGAATGGGTGCGTTTATTTTCTGTAGACCTAAGAATTTTTGAAAGCAAGATAATAGTTTCCCGATCTCTAATATGTTAATTTCCCAAATACAAGGTATAGGCAGTTCCCGGGTTACGTACGAGTTCAGTTGGAGTCCATCTTTAAGTCGGATTTGTACGTAAGTCAGAACAAGTATATCCGGTATTATTTAGCATCAGTTAGTCAAACGTTTGCCTTAGTATATAGCATATATTTTATCTTTCTATGCATATAAAACACTTAAGGAATGTAGCTATTCCAATAATTAAACCACTTTGTTGCTTAGTAATAATTGTAGCTTTCATCAGGGCAGGACATTTCACGTGCTCCATTATTCTCACTTTATCTGTTGTCCTTTAAATTTGTTCCGATTGTTGACCGACTGTAGCCTAATGCTTTACCAATGACCGATGGCGTTTCACCTCTTTCCAATCGCTTTATTATTTCTACTTTATTTTCAATCGCGATCACTTCCCGTCAATGGAACAGAAACACTGCAGGCGGTAGGTCCTAACCTGCGCCGGCTCCCGAGATCTGCTTGGTCCTAAGGACCACAGCACTGAATTCCCCGGGTGCTGAACTGCACCGCACTGAGACAGGTTAAATGGGGCAAGTGGGGTCTGTGCTGGGTTTGGGTATTTGATCCTCCACAATATTCCGTGTGGGAATTTAAAATGTAGGTTCCAGTGTTTTTTTTTACAAGGTCGAGTTGCGAGCTCGATATCAACCCAGCACAGATAGTATGGGAGTCACTGGATCGACATCAACCCAGCATGGGAGCAGTCTGTCACTAAATCGAACTCAGGAACCTCCGTTCTCTAGCCCAGTGCTAATCTGACCGCGCCACCAGCCGACGGGAAGGGGGGAGAGGGGGGGAGTGGTCAGGGTGAATCTTACTAAGAAAAAATTAAGCCAAATACAAAGTTAAACACTCAACACAGTGACAACGGCAACGACTTAAAATGGCGGACAGCGTTCTCCTTCCTTGGTTCGTAAGTATGAGTTGTTCGTAAGTCAGACGTTCGTAACTCGGGGACTGCCTGTATTTTGTGAATCAATCTGGTACCATCTGCAGTAAGTAGCAGGACTTGTGTGATAATTATTAGGAATCAGCATGACAATAACAAGAAATTTCTCATGAGATATACTTCCTTGATTAGTTTGCCAGCATATTATGTTTTCTCACTTTAAACACGTGTATTGATTTTAACCAGTCAATGCAAGTAAAGGGCAGGAACACAATATTGTGTCCAGTAATTTCTGTGGTATACTTGGTCAATGAACTTGGTATCTTCTTCTCCTCTAAGCATTCTTTGGATGAATTATTGGGCCACCAACCTGGAACAAAGATAATTAGCGAACAATTATTTCACTTTCTCTCTCACTGTGAAAGAAGGCAAGAAATGGATTTCTGTGAAATTCGCAGCAGACATCACACTATTTGCTTAGAAGGAAGCCATTTCAATTATATGGGGATTTACAGATATTGGTGTACAGCTGTGCCTAATGGGATGAAAGCTTTAGTTTCTTAAGTCTTTTTTTGCCCTTTTTTTGCTCCTGATTGTTTTGATTCCTGTAGTCAAAGAAAATCCTCAATTAGGTGTATAAAATGATGAGAGGCACTGATCGTGTGGAGAGTCAGAGGCATTTTCCCAGGGCTGAAATGGCTGGCATGAGAGGGCACAGTTTTATGGTGCTTGGAGCAGGTACAGAGGAAATGTCAGGGGTAAGTTTCTTATGCAGAAAGTGGTGAATGCGTGGAATGAGCTGCTGGCGATGGTGGTGGAGGTGGATACGATAGGGTCTTTGAAGATATTTTTGGATAGGTACATGGAGCTCAGAAAAATAGAGGGCTGTGGGAAACCCCAGGTAATTTCTAAGATAAGGACATGTTCAGCAGAGCTTTGTGGGCCAAAGGACCTGTATTGTGCTGTAGGTTTTTGATATTTCTATGTTTCTACCTACAGGTACGATCTGAAAAAGCCTTACATCTTTACTCTAGCATTGAAATCTTTTTAAATTAAGTGCCAATATATCATTTGACTTTTCAAATTTGTTGTTTCCCCACTTGGTAATTTTCATCATATCTCATGAATTATGCATCATACACTGGGGTGCTCTCTTCAGTTACCTGATGAGGCATCTATAGCCTTTGGCCAGGAGCAGATAAAAAATGAGAGGAGATCTCATTGAATGACAAAATATTCTGACTAATGGGGACACTTGTAGAGAGAGAAAATGGAGAGAAATGTTAAAGCTGTGAAACATACAGTAAATGAGACTATTGCTGAGAGCTGAAGCCAAAAGAGACTGTGGATAGATAGATCAAGTGCATCTGTAGAGAGAGAAAACTTGAATCTGAATTAATAGTGCAGAGAATAACCTGACAGCAGCATTGTCATCTGATGCAAGGTGAAAATATAAGTTATTGAAAATTGTTGACAATGAGCCTGGAAGGCTGCCACTTGCCTGGATGGAAGATGGTGTGTGATGTTCCTCAAACCTTCACTGCAAACACGTAAGGAGTTACAGACACATAAGTGTAATAGGAAGAGGGATGGAATAGATTTGTACACTAAAAAGCCATGGTAGAATTTCCCAGAGTAACAGTTAACAGTAGACCATTAATTAAATCCCGAATGAAAAGCAACTGCATGATCTTGATTGTGGTAAACAGCTTTGAAAAATGTGTAGAGATCTGCCTCTGGGATAGGCTGGTGGTATGATAGTTATGGATATGAAATGCATTTGCTGTAACCTATGAGAATGTAAGTGCTCTAAAGAATTGTAAAGGAGCCTGAGCTTTGACCTCTGAGATCAACAAAGCATCATTTGTGTCCTCCTGATAATAATGATTATTTGTTTTAATATTTCACTGACTTAGTTAAACCTAACGGGCATTTGGATCTTTGATCTGAGATTTGGGAAGTGACATACTATCTGGAGTCTCTTTCACATCCACAAAACTGTCTCTGTTCCCCTAGCTATAGGATCCCCTAAAATCACTATACTCCTCTTCTTCTCCTCTCGTCCCTTCTGAGCCACAGAGTCTGGCTCATTACCAGAAATATGGTCACTGCAGCTTCCCTCGGGTAGGTCATTCCCCATCGACAGTACCCAAAGCAAGTTAAAATTAAATAGGAAAAAACTATTTCCCTTAGCAGAGTGATCAGAAATCAAGGGTGTAGATTGAAAGCAAGCTATAGAAGCAGTGGAGGGAAGATGAAGAAAAAGTTAGTAGAGCTGAACTCTGTTTGAAAGATTGGTGGTGGCAGAAATGCTCGTTAGACCTGAGCATGTATTTAAAGAGTTCTGTCTGGCAAAGCTTTAGATATAGTGCTGGAAATGGGTATTAATTGTGTAGTGCTTTTTTGATCAGTACAGAAACTATGTACCAAGTGGCCTCTCTTCTATATTGTAAATTTTCTCTGATCCAAAGAATCACCATCAGAGGAAATTCTTTATCTCCATTTACCTTTACATAGTGTTTGATCGTCTTTAAAATCGCTATTAATTCACTCAAATTGAGAAAGGTGATCATGATTGATCAATATTGTGAGCTTACTGGGCATTTAGACATGGAGGTGAATGAACAATACCGCTTTTCTAATTGGTGTCTGATGGTCTCGCTTGAATTCCTCAGCAATGGGGTATTCTGTCTTTGTAATATTTATTTTTACCTTTGATGTCATTCCCAATTACCAGAAGATTCTTCATTTAGTTCTTCCCACCCTGTCTCTTGCAAAAATGCTATCCCCATCTCACAATTCCTCCATTTCTGCTGCATCTGCTCTCAGGATGAGGCTTTTCATTTCAGTTCCCGCACATCTGCCCTCACCCCATTTGCCCGCCACTCCACTCAGGATAGGGTTCCCTTTGTCCTCACCTACCACCCCACCAGTCTCCAGGTCCAACGTATAATTCTCCGTAACTTCCACCACTTCCAATGGGATCCCACTACCAGGCACATCTTTCCCTCACCCCCTCTTTCTGCTTTCCACAGGGATCACTCCCTACATGACTCCCTTGTCCACTCGTCCCCCCCCATCCCTTCCCACCGATCTCCCTCCTGGCACTTATCCTTGTAAGCAGAACAAGTGCTACACCTGCCCTTACACTTCCTCCCTCACCACCATTGAGGACCCCAGACAGTCCTTCCAGGTGAGGCGACACTTCACCTGTGAGTTGGCTGGTGTGGTATACTGCGTCCGGTGCTCCCGGTGTGGCCTTTTATATATTGGTGAGACCCAATGCAGACTGGGAGACTGTTTCGCTGAACACCTACGCTCGGTCCGCCAGAGAAAGCAGGATCTCCCAGTGGCCACACATTTTAATTCCACGTCACATTCCCATTCTGATATGTCTATCTATGGCTGCCTCTACTGTCAAAATGAATCCAAACTCACATTGGAGGAACAGCACCTTATATACCAGATGGGTAGCCTCCAACCTGATGGCATGAACATTGACTTCTCTAACTTCCGTTAATGCCCCTCCTCCCCTTCTTACCCCATCCCTAACATATTTAGTTGTTTGCCTGTTCTCACTCTCCCTCTGGTGCTTCCCTCCTTTCTTTCTCCCAAGGCCTCCTGTCTCATGATCCTTTCCCTTCTCCAGCTCTGTATCACTTTTGCCATTCACCTTTCCAGCTCTTAGCTTCATCCCACCCCTTCCGGTCTTCTCCTATCATTTCACATTTCCCCTCCCCCCACTACTTTCAAATCTCTTACTATCTTTCCTTTCAGTTAGTCCTGACGAAGGGTTTCAGCCCGAAACGTCGACAGTGCTCTCCTTATAGATGCTGCCTGGCCTGCTGCGTTCCACCAGCATTTTGTGTGTGTTGTCTTCATTTAGTTCCCTGATTTCATAGGAATGCTTGGATCACAGGAAAACCAATTTTACATTTCCTACTGTTTCTTTAGGTGCTGTTAATTAGTTATGAATTTTAAGAGTCACTGGTGGATCCTAGTAGATATCAGTTAACACTTAAATGAATTTTAGTCAAATTCTGTTGAATTGTAATTCTTGAGCGGACCTGAGGTGCCACCTCTCAGGTGAAAATTAAAGCCAGAATCTATCCTCTCATGTGTCAATGAAAGGTTCTGTCTATTCAAGAAGTTCTTCTGGTCACTTCGTGTGTAGTCAATTCTTTCCTTTTAGACAAAAACATGTCTCAGATACATCAGGCAAGATTTCCTAAATTGTCTGTCATTGGCTTTTCCGAGAATTAACATGTCCTCATTATGCTCAATTCCCTCATCTCCGAAGTTCTTGCCAAATTCCCAAGACAGACCACATGGATGCTGAGAATGCATCTAAAATTTATAAACCAGAGATTCCAATCTTGAAAGCTATTTACAGTGATAACATGGATTACGAATGTTCTTATAATTACAAGCTAGCTTAACCTAAGATCATGTTAAGTGAAATTACAAAGATTTGAAAAACAATATAATAATTGCATAATTATGAACCATGTATGCAATTACCATGATTATCTTTTAGTAAGTGGGCCTCTGTCGGTCAGAGTTGACCACGGATATTGTGTCCTAGCTGTCTGGATATGCAATCCTGGGCAGTACAATATGGAGAGCAAGCTGTTACCAATGTAACAAGCTCCCCCTCACCACACATCTAATAAAACCATAGGAATGGCAGAGACTGATACATTTTGGTACTAGCAGTGTGGCAGAAGTTGTCAGTCAGCATTGAACTTAACATAGGACTGTCTTAGAGACGCGAACTCCTGGATTTTCCCTCTGGGTTTACTCCCGAAGCCTTCCCCACGAGTGAATATAGCCGCAAGGCAGTGGAGGTTTGAGATCAGAATTTTCCTTCAAACCCCATCTGCCTAAAGCGTCTGGTTTTGAGGCACCAGCAGCCCACCTTTTCCCCTTCTCCTGTCAGTAGAAATGGTTCCACGGGGCTTAGTTGCTGGACTTGGTTGTCAGAGGCTATTTGAGGCACACCCCAGTGGGAACATTTAACAGGTAGTGGGAGCTTGTCCCCATTACCACTCCCGGCCTTAACAGCCATAGGGAACCTTTTAATATACATTGTGGAAAATGCTGTTAGGTTCTTTGTAAGTTCAGTTCAGAATTCATCTGGTAATGACTTGGCAGGGTTTACAAATTGCCTCAGTTTTACTGAACTACAAAGAGGCTGATCCCTGCCCTAACACTAACATTTGGTTTATGAACAGGCAGCAGCTGCAGTATAACAACATTTGCTATATTAAAAGGACTGCATTTAATCAGATGTGAGCTCCTTTTTCCACAAATTGCTGCGAAATAGTGACTGCAATAAAGAATATTTACTGTTGAGCCACTGGAACATACTGCCCGATCATAGGTCAGTTATCGCATTGCTGCTTTTGAGATTTTTGTTGAATTGATTGTCATTCTCCCTGAATTACAACAATGACTACATTTGGAAAGTAATATATCTTTATAATTTGTAAAATTAGGTTTCAAAAATGCACATAATTCTTTAAAGGCATTGGGTGTGATGTCGGGCAAGGATAAAATTTTCAGCCCATCTCTAATCACAAATGAGACAATCTGCAAAAGCTGGAAATTCAAGCAACGCAAATAAAATGCTGGAGGAACTCCAGATGCTGTCTGTCAAGCTGACATCCTCCAGCCTTTAATGTTTGCTGCCCATCTCTAAATCTCTTTAAGAAGATGTTAGTGAGCTGATTTTTGAACAGCAGTGTCCTTTCATGAAATATTCTTGCAATCCTTTTACCTAAAAGATTTCTTCAACTTTAATCCGAAAGCAACAAATGAATAACAATATATTTTTCAAGTGAGCTGGTGTGTTTAATGGTTGAAAAGAGATAAATATTTAATGAATATACTGTTGGTGGCTGGTAAAAAGACTCTTACTAGTAAATGGTTATCACAGGAGAGCCCATCATAAATGCATGGATGGAAATTACAATGGACATTTACAAAATGGAGAAGATAACAGCATCTGTTAATCATAAGCTGGAACAATTTGATTCATACTGGGAAAATGGTTTAACTACATAATATCTCATAGGCCTGATTTCATTCTCACAAATCAATGAATATGTTGTAAAAAAAGATCACTCCCTACTTGTAGATAGTTTATTCCTTTTGCTTGTTTTTTCTTTCCACTCTTTTCAATGAGTGGATACTTCAGATAAATTGTGGAGATTTGTGATATATATGATTATATCATATATATGCAAAATGTCTGAAATACATCTTATGGAAATGTTTGTTTGATGATGAACTTTAATAAAAAAATTACAAAAAAAAACACGAGTGGCTCAGATGAAATTTTCCTACGTAATAGTCAACTGCTTGTGTCTTGATGTAGATAACAGAATGCTTCACGTCCAAGTGAGGTGGGGAACATTTTGTAGTAAATTAGTTAAGGCACAAGAATTTATTTTCCATTGAAAATCTGCATGTTATTTATCTATATCTGCATTTGCACAGTTTGTTCTCAGTTAACAGTTCCTGATCTTTACAGTTTACAATTACTGTTCTAGAGATTTACTAAGCATGGTCACAAAAAAAAACTCAAGGTTGTACGTGGTGACATATATGTACTCTAATCATAAATATTTCTTGGAACTTTGAAATCCCATCATTTAAATGAAGACATTACTGAGAAGTAATTTTGAAATACTGATAAGACCATAAGATATAGGAGCAGAAGTAGGCAATTCAGCCCATCGAGTCTGCTCCGCCATTCAATCACGGGTTGACCCAATTCTTCCAGTCATCCCCGCTCCCCTGCCTTCTCCCCATAGCCATTGATGCCCTGGCTAATCAAGAACCTATCTGTCTCTGCCTTAAATACACCCAATGACTTGGCCTCCACAGCTACTCCTGGCGACAAATTCCACAGATTTACACTCGCTGACTGAAGTAATTTCTCCCAATCTATGTTCTAAAAGGACATGCTTCAATCCTGATTTCGTGCCCTCTTGTCCTAGAATCCCCTATCATGGAAAATAATAGCGACTTCACCTTCCGGTTACGGACATGTAAGACATAGTCGCTTCTTGTCCACCTTCAATCTCTCCTTTTTCTGACTTAAACTTTGAAATTTTGACTTTATTCAGTCGGATCTGTAGAATAACAGTTATAATTATGGCTACTCTCAGAAGCACCAAAAGAAATCCTGACCTTGGCAACGGAAAGCCCAAGAAAGCTGACAAATTCTTGGAGAAACCCCCCTGGGTAATGAGGCTAGAATCTCAAATCAGCGATATCAGCATTGAGATAACTCAACTAAAAGAGAAATTCGAAGGAAAAGTTGACTCTTTGAGCTTTGATCTTAAAGAAGTTAGTCAAAATGCTGCGGATCTTTTTTCTCATTTGGAAAAAGCCCAAAAATGGATCGTTGATCTCGAAACTCGATCACGTCAGAATAATATTTGAATTGTTGGATTAAAAGAGAAATCAGAATCGGCCGACACACTGGATTATTTCGCAAAAATGTTTGAGTCTTTATTTCCCGGGGTTTGTTTACAGCCTTCAGATATCGAAATGACTCACAGAATCGGCGCATTAACATTTTTGAATCAAGGTAAAAACATACTGTTGTGCATTTTCTCTGTTTCAGAGACAAAGACCGTATTATTAAGCTTGCGAGGGAAAAAAGACTTTTCAGTATCAGAATTCAGACATTCGTTTTTTTGAAGATTTTCCACGCAAAATTGTTAAGAAGTGTGCTGGATTTGCATCTGTTATGAAATCAACGTATGAAAAAAAGCTCATTTTCCACTGCTCCAGTATCCAGCAAAATTAAGGCATTTTGTCAAAAAGTCTAGCTTTCATATTTTTGATGATTCAGTCGAAGCATTGAGTTTTATTTTCCGACACATCCGATGATGAGTCTGAAGCCTAAAGCTTGAATGATTTATAATGGCTTGATTGTCTCGCAGTGGAAAGAGTGATGAGATTGGAAGATCTGATGGTTACAGAAGTCTTTACCTTAAAATACATTTTTATCTCTGAAAAATGTTTTGGATGGCTTCAATTTCAGAAGACATATAGAGAGAATTGTTGATAGACTGTAATAAGTTTGAACCTTTTAGAATTTTTTTTCTGCAGCATTTAAATGAATTAATTGTTTTTTTTTGTTTCGTATGCTTTTGTAAAGATTTTTTAAAGTAATTATTCGGATTTCTTTATGTTTTAAAGATAGACGGGACAATTTAAAAATGGAGATTCTTTCTCTTCTGTGCAAATATTTCAAGAATTGTTTTGGATGTGTTTTTCTTTACTTATCTAATGTTATGCAGGTTACTTTCAATTGAAGGTCGTTTTGTTTTACAAGAAAAACACTTTCCTTCCTAGTTAATTATACTGAGATATATGTTGACAGTAATGAGTTTTATGTTTGGTAGAGGGAGGCAGAGATTTTTTTTCTTTCTCTTTTTTTTTACTTAGGTAGGCAGAGTTAGCTTTTCTTGATTGAAGTCGATTGATATCAACTTCTTTATGAGCTTTGTAGTTTGAGTGGGATTTTTTTTCTTTTTTTTCCCCTATCATGGAATCCCAGAGCACACGCCAATTATTTTTATTGTTGTTCATCTCCACCATTTTCGACTACCTTATCCGGACATGCGTCTAACTATTCTTTTTAGATACAAAGTTCCATGATGATAACTAAGCTGTTAAATATTTTAACTTGGAATGTTCATGTTTGGAATAATCCTATTAAGCGTAAGAAAACATTTAAAGTTAGTAACCGAATCCAGCCTGATATAATCTTTGCTCAAGAGACGTATATCAGGTTATGTGATAAAAATCGATCTTTTAAATTTTGGAAGGATCCTCAGTTTCATGCAAACTCCCGGAGTAAAACTAGAGATGTCTCTATTTTTATTGATTCCAATATTCTTTTTAATCAGGAGGATATTATAGCTGATATTAATGGTAGATTTTTGATTGTTAAAGGAATAATTTGTAGTAGGAAAATGGTTTTGGTTAATATTTATGGACCAAATGTTGATGATCCCTCATTTTTTAAAACTGTTTTTGCTCTATTACCTGATTTAAATAAATATATATTATTAATGGGTGATGATTTTAATACATGTCTAAATCCTTTGATGGATAAGTCATCATCCAAATATCAACCTAATCGTTCTGCATCATTTATTAATTCCTTTTTAATTGATTAGGGTTTAATTGAGATCTGGAGGCATATGCACCCTTGTGATAGAGAATACTCTTTTTTCACATGTTCATAATAAATATTTGAGAATTGACTATTTTATAGTTGACCCTGGACTTTTATTTAATGTTCAGAAATATGAGTATGATGCAATCGCTATCTCTGATCATGCTCCTTTAAACTTAATATTTGAACTGAAAGATGTTGTTTTTACCAGACCATTTTGGTGTATTCCAGAACATTTATTATGAAGTTCAGAATTTGTTGAGTTTATCAAAGCTCAGATAAAAGAGTTTTTTTCTCCTTAATAATATAGGAAACATCTCTAAGTTAGTAATTTGGGATACATTAAAAACTTATCTACGCGGTCAGATTATTTCATATATAGCTAAACTGAAGAAGCAAACAAGAATGGAATTGGATAAACTCTCTAAACAAATTAAAGATTTAGATAACATTAATGCAATCTCTCCAAATGTTGTTTCATTTAAAAGAAGAGTAAAATTACAATCACAGTATAATTTATTACTAACATATCATACTGAAGGATATTTGCTTAAATTGAAAAGTCAATTTTATATTTTTGGGAATAAAAATAATAAGCTCTTAGCTTCTCAATTAAGAGCAGCTAGAGCTAAAAGACAAATCTTAAAGATCCATAAAAATAATGGAGATATAGCAAGTAATCATGAGGACATTAATAATACTTTTCAAGATTTTTACTCTGATCTTTATAGATCTCAATTTCCTGCAGATTCCTCCAAAATGAAGGTTTTTTACATAAGATTAAATTTCCACAAATTTCTGTTGAAGATCAACAGATGGTTGATGCTCCAATTACTGAGCATGAAATTCAGAAAGCTATTTCATCAATGCAATCAGGTAAAGCTCCTGGACTTGATGGTTATTCAGTGGGATTTTACAAAAAATTTGAAAGATTACTTTCTCTGTATCTTTTGGAAATATTTCATGAATCCTTTGAGAAGAGTAATTTACCTTTTTATGAAGCATCTATTTCCTTAATTCTTAAAAAGGATAAAGATCCTTTTGAATGTTCATCATATAGACCTTTCTCGCTATTAAAGGTGGATGCAAAAAATTCTCTCTAAAATGATGGTTAATCGCTTGCAAAATGTTTTAACTAAAATCATTTCTATGAATCAAACAGGCTTTATTAGAGGCCATTATTCTATCTCTAACATTCAGAGATTGATGAACATGATATATTCATCATTATCTAAGCAACCTCAATGTGTTATCTCTCTCGATGCAGAAAAGGCATTTGATAGAGTTGAGAGGCCATATTTGTTTAAAGTATTAGAAAAATTTGGTTTTGATAATAATTTCAGTAGATGGATTCAAATGATTGATAAGAATCCTATTGCCACAGTCATTACTAATAATTGCAGGGTTTTTTTCTCACTTTCTTGTGGCACTAGACAGGGATGTCCATTAAGTCCTTTATTATTTAATCTTGTATTGGAGCCTTTAGCTATAACACTACGTGAAGCTAAAAATATTCATGGATATGAATGGAACCATACATAAGATTTTTCTTTATGCAGATGATCTTTTTTGGTTTTTATTTCAAATCTTGAGGAATCAATTCTTAATCTTTTGGAAACACTTAAAAATTTTGGTAAATTTTCAGGATATAAACTTATCTTGAATAAAAGTGAATTGTTTCCATTATATGTCCCTGTTAGTATATTTAATGATATTCCTTTTAGAATCGTTAATACATTTAGATATTTAGGTATCATAATTACTAAAAAAAATAATGATCTCGATGAAGCGAATATAATTACTTTAATGGACTCCATGAAACAAATACTTTGTAGATGGAATCCATTTAATTTTTCTTTAATAGGTCATATTCATGTTGTGAAAATGATGATTCTACCTAGATTTTTATATGTTTTCCAAAATATACCTATCTTTTTAACTAAAAACTTTTTTGATCAAATTGACTCTCTTATTTCTTCTTTTATTTGGAACAATAAGAGACCAAGAATTAACAAGTATCATTTACAAACATCTAGAAAAGATGGTGGGCTTGCACTTCCTAATTTAAGACTATTATTGGGCTGTGAATATTAGACAATTATGTTTTTGGTTATATTGGCTTGATAAGAACCAAAAACCATTATGGGTTGATTTGGAATTGAAAGCTGTTAAGCAATTTAATTTAACTTCAATTTTAGGAGCTCCATTACCATTAGGGATCTCTAAAATTCCAAATATAAATCTCTATCTGGTTACTAAACAATCCCTATGGATTTTGGTTCAATTTCATAATTTTTCAAATTTTAAACAATGTAAGTTGTCTAGTTTTTTATGTCGATACTTTTCATTTAAACCGTCAACAACTGACCCCATTTTTCTTCTATGGAAAAATAAAGGAATCCATTCTTTTACAGATTTATTTTGTGATGGTTTATTGATGACGTTTGAAGAGTTAATTAATAAATTTTCTCTCGCTCATACACATTTTTTGCAATATTTTCAGGTTAGATATTTTTACAACAATATTTACCTAAGTTTCCATATGTACAAGAATCTCATTTGTTGGATACCAATTTGAAATTGAATCTCTTAGTGAAAGGTTCCAGTAGCAGAATTTATAATTTATTTTTGTTACAAAAAGAGAACCTATCACTAAAAATTAAACAAGATTGAGAGCGAGAACTTAATATGACATATGACCTTTGTTAATGAAGATTGGCTTTGAGTTTTAAAAAATATAAATTCTTCTTCTGTATGTGCCAACCATTGTTTAATTCAATTTAAAATTGTTCACCATTATTATTTAACAAAGGAGAGACTATCTAAAATATTGCCTAGCATTGACAACTACTGCGATAGATGTAAAACTGAAGTAGCTACTTTGTCACATATGTTCTGGTCATGTTCTTTATTAAAATCGTTTTGGAAATCTTTATTTTCTACAATTTCTAAAGCTCTGAAAATTAACTTATAACCTAATAGATTGACTGTTCCAGTTGGAATAGTTCCGTATCATATTCAGGGTATCTCATCTTCAGATCAACATGTAATTGCATTTGTTACACTACTGGCAAGAAGTGTAATGGAAGTGTATTAAAATGGAAAGATACTTCATCCCCTACATTAATTGAATGGTTTTCTCAAGTAATGTTATGTCTTAGTTTGGAAAAAAATTAGAAGTAGAACTTTTGATCCTTGATTCGATTTTGAGAGAAGATTGGGTTCTTTTGCCAAATATTATCATTTAATTTGAATTAAGTTATATGGTTTCTTTCCAATGTTATTTACTTTTTAAATTGTTTTTATAAATATGAAATGGCGGTTGATGACTCTTTTTGATATTTAGATGATGGTCAAACGTATTGCTCCAGGGAGTTGATTCCTAATGGGTTCCTTTTTCCTTTTTTTGTAGTTAGGGCTTTTTTTTTCCGAGTTAGATGGATTTCTTTTTTTCCCTTCTTTTTCCTATATATTTTATTTTTCCATTTTTATATTTAACAATCAGCTTTTTTTCTTCAGCTTTATTAATTGTATATATATTATTCTGTTGGAGTTTTTTTTAATCATTTTATAGCTGTAGAAGATTATGTACCAATAAAAAGATTCTAAAAATGAAAGATGGAAAATAACTTTGTCATATCTAATCTGGTTGGGCCTTTTAACATTTGGAATGTTTCTCTGAGATTCCCCCCACCTCCCATTCTCCGGAAATCCAGGGAATACAGCCCAAGAGCTGCCAGACATTTCTTATATGGTAACCCTTTCATTCCTGGAATCATTCTCATGAATCTACTCTGAACCCACTCCAATCTCAGTAAAATTTGATGAAAGCAAGCCCTAAAATGTTAAGTATATTTCAAGGTTTTCTTTGAATACAATATGAACATTAAAATAAGACATTCACTGATTCTAAGAGGACACCTGTTGGAAAAATGCACTCAATATATAATATACAATATGACACAATATATAAGTGACCTTTACTTGGAGCATATATTTCTTATATAGTTTGTGTGTTCTGAGGTTTATCTACCATCTTTGTAGTATATAATAGAAGTTAAGTTAATAATCTTAATAAATTTAAAGATTCTAATTTAGGAATAGATGGACAAAACTGCTTTACTGAGATACTCATCATCTTCAGTTTGTTTGCAGTCGCCATTTACTTGATTCAAGTAGAGAGTGAACCAGTTTTGGTGGGTGCATAGATCCTGGTGATCAATAAGTCAATTTACAACACAGAGAGCAGTTTGTTGCAATGTGCTATCATTGAACAAAAGTTGGTAACTATGGTTTTCTTGTTCTCCAGGGAGATGAACAGAAGATCCATCAAAATGGTTGATTTCACAACTGTACTGATCAGCCTCCTCTTTGCAATGAGTTTACCATCTGCTAGCTCTCAACAGACTGGTACCTTGCTTTTAAGTTGTAACATTTAATCTATTTAGGATTCTACCCAACCATTGGCTATAATTTTATTGCATGTTTTGCAGTATGTTCAAGTAGTTTGAATAATAAAGATAAAAGCCAGATTTTTGGGTAGCATTTACAAGTTGTTCATGTTGCATTCTGTTTAAAATTTACCAAGTACAGTTTTACAGTTGTAAGGGTAAGTGTAGACTTCAGCTTTGAAAGCAAAATGAATCATTATATAGTAAGATAAATGACTGGCTCTGCTTCTGTCCTGGGACCATAGAATAAAGCTCTTGTAGACAATGTAATGGATGACAAATGGCATGCATTGTTCATTTCAGAAACTGTTCACATAATTCACAAACAACGTCATTGGGTTGTGTTCACTTTAAGAGATGGTGTTAGACGTAGTGAAGTCAGTGTAAGACAATGACTTTTGTTCATAATGGAAGTGATGGGCTGTGGCTTTTGTTTAGCACATAAAACTAGTCGCATACTTTATTCACAAAATCTGACATTAGTGACCACGATGCTCTCAGACAATTCCGGAGTTGCTCAATGACATGCTGACCATCACAGCTGTTTAAAGCTGCTGGAGGTTTGGGAGCAGCATGCTACCATGTGGTTTGGACAGCAAAGGTTCAGCTTGTGCTGTGAGAATTCACTACAGATTATATAAAATTTTACTACATTGCAGCATCGCTAAGGAGTTCCAATACAGCCAGAGGGATAAGTATACAAGATAGTCTACCTGCACATGAGAAGTATGTTGCATTGAAAACTCAACTATTACAAATGATTGGACTGTTTGACTCTGATTGTGCCAAATAGTTGCTCTCCTTGCCTAGCCTGGGTGATGCTAGGCCTCCGGAACTAGTGGATCACATGCTTTCTGTCCTGAGCAATCACCATCCTTGTTTTAGTTTTAAAGAACTCTTTATGCAACAAATGATTGATCAAGTTTGCACAGCCCACACTAATATACCCATGAAGGACTACAGAGAGCTTGCTAAAATGGTCAATAGTCTTCACTCAGCCAGGCAGAGGTGAATCATTCTTTTTCCTTTTCCTGTCTTGATAATCCCTGTCAACAGACTCATGGGAACTTAGTCATGAGCTACCATCATGTGCTTGTATGCACTGAGGACGTTCCTAAAACAGCTGTTCCATTTGGCTTATTTGAGCTTCTGCACATTCCATTTGGGGTTAAAAAATGCAGCACAGACTTTCCAGCAGTTAATGGAACTGGCACCGGCACATCCAAAACTGAACACTTATCACATCTCTGCACACTTTTCAAGCAGCTATGGCAACTTGGGCTGATTATTAACCTTGCTAAATGCCAGTTCGGGTTGTCTACTATTGGTTTTCTCATGAACTGCTTCACCGCAGAAGACGTGACATTCCTTACATCAAAAGTTGCCATTATAACAGACTTACAACTGCCCAGCACTTAGCGAAGCACTGCAAATGTTTTGTAGTATGGTGAATTTCTATTACTGTTTCATTCTGCAAACTGCTGAATTTATGCTCCCCTTGTACAGGGCCTGAAATGCATGCCCCTAATCCAATGCTTGAGTGGGCAGCTGACATGACCAAAGCATTTGTTGACACCAAATGAGTTCTTTCAAATGCAACCCTATTGGCGCACCCACTCTGCAATGTACCTCTAGCCCTCACTAACGTTGCCTCGGACTATGTTTTCGGTGCTGTGCATGGACAGCCCGTTGGAGGTGTGTGGCAGTCGCTCCACCAGATGCTCCACCCAACCCGAGAGGAACTACAGCATGTTTGACTGTGAGCTTTGCAGTCTCTATCTAGCCATCCACCATTTTTGTTTTCTGCTGGAAGGTCGGCACTTCACAGCATTCCTTGACCACAAACCCCTCGTAACCACGATGGCCAAAATGTCAGACCCTTGGACTGCAACCACCTGGCTTACATTTCAGAATTTACAATGGACCTACAGCACATTGAAGGGAAAATTATGCTATAAATGATTGTCTCTCATGATCTGCTATTGATACCATAGACATTGGGGTCGACTATACTAGCAAGGCAGCTGACCAAGCCACCAACCTAGGGTCCAGGTTTACAGGGCAGCTGTCACAGCCCCGAGGTTTGCAGATGCCAATTTTGAGGTACATGCGTTTCCCTCCTGTGTGATATCTCAACCTGTTGTCCTTACCCCATAGTGCCTTCAAATTGAGAGGACCTTTCTCTTAACTCCATTCATGGACTTCACTTCTGGGTGTGAAGGCTTTGCAGAAACTGGTTGCTTTAAAGTTTGTGTGGAGCGGCTTTAGGAAAGATACGCATGACTGGAGTGCAATCTGCAGTTTGTGTCAGTGGGTGAAAATTAACTGTCATGCTTGGGCACCATTGGCACCTTCTGAGATCCCTGAGCGACAATTTGACCATGTCAGTGTGGACCTGGTTGGTCCACTTCCCCCTGTCCCGTGGTTTCAAGCATCTTCTTGCTCCTCTAGCATCGATAATGGCTGCAGACGTGACTTGAGTGCTCATCAACATCTTAGTCGATCGGTTCAGCACCCCATCTGATATATCTCCTGATCACAGTATTCAATACATGTCAGACCTCTGGGCCATGATGGCCCAGAACCTCTGTATTAAAGTGCATCACAACGGGGGTTATCACAGCAGTCCAATGACCTGTGTGAATGGTTTCACCATTCCTTAAAGGTTGTTCAAAGGGCCTCCCTGATGGACAAGTGTTGGCACCATCGTTTCCTGTGGATCCTGCTGCGGCTCCGAATGACTCAAAGAGAAGACCTGCAGTCCTCTGCAGATGAGTTAGTGTATGTGTAGCCACTACAGGTTCTGGGTGATTTTATTCCTAATTCCACGACCACCTGGTGGCTGTCTTAACAGCATTCTGCCCTCCTCAGTAAACTTAATTCCTTGAAACTTAATTTCTACCTCTTATCATTACAACACTTTTGGGTTCCAGTTAACCTATGTTCTACCTCATTTGTTTTTATCTGCCATGATGCACATTGACTTCCCCCCCCTTAAGTTGGCTTGAAAATGTACTTAAATAATTATCACAAACATGTCACTTATGGAAGGAGAAAACACACTGGAGCAGTATTATTTTATGAACCAGAATACTTACCATGCCATCCCATGCTCACACTTTGGAAAGTCTGGCTGTACTTCTACTCCCTGAGTTTAGGCAGAGACTGAAGACTGCGGCATTAGTAGAAAGGACCAAGAACGTATGGACAAGGGAGGCAGAGGAGCACTTACAGGACTGAAAATTATTCATGAATTCTTCTTTGAGTCTGAGTGAATGAGCTATGTGGATGTGTGTGTGCCTCCAAGAGCATAATATACGTACTCAAATGAAAAGCCATGGATGAACCAGGTGGTTCATAGTCTGCTGAGGGCTCGATCTGTGGCATTCAAGTCTGGTAATCCAGAACAATGCAAGAAGGCCAGACATAACTTATGGAGGGTTATCTCAAGAGCAAAAGAACAATTCCATTTGAGGTTAGAGGAAAATCAGACACATATTAACTCTAGCAGGCCATTTCTTCCTACAAAACAAAACCTAACATCTTGAATGGCAGTGATATTTCACTCCCAGATGAACTCAGTGCCTTTTGTTATCACATTGAAAGACAGAATGAAACTACAGCAATGAAGATTCAGCCAATCCAGTGATCCTGTGATCTCTGTCTCAGAGGTCGATGTCAGAATGACCTTCAAGAGAGTGAACCCTCACAAGGCAACCTGCCCCAATGGTGTACTTGGTGGGGCTCTGAAAACCTGTGCCAAATAACTGGTATGTGTGTTCAAAGACATTTTCAATCACCCATTGCTGTGATCAGAAGCTCCCACCTGCTTCAAAAGGGCAACAATCATATCAGTGCCCAAGAAGAGCAGGGTGAGCTGCCTTAATGACTATTGTCCAGTAACACTGACTCAAGCTATGATGAAGCGCTTTGAGAGGTTGACTATGACTGGAATAAACTGCCTAAGCAAGGTCCTGACCCACTGCAATTTACCTGTCATCACAATAGGTCAACAGTGGAGGCAATTTCATTGGCACTTCATGTGGTCTTGGATCACCTGGATAATACTAATACTTGCATCCAGGATATCTTCAAAAGACAATGCCTCAAAATGGCGACATCCGTAATGAAAGATCTCTGTCACCCAGGGTAGGCTCTCATTGCGACTATCAAGTAGGAGACACAGGAGCCTGAAGACACACTCAATGATTCAGGAACAGCCTCTTCTCCTCTGCCATTAGATTTCTGAATGGACATTAATCCCTGAACACTACCTCACTACTTTGTCTCTTTTTCCATTATTTATTTAATTTAACTTTTTAAATATATACTTTTATGTATTACAATATACTGCTGCCAAGTAGCAACAAATTTCATGACATTTGCCTGTGATATTAAACTTGAGTCTAATTCTGAGCCCCCTTGCAATGCCCCGTTCCACGTTTTGGAAGAGTGCAAAAGGACTCTTCTTGTAGATAGGGAGTGTAAGCCTGAAACTACAGTATTTATGTAGATCATCTTGAACCAGCCTGCTGAGATCTCGATGGTTCCACTACCATACCCCTGGCATCACACCATGTCAGCCCATACCTAGATTAGTCAGAGGCCCCTACTGTTACTCCAACCGAGGCACCCAGAACCTAAGTTGTGGGGCTCATATGAGCTCCAGACAGACTCACAATGCCAGGTTTGGTGAAACCTGGAGGGGCACTGTGTAGTGGAATGTAATGGGTGACAGATGCCACATCTATCATAATAGAAACTGTTCTACATAATTCACAAACATTGTCATTGAGTTGGTGTGTTCACTTTTAGACTGTCTGAAGTAATAATGTCGGTGGTCGTAATTGGAGTTAAGAGTTGTGGCTTTTGTTAAGCATATTAAATGACTCTTGCATGTTTTATTCACAAAATCTTACACCCTGCCCTCCCCACCCCTGAATGTTGTCTTGCCAGGAAGCTGCAGCAACCCCCTACCTGCTGCTGCTCATCTCTGTGCAGCGAACCGGATGTGAAGCCTACCCTTACCAACGATGTGTGTTGCTGAGCCAGGAGCCTGGATCCTGGAAAATCGGGCAAACTCAGCAACAAATTTACAGTTCGATGTGGAAGGGCTGCCTGCGAGAGTTGGTGTGAGGTTGGCTGGGAGACAGTGTGGCTGCTCAGTGCTAAGATGTGGGGCTTGGGGGTCCTGACCATCACTGTGAATGCAGGCCATTGCTGAAGATTGATAACATCTGCTCCATGTGGATTGAACTCCACATGGATTAAACTCCATCTGCCACTTTACTGCCCATATTTGTAACTGATCTGTAACCTACTATATTTTTTAATAGGCTTTAACACTGCCCACAACTCCACCATCCACAAACTTGCCAATCCACCTGTCTAATTTTTCATTCCCCATCATTGACATATATCACAAGCAGAGGTCTCAGTACGAATCACTGTGGGACACCACTGATCACAGACCTCCATTCAGATTAACATCCTTCCTCCGCTAATCTCTCTCTTCTATAGATGCTGTAATCTCTCCCATCACTTCCTATAGAATGCGATTGGAATTGCTGTTTCTTCATCTTTAAATTATACTGCACTGTTTTCCCCAGCCCAGAAACATTTCAATCTTAACTTGCTTATCACAATAGAGCTACTTCCAGGCTGGGGAGAGTTACAATCAATGAATGGGGGAGACAACGGATTCCATCACTTTCACCAGGAGGCGATGAGTAAGATTGTAGGGTCCAAGTGGTCTGTCAATGAGGACCCACACTGTCCACAGTGTTGCCTGGGCCCTGAATTTCAGCGAGAGCACCGTCCACTCTAAACCACCCAATAACAGCCCTACAGGCAGCCTCTCTGCATTGTGCTGTGGGGCAACTCTTTACTGCACAAACATCTGTGGGGGGATGAGTGGTTACAATATTCAGGTTTCTGACACAGTAGAGTGCAACAGCCTGCAGAACGGGTGCTCACATAGGGCTCCCAGTATAGCTGTGCATAGCCCCAGTGGATGGAACAAGGGCATTAGCTGGGATGGGCAAGAACTCTGCAATAGATCAGTACTCTGGCCAACAAAAAACTGTTAGCAAGAAAATGAGATGCCTAGCTTGTGTAGAGTTTGTTTGCTGGGGTATTGAGGGATAGTCTTTCTGTAAAATACAGTATTTAAACAATTAAAGCTCATTTTTTTCTTGGAATAACCTTGCAGGTGGTACTGCCATAACTTACATAGAAAACATAGAAAACAGGTGCTAGAGTAGGCCATTTGACCCTTCAAACCTGCACCGCCATTCAGTATGATCATGGCTGATCATCCAACTCAGAACCCTGTACCTGCTTTCTCTCCATACCCCCTGATCCCTTTAGCCACAAGGGATCTAACTTCCTCTTAAATATAGCCAATGAACCGACTGTTTCCTGTGGCAGAGAATTCCACAGATTCACCACTCTCTGTGTGAAGAAGCTTTTCCTCATCTTCATCCTAAAAGGCTTCCCCTTTATCCTTAAACTGTGATCCCTTGTTCTGGACTTCCCCAACGTCAGAAACAATCTTCCTGCATCTAGCCTGACCAATCCCTCTAGAATTTTATATGTTTCAATAAGATCTCCCCTCAATCTTCTAAATTCCAGCAAGTATAGGCCCATTCGATCCAGTCTTAGTTCATATGAAAGTCCTGCCATCCCAGGAATCAATCTGGTGAACCTTCTCTGTACTCCCTCTATGGCAAGAATGTCTTTCCTCAAATTAGGGGACCAAAACTGCACGCAATACTCCAGGTGTGGTCTCACCAAGGCCTTGTACAACTGCAGTAGAACCTCCCTGCTTCTGTACTCAAATTCTCTTGCTATAAATGCCAAAATAATGCCAACATACCATTTGCCTTTTTCACCGCCTGCTGTACCTGCATGCCCACTTTCAATGACTGATGTACAATGACACCCAGGTCTCGTTGCACCTCCCCTTTTCCTAATCGGCCACCATTCAGATAATAATCTGCTTTTCTATACTTGCCTCAAAATGGCGACATCTCTAATTAAAGACGTCTATCACCCAGGATAGGCCCTCTTCTCATTGCGATCATCAAGTAGGAGACACGGGAGCCTGAAGACACACTCAGTGATTCAGGAACAGCTTATTCTCCTCTGCCATTAGATTTCTGAATGGACATTCAATCACTCAACACTACCTCACTATTTGTGGCTTTTGTTAAGCATATTAAATGACTCTTTCATGTTTTATTCACAAAATCTTACACCCTGCCCTCCCCACCCCTGAATGTTGTCTTGCCAGGAAGCTGAAGCAACCCCCTACCTCACATTTATCCACATTAAATTGCATCTGCCATGAATTTGCCCACTCACCTAACCTATCCAAGTCACCCTGCATCCTCTTAGCATCCTCCTCACAGCTAACACCGCCGCCCAGCTTCGTCTCATCTGCAGGCTTGGAGATGCTGCATTTAATTCCCTCGTCTAAATCATTAATATATATTGTAAACAACTGGGGTCCCAGCACTGAGCCTTGCAGTAACCCACTAGTCACTGCCTGCCATTAGCTGGGCCTTCATTGTAACTCTGAGAAAGTTAAGATGTCAGAACAGGATAATGAGAAGTAGACAATACTCCAGATGTCCTGAAGTACATAACCAGATTTTTTTATGTATTTTGTCAGAGTAATGTGTGGGTGCCAGAGTCAGAGTCAGATTTATTGTCATTGTGTAACGCATTCTTTTGTGGTAGCAGTACAGTAAAAAAAATAAAATTACTGTAAATTGCAAACATTAATCACTTGTTCATTATGTGCCAAGTCGGTTGGCAGGCAATTGTGGTCTTTCCATGCACACACAAGGAAAATGCTGGAGGAACTCAGCAGGCCAGGCAGCATTGATGGAAAAGAGCACAGTCAATGTTTCTGGCCTCGACCCTTCGGCAGGACTGGAGAAAAAAAGATGAAGAGTCTGAAGGTGGAGGGAAGGGAGGAAGAAACACAAGGTGATGGTGAGACTGGGAGGGGGAGAGGTAAAGAAAAGAGCTGGGAAGTTGGTGAAAGAGATACAGGGCTGGAAAGGGGCAGTCTGATAGGAGAGGGCAGAAGGCCATTGTAGAAAGAAAAGTGGGGAAGAGCACCAGAGGGAGGTGATGGGTGGGCAAAGAGATAAGGCTAGAAAGGGAAAAGAGGTTGAGAATGATGAAGGAAGTGGGGAGAGGCCATTACAGGATGTTTGAAAAATTGATGCTCATGCCCTCAGGTTAGAGGCTACCCAGACAGAATATAAGGTGTAGTTCCTCCAACCTGAGTGTGGCCTCATCGCAACAATAGAGGCCATGCATAGACATATTGGAATGGGAGTGAGAAGGGGAATTGATGGCCACCAGGAGATCCCACTTTTTTTGGCAGACGGAGCATAGGTGCTCAACAAAATGGATGCCCAATCCACAACGGATCTCACCGATATACAGCTGGTCACACCAGGAGCACTGTACACAGTATATGACCCCAAAAGACTCACAGGTGAAGTGTTGCCTCACTTGGAAGGACTGTTTGGGGTCCTGAATGGTAATGAGGGAGGAGGGGTAAGGGCAGGTGTAGCACTTGACCCGTTTGCTGGGATGTGCCAGGAGAGAGATCAGTGGGGAGGAACGAATGGACAAGGGAGTCATGCAGGGAGCAATCCTTGTAGGAAGCTGGAAGTGGGAGGGGAGGGTGATGGTGGGACAGAGGGAAAGTTGTGCTTGGCAGTGGGATCACACTCGTCATTTTTTTTCTCCAGTCCTGCTGAAGGGTGTCGGCTAAAACATCAGCTGTACAGTACTCTTTTCCATAGATGCTGCATGGGCTGCTCAGTTCCTCCAGCATTTTGTGTGTGTTACTTGGAATTCTGGCATCTGCAGATTTTCTGTTGTTTGTGATTGGAGTATTGTGAGCAGTTTTGGGCCCCTTATCTTTGAAAGGATGTACTGACATGGGAAAATGTTCAAAGGAGGTTCACAAAAATGATTCTAGGAATGAAAGGCTTATCATATGAGAAACGTTTGGCTCTAGGCCTGTAATTGCTGGAAATTTAGAAGAATGGGGGGGAGGATCATCATTGAAAGTTGAAAGGCTTATGTAGCATCCGTGCCCCCAATTTGCCCCTGTTTGCCTAGGGTGAACTGCCATCACCCCGCCAATAGTACAATACTTCGGTGTAAATACGGTGTAATGCCCCCCAGTACACATTCGCAACACAAGTTCACCAAAGGTGAGTAAATAATTGCAACTTTATAGTTATTTCTTAATAACAACACACACAAAATGCTGGTGGAACACAGCAGGCCAGGCAGCATCTACAGGAGAAGCACTGTCAACATTTCAGGCCGAGACCCTTCGTCAGGACTAACCGAAAGGAAAGATAGTAAGAGATTTGAAAGTAGTGGGGGGAGGGGGAAATGCGAAATGATAGGAGAAGACCGGAGGGGGTGGGATGAAGCTAAGAGTTGGAAAGGTGATTGGCGAAAGTGATACAGAGCTGAAGAAGGGAAAGGATCATGAGACGGGAGGCCCCAGGAGAAAGAAAGGGGGGGGGAGCACCAGAGGGAGATGGAGAACAGGCAAACAACTAAATATGTCAGGGATGGGGTAAGAAGGGGAGGAGGGGCATTAACGGAGGTTAGAGAAGTCAATGTTCATGCCATCAGGTTGGAGGCTACCCAACCAATATATAAAGAGTTGTTCCTCCAACCTGAGTTTGGATTCATTCTGAGAATAGAAGAGGCCATGGATAGACATATCAGAATGGGAATGGGACGTGGAATTAAAATGTGTGGTCACTGGGAGATCCTGCTTTTTCTGGCGGACCGAGTGTAGGTGTTCAGCGAAACGGTCTCCCAGTTGCACCGGGTCTCACCAATATATAAAGCCACACCGGGAGCACCGGACGCAGTCTACCACACCAGCTGACTCACAGGGGAAGTGTCGCCTCACCTGGAAGGACTGTCTGGGGCCCTGAATGCTGGTGAGGGAGGAAGTGTAAGGGCAGGTGTAGCACTTGTTCTGCTTACAAGGATAAGTAATTCAAACAACAACACACACAAAATGCTGATGGAACACAGCAGGCCAGGCAGCATCTAGAGGGAGAAGCCTTGTGTTTGTTATTTCTTAATGATGGGTTAGTAGAAACAGATAACCTAAAGGCACCAAATCAGTAAGTTTATCAGTTCGTGCACATAATATTTTAATATGTTGGAGCTCACTCCTCTGGTTCCATCGACAATGACCTTTTGAGCCTTTGGCCACTGTCCGAACCGCCGACTTCCAGTATCCGCAGCCCTGGAACCACTGTCCACTCCTCACACGTCCGTCCTCCTCACTCGCCTCCTGCAAAAGACCGCAATCTCCCACTCAGCTCACAGATACAAGATAGCATAACAATTCTCCATTGGTGAGGTCCCCCTTATCTACAGTTATAACCCAAACATTCCAGATTCAGAAACCCATTCCAGCATTAAGTAACATTACAAAGAAGCCTTTTCATTATAACAATACAGAGAAGCTATTTTGTTAGCCCGAACAGTTAACACCACAGTTACTGGTTCTAAGAGCCCTACACTTAGATAAAGTGGTTGTGGAGAAAATGTTCCATAGAGTTGGGTGTCTAGGAACAGAAGGCACAATATCAGATTAGAGGGACCTCCATTTAGAATAGAAACAAAGAGGAATTTCTTTCGCAAGGGAGTGGTGAAACAGTGGATTTTTTTGCCACAGGTGGTTGTGGAAGCCAAGTCATAGAGTGTATTTAAGGCGTAGGTTGATAGATTGTTGATAAGTCATGGCGTAAAAGGTTACAGGGAGAAGGCAGGAGAATGGGATTGAGAGGAAAAGGGATCAGTCATGATCAAATGGCAGAGCAGACTCAATGAGCCACATGGTCTAATTCTCCCCCTGTGTCTTATGGCCTTATGGTCCAAGCTGTTTCAGAATCATTACATCTTTGGTGGTGGGGAGGGCATGCCCATGATAGAACTGGGTGAGCCTACAACTGTTTGCAGCCTTTTGCAAAGCTGTGCATTGGAGTCTCTATACCAGGCTGTGAGGCACCCAGTCTAAAGTCTCTCCAACATACATAAGAGTTTTTGGAGACAAACCAAATCTCCTAATGCAATAGAGATTTATCTGTGATTGAGTTAACCTGTGGAGTCCAAGATTGATCCTCTAAGATGTTCTTGCCCTGGAACGTGAAGCTGCTCTCCCTTTCCACTGTTGAGCTTTCAGTGAGGACTGGTGTCTGTTCCCCTGATTTCCCCACGACAATCAATTCCTTTGTCTTGCCAATGAGCTTCTTGTTGTGACATTCAAACTGCCAATCTATCCCACTCCTGAATGCCTCCTTGTTGCTATCTGAGATTTTATGAACAATAGTGATGACAATTGTGAATTTATAGCTAATGCTTTGAACTGTGCTTAGCCACACAATCCTCAGTCTAGAGAAAGTAGAGCAGTGGACGAAGCATGTTTCCTTGAGGTGTACCTGCAATGATTGTCAGCAAGGAGGAGATGTGTTGCTGATAGCACGGACTGTGGTCTCCCAATGAGGAAATTGAGGATCCAGTTACAGGGGGAAGTGCAGAACCCCAGGAATTGAGACTTGGTGATCTCTAATGAGGGAATGGTGGTGTTGAATGCCAAACATTAATTGATAAGTAGAAGTATGATGTATGTTCTGTAGTTGTCTGGGTGCTCCAATGGAGTGTAGAGAGCCAGTGAGACTGTGTCTGCTGTGGATCTGTTGAAGTGCAACAGGTACTGGCCCCTGCTCAGATAAGAGTTAGTTCTAACCATACCTAACCTCGCAAAGCACTTCGCTACAGGGAGACAGTGGTTGAGGCATCTCACCCTGCTCTTCATTTCAGTCACTCAACTCAACGTTTGAGGAACGGCTTCTTCCCCTTCACCATCGGATTTCTGAATGGACAATGAATCCATGAACATTACCTCAGTAGTTTTTCCTCCATTTTGCACTGCTTACTTAATTTTCTTTTTTTTACTCATACTTGTTGTTGCAACTTATAGTTTTTGTTATTATGGATTGCAATGTACTGCTAATGCAAAACAACACATTTCATGACATCTGCAAGTGATATTAAACTTGATCCTGATTCTGGTTCTTGGACACCAGTGTGTTAGTTAACCTTTTGAAACTGGTGGAAATTTTAGATATATTGGTGAAAGGTTGAAGGTCAATGAATTTGTCATTATCTTATTAACTTCTGATTTTTTCTGTCTTAATAGCTTGCACAATGTCCTCTATTGCTGACATTGTTTTCCTAGTTGATGGATCCTGGAGTATAGGATCCCAGAACTTTGAAAAAGTCCAAGATTTTCTCTCTACTTTGGTGAATGGATTTGATGTTGGAGAGGACAAAGTACGGATTGGCCTCATTCAGTTCAGTGGAAACCCTCGTACAATGTTTTTCCTGAATTCTTTTTATGATAAGAATGATATCCTGTGGAAGATACAGCAACTACAATTGAAGGGAAGTGGTTCAAGAACTGGGCTGTGCTTGAGGTTCCTGCTGAAAGAGCATTTTGTGGAGTCGGCAGGAAGTAGGGCTTCAATGGACGTGCCACAGGTGGCTATCATTATCACTGATGGGAAGTCTGAAGATAGCATTAGTTTGCCAGCAAAGGCTCTGAAGGATCAGGGGATCATTGTGTATGTCATTGGTATTCAAGTTGCCGATGAGAGGGAACTGAAGCAGATTGCCAGTGAACCAGCTGTAAACTATGTGTACGATGTAGCTGACTTTGATGATCTGAGGGAAATCTCACAGGCTATCATCTGGTTTTTGTGTACGAGGATGCAAGAGGTATCTCATGAAATATCCAACGTCCCACTGGCATCCATAGGTATAGTATTTAGGAAGACATTAAGGTTGGGAATGCAAGATTCTAAGCTTTATTTTAGTTTGGTATTTTGGATTTTTTGAACAGATGCAATGTACTTGACATTGCAATACCATCAAAGTGTCAGATCTTCCTCAGTTCAAGAGCAATTACAGATAAAGAACAGATATTGGCATGACGAGTAATTTCCATACTGTGAACAAAGAAGTAGTTTAACTTTTTCGGAGTTTTTACTATTCAGGTAAATCTGTACAGAACTATGCAAGGCTGATAGCCCACAGGTGAAGACTAACGCCTGGAAAACTGAGGAAGTTCTGACTCTTGACTATTTCTTTAAGCACATTCCATTGGTTCTGATGTTACAAGAATGTGACACAGCATGTAGCCCTGTTCTGTTTAATGGCTAACAGAGACAAGGCAGAAACTGCAAATAAAGGATTTCCATTCTGCTATTCTCTATTAACTTACTCTGGTGTCAGCCCTATAATAATGCCTCTTGGAAGGTGCAGATCACTTCTGAGTGTTAGTCATCCTGCTTGCAAAAACGTTGGCAACCGTGGTTCCTGTGGCAGTACTTAAAGAATTTGCTACAGGCCTGCACTCTTCTCCAGTAATCTTAGGAGTATTGTTCAGAATGATCATTTCAAAGCAGGTGGACAGAATAGGTGAGAATTGTTCAGCAACAATCAGTGATTTATTACCATCTTGGCAAATCCACTCTCATAATCATAGTGTAAAGCATGACATGATGTGATCAGCGAGGTAATGAACATTTTGCCGTCTGAATAGATAACTTGGATGGGAATCTTGGTTAGGCACACGGGACAACTCAGCTGGGAATCTTGATCTGCATGGACCACCTTCCCATCTAAATGTCTGCCCACTCTGTGGTCAAGAATTCACGCTCCAACTTCAATAACAGGACATGTAACCACAACAGGGATTCAACATCAAACCCAAAAATTGGCTTAGTATGAATGTTAATAAAATGGCTGCCAACAGCCTTTTCCTGGGTTGTCTAACCATTTGAAGAAATCCTGAGAATGACCCTATGTATGATGGAGCTTCCTGTTCCAAAATAATTACTTATGGTTCTTGAGTCAGACAGGATAAAATGCTTTGATTTTGAAAGAAGAAGAACTAAAAATAGGTATTGTGCTGATTACTTACACAATATATTTGATGCCTCAGTAATTTTTTATTCCAAAGTTAGGTTTGATAGTGTTTAGAGTCTTTTGGATACAAGGCTACAAGTCATGGTTTGGATCTCATGAACCAATTTTATGCCTTTAATGTGGAATTAACTAAATCCTATTTCCACCATAACACAATTGCATCCAACTAGAGAACAGTTATGTGTTTATGCCTTTTGATTTTCAAGAGACAGAAAGAGAGATGGGAGTATGAGGGGAGAGAGAGAGACTGGGAAGGGGGAAAGGAGAGAGAGAGCATGAGAGAGAAAGGGAGAGAGGGAGCGGGAAAGGAGGAGAGAGAGAATCTTTGATGATCAAACGGGAGAAATGGCTGCCAGAAATTGCTGAATTCAGCACTGACACTCAAAAACCTTTAATAATAAAAGTGTTACTATGCTTAAAATGCTGTAAGGGCCAGCTTAGAAACTGATTGTCAGAAATGGAAGCTGATTAATATGTGAGATTGGGCATAGCAAAAATGGATCACATTTTTTTAAAATACAAAGACTGTATTTTAATAGCTTAAATATTAACCATACAACACCTTATGACCCTAAGACATTTAGATTCATATAGGGGAGTGTGAGGCATTAAGAGATGTTGGTAGTTCTGTTGTCTGCTTTCATTTTGCATAAGCTACTTTAACAAAGAATATTATTTTCATGTGCTCAGCTTGCAGGGATGCCACAGTTGCTGACATTGTCCTTGTGATAGATGGTTCATCAAGCATAAAGGATGAGAACTTTGAAAACATGAAGATATTTCTGCGTAAATTTGTTCGTGGACTGGATATTGCAAGCAACAAAGTGAGGATTGGGTTGGCTCAGTACAGCACAGATCCAAGGACTGAGTTTCTTCTGAATACGTATTTGTCAAAAGAGAACGTATTGGACCATATACAAAATTTGTCACAAAAGAAGGGTGGGACAAATGTGACAAAAGTTCTGGAATTCCTGGACAGAGAACATTTTGTTATGTCAGCAGGGAGTAGAATCGAAGAAGGTGTGAAACAAATTGCCATTCTGATCACTGATGGAGGATCTATTACTGAGGCAGCCAAGGCAGCTGAACAGATGAGAAGCAAAAATATCACAATTTTTGTCATTGGAGTTAATGTCCAACCAGCAAAGGCACTCAGACTTTTATCCAGTAAACCATTTAATAAATATGCCTACAACATTGCAAGTTTTGACAAACTGTCTGAATCAGAATTTTCAAACAGATTTTTGGAGTCGGTGTGCAGGGTTATTGTAGACTATATTCAAGGTTGGTTCAATTGAAATATAGTCATGAAATTACACAAAACAAAAAATAATTCCTTTGTCTGAGCACATCTGGGCCAGCTATTATCCCATTCTATCTATCTATCCCATAACTATCTCTATGATCCATTTCTCAGCACTGATCACTTAGACTTTCCTTTCCTCCTCTTATCTTCTTATTATGGTGTTTTCTAAGCTGAACACACTGAGTCCAACTTCACCCACACTCATCATTACCAGTGTATTTTATACTTTCATGTCTTTAGTTTTGATAGCTTGACTTGTATCCTTCAGTACTTGTTTGCTTCTATATCCTCAATGCTCATCTTCTTTATTAGACCAATCTATCCTACCCTTGGCTCCATCTCAATCAATTTTCTAGTGATGGAATTTTCTTCAGCTTTCCTCATAGTCCCATGGTCATCAGAGTCACCTTTTGTAATTGATGAGGCCCATCCTAAAGTCTTCAATTCTGTTTCATTCCAGCACTTATTGCAATCCTTTTCATACCTCTTACATTGATAAACATTTCCAAAACACTGCTCATGTAATGCAACACTCCTCAAATGAACAGGTACATGTTTATCCACATGGTTGAAATATTCAAATAAATTCTTTGGGATTATAGTATGCTGTCTTCCTTAGCTATTCACCTCCACCTTCCTATCATCCCCACAATTCTATTATCCAGTCTCCTTCAGTAGTCAATTACTCTGACTATTCAATTTATTCTCTTTTCCCTGTGTACCTTCACTTTCATGAGTTCAATCAGTTCCACTATTCTTCCATTCAATCACATCCACTATCCCTCCTTTCAATCTCATCCACCATCCCTCCATTCGATCGCATCCACCATCCCTCCATTGATCTCACCCACCATCCCTCTTTTTGATCTCATCCACCATCCCTCCATCGACCTCATCCACCATCCCTCCTTTCAATCTCATCCACCATCCCTCCATTCAATCGTATCCACTTTTCCTCCATTCGATCGCAATCACTATCGCTCCATTCATTCACATCCACTTTCCCTTCTTTCAATCATATCACTATCCCTTCATTCAATCACATTCACTATCCCTCCTTTCAAACAATCATATCACTATCCTTCCATTTGATCTCATCCACTATCCCTCCATTTGATCACGTTCTCTGCGCCTCCATTCGATCACATTCTCTAACCATTTGATCACATCCACCATCCCTCCATCGATCTCATCCACCATCCCTCCTTTCAGTCTCATCCACCATCCCTCCATTTAATCACTTCTATTATTCCAACAGTTTTTTTTTTACCTCTATTTTCCACTCTGCTTTCCAAGGCCTTTCCTTACTCTGGTACTTCCTACATACAGCAATGAAATTTGAATTTTTGCCATGATGTAATACCAGGGGAACTATTTTGATGGTTGGGATTTCACAGTTCTCTAGATTTGCTCTTTGAACTAATCTATCATTTTATTTCCTTTACAGCCTATGCTGTGGATTATGCTGATGTCGTTTTTCTAGTTGATACTTCTCTGAAGATGGGGTCTGCAGGATTTCAACGGATCCAAAAAGCCATTTTGAAGGTTGTTTCTCAACTTGAGATTGGGGCAGACAAGTTCCAAGTTGGTCTTGCTCAGTACAGTACTAATGTCTATACAGAATTCTTACTGAGTGCCTTCCAAACAAATGCTCAAGTGACGCGTTACATAAAGAATCCCAGTAATTTTGTATTTCAGAGAGGACGTGGGCCAGCAATGGGCAATGCCATTGATGTTCTGAACAAGGGTTTCTTCAGAGTGTCTGCTGGAAGTCGACGAGCTCAAGGAGTTCCTCAGATTGCTATAATATTTACTTCAGCACCTTCACTGGATGATGTCACTGTAGCTGCCAGGGAGATAAGAAAACAAGGGGTGAAGGCTATTGCTGTTGGTGTGAAGAATGCTAACCAGACTGAGCTGGAGAAAATAGCCCCTCCTGAATTTATTTTCCAGAGTGATGATTTTGGAGTATTTGCTCAGTTACCAAGCAAAATATACAATGTAATCAAGCTGATAATAAAACAGGAATATCTATACAAAATATATGAAAGATCAGCAGGTATGGTTGGTTTCTTTTGGCATTCATCAAGTCAAGTTCAAATTTAATTGTCATTGAACAAACATATGAATACACAGTGCCTATTAAAAGTATTCACCCCCTTTGAATGTTTTCATGTTCTGTTGTTTTACAACATTGAATCACAGTGGATTTAAACTGGTGTTTTGACACGGATTAACAGAAAAAGATTATTTCATGTCAAATTGAAAACAGATCTCTACAAGATGATCTAAATTAATTACAGATATAAAGCACAAAATAATTGATTGCATAAGTATTCACCACTCCCCCCTTTAATATGACACAACAAATCATCACTGGTACAGCAAATTGGTTTTAGAAGTCACTTAATTAGTTAAATGGAGATCCAGTTTTTGAAACCTGTCTGCATCCAAGATGTTCCAAATGACTGCAGTAAAAATACACCTGTATAAGGTCCATCTGCTGGTGATTCAGTATCCTGGCAAAAACTACAGCATGAAGACGAAATAATACTCCAAGCAACTCCACAAAAAGGTTATTGGAAAGCACAAGTCAGGAAATTTCCAAGTCACTGAATATCCATTGGAGTCTAGTTTAAGTCAATCTACAGGAAATGGAAAGAATATGGCACAGCTGTAAATCTGCTCAGAGCAGGCCATCGTCAAAAATTGATAGACTGTGCAAGAAGGGGATTCATGAGAGAGGCCATCAAGAGACCTATGACAACTTTGGAGAAATTACAAGCTTCACTGGCTGATGTTAAAGAGACTGTGCATACAACAACAGTTGCCCAGATGCTTCACCAGTCACAGCTCTCTGGGAAAGTGGCAAAGAGAAAGTCACTGTTGAAAAAGAATTCTCATGAAATCTTGGCTAGAGTTTGTCAGAAGGCATGTGGGAGACAGATGTCAGCTGGAAGAAGATTCTGTGGTATGATGAACCCAAAATTGAGCTTCCTGGCCACCAGACTGAACACTGTTTGATGTAAGCCAAACAACACACTTCATCAAAAACACCAACCCTACAATGAAGCATGGTAATGGCCATATCATGCATTGGGGATGTTTCACTGCAACAGGTCATGGAAGGCTTGTGTCGATAGAGGGTAAACTGAATGCAGCAAAATACAAGGAAATCCTGGCAGAAAACCGCTTGCAGCCTGCAAGAGGACTGCGACTTGAGAAAAGATTTGTTTTCCAGCAAGACAATAACCCCTGGCATAAAGACAAGAATGGCTTAAAAAGAACACAGTTAATGTCCTAGAATGGACCATTCAGAGCCCAGACCTCAATCCAACTGAGAATTTCTGGTTGGACTTGAAAGTTCTGTTTATTCACAATCCCCATGCAATCTGACAGAGCTCGAGCAGTTTTGTAAAGAGGAATGGGGAAAAGTTGCAGTGTCCAGATGTGCAAAGCTGATAGTGACCTGTCCACACAGAATCTAGGTTGTAATTGCTGCCCAAGGTAAATATATATATACAGGTTGAGTCTGTGGTAAAGACGGCAAATGTAATGTGGCATTATCTCAAGGGCAGTAGAATATAAAAGCTAGGAGATAATGCGGAGCCTTTATAAGGCACTAGTCAGGCCGCACTCGTGTTGCCAACAGTTTTGTGCCCCATATCTCAGAAAAGCTGTGTTGGCGTTGGAGAGAGTCCAGAGGAGGTGCATAAAAATGATTCTAGGAATGAAGGGGTTAGCACATGAGGAGTGTTTGGCAGCTTTGTGCCTGTACTCATTAGGATTTAGGATTCAGGGGGATCTCATTGGAGCTTACCGAACATTGAAAGGACTAGAGAGGGTGGATGTGGAGAGAATGTTTCCTATGGTGGGGGTATCCAGAACTAGAGGGGACAGCCTCAAAATTGAGGGTGACCCTTTAGAACAGAGGTAGGGTGGAATATTTTTGAGCTGGAGATTAGTGAATCTGTGGAATGCTCAGCCACAGACTGCGGTGGAGGCCACGTCTGTGTGTATATTTAAGACGGAAATTGATCATTTCCTGATCGGTCAAAGCATCTAAAGATTATGTTGAGAAGGCAGGTGCATGGCATTGAGAAGGATCTGGGATCAGCATGATAGAATAGTGCAGTAGACTCAATGGGCTGAATGGCCCTATTCTGCTCCTAATGGTCCTATGGTCTTCAGGTCTCCCCAGGTGTGTTTATCCAGTCCTGGCACAAATATTTTTAAACATTACTATGTCAAGAGCTGATTATAACGGTGTCTTCATTCTAACTGTCTGGTATTAATGGGAAATGAAAATGGTGCTCTGTTGTTTCCCTTTCTTGTTGTAAAGATAATCAGATAGATTCTGCATATTCACCTTAAATTTACCTCAATATTTTACCTCTTGTTGAAATGTATGTACTTTTTCCTGGGGCTTAAAACTTCTTGCCTGCTTCCTATTCCTATAGTTATAGATTTAGGAAGTTAAAGGTTGCCATTTATGGATTGTTCTGAATAAGTCTTGTGAAGTACTTTAACATGTACAGGCTGAGTTCCTGATAGATTGGCGATGAGCACCAGTCTGCATCTGTGAATTGCAGCAACATTTGCCTCTTTGGATGGGTTCCAAGATGCACGATGAGAAGTCCAGGCTCCTTCGGGTAGCATGTTCAATGTTAAAGAGTTCATTCCACCAATTGAGCCTGGTCTTCCAGTCAGTTATATCATGAAATGAACCACATTAATCTTTACACATCTGAAATCATTACTTAACATAAAGCTGTCAATCATTGTGTTCCCATTGTCAGTATCAACAGCTTTGAGTTGAAAGTGCACTTTAGATGTCTATCACCCTTTTTAGGAAGAATGTTTCTAGGTATTACATCATTGAGCTGCCTGTTCAGTGCCTCAAATAAAAAAATAGCTTGACTTTGTCAACCCTTCTTGCATTATTCAACAATATCCAGTGTTCATTTAAAAAGAAGAATAATACGGTGTATCAGCCATCCTTGTTTTAGTATTTTCTCCTTCCCTATCAAGTTATCCAGGTCAAGATGGTTAGTTCTTTGAGGGTGTTGGTATAGGATAATTCATGATTGCCACAAACTGCTAGTCAGCTTGTCAACTTTGTAGCTTCTGCACTTTCTAACAGAGGTCAACTGCTCTGTTGAGTATCATAGAATCAGAGAGAGGTTACAAGTTAGCAGAACACAGCTTCTAAACTTCACAAAGCTGTCTTTGACCCAAAATGCTTACCTTGTTTTTCTTCCCACATATGCAGCCTGTTCTTACTTTTGACTGACAGAATTCCCAACTTAAGAAAAAAATTTATTTTTAAAAATATGACTAAAGGAGAAATACAAAATATATAAAGTCTCAGACCCAGAAAGAGTGAATTTCACCAGGAGACATTACAGTGAGTTAGAGTCTCAACAGGACATGAATAATAAAATTGTGCCCTGTCCGATTGTTATTTCCATGAGAATAATGAGCACAGGTATCTCTTTTCCTCTGATGGGAATTCTGTAGGAAAGGAGGACGTCTTTTGTAGACCCAGACAGATTACAGCCAGAGTTTTGAAAGTACAACTGAAGAGAATGTGGAGGCATTAGTAATGAACTTCCAAGAATCACCAGGTTCTGCAATGTTTTGTGATGACTGGAAATTATGCATGTCACTCCACTTTTTAAGAAAGGAAAAGGCAGAAAAAAAGGAAATTATAGACTAGTTAGCTTGACTTCAGGAATCAGAAAGACATCTATTATTAAGGTTGAGATTTTCAGGTACTTTAGGCACATGATAAAATAGGCCAAAGTCAGCATGGTTTTCGACAGGGGCAAATCTGAGCTGACCAATCTGTTGGAATTCTTTGATGTAATTCTTTGGCTTTATAAGGCATAGGTCAGACTGCACTTGGAATATTGTTAGTAGTTTTGGGTCCCTTTTCCGAGAAAAGATGTGCTGGCATTGGAAAGGGTCCAGAGGGGGTTTACTAGAATTATCTCGGGTATGAAAGGATTAACATATGAGGAATATTTGATAGCTCTGGTTCTGCACTTGTTGAAGTTTAGAAAAATGAGGAGGGATCTCATTACAGCCTATCAAATATTGAAAGGTCTGGATAAAGTGGAGAGGAAGTTTTCTACAATGGGGAGGTCTAGGATCATTGGCCACAAGCCAATTTATTCACAGCAATTTTCTCACAAAAAGATATGAGATAATGAGCAGATAGATTGTAATAACAATTTTGCTTGAGAAATAAATATTGCTCAGAGAGCCACAGAGAACTCCCCTTCACTTTAATGAAGTCACCACCAAAGCAATGTCAGTGACAAATTGCTGTTAATTTACTCCTGCATTTGTTTAATCATTCTTGACCTGAACAATGTTTTGTTTCCTCACAGCATGCAGGACTGCTTCAATTGCTGATGTCGTCTTCTTGATAGATACATCTGATGACATTGGAGTAGCCAACTTTCAGTTACTCCGTGGTTTTCTACAAGGCCTAATCAATACACTGGACGTAACAGCTGACCGTGTCCATGTTGGTTTGGCTCAGTACAGTGTCTTACCAAAAGAAGAGTTTAAACTAACAACCTATCACAGCAAGAGTGACATCTTGGATCATGTAAGATCAATGCCCTATAGAGGGGGAAGAGGAAGAAAGACCAGCGCTGCCCTTCACTTTGTAAGGGAAAATTATTTTACAGCACAGGCTGGCAGTCGTGTCAAGAAAGGAATCCCCCAAATGTTGTTTTTGATTACTGGTGGTGAATTCCAGACTGAGGATGAGGACAGTGCAATCTCACTGCGTCGTAATGGTGTTAATATTTTTGCTCTGGGCATTGGGAATGTCACCGAAAACGAGCTGGAGAAAATTGCTTCGTATCATCAAAACGCTATGTTTTAAGATTAGAGGATTTCCTCATGCTGTCGCCTGCCGCAGACATCTTGCAGAATAGGATTTGCCTGGAGGTTATCTCTCAAACCTCAGGGACAGCTGTCGAAGAGAACATCATTAAAGAAGGTTTGAAGAAGATGTTGTAAATTTTCTATGAATTTTGTGCCATAACCAGTCTGATTTATTGTTATTGATTGCACATTCGATCTAACATAAAACTTATTCAAGGGTAGAGTTCAGTTTTTAATTGTTCAATACATCTTTTAATCCCTTCTGTCTAATTATTATTGTTTAGTTTTAACAAAATGTTCAAGTATTTTAAATTCTCTAGTTTACAATTGTAAATCAAAAGGAGTTTTATTTAACCCTTTGTGCCTCAGTTTAAAAAGTGTAAAATTTAATATTAATCTCTCTACATATAGAAAGATCATTCTTGTAGTGCCTGTCAAATTTTTTGTAGTAAATGTAGTACATTGGAAGAGATGCAAGGCAGGAAATGTAGAAGCTAAGTTATGCAAAGAGTACTGTCGCATGCACCACTATGATAATGCCTGGGTAACCTATATTTTTAGGATGACATTGATTGGGACATCAGAAAAAAATTCCTAAGTAGTACCATGAGACCTTCTTATCCATCTAACAGAGGTGAGGGTGACGTCATGTAATATTTCATCAGAAAAACAACACAAAACAAGCAGAGTAATCCTCCCTGAATATTGGATGTTGTCAGCCTAGGTTTACATGGAATAGTCCTTTAACTGCCAGTCTGGTAACTGACAATTCAATTAACGTCCTGAATAGGAGGGAGGGAGGGAGAGAGGGAGATAAATATTATAGTTTCACTATTATCCCTGCCAATATGTGACCTCTGACTCACTAATATGATTGAAAATTAATTGCCATTGAATTAACCTGTTTAGCTACTGAGTTATAAAGACAATTTGAGATGGATGCTAAATGCTGAGCTTGCCAGATTTATCTGCATCTCATAAATGAATAGATAGAAACTTGGATTAAAGGGTAATGAATTCTTCATAGCCTGATCCACTCTGCTAATACTACTTTATGTTGGATCCAAGAGAAGGGAGGAATCACCAATAAGATCTTGCCTTTCAACCCTGGACACAGTGTTCTTGACCGACAGATGAAAAGGTCAGATATACTAGCATTTGACCAATGAAGAGGAACTCACTGTTATTATCTCTCAAACCGCCAGCTAAAAGTGTGCATTGTTCCTCTGATTTTGTCCAGTATACAGTGAGGTATGTCAGTTTGTAATTGCTCTTACTTGTGTCAGTCATTGCTAGGTTTTTAATATTTATTTGTACCCCACATCAGAAAAATAATTATGCAACACCTAGTCAATATTTGGAAAGAAATGGCCTAACAAGGTGGATTGAAATTTAATGGTTGCCTTCAAAATGTAAACTGACAAATCTGAAGAAAAAAGATGAAAATACCTGGTTAAAGTACATAGTTGTGCATGTAAGTATAATGCTTGAGTGGCCAACTGCTATTCATTGCAGAGCTCATATATTTACCAACTGATACTCAATATCGGATGTTCAATGCCATTGTCTCTGTAAGCATCCCAACTTTGGTGTGTGTCCTCATTGTTCTTCAGTACCTAAAGCAATTCTTCTTTTTCAGCCTGTACTAAAACTGAAGAAGCTGATATTTACTTTCTGGTTGATGGGTCGTCCAGCATTTCAGCAGAGAGCTTCATGGAAGTAAAACAATTCCTGATCAAGGTTATTAAAGATTTTACTATTGGTGCAAATCAGGTTCGCATTGGGGTTGTCCAGTATTCAAAGGATCCACAAACTGAATTTACAGTCACTGAATATACCAATAAAACTAGTTTGGAGGAAGCAGTTGAAAGAATTTCTCAAATTAGGAAAACAACTTGGACGGGGCGTGCATTAAGTTACATGAAAGATCTCTTCAGCGAAGCAAAGGAAAGACATGAAGTGCACCAGGTCCTGATCACTCTCACCAATGGAGAGGCAGATGATAATGTAGAAGAACCTGCAAGAGATCTGAAACAGCAGGGAATAATCTGTTATGCAATAGGAGTAGGGAATACAAGTAATGAAGAACTTAAACAGGTTGCAGGAGGAACTGAAGAAAGAGTTTACTATGTCACTAACTTTGATGTATTGGATGATATAAAGAATAACATCGTGCGGGCAATCTGTTCACGGGAAGGTAAGCATTGGATTCGAAAACACTTCTAAGTTGTGACTGAGAATTCTTCTGTTAGCTTTATTGTTCCCTGGTAACTCTGTTATGTTTACTATGAGAAATAGAACAAGTTATGGCTGTAAAATTGCATAAGAGGGCCCAATGAAGAATGGTATTTGTAAAGAAAGAGGAGGATTTATAATTGACTATTGATCCTTACCAAGGATAAAACTGAGTACTGAGCTCTGGCCCTGACATTCCTCTTTCTGCATTGATCTGGATCATTACTTTTACTAAATAGCTGATAATTTTCTTCTGTTTTTCCATTTATACAGTACATTACTAAAGAACATAAAAGTCAGAGTAACAATAAGGTTGTTGGGATCCGAGAAAATATTTGGTGTTGAGCAATTATATTAAGTGGATAGGTAGAGCGAAGTATATCAAACAATTCACCTATTTGCCTAATCAAGAACCTTTGGTCTGCGGTTTCCATTTTCACCTCATCAGCCACCTCCAAACCCATAGAATAAGGGTGGGAAGCAATGACCCCTGGCACTGCTGATGTTTTAAGGATTGCACATTGCAAAATCATTCACTTCAAGCTCTGGTTTTGCAAACTGTTAATAGAAGAAAAAAGTCTATGATTCTCAATTTCTGTCCCACTAGAAGTTTCCTTGTCATACGGCTGGATCTGGTCTAGCCATATGCATAGAGATAGTTTGAAATGATTTGCAATATGATTGTACAGTGCATTCGTTAGGATGGGGGAACATGAACAAAGAACAAAATTCACAGAATAACAATGGCTTTTCTCTCACAGCCTGCAGCAAGATGGGGAAGAGTGACATCATTTTCCTAATCGATGGATCAGGAAGCATGTCCCACTGATTTTCTGAAAATGAAAGAGTTTATGCATAGCTTTGTGAACAGGACCACTATTGGTCCAGAGAATGTGCACATGGGTCTAATACAATATGCTGCTGACTACCGTCTAGAGTTTAATCTTGGTAGATATTCATCTCAGGATGACATACGCAAGGCAATTACTGCAGTGCGGCAAATAGGAGGAGGGACTATGACTGGCTCTGCCCTGAGCTTTACAGAGGAGTACTTTGCCCAATCTAAAGGTGGTCGGCCTGGAATCCCACAATATCTCATAGTGATCACTGATGGAGAGGCACAGGATGAGGTCTTGGGCCCAGCAACATCCATCAGGAATGAAGGAATCATAGTATTTGCCGTGGGTGTATCGGAAGCCAACGTAAGTCAGCTTCTGGAAATTGGAGGATCTCAAGATAAAGTTCATTATGTTGAAGACTTCACTCAACTTGAAGATCTGGACCAAAAAATATACTGGGAAATCTGCAGTCACGTTGACAGTAAGAACATTGAATTATTCTTATGGAATGACAAACAAAAGATAAATTTTAAAATAATCCTTCTTTAATTTGAGGAAGATTAACAAGCTTGTTAATTTGTGGCCAAAACTCAAAACCTTTGGCATGATTTGACCATAAAATAGATGTAAAGCAGGTGCTCCCAAACTTTTTTATGCCCTGAACCAATATCAATAAATCAAGTGGTCCATGTAACACACGTTGGGAACCCCTGATGTAAAGGAGTTGTTAATTGTCAGGGACTTAAATAGACACTGTTGGAAATGTATTTGGAGTAATTCTATAGTGGATAACTCTGTGAGTTGGGGAAGATCCTTTGCGCTTGGATTTCTATCACCCTCAGCTGTCTGATTCTATTGAACGCTGAGTGCTTATAATATTGCCCATGGTTTCAACTATGTGGGTTAAACCAAGGGACACCTTTTATTTGTACAGTCCCTTTCTCAAGTGACCTGACACTAAGTTCCTATTGCAAGTTTTCTGGCATCCTAACAGTTTCAGAATATGGGTATTCTACATGAGGTAAATGTCTTTTTCCTTCTCTCCTGCAGCCTGTCTGAGAACAGATGAAACAGACATTGTTTTTGTAATTGATGGATCCATTAACACAGAGCCAGATGAGTTCAAGCAGATGAAAATTTTCATGTTAAATATGGTGAACAATTCAGTTGTTTCCTCCAGCAATGTGCAGTTTGGTGCCATTCTGTACAGTGATGCACCTAATATCCTATTCCAGCTGAGCCAACCTATGAGCAAAACAGAGATCAGCGAAGCCATAAACAAAATGAACTTAGCAGCAGAAGCTGCCGATATTACACCTGATCTTAAGCTGGCAAAAGAGGTTTTAGCAAATGGAAGCCGAAGCCTAAAAGGAGACTCACAGTTCATCACAGTGATGACTAACAGGAAAGACATATATTCTTTGCAACGATCATTAGAGGCAGACATTGGACAGAGTGAAGCGACTGTCATCACCGTGAGTCCATCCAGTGGCAAAGAAGAAGTGCTGGTGGGAATACTAGAAGTTGATAAAAAACGTTTCAATATGCAAAGATTTGACAACATGGTTGATGTAATTAAAAATACATCTCAGTTGATTTGTAGTAAAACTAATCCAGGTAATGTGTATATATGTACCTTTGAGTTGAACAAAAACAGTGTGTGACTAGTTATAACATAGTTACTAACCTGGGAGTGCCCTGCATTTTATATTCACATTGCTATTGGAGGATGGGGAGCTGAGGGATGGATGTGGGGTGGTGATGTTAGCCCAATACCATCTTGGCTACCTTTGGGTCAGAAGTGAAGTTTATAAATTTACTTCATGTAAACAGATCTTTTTACTTAAAATGGAGTTGTCTGTTCACAGTCCTCATAATGAACATGCATATTAATTAGGAAGGTAAGTAAATTATAAAGTTTTGATTCATGTGGTCTAGGAGGCCTTAAAACATGCAGATATAAAACATTGTGGAATGTGATATAATTAGATGAAGTTCTTTTTTAGAGGCATGCAAGATTTTCTCAGGCAAAAGTATGGAAGAAATGTGGCAAATATTCAGGGGACATTTGTATGAAGTTCTGTATAGGTACATTCCAATGAGACAGGGAAGTTATGGTAGGGTATAGGAACCGTGCTCTACAAAGGCTGTAATAAATCTAATCAAGAAGAAAAGAATAGCTTACAAAAGGTTCAGAGAGCTAGGTAATGTTAGAGATCTAACAGATTATAAGGCTAGCAGGAAGGAGCTTAAGAATGGAATTAGCGGAGCCAGAAGGGGCCATGAGAAGGCCTTGGTGAGCAGGATTAAAGAAAACCCCAAGGCATTCTACAAGTATGTGAAGAGCAAGAGGATAAGATTTGAAAGAATAGGACCTGTCAAGTGTAATGGTGGGAAAGCGTGTATGGAACTGGAGGAAATAGCAGAGGTATTTAATGAATACTTTACTTCAGTGTTCACTATGGAAAAGGATCTTGGTGTTTGTAGTGATGACTTGCAGCAGACTGAAAAGCTTGAGCATGTAGATATAAAGAAAGAGGATGTGCTGGAGCTTTTGGAAAGCGTTAAGTTGGATAAGTCACCAGGACCGGATAAGATGTACCCCAGACTACTGTGGGAGGCAAGAGAGGAGATTTATGAGCCTCTGGAGATGATATTTGCATAATCAATGAGGACGGGAGAGGTTCTGGAGGATTGGAGGGCTCTGGATGCTGTTGCATTATACAAGAAAGGGAGTAGAGATAGCCCAGGAAATTATAGGCCAGTGAGTCTTACTTCAGTGGTTGGTAAGTTGATGGAGAAGATCCTGAGACCGGATTTATGAACACTTGGAGAGGCATAATATGATTAAGAATAGTCAGCATGGCTTTGTCAAAGGTAGGTTGTGCCTTACGAGCCTGATTGAATTTTTTGAGGATGTGGCTAAACACATTGATGAAGGAAGAGCAGTAGGTGTAGTGCATATGGATTTCAGCAAGGCATTTGATAAGGTACCTTATGCAAGGTTTATTAAGAAAATAAGGAGGCATGGGGTCCAAGGGGACATTGCTTTGTGGATCTAGAACTGGCTTGCCCACAGAAGGCAAAGAGTGGCTGTAGACGCGTCATATTCTGCATGGTGGTCAGTCACCAGTGGGGTGCCTCAGGGATCTGTTCTGGGACCCTTACTCTTCATGATTTTTATAAGTGACCTGGATGAGGAAGTGGAGGGATGGGTTAGTAAGTTTGCTGATGACACAAAGGTTGGAGGTGTTGTGGTTAGTGTGGAGGGCTGTCAGAGGTTACAGCAGGACATTGATAGGATGTAAAACCGGGCTGAGAACTGGTAGATGGAGTTCAACCCAGATAAGTGTTAAGTGGTTCATTTTGGTAGGTCAAATATATGGCAGAATATAGTATTAATGGTGAGACTCTTGGCAGTGTTAAGGATCAGAGAGATTTTGGGGTCTGAGTGCATAGGATGCTCAAAACAGCCGCACAGGTTGACTCTGTTGTTAAGAAGCTGTACAGTATATTGGCCTTCATCAATCATGGAATTGAATTTAGGAACCGAGAGGTAATGTTGCAGCTATATAGGAACCCTGTCAGACCCCACTTGGAGTACTGTGCTCAGTTTTGGTCGCCTAACTATAGGAAGGATGTGGAAGCCAAAGGAAGGGTGCAGAGGAGATCTACAAGGATGTTGCCTGGATTGTGGGGCATGACTTATGAGAATAGGTTGAGTGAACTCAACCTTTTCTCCTTGGAGCAAAGTAGGATGAGAGGTGACCGATAGAGGTGTATAAGATGATGAGAGGCATTGATCGTGTGGATAGTCAGAGGCTTTTTCCCAGGACTGAAATGGTTGCCACAAGAGGACACAGGTTTAAGGTGTTGAGGAGTAAGTACAGAAGAGATGTCGGGGTAAGTTTTTTACTCAGAGAGTGGTGAGTACGTGGAATGGGCTGCCAGCAACGGTGGTGGAGGTGGATACGATAGGGTCTTTTAAGAGACTCCTGGATGGCTACATGCATACTTGCATATGTATCTCTCATTAAGGAAAGTGATTAGGTTTAGAATTTATATCTAATATACAAGATTAAGTAATAAGCTTAGGCTCCTTCATTCTGTAAGATTGAGCAGTTTGCAGTCTTATTGGACTTCTTCAGCTGGAATTGTGATCAGTGCCAAGGATCCCTGAGGACATCCAGGCCAACTGTTGTGAAGCCGGAGTTGCCAGTGAGCCAAACGGCAACATACTTGTTATCTTATCACTTTTTTACTATATTTTAAACTCGTTAATCTTACAAATTATTTATTATACTTCGATAACATGCTCTGTTGCAACCTTGAAGTATTCTTTCTCCCACTTTGAACTGAATTCTTGAAAACTTGCTTATTTTTCTTTTGTCTTCCACACTAAACTCACCAAATCAGATAATCAGCTTTTTACTGTTTCATATATTTCCAGCACCATATATTTGTGTTCATTTCCCTGTCTCCTCTGATATTTAAAATTTAATTGATTTATGTTTCTGCCAGGCAAACCTTTGCCCCTTCTCTTGGCCGACACAACCAAATCTGTTCCTTTAAAGCCTCCATCTCTCCATCTTTTTCCTTTTCTCCCCTCCTCCTTGTCTGTATAGCCTAACACTGAACTCATTTCTGGTGCATTCCAATTCTGATGAAAAGCCATGGACCTGAATCTTTATTTTTAATTCTGCCCCATGAACGCAAACTGAAGCGATGATTATTTCCAACTTTTTCTGGTTTTGATCAAGTTGACTATAATCCAAAGCATTTTGTGTGAGGACTGTTTGTTTGCTCTGAAGCATACTCTCCATTGCCATTTATTTATAATCATTCTTGGGCATTGGAATGGCCTTCTGATGGTAAGGAGAGATGTCAGGATTGTTGTAGAGAATGGGAAAAAGAAAGCAAATTAAATGATCTATCTGCTCCTTGACATTTATATTCCACATTGTGTTTGAAATGCCCAGCAAGCCTGAGTGTAAGGGTCAGGGATCAATGGCTGACAACAAAGAGAGTGGGTTTTCCTAAATCTCAGGTGCTCAAGGCCCATCAACAAATTTTCTCTGTACTCTTTCAATCCTATTGATACCTTTTCCTTTTGTAGGTGACTAGAGCTGTACACAATCCACCAGATTTGGTCTCTCCATCTTCATATACAACTTCAACATAACATACCAACTTCTGTATGCCATAGGTTGATTTATGACGGCCAATGTGCCAAAAGCTCACTTTACAACCATATCTACCAGTGAGTCCACTTTCAAGGAATTATGGATCTGTATTCCAGAATCCTCTGTCTTACCACACCCCTCAGTGTCCTTTCATTTGCTGTATAAATCCTATTCTAGTTAGTTCTCCAAAAATACAACACCTCACACCTGTCTGCATTCAATTTCATCTACCATTTTCATCCAATTTTTTCATCTTGTCCAAAAGCTTTGATAGCCTGTGCTTTACACCCCCAATCTTCTTGACCAGCAGAACTTTTTCAAAGTCTTTGCTAAAGTCCATTTAGACAACACCCACTGCCTTTACTTCATCAATTTTCCTGGTAAATTCTTCAAAATACTGTAAGATTGGTTAGACATGACATACCACATGACAAGTCATGTTGATTATACATAATCAGGCCTTGTCCATCCAAATACTTATATATCCATCTCCTTCGAAAACTTTCCAATAATTTACCCACTACTGATATCAGGCTCATGAAGCCTAAAATTTCTGAACTTTTTCTTAGAGCCTTTCTTCAACAATGTAACAGCATTAGCTATCCTCCAGTCTTCCAGCATCTCACATTTCACTAAGTGTGTTTTAAATACCTCTTCCGGGGCCCCTGCAATTTCTAAACCAGATTCCCACAAGATCCTAGGGGGCACATTGTCAGCCCTGAAACCGTAACCAGCCTAATTTTCCTCAAGACAGCAACCACTTCGTCTTCTGCAATCCATACATTGTCCATAACCTCACTACTATTTTGCCTGAGTTTTATAGATGAAAAAAATCCATGTAAGGTCTCCTTCATTTTGTTCAGGTCCGTGCATAGATGGATACACTGATCTTCAAGATGGTCAGTGCTGCCCCTTACTATCCTTGTTCTCTTATTTCTTGAATTTTTTTTTGAAGCTGATGGAATTATGACTGCTAAATCCATAGTGTTCCCCTGCACACACTACTGTAATTTTCCCTGTCTCGTTTCCTTATAGGCAATCCAGTATCACACTCTCTCTAGTTGGGACCTTCATGTATTGATTGTGGAAACTAATGTGCCTGCAATGAACACTAAATCTATATTCTAAGGGTGGCAGAAACGATGTCATCAATACCTACTCCAATGGCTTCCTTACTAGCAATGCAAGGAATGCTTCACTAACAATGTATTGTATTACCTCCAATGTGTCTGTTGTGAATACTATGTTTATATTTTAAAGGCATGCAAAAACTATGTAACCATTTTGAAGAACATAAATCAGTCACTTTCATGGGGGCTGTAGATAGGGGAAGGAAAAAAGGAGTATTGTGACCTGAGATAAATTCATAATTGTTTTTTTTTCATAGATTGTGTCCTCGAGAAAGCAGACATTATTTTCCTCATGGATGGGTCAACAAGTATTAATAAGATTGATTTTGATGAGACAAAATCTTTTCTGAAACGCCTGATTGACATTTTTACTATCCACCCAAGTAAAGTCCAGATTGGTCTGGCGCAGTTCAGTTCAGAGTTTTAAAAAATAGCTGACTTAAAAGATTTCTCAACAAAAGAATCCTTGCTGGCTAAACTTGACCAAGTAACTCAAATGGGAGGAGGTACCAGAATTGGATTTGCCCTGCAAAATTTGGTCTCCATGTTCACAAAGGAAGCAGGTAGCCGGAGTGCCACTGGAGAACCCCAAAACCTGGTTGTGCTCACCGATGGAGAATCACAAGATGAAGTGGGTCCTCCAGCTGATCGCTTGAGACAGGATAATAGAAATATATTTGTTGTGGGTATAGGGAATGTACAAACGAGACAACTTCTGCAAATCTCAGGGTCCAGATCAAACATCTTTCAGGTTCAGAATTTTCAAGGCCTGAAGAAAATTAAAAAAAGGTTTGTCCGCAGTATCTGCACAGAAAGACCATCATCAGGTGAGTGAATAGCTCTTTTTCTTCCTTTTATTTAATTGGTCAGTGTTGATTACTGTCTGTATACAGATTGTCAGGAGTATATACGTAAAATTTCTACAGTTTTGCAATATGGTGTAGACCGGTTATGCTATCATGTGACCCCAAGCACATTTGAAAGCACACCTTACCAGTGGTTGAAATAAATAATAACAAATTGGTATGAATAAAACCATAAAATATTTAAATTAATGTGAAAAGCTCACTTATTTCCTTTAGGAAAGTGAACTTATTGGGCTTACTCCAGTCATGCTATCAGTTGCACCTTTTGCTTGATTCTCAGATGACTTCTGAAATATGTCAGTCTGTTATCTCTTCTGATAAGTTATAGAAAGAAAATATAGCCAAGTCTGCACCCTGAGAATGAATGTATTACTTATTAGCTTCCAGAAATGATGAATAGAAAGAGTAGTTTGAAAAGTAGAATAACCTCTGAGACTGGAACAAGAATTAAAATTGGAAATGGAATTGGTTTATTATTGTCACATTTACTGATATACATTGAGAAAGCTTGTCATGCATGCTGCTCATAAAGATTAAATCATTACTCAGTGCATTGTGGTAGAACAAGGTAAAATAATAACAAGGCAGAATCTCAAACACAAAAATTTCTTGGATGCTAGAAATCCAAAGCAACAAACACAAAGTGCAGTTGCTATACCAAGCTGTTATGCAGCAGGTAGGATGCTTTTAAGGTGCATCAAGAAAAACTGGTAAGTGATGATGGGATGTGACAAATTTCTTTAGCCTCCTGAGGAAGTAGAAGTGTTGATCATGGTGACTACATGATGGGACCAGGATAGGCTATTGATGATGTTCTCTTCCAGGAACTTGAAGCTCTGGACGGCAACACCACTGATGTACAGCATGTGCACTGTTTCCCTTCCTGAAGTCAATGACCAGCTCTTTTGTTTTGCTGACATCGAGGGAGAGTTGGTTTTCATGACACCATGTTATTAAACTCTCTATTTCCTTCCCATACTCCAGCGCATCATTATTTGAACTACAGCCCATTACAATGGTATCATTCACAGATCTAAGGATGGAGTTGTAGCAGAATTTGTCCTGTGGAAGGACATTATGTAGTCTTGGCTCTGTGCCCTATTCTGTGATGGATGTTTAATCCAAAGAGATTCACATGACTTCAAGCTGGTCCAAAATGTTTGATAACTTAGTAGGGAGTCTGATCTCCACTGGTCTCTCAAAGCTGATTGCGAGGGACTTTCCTTTCCACATGATTAAGCAGTGAAACAAAATAACTTCGTCATTAAATTGCTTGGAATGTTGAATGACTAGACTGTTCCCTTTTGATATTAGATATACATGGCACTATCAGTAGAATAAATTATGAGAACCTGATTGCACTGGAACATGTTTGTAAAATGGTTCTTTTCCTTCCAGTATGCTCCATCGATATTGCTATGGGACTAGATCTCAGTAAACATGTGGAATTTCTGGAATCACATGGCAGTCATCTGAGTGGCATCATTGAGAGAATGATGGATCTCCACAACATCAGCTGCAAGTCAGGCAATGGCATCACAACTAGGATTGGATTTCACCGATCGAGTTCGAATTTTGATCTGCAATTTAAGCAGTTTAAATCTAATGAAATAAGGGAAGAACTAACGTCAATGCAAAATGACAACAGGACCTTGAATGCCGATTATCTGCAATCTTTTTCGAGGCTATTTAGTCTGAAAGCAGAAGGAAATTTGAAGGTAACACTTGATAAGTCTGGGGAGACAATACCTGCAAAAAGAAGCCATTGGCAAGAACTGATGTTAATTCATTTCGTGTGCTATAGTAAAGTTGAATAATTTATTGGGATTAAATTTTATAGGCCTGGAAGAAAAGATTTATTATCCGTCTTCTCTTTGCTAATTCAGCATAGAGCTAGCACCGTAGTTCAGAATACCAGATACTGCACACTTAACTTGAAATCCTCAACATATTTTAGTAGTCTTGGTTTCATCTCTCCTTTGTTATTCTGCTTCCGTATTTCTCAAATCTTCTTTGTTCCCATATAGTTGGAATCTCTTCTGCCCAGGTATCTTCTGGCACTTTTTTGAATTGAATTTTGTATGATTTCCCCATCTGAAATCTCCTCTGCAAATAACTATGTCATCCATTGTGTCGTTATGATCAAGAAGATATGTATTCCAATCTGCTTGTTTCTGTAATTTCCTTTATCTGTATTTCTCTGGGCAATCTTCTGCCTGTCCTTTTCTATAATCTGTTCTATTATGATATCCATATTCATATAACCTCCCCAAATGCAAATGCAGTTACTACATAATAACATTGGTTTTCATACTATCTACAGGTTTAAAAAATGAATCCCAAGTAAAAGATCACAGTAAAGTTGGATTTATCATCTGGTTTAAAATTACGAAACTTGGGTCTGAGCCAAATATAAAGGAAATTACAAAGGACTGAGGAGAGAGTTAGCTAAAACAGATTAACAGATTAAATGATGAATGAACAATGGCAGCTGTTCAGTGAATATGTTTCCCTGCAAAAATACGTCAAGATGAGGGTGAAAAATGAGGTGGAGGGGTGGTGAGAGATGACAGAATGAACCAACCAGGGTGAACCAGAGGAGTTGACAAATGTACTGAATGGAAGGAGAATACATCTTAGATGGCAAAAATTAGTAATAAACCCCAAAAAAAGGTTAAATTTGGATTCTAGTAAAGTAGGAGTAAAATAAAATCAACAAGGAGAAAAATAAACAGTTTGAGCAAACTAATGAAAATATAGAAGAAAGTACCATTTGGCATGACTTTATGTACAGAAGAAAGGAGGGAGTTAAAAGTAAACATAGACCTATGGCGATACTAATGGGGACTGGAGAAAAAGTAGAAGAGTTTGACCAACATATTGTTCATTCTCCAATGGTAGAAGATACTACAAACATCTCAGAAATACTAATAAATGGAAAGAAGTTAAACTGTATCATCACACATTTCAAAATTAACTCTTTGGTGAATGAACAGGGCCAGAGAATGATAATTTTTCTGGATTTAATGATGTTTGCTTTAAGATTGTAAAATAAGTGGCTATTGAGATAGTGCAGCTTTTGTTGGAAACTTCCAAGACTCCTTAGAATCTGATTAGGCCTTTGATTAGATCTCACATGGTAAGCCAGATCATGTAGGAACCAGGTTTGTTTTTCGGTCATTAAGTCAATTCTGACTTTTTGTGACCCCAATGGACTCCTGCATGTCAAGCATTCTTGTTGGAAAGTTCTCTCATTATCCCCCAAGGTCATACGCATTATCTAGTAATATTATCTATCCATCGTAGTCTCAGTTATCCTCCTCTCCTTCTTTTACCTTCTGTTTTACCTAATGAGAGAGTCTTCTCCAAGGAATCCTGTCGTCTCATAATGTGGCCAAAATATTTGAGCTTTTGTCTCATAATCAAGCCTCCTATTGAACAGCCTGGCAGTATTTGACTTGTCGAATCTTCTTGCTGTTGAACAAACTCTTAACACTTTCTTCCAGCTTTCAGGTTCAAAGGTATCGATTCTTTTGTATTCAGCTTTACTAATAGTCCACTCTCACAGCAATACATCACAACTGGAAATACCATAGACTTGACTATACGGATCTTCGTAGACAATGTTATGTCTCTGCTCTTCAGTATTTTATCTAAATTTGCCATTGCTGCCCTCTCCAGAAGTAAGCACTGTTTAATTTCAGTTACCATCTATAGAAATCTTTGTACCGAGGAAGAGAAAATCTGTTATTGCTTCCCCTTCTTTTCCAATTATTACCACGGAGTTAATCAGGCTGGTCAGCATAATCTTGGTTTTCTTAATATTCAGATTCAGATTCAATTTATTGTCATTTAAAAACTACAAATGCAATGCAGTTAAAATATGAGACAACGTTCCTCCAGAATGATATCACAAAAACACATGACAAAACAGACTACACCAGAAAATCCACATAACGTTTGGCAATCCCTAATCCAGAGTCCGGAGAGGCTGCTGTGTATTAATATCATGCTACCATCTTAGTGCGTTCCCCGGAAAGGAGCTCCAATCCCACCAGACAAACAAGACCAGAAACTAAAGCTACAAGACCTGCACAATACCATATATTTACAACATATAGTCACAACTGTGCAAGCAACAGCATAATTGATAAAAAAAACAGAACATGGGCACAGTAAAAATAGTCCAAAGATATTAAAAGTCTATAAGTTCAGAAGAAACCACCAGTTTCCACAAGTCCTCAGGGTCCCCGATTGATTTGTCATCCCACGGCGGTGGCAGAAGGGAATACCCCCACTATGGGCTTCCACGGCGCTGGCCGACTCAGCTTCACAGATGCAGCACACAATGAAAGCGCAACAAGTCAGCATTTGAACTTTCTTCTTTCACTTTGATTAGAAGCTAGCCATTTCTACAGGAGGTGTCACAAGGTGGTAGTGGTGGTTTTTTTTTAACTACATTGGAAGCTGGTGACTAATGGTGTGCTACACAGATCATAACTGGATCTGCTGTTAATAATAAGGATTTGGATGAGAGCTTAGTTGGCAAGGTGAGTAAGTTTACAGTGTCACTAAAATTGCTGGAATAATGGATAGTTAAGAATTTTTAAAATTTTTATTTTATTTAGAGCAACACTGCCCAGCAACCCATCAATTTAACCCTAGCCTAATCAGAGTCCCATTTAAAATGACCAATTAAGCTACTAATCGGTACATCTTTGGACTGTGAAAGGAATCTGGAGCACCTGGAGGAAACCCATACGCATGTGGGAAGGACATGCACCTTTCTGACAGAGGAGTTGTAATAGTGTTATGCTAACTACTATGTCACTATGTTAAGGAAAACTAAAACAATCTTGTTCAGCTGAGAAAGTGGACAAAGGAATAGCAGATGGATTTTAACTTGAAGCACGAGGAATCACATTTTTAGAAGTTAACCAGGTCAGGGTCCTGGAGAGCATTATGGAACAGAGAGATCAAGGGGCAAAAGTATGCAGATCCCTGAAGGTTGTGATACAGGTAGACAGGGTGTAGAAGGAGGAGTTTTTCACACCTGCCTTCATCAGTCAGGTCATTGAGTACAAATGTGGATGTCAAGTTACAGCTGTACAAGCCTTTTGTGAGACCATATTTGTGGTATTTTAAATGGACACTGTCCAGGGCAAGGGCATCTAAAATTAAAGATCATATAGCAGGTTTAGAATGATAGGGGAAAGGTATAAAGAGAATCTGAAGGGCAGAGGTTGCGGGAGCTTTATGGAACAAGATGCCAGATGAAATGGTAGAGGCAGATACAATTACTGCTTTTAGAAGACATTTAGTGTGTACATAGATACGAAAATTTGAAAAGGATGTAGGCCAAATACAGGCAGAAGGAACTAGTTCAGGCCAGCAACATAGTCGGCATGGAGAAGGGCTTGTTTTGAAAAAGAAATCTGATTGGATGAGAACTAACCAATCTGGAGGGACGGATGACAGGTTATATATACCAACGGACTGGACATGACTAGGCATCATCCCTGATGAAGATAGTAGAGTTTGTCATCAAAAGTTAAGTTAAAATTGATACCTGTACTCGTCTGGATGTCCAAGACATGTTTCCATGCTGAGTGAGGGGTTAAGAAAGTTGGTAAATGGAATAAAAATGGAGAAAATGAGCAGAAGTTTCAGTTTTAATGGAAGAATGATGAAACAGGAAGCTGCAGCAGAAAGGGCTTTTAGAGTACTGTACAAGAAACACAGAAGTCTAGTCTACAGATGCAGCAGGTACAATCAGCAATAGAATGTTGGGATGTATTTTAGGTGACCTGGAGTGTAAAATGGCGAAGGCCTACTGCAATCATACAAGGCACTTGTGAGACCATTTATGAATAACATATAGATTTTGTCCCCTTGTTTAAACAAAATTATATTGTCATTGGAAGCAGTTCAGAAAGATACTTGAAGAATGGAGGATGTGTTTTATGTCAGAAAACTGAACACCTTAGGACTTGAAGCTTAGGTGGATGAGAGATGACCTTGATGAAACATACAAGATTCTACGATGGCTTGATTATAACAGGGTTATAATGTCTAGATACGAGTGTCAACTATATCTCTGGAAAAATTCAAACAGGGCAATCTTTGAAGATGAGATCCATCGTCTGACTTTCCACACCACAATTATACTTGAACTTGAATTTCCATTGGTGTTTTAGGTGACTGCATCTTCCTTCTGTATTTCAGGGTTTCCATGTATTGTGTAGAAGATCTATTCCAAATGTTTATTTCAGTGATAAGGCCTTCATACAGGAAATAGTTGTAGATTTGCTAAACCCTTCATGGTACTTTGCTATCAAAAGCAGTGAATAGTTGGTGAACTGCATACAGTGGTTTCCTTGAGTTGACCTACCCATTCTGATTGTACATTTTAAACCCTCTCTTTACAGGTCATTGTAATAGTTACAGATGGAATAGATGATGAAATGAAAAAATTAAAGAAAGTATCAGAAAAACTCCGATTTAAAGGTAACACGCTTGGCATTTACGTGCAATGCTGTTTTGAAGATATTGTGAGCACTAATTTTTGGCATAGAATTATATCATTAATGAGAAGTGTTCAGGAATGTGATTTTATCTGTTAAATATTAAATGCCACATATTCAATTTGAATCCAGAGATCATATTTTGTTTTCAAATCTCAGAATATTTTCAGACATTTAGAAGAAGGCAATTTCAATGCAGAAATGGAAATTAAATAAAATAGGAAACGTTTGCTTCTACTTGAGCTTGTAATGGCACTTTACCCAAACAGTTGAGTGGCTAGACAGAGATTATATTAGTTTCATTTTGCCTCACGCTGTGCCAATTTTTTATACGATGTTAAATAATTTAAAGTATAATGGAAGAGTTTCTTTTGGTCTGTACTTTTAGATATTTACACTTAGGATTTATTTAATTATTACACGAAGAGTGCCACAGTAAGAGCTAAATACCAGAGCTGAGGTGAGAGTGATAGCCCTCGACATCAAGGCAGCATTTAACTGACTATGGCATCAAGGTGCACTAGCTAAAATGGAGTCAATGGGAAATAGAGGGAAAACCCTCTGCTGGGTGGAATCATACTTGATACGAAGGAAGATGATTGTGGTGTTTGGAGGTCAATCATCTCATCCTCAGAATATCACTGCAGGAGTTCCTCAGGGAAGTGTTATAGGGCTGTTACGTATCCCATAACTGGATAACTCACCAGCAAAGATAGAGAGGTCCGTTGGAGTCTGATGGCACTATTTTCGAACGTTTTATTCATAAAGGGGGGCACAAAAGTGTTAATACAAACATTCAGAACATATACATCGGCAAAACTCAATCTAAAGCGCGGTTATAGTAATAATCATCATTAAGAAAATAATCTCGACTGTTGTCTAGGGGATAATATATTGTCTGTTGGAAATATAAAAGTCACTCAGAAGTCTGCAGGCTTCAGTCTTTTTGGGGAATCGCTGGGTTTCACGTTTTTCAGAGAGAGTGAGGAGAAACGACAAAACTTGCCCGGGTCTTTGACGAAGCAACACCGTTGAATCAGGGGAGCGTTGTTTCCATTATTAGTTCAAAGGCCTTCCCGGTATTATCAGCCACCCGCTCCCCAGGCAGAGAAGTTACGGAGCGCATGTGGATTTTGACTGGCTTCCAGCTATCACGGAAGCGCTGAGCGATCGAATCCTTCTGGTGTGTCTCTCTGGGGTACCACGCTCTGCAGTCCCCTTTTATCTTGACCTGCAGAGTTGTAGATGTCCATCAAAGTAGGGTGCTGCAATCCCCACCCCCACATTGCCCGAGGGTGTCCATATCCGTGGTAGCTGTCATGTAGCAGGGGGTCATGCCCTTAGCACAGGTGTCTCTAAGAGCAATGGCCAAAACCGTTACATTGTCTCTCATTTGCCTGGGTCCGAGACCCGAATTAATAGTGCTCTTGCGATTCTCCAGAAGGAGGGGACTGCTCCCGTCCCTTCAGCCCCTCAGAGCTGTGGTACATTCATAACACCTCCCCTCTAAAAAAATGTTTTTTACCAGCGGTTAAAAACGGAGTTGTACAGAGTCTTACATGATTTTTAATCTAACACAATATCCAAGCTTTTTCTTTTAATTACAGAGCCATACAGTTATATACTTAGTTCTGCATCTAGATAAACAATCCGCTAGCACATTATCACTCCCCTTAATGTGCTGTATCTTAATATCGAATTCCTGCAGCATCAGACTCCAGCTCAATAACCTCCTGTTTTTATTTTTCATATTGGCCAGGAATACCAATGGGTTGTGATCGGTATAGACCACTAGGGGTTTTTGTGCGGAACAAATGTATACTTCGAAATATTGTATCGCCAACACAAGTGCCAACAATTCCTTTTCTACGGTAGAGTAATTCCTCTGGTGTACATTGACCTTCCGAGAGAAATATGCTACCGGGTGCTCCACTCCATCCCCTGCTTGCTGTAAGAGGACTGCTCCTGCAGCCTCATCACTGGCGTCCGTTGCCAAGGAGAAGGGTGCTAACAAATAGGGTGCTTTTAACACCGGGTGATGGCACAATACGGCTTTTAACTTTTCAAAAGCATTCTGACAAGGGGGACCCCACTCAAGTTTTTCCTCCTTCCATAGGAGTTTTGTAAGGGGGAGCGCAACGTCCGCAAAATTTTTACAGAATTTCCGATAGTATCCCACCATGCCCAAAAACCTCCTCAGGGCCCTTTCATTGTAGGGTACAGGAACCTCAGAAATAGCCTGTACCTTCGCCTGCACAGGAGCCAACTGTCCCTCTCCCACCACATACCCCAAATAGGGATAGTGGCATGACCAAATTCACTCTTGGCAAGGTTTACTGTAAGGCGGGCTGCCGACATTCGGGTAAACAGACTTTCTACAGCCTCCAGGTGCTCCTCCCAGGTGTCACTCCAAACTATCACGTCGTCAAGATAAGCCTTGGTGTGGGTTAACCCTTTTATCACAGCGTCTATCATCCACTGGAATGTCCCTGGTGCATTTTTCATCCCAAATGGCATAACGTTGTACTCGTACAACCCGGATGGGGTGACAAAGGCGGAAATCTCTCGAGCCCTGTCCGTTAAAGGAACGCACCAGTATCCCTTTAACAAGTCAACTTTTGTGATGTACCTCGCCTTCCCCACTTGGTCAATGCAATCACCCACCCGGGGAATAGGGTAAGCATCTGTCTGGGTGACCGCGTTGACCTTCCGGTAATCGGTACAGAATCTTATGGTACCGTCCAGTTTTGGGACAACCACACAAGGAGAAGCCCACGTGGAAGAGGATTCACGGATCATCCCAGCAGCTAGCATATGTTCAATCTCCTTTTCTACTAGCTGGCTGTTTTTGGAATTCATACGATAAGGTGCCTGATTTATGGGCTGGGTTGAGGTAACTATCACATCATGTTGCGTCCCACTACACCTTCGGGGAAGATCTGGGTATAAGTCTGCATGCCAGTTAATGAGCTGTATTATCTGCTCCCGCTGTTCAGGCTTTAAGTGTCTAACTTTATCCGCAAGGCTTGCCAATGCCATAGAGTTCTCCAATCTGGTGGGGACTATACCTATCTTTTCAAACCGCTCTGGTCCCTCCGGGCCATCCCCCCCTACCTCATCGGTTTTCATGGCCACACCGACCACCGCGGAGGTGGTGTCATGGTACCTTTTCATCATGTTCATGTGAACTAACTGGGTCGGCTTTCGCCGATCGGGAGTTTCAATCACGTAATTCAGCGAGTCTATTTTCTTACGCACTGTATATGGTCCTTGAAACCTCGCCTGAAGGGGATGGGTAACTACCGGAAATAGGACCAAAACCTTGTCGCCTACGTAAAACTCTCGTTCTCTCGCTCTTGGGTTATACCACTGGCTCATTTTTTCCTGGGATTCTTTAAGGTTTTCCTTTGCCAAGGCGCGTACTTTATGTAGCCTCTCCCGGAATTTCAGAACATAGTTGATCACACTGACTTGAACGGCCGGGCTAGACCACTTTTCTCTCAGGAGGGTTAGAGAGGGTTTCAGCCTGTGACCGAAAACGAGCTCAAATGGACTGAACCCCAGGGAGCACTGGACTGTATCCCTGACGGCAAATAACGGAAGGGGTAAAGCCTCATCCCAGTCTCGAAGGTTCTCCTGACAATAAATTTTAAGCATGGTCTTTAGTGTAGCGTGGAACCTTTCCAACACCCCTTGGGATTCCGGGTGGTACGCGGAGGCTAGAATTTGTTTGACCCCTAGCTGGGTCATCATCTGCCGAAATGCGTTAGATGTGAAGGTACTCCCCTGATCCGATTGTATCTCCTTAGGCAGCCCCACTGTGGTAAAGAATTTGATGAGGGTCCTCACCACCACAGCGATCCTAATATTACCCAGAGGCACAGCCTCTGGAAATCGTGTAGCAGCACACATCATGGTCATGACATACTGCCGCCCCCTCGCAGTTTTAGGTAGGGGTCCCACAAAATCCACAATGATTTGGGAGAAAGGCTCCTTGCACGCGGGGATGGGTCGGAGGGGTGCCTTAGGGATAATTTGGTTCGGCTTACCCACCATTTGGCAGGTATGACACCTTTTACAATATTCAGTAATCTCTTTTCTCATGTTTGGCCAATAGAACTCTCTTTGAACCCGATCCACTGTCTTCGTTATTCCCAGATGCCCACCTAACGGTTCCTTATGAGCTAAGTTCAGAATTTCGTCCCGATACGCTTTCGGGATTACTATCTGATGTACCACCACCCAGTCCTCATCGACCGACACCTTGGGGGGCCTCCACTTCCTCATCAACACACCCTCCTTCAGGTAGTAACCTTCGGGCTCGGTTTCAACCTCGGTCTCCGAAAGAACCAACTCTCTCAAGGCTAACAGCTCCTCATCCCTTTCCTGTTCCCGTACAAACTCTCATCCGGCTAAGGGCAGGTCTACCTCCCCCTGTTTTCTCTCTCCCTCCTCCTTACTCTCCGGTTTACCTTCCTCGAACCCTCGCTGGTATAGAGTCGGTAAAAACGTGTCGGCCAAAGCAAAACCGGCCAGATTTAGACTGCTCTCTCTCTCAGCTGTCTTTTTCGACATGCTGCGAGTGACCGCGCAGGTGGGGTATATCTTCAGATCTGAGGGAGGGGCCTCAATCCTCGCAGGCTGGGTTGTCAGCTTCACGGCTGTTCCCATTTTCCCTCCCGCTAGGTCGTTCCCCAGAAGGACATCCACGCCTTCCCCCGGCAACTCCGGCAGGACCCCCAGCTCCACTGGTCCCGACACCAACTCACAATCTAGAAGGACCCTATGCAAGGGTACCACTTTGGTCCATTTTCCTATGCCTCTCAGGGCTACCTCTCCCGTTGGAGATCCGAACTCTAGCACTTTACGGCTAATCAATGATAGCTCAGCTCCACTGTCTCTCCAGATCCGTACTGGAATTTGTGGGCCTCCCTCATCCAGGGACACGGTTCCTACGGAACTAAACGTCTCACGCCGCTCCTGTACTCCATCTACCGGGGGCCCTCTCACCAATTTTCCTATCAACACGATACATCCTATAGGGATAGCTGCTTTCCCTTTTTTTGGCTCCTTCCTCAGAGCGGGGCACTTAGATGCAATATGTCCCAACTTTCCACAATTGAAACAGGTAAAACCAGGAAATCTCCAGATTTCTGGCCTGGTATCCTCACCTTTCCGGCTAGCTCCCGGCTGAGTTTCTACCTTAGCCGGCGGGCTTTCCCTACCGTTCCCACGGTCTCTCGGGTAACTTTTTGTTGAGGCAAACTTTGTCTTGTGAGTTAGGACATACTCATCTGCGAACCTAGCAAATTCTGCGACGGACCTAGTCGGCCTCTCATTCAAATACATCCGGATCTCCTCCGGAACACAACTTTTAAATTCCTCAATCAACAGTAACTCTCTGAGATGCCCATAATCCTCATCCACCCTTTCCGCGGTGCACCAACGGTCCAAGAGCACCCGCTTCTCATGGGCTTGCTCGGTATACGTTTGATTCCACCCTTTCCTTAAATTTCTAAACTTTTGTCTATAGGCCTCAGGTACCAATTCGTAAGCCCGGAGAATGGCTTCCTTTACTTCAGCATAATTCTCCACTGATCCCTCCTCCAGGGACAATGCCGCATATGCTCGTTGGGCCTTCCCCTTTAACACACTTTGTAACAATGCCACCCACTGCTCTTTTGGCCACTTCTGATTTACTGCCACCTTTTCAAAAAATAAGAAATAACTATCAACATCTGTCTCCTCGAACGGGGGTACCAATCTCAACTCCCTACTAACATTAAACCGCTCTGCTCAGTCTAACTCTTGATCTCTTCTCTTGTTCCTTACCTTCTCCATCTCCCAGTCATGTTGCCTCTGTTTCTATTTCTCGACTGCTTCTAGCTCCTTTAGGTGAATTTCATGCTGTCTTTGCCTCTCAGCTTGGTCCCGTTTCACCTCTAGCTCCTTTAGGTGGAACGCCTGCTGCCTTTCTCTCTCAGCCCTTTCTTTCTCTCTCTCTGCTGCTTCCAGCTCTTTTAACTTAATTTCATGTTCCAGCCTTAATTTCTCCACCTCTAACTGAACCATCCCACTTGATGGTACCTTTTCAGGGATATCTCCCAATACCTCAGCTTCAAACACCTTCTTCCCAATGTAATACTGGGTTCTGGCCCTTTTTATGGACGACCTCACTTCTGCGAGATTCAACTCCTTCGCCAAATTTAACAAGTCTGATTTGGTGGCCGCTTCTAGCGCCCCCACAGTCGGGTTTTTCATAAATTCACCAAACGTCCATCTTTGCTGGTTTCCCATCTGGCTACCCGTGTAAACAGATTCAAGTTTTGGACTACAAGCCCAATTCACTGGCCTCCCAATTTGGTGTCAAATCCCGAGACGAGAAACCCCAAGTTGTTACGTATCCTGTAACTGGATAACTCACCAGCAAAGATAGAGAGGTCCGTTGGAGTCTGATGGCACTATTTTCAAATGTTTTATTCATAAAGGGGGGCACAAAAGTAGGGTTAATACAAACATTCAGAACATATACATCGGCAAAACTCAATCTAAAGCGCGGGTATAGCAATAATCGTCATTAAGAAAATAATCTCGACTGTTGTCTAGGGGATAATATATTGTCCGTTGGAAATATAAAAGTCACTCAGAAGTCTGCAGGCTTCAGTCTTTTTGGGGAATCGCTGCGTTTCACGTTTTTCAGAGAGAGTGAGGAGAAATGGGAAAAGCTTGCCCGGGTCTTTGACGAAGCAACACCGTTGAATCAGGGGAGCATTCTTTCCCTGTTATTAGTTCGAAGGCCTTCCCGGTATTATCAGCCACCCGCTCCCCAGGCAGAGAAGTTACGGAGCGCATGTGGATTTTGACTGGCTTCCAGCTATCACGGAAGCGCTGAGCGATCGAATCCTACTGGTGCGTCTCTCTGGGGTACCGCGCTCTGCAGTCCCCTTTTATCTTGACCTGCAGAGTTGTAGATGTCCATCAAAGTAGGGTGATGCAATCCCCACCCCCACATTGCCCGAGGGTGTCCATATCCGTGGTAGCTGTCACGTAGCAGGGTCATGCCCTCAGCACAGTTGTCTCTAAGAGCAATGGCAAAAACCGTTACATTGTCTCTCATTTGCCTGGGTCTGAGACCCAAATTAATAGTGCTCTTGCGATTCTCCGGAAGGAGGGGGCTGCTCCCGTCCCTTCGGCCCCTCAGAGCTGTGGTACATTCATAACAGGGCAAACCATCTTCAGCTGCTTCAGTGACTTTCCTTCCATCATAAGGTCAGAAGTGGGAATGTTCGCAGATGACTGCACACTGTTCTGCACTGTTCATCATTCCTCAGATAGTGAAGCAGTTCAAATGTAGCAGCATCTGGACAATGTCCGGGCTGGGGCTGACAAGTGATAAGTAGCATTTGAGCCACGCAAGTGCCAGGCAATGACCATCTCCAACATGAGAGGTTCTAACCATTGTCCCTTGATATTCAATGTCATCCCCATCACCTAATCCTTTACTATCTACATCCTGGGGGGGTGGTTATGATTGAAAAGAAACTGAACTATGGTCCAGCTATATAAACACCATGGCTACCAAAGCAGGTCAAAGGCTAGAAATCCTGTCACATGTAATTCACTTCCTGATTCCCCGAAGCCTGTCCACCATCTACAAGTCTCAGTCAGGAGTGTAATGGAATACTCACCACTCACCTGGATGAGTGCAGCTCCACCAACACTCTAGAAGCTTGACACCATTCAGTACAAGGCAGCCCACAAGCATCCAGTCACTCCACCATCAACAAACATTTGCAGCAGTGTGTACTATCTACAAAATGCACTGCAATAATATACCAAAGTGCCTAAGGCAGCTCCTTCCAGACCTACAACCATTGCCATCTAGAAGGTTGAAACCAAGATATACAGGGATTACCACCACCTGGAAATCCCCCTCCATGTCACTCACCATCCTGACTTGGAAATATATTTCCATTCCTTCGTTGTTACTGGGTCAGGATCATGGAATTCCCTCCTTAACAGCACTGTGGGTCTACCTACTTCCCAAGGACTGCAGCCATTCAAGAAGCGAGCTCATCGCCACCTTCTCAATGGCAACTCGGGATGGACAATAAATGTTGGCTTAGCTTGTGATGCCCACATCCAGCTTTTAGAAATAAAAGTGAGCTAACTTTCAGTGATGATGGAGAGGCAACATAAGTTATTTATCTCCCCAAGTGATCTGTATGCACTGCAAAATGGGTGCTAAACATTTCTCCATGCTGTGTGGGATAATGGTTCAGACTATCGGGAAAAAGTAGATGAATAGAGGGAAAGTGAAAGACGGAGAGAGAGAGAGAGAGAGAGGGCATTTAACTCATAAAAGAATTTGCACCAAGATTTATTCATCTATCTCCTTGCGAATCATTCGCTGCTTCCTAGCTCCACAACGCTCTCCGGCAGTACTGTGCTTCTTCAATTCTAATCTTCACCATAAAGAATAGCCTTTGACTTGCTTTCATAGTTTCTGCATCCTGATGAGCATCTTGGCACTTTATAGTCCTAACACCCTTCAAAAATTTGGCATTTCTCTGACTCCAGACTTTTGGCATTCTGTTCCTCATTTCTTACAGATGCCTAAGCCCTCAGCCTTTATAGAAGTATAATCTTTAAACTTCTCGGTCTCTCCTTTTCCTGTAAAAGTTTACTTAAAGCCAACCACTTACCTGGTTTATGATTTGTCTAGTTAGACTCCTGTGGCACAAGCTGGGAAGATTTCATGCATCAAAGTATTTGTACAAATTATTGTATGTGATATCTTGCATCCTACAGAGCCGACTTCTTAAAAGGATATATCACGAGTGAGATTGCCCATTTACCAAAACTTATCCTAGGTTCACAATGTATGTGACATGCAGTCAGAAGGAGCTCTCCACGTACACTCAATGGTGTTAAGGATGTGTTAGGCACATTTTAACATTATTATGCATGAAGTTTATTTATGCATATAAGTCCTGCAAATGATGTGGATCCAAACCTGGTCTTATTTGAAGATTGAGGACAGCTTCTGTCTCTGATTAATATCTTTATACATGTAAGTGAGCTGCCCAGTATCTGGGCAGTCGTCACCAAGACTCCAAACTCTGGGATTCCTTCACCTCATCTTTCTGCATCTCTTGAACCTCATTTCCCAAGCCTGATTCTCGACATTTTTTGTCTGAACTCCACTGGATGGAGCTGAAGAAATGGGAATGTTTAGGAAGTATCAACAAGTAAATAGACAACTCATGAACAGAAGTTCACTTATGATCCTGTAATGTGTTAAAATGTAAAATTCCAAGAGAAACATCTTAATTAATGTAGGATTCAAGAAGTTGAAAATTATTTTAATAATGGACAATCATTGTATTTTTTCTTTACAAGAGGGTATCCATGGACTGATCTTCGTTCCCCTGGAAGGAACAGAAAATGCTGACAAAATTGCTGAACTGGAATTTGGAAGAGGGTTTGGTTACCGAGAGGAACTGATGATTAACAAGCCGGATATTGGAAATGAATTATTGTCAGCAATTGTAAGTGATTTTGTAAGAGTCAAAGGTTATCAGAAGTTTTAGAAAATATCTGTAATAAACTATTTATTGATTTAGTCAATTGTTTTTTTTACAAGGATTCTTTTTTAGAATCAGTAAGCAAATCAGGTATCTGAAAAGTATAACTTGTTTTTAATTGATGAACTATATTACTGAACATGTAGATGGTTTAATGCCTGACTTATCATACTAATTCAATATATAATATCTAAATACAAATAACATCCAAATAAGACATAATCTGGACCCACAGTGTATATGAAATGCATCTACCTCTAGGTGTGTGCAGTGATATCAACAATGTGTTGTGCATCTCTTATATCATGTACTCCAAATTAAATTGCACATCTGAGAAATGTCTTAAGTTTAAATGGAAAATTGAGGGTAGTTTCCATTCAAAGCTTTTTTGCCTGGTTGTGAGTTTCCTGGCATTTTATCTAGTCACACAACCTTTTGATAACATCATGATTCTTGTCTGTCTGTCACACATTAACACCTGCACTTACAGAAATTGTTTGGACTGGCTGCTGTGCTGCACGGTGGGATGTTTTACTGCACCAAGGGGACAGTATGAACTGTCATATTAACTTATAATTTATAACTTACAATTTGTACAGTATCATTAATGCAAAGAATATGAATTAGCATCCATTTGGCTTACTTTAAATTTATATGTTTATATATCATAGAGGCCTTGAAGCTAAAGTTAAACTTCAATTGACATGCTTATATTCCTCATACATGATTTGAATCCATTGAAATAAGTGAATATAACAGGCATGCTCATGCATGTCATAAGAGAGAGAAAGTTAGAAAGAAGTGTGTGGGCAAGTTTACTACACGGCATTTGCAGGTACTGGGACCAGGTTGACAGGGCGTAATGGTGGAGGCAGGTAACCTGGTAGCATTTAAGAGGCTGATAGATAGACACGTAGATGTTCATGGAATGGAGGGATGTAAACACACACAAGCAGAAAAGATTTAGTTAAGTTCGGCATTGTAGTTAACACTGACACCATGGAAGGAGGAGCCCATTCCTATGCTGTACTGTTCTATGTTCTATTTGACATGTATCCATACTTAAGCAGCTAACATGTCAACCTATTTCAAAGTTTCAAAGTACATTTATTAACAAAGAATGTATAAATTATACAACGTTGAAATCTGTTTGGCTACACAGTCTCAAAACAAGAAACCTGAAAGAACCAATTAAAAAAAAATTAAAGACTGACTCCCAATACACAGAGAAAGGGGGAGAAATCTCAAATTATATAAACAATAGAAGAGAGCAAGAACATTCTGAACTAAAATGAGTCCTTAGATCTGAACCCTGGAATAGCCCGGAACAGGCCCAATGCTTTGGTATCAGTTCATTATGTTAGCAGGCACAGAGCACAGAGGTCGGGGCAATTTTCATTGCCTCAGTGCCATGGAGAGAGGAGTGAACATCCCATCATCTGGGCCAGAGTTTAAGTTGTCCAAACAGCGTATGGTACCCCGCACTAGAATGCACTAGGATTTGCTAGCATCATCCTCTGAAAAATACATAAGCATCTTTTTTGAAGCTGACTCTAACTTTGTGTAATTATGCAGACCTCTGACACAGAGGATGACCACAATTTTCCTTAATGTATCTGCAGTTTGCATATCTTTTATTATGCCTTGGAATTGGAGCTGAACACTGCGTCCTCTAAAGAAAACCCACTACAATTTGTCCTTCACAGTGGTTAAGGAGCTTAATCTTCCTTCACTAACATCATAAATAAAAATAAAATAGAAAATATGTTAATCTTAAAAATGCTCCAACTAATGATTAATCTGTCTCAATTTATTTTCTTGCAGGACACAATTGCAGAGAGAGAATGCTGTAAAATAATTTGCAAGTGCTCAGGGCAATTAGGAAATAGAGGAGATCGAGGAAAAAGAGGATCTTTGGTAAATCAAAAATTGTATGCTACTCAACAGAATATGGCTTCTTTATGTGGCTCTGTTTATTTGTTGATTAAATGGCTGAAACTCTGAATATTAAACTTTATTGTGTCCCTTAACCAATGGCAGTTGATGTGTGCAATGTCAATTGAATTTCACTTGTTTCAAAGATTAAAATCTCATTAATGGTAAGTTCACTTTTCTGTGTAAATGAAGGGAGCTCCTCCCTGATCCACCAGCAGACGCACCTTGGGGTGCCGTATCCAGATGGAACCTCTACCAATACCTCCAGAATAATTGGAAAAGCCTTCCTTGACAATCTGGACAAACTGCATATTTACAATGATTTACTGTGTTAGAATTTCTGGACATTTCCTGACAGAACTCTGCAAGTTACATGCTGATAAGTGAACCAAAATGCAGGTCATGTGTGTCTAAAGCAATTCTTTAGTTCTTTAACATGGTATTGTCTCTTTAACTTTTATGATAGAGAATCAGGACAATTGCAGACTTGTATCAGTTAATTTGGTGGGTAAAGTGGCTCAGATTAATATTTGATCTTAAGTCTTGATTCAGGGTCATGCAAAACAATCCTGTCTGATTAAAACATTATTTGAGCTAACACTGAAACTTCCAGTATCTAATTTTAGCATGCTTGATAATTGTTTTTGCCATGATCTAATTTCAGGGGCAAAAAGGTCAAAAAGGATTTCAAGGATATGAAGGTGAAGAGGGCAAAGAGGTAAGCCTGATGCAATGTAACAAGTTTTTTCAAGAGTGATGTTTTGTACAGGAATAATTTAAATGCTTAGATATGATAGAGGTGGAGGTATTAAAGGGTGTGACGTGACACTATTAGTCAGGGAAAATGTAAGGGTGGTGCTCAGACAGAACAGGCTGCAGGACTTACCTACTGAGGCTTTATGGGTGGAACTGATGAAAAATGAAGGGATGACTACATTGATGGGATTATATTATAGACCACTCCACACTCGATAGGATTTAGAGTAGCAAATTTGCAGAGACATCATAGACAGTTACAAGAAAAATACAGTTGTGACAATAGGTGAAGCTGTTTCTCACAACTACTGGACTATACCTCTTCCCAAACTGTGTCATGTAAAAAATACCATCCCCTTCACTCAATTCCTCTGTCTGCATGGCACCTGTCCTTGGGATGAGTCTTTTCATTCCAGAACTAATGAGGTATCCTCCTTCTTAAACGAAAGTGACTTTCCTTCCTGCACCATCCACACTGACCTCACCCACATCTCTTTCATTTCATGCATGTCTGTCCTCACCCCATCCACTCACCACCCCTTCAGGGATGGAGTTCCTCTTGTCCTCACCTACCACCCCACCGGCCTCGGTGTCCAGCACTTAATTCTCCATAACTTCTACCGTCTCCAATGGGATCCCACCACCAAACACATCTTTCCCTCCCTCTCACTTTCTGCTTTCTGCATGGATTGCTCCCTACAAGAGTACCTTGCCCATTTGCCCCACTGATCTCCCTCTTGGTACTTAACCTTGCAAGCAAAACAGGTGCCACACCTGCCCCTACACCTCTTTCCTCACTACTGTTCAGGGCCCCAAACATACCCTCCAAGTGAGGCGACACTTCAGCTGTGAGTCTGTTGTGGTCATCTACTGTATCTGGTGCTCCCGGTATGGCCTCCTGTAGTTTGGTGAGACCCAACATAGATTGAGAGACCACTTCACCAACCACCTGTGCTGCATCGACCACAATAAGTGGGATCTTCTGGTGACTACCCATTCCCATTTTGACAAGTCAGTCCATGGTCTCCTCTACCACCGTGATGAGACCACACTCAGGTTGGAGGAACAATACCTTATATTCCATTGGGCTTGTCTCCAACCTGATGGCATGAACATCAATTTCTCAGACTTCCAGTAATTGCCCTCTTTCTCCATTCCCCATTCCTGTTTTCCTCTCTCACCTTATCTCCTTACCTGCCCATCACCTCCTTCTGGTTCTTCTTCCCCTTCCCTTTCTTCCATGGCCTTCTGTCCTCTCCTATCAGATACCCTTTTCTCCACCACACTATTTATTTCACAGATGGACTTCCCAGCTCTTTACTTCACCTCAACTCATCTCCTGGTTTCACCCACCATCTACTACATTAAACTTCTTCCTCCCTCCCCCATCCTCTTACTCTGAGGTCTTGTCTATTTACTCCCCACTCCAGATGAAAGGTTTTGGCCCAAAGCATTGACAGTTTACTCTTTTCCAGATATGCTGCTTGGCCTGCTGAGTTCCTCTAGCATTTTGTGTTTATTACACAGATTTTCTCTTGCCTGTTAGAAAAGTAGCTCTGAAATTTTGAAAGGCAGAGCTGGCTTGAATAGTTAGTTGGGTTGTTCTTTACTTATCGCTTGCAATACAAACAAAGTTGATACAAATGTATTTCTATTCAAGCCCTTGCTTTCATACTTGCTTTGTGTTTTCACTTTGGTGAGTGGAAAATGAAAGTATTTCAGACAAAATACAAGGAAGGAATTTTGAAGCTTAAGGACAGTGTCTACTATGATGTTTATGTTGTGATTCGGCCTTCTCACTGTCACCAATAAACTGTGTTCCGGCTCTTTAGGGTAGCAGGGGAGGTCCAGGTATTACTGGAGCTCGAGGAGAAGATGGATGCCAAGGTCCCAATGGCCACAAGGTATGTGGTTTAATTGGATAAAGTTGCATCTTGGCTCGGTTTAAAACTCCAGGATTAACTTAATATTCATTGTTTTTCAGGGATCAAGAGGGCATAGAGGACAGAAGGTAAATATGCTTTCAGGCTTAACCAATTTTCCATCCAAATTTTGCAATTACTTTATAGAATGCCTATTTATCTGTTAGGCATATGTTGTGTATGTGGCCTGGTTACACATCTATGTTATTAATAAAAACGCTGGAGACAGGAGCTAAGTTTCATGGTTCTTTACTGGTAGAGTCCGAATTTGACGCACACATACAGATCAATATGCACCTGATAGCATGTGTAACATGTTACTACAACATAAATTAGCCCCTTTTTATAATGTAAGCTATATGGTACAGCATCTTTCACTGAAGGACAAATGTTCTCTTGACAGGGTGACACGGCTGCCAATGGTTTGGATGGAATAGATGGAGAGGAGGTATGTGAAGATTCAAGATACTTTTTGTACTGCTGTTTCCAGCATTTCCCCACAACTGGGTTAGATTCGGCTGTAGGACCTAAAGGGCCACATTGCCACTGGAATGCTTGTCAAACCTGCATGCCTTTAAATCTGTCAGATATCAGGAAGTTTTTACATAATCACATCAAATTGCACGCTTTGCATTTTAAATGCCTTTCATACTATTTTAATTTGGTTCAGGGTAAAGACTTCTCTTTTGTAATTTTCTGCTTTTTCCTGCACTGGAAGTCTTAAGGCACAGAACCCATTGATTTTGTTTACATACCCACTTCCCATTAAAATGAATGCTCCAAATGTAAAACTGATGGGATTCTCTGTAGGTTGTTGTCTTAATCTAGTGTTTGCTCATGACTTTTTTGACAAAGGAAGAAAGGCCTGACTTTATAAAATTCTTTTCAGTCTCAGGATTTAGCAAATACTTCCATAACGCAGACAATCTTGTATTGTAGGAAATACAAGTGGCAATTCCTCCATAGTAGGATCCCACAAGCTGTAATGAGATGATGACCAGAGAAACTTATTTGGGGATGTTGATCAAAGATAAATGTTGATCAGATCAGCTGATTGTTTGTCCAGTCTCCTCCTGCAAAGTGGTTTCTTGGGATTTATTTCAACCAGAGGACGGCAGACAGTACAGAGTATACTTAGAGCAGAATAGGGATGTGAACCTAGATTTTTGTGTTCAAGTCTTCAAATGGGATTTGAGAAATCATCTTCAACTCTGAGAGCAGAATGGAAACCTTGAGCCACAGCCAATATTGATGGAAAACCGCAGACCGTAATATTGATAGTAGATTTTCCCAATTTGCAGTAGCAATCTGACAAGAAGTTACTTTGTATTTTGCTGGTTCTATTACTAAGAGATACTCTCTCAGGAATGTCCAAATGAGATTATGGAAAAAGATCATGCGGTACTGTTCAAAGTGCGTGGGAGGTTTTTTTAAAAATTTCTCAGTTACTATTTAATCCTTAACGAATATCCCAAAAAGAATTTAACAGGTCACTAACATTTATGAGAATATCTTTTAACTGATTATAAAGTTTTCTGCATTGATATAGTAGCTACACTTCATAGCTGTAAAGTGCTTTTGTGTAATTTGAAATTGTAAGCAAATGTTATATGAATGCAGTAGCATGATTGATTTTCTGTTTCATTTTGATCTCATGCATTAAATGTTTTTAGTAAATGAATCCAATATATTATCTTTCAGGGAGATCCTGGGATTCCTGGGGTCGATGGAGAAAAAGGGGCTGATGGAAATACTGTAAAAACTTTTTTTGGATCAGATTTTATTGAATTTAGAATATACACACAAGACATTAAATGCAATCTGCAACTAAACAACATTAAATTACAAATATGATTATTATTTCATCCTCCATTATAAACAGACTATTAATAATCAAAACCCATTTGTCTTCCAGTTATTTGTTCATTTATTGTTAAGTTCATTTTAGGATTAAGCATGTGATGTCCTGAGTTGGCTTTCACATTGATTTTAAAAGCTTTAACAATCTTGTTTCTGTGTTCCTCCTAATGAGTATCCCAGTTTCTGAGTGTTGATCAGCCAAGTTATGTATACCTGTTCAATTACAAAAAAATAGTATAAGCAGAGTACACAAAGACCCATAGAGAGATCTGCATCCAGTAGCTTTCAGAAAATTTCATCGGATATTTCTCAGTGTTCTCGTTTTAATCTGTCACATATACTCTTCAGGGAAGCAAAGGCAGTCGAGGACGTAAAGGTGACCGTGGAGAACCAGGTCTACAAGGGGACTCAGTAAGTAGATAAATCATCATTATACATTATGTATATTTGCTAAATAATTTTAAACAGATAGCTCCATACTTTCAAATGCACAACCATCCTGATGTAGCTTTTTTGATCATTCCTTTGATCAGCACTTGGTTGTACATAGTGAATTTTGTAACAAGCTGGATGCTGAATATTCATTTTAACCTGCTGAATCGGCTACCACTTCAGATTAGATCATAATTCAGGTTTCCTGGTCACATTTAGTTGCTAATTTCCCATTTCAGTGATGGATTGAGTTTTATCTTTCTCTTAATATTTTTTTCTTGTAAACAGAAGTGCATATTTCCCAATGTGAAGCCTTATTCTCTCAGGAGCTCATTTGCTGCCTGAGGACCACACTGGGATCATAAGATCAGCCTTGACTACTGGACGGAAGTTAATCAAAGTGACCCAAGTTTGTTCCTGTGCTTGGGTACTCTACGTATGAAGTTTGTATATTCTTCCTGTGACCACATGATTTCATCCCACATCCTAAAGAGATGTTCTTGGGTTGATTGGGTTCTGTTGGCCCTTGTGTAGGTAATTTAGCAGAAGAATCAATAAGAGTTGATGTGTATGTGAGAGAATATTGGTGACAGCAAAGAAAGACAGGGACAATCAGTCTGATGGGAAGGCTCCAAGTACCAGCATAAGCCTAACAAACCAACATGAACATTTGCAAAGTACAATTAGAGTTTGGGAAGTCAATAGTAGTCCAATTTCATGTGATTCATTCCAAAGTTAGTGGTACCACCAGGCATTGTTAGCATTCACTTGTCATCCAATTCCTCTTGTCAGAGCGATCACAAAATGCTTTCTGGAACTGTGCAATGAAGTTGGTCCGATATCCACAGGAATTCCACAAATTAGACATTGCAGTGTTAAAATATTATATAACTTGAAAGGGAACTGGAAACTGATACTAGTTCCTCTTTTCTGCTGGCCTTCTCCCTCCAGGAGGAGGAGTTTCCAGTTTGGCCGGTGCAACATTCAGTACACATTGCAGCCACTGTCAACTAGTTGTAGAATGAGTAAACATTTAAGCCAACTCTTTTCAAATATACTACTCTACCTCTAGGCCCTTTAGAAATGAGCAAGGTTACTTGAGAATACTCCATCACCGACTTCACTTTTCCCTTGGGACTGATAGAAGGGTCTCTCATCATAAGATGCTCAGCCCTGATCTGTTCTTGCAGCATTTATGGTCCTGCTATACTTCAAACTTTCTAGTAAAATGCTGTGGACTCTAAATGTGAAAGTAGCTGAATACAAGTGAAACTAAATATGATAAATCATCTGATAAAAATCTTATTAAGCCCCAGAACAATGGTTGTGCAGTGTAACATTAAGGGCCTTAGTTGTATAAAAGAATTACTTTAACCTAAACCTATTGTCATAAGAATAAGGGAAATTCAATAACTTTTATTTTTCACCATGGCTGATATAGCTTTCTATTGGCTTCCCTTGCAATTATGAAAGACAAAGATCTTCACTTAGATCTATTAAGTATATTTTTTTCTTTCCAATATTTTTATTAGTTTCTACACAGAAGATACAGAGTAGAAGAAAGTGTATAAAAGTTCAAAAAAGATTTTTAAAAACTACCAATTACATAATATCTGTTCATAATAACAATCTCATTACCCTGTATTCATATAAGTTAATCAAAAGTTATACTGAACTATACCAACTGATTACAAAAAAAAAGAATCTAACCCCTACCAAGACTGAAGCTGTTTATTAAGAAAAGAAGGTAAAATACTTTCTCATATAATAAAAATTAATAATAGCCAACATCTGAGTTTAAACAATGAATTGACAGTTTTGAAAATAATTCAGAAGAGGTCCTCACAATGTTTGAAAGTCTTGATGAGATTCAGAAATTAAACAACAAATCTTCTCTAAATCTAAACATGACATGAGCATGAGTAGGAGGAAAAACATCTTCCCATTTAAACAAAAGCTTCCTCCTAGCTGTAAGAGAGCTAAAGGCCAAAATAAGTAAATCAGATGCCTTCAGCTTAATATCTTGTCCTGCAACAATACTAAATAGTTCCATCAGATGGTTAGGTTTAAAATTGACTTTAGTAAGTAAGGAAAAAGCTTGAAAAAACTTCCTTCCAATATTTTTCAATACTTGGACAAGTCCAAAACATATGAATTATGTTATTACATCTGTCACAGTAGGGAGATATATCCAAATAAAATGAGATAGTCATATGAGCTCTATGTACCACCTTAAGTTGTATGAGGGAATGATGAGCATATAGCGATGAAGTATTAACCAGTGTACAAATTTCATTCCAAGTTTCCTCATATATTGATGTCTGTAAATCTGGTTCCCAGAGATTCTTAATTTTGTCTAAAGGAATATTCCTCGTCTCCAGTAACATACCATAAATATTAGATATTGAACCATTATGAAAAGGTGTCAAACCAAAATTTCCATCTAGTAAGTTCTTATCTGAGCTTATAGGAAACGTACATAATGGAGATCTTAAAAAATCTCTGATTTGTAAATAATAAAAAAGTGAGTTTTGTGTAAGCTATATTTAGCTGACAATTACTCAAATGAAAAATGGTTTCCCCCAACAAACAGATCCCCAAAACGTTTAGTCCCCAACCTATCCCATTCTTTAAAAATTAAATCAGTCATTGAGGGTTTAAAAAATTTGAATAAATAGGACTTGAAAGGGGAAATCTCAATAAACCAAAGTGGTTTTCTAAATTGTATCCAGGTCCTCAGATTATGTTTAACTATTAAATTATCAATTAGTTTACTTACAGATAAAGGAAGTTAGGATCCAAGAAGAGAAATAATAGAAAATTTATTAAGAGTTGGCTTCTAAAGAAGCCCATACGGGACAGTCTACATGATTAATATAATATGGCCAAAATGTAAGATATCGTATATTAACTGCCAGTAATAAAACCTAAAATTAGGTAAGGCTAAACCTTCAGACTTCTAAGATTTTTGAAAACAAACTTTATTTAAATGAGAACATTTATTTTTCCATATATAAGAGGATAAATTAGAATCAAGAGAGCCAAAAAAGGATTTAGGAAATAAAATGGGTAAAGCCTGAAAAGGATATATAAATTTAGGTGGAATATTCATTTTAATAAAATTAATTCGTCTAATGAACGATACTGAAAGAGGTGTCCAATTTCATGAAATGCTTCTTACATGATTCAGTAAAGTAAAAATGTATTCTTTAAACAGGCGTTTGTGATTCTTAGTAACTGTTACACCCAAATAAGTAAGTTGATTTCTTACAACTTTAAAAGGGAGATTGGTATTAATTGATACCAAATTATTTAAAGGAAATAATTCACTCTTATGTAGGTTCAATTTATATCCTGAAAACTGAATAAAACAGGAGAGTAAAGAAAGTACACAACGTAATGAGGTCTCAACATCAGAGATAAACAGCAATATATTATCAGCGTAAAGCGAATTTTTGTGAGTAATACCTTTCCTTAAAATGCCACTTATAACATCAGATTCTCGAAAAACAATGGCAAGAGGTTCTAAAGCTAGATCAAAGAGCAAAGGGCTCAATGGACAGCCTTGTCTAGTTCTGCAATGAAGTTTAAGTGGTTTGGAATTTTGAATATTAGTAACAACCCGAGCAGAAGGAGTTAAATAAAGTAATTTAATCCATTGAATAAAATCTGGTCCAAAATTAAAATTTTCTAAGGCTTTAAATAAATAATTCCATTCAACCCGATCGAAGGCCTTCTCAGCAGCTAAGGATATTATACATTCTGATATCTCCAGGGAGGGAGAGTAAATAACATTTAATACACGGCGTATATTAAAATAGGAATGTCAGTTTTTAATAAATATAATCTGATCATCAGAAATAATAGAAGATAGAATATTTTCAATCCTACGAGCCAGAGCTTCAGAAAGGATTTTCGTATCAACATTGAGTAGTGAAATTGGCCTATATGAAGAGCATCATTCAGTTGGGTCCTTGTTCTTCTTTAGGATAAGCGAAACAGAGGCTTCATAACAATATTGAGACAAGCTACCCAACTTGAAAGAATCCAAAAAGAAAGACTAAGTGTAACTGTGGTATAATTAATGAAGAAAAAGTCTTATAAAATTCTCCTGAAAATCCATCTGGATCTCTAGCCTTCCCCAAGTGTAATGAACATATAGCCTTGGCAATTTCCTCGTAAGAACTGGGTTGATCCATCTGTTTACAATTATTTGCAGAAAGTGCAGGGATATTTAATTGATCTAGAAAATTATTCACTACCGTATTATCTTTAGGGAAATCAGAACTATAACGTTTAGAATAGAATTCCATAAAGGTATCATTTATTTCAGAGTGATCAGTTGTCCTATCACCATTAGTTTTGCAAATTCCTTTAATCTGTCATTTAACTACAGAATTTTTTAGTTGGTTGGCCAGTACTCCACCTGATTTATCTCTGTGAATGTAGAATTGAGTTTTATCTTTAAGAATTTGAGTTTCAATTGGATATGTTAACAGAAGATCATACTTAGTTTTAACTTCAACATGTCTTTTATATAAAACAGGATCTGGAGCTATAGCATATTTTCGTTCTAATGGTTTCAATTGATTGGCTATAATATGCCTCTCTAGAAAGTTTTAAAAATCCTTATCAGATAACAAAATTGTATTAAAATGCCAAATTCTGTTTGTTTGAGAAAGAACAGGAAGATTTAAAGATAGAAATACAGGAGCATGATCTGAAACAGCAATCTCTTTATATTCACAGGAATGAACTGATGAAATCATTTGACTATCAATAAAAAAGTAATCAATCATGGAATAGGTATGATGAACATGGGAAAAAACAAATACCCCCTACCTAAAGGATGTAAGAAATGCCAAATATCAGCAATACCACATTTCAATAAAAAGATTGAATAAACAAAGATGATTTATTAAGAGACACTGGTTTAGAAGATCGTCGGTCTAAAATTGGGTCTAGCCAGAAGTTAAAATCTTCTCCCATCACCAAAGAATAAAGACTAAGATCTGGTAAAAACGGGAAAAAAAACCACACAAAGAATCCAGGATCATTTACATTTGGGGAGTACACATTGGCAAATGCTATTAATTTATTATCTAGTTTTCCTGAACCTATAACAAAGCATCCATTAGTATCAGAAACTACTTTATGTTGGACAAAGGAAAGTGTATTATCTATAACAATTGAAACTCCTCCAGATTTGGCCTGAAAAGACAAATGAAAACAAAGTCCATTCCAGTGGCTAAAAAAAAACAGTTTATCACATTTGTGTATGTGAGTTTCCTGTAAAAAAAAAGGGACTTTAAATTTCCTAATATAAGCAAATACCTTATTACGTTTGACAGGGCGATTTAAACCTTTCATGTTAAAACTGAGTAAATTTTGGTCCAATTTTAGTATTATTTAAAGGAAGGGTTAAAATGTAAGTTAAAATCAATCCACAAACCTTTAGAAATGGTAATGAAGCAACAAAGTTGGCTAAAAAAATGTTGAAAACAGCTTCTGAGAAAAAAAAATTCCCCGCCCACCTCCCAAAGAAAGAAAACTAACCAATAGAATGCCAGCATCTACAACTACGGCCAAACCACCAAAAAACATGGTGATTGCTCTAATTAGTTTCAAGATTGTTTATATTCCAACCTAGACTAAACAATATCCAAACAAGAAATTCAATTCTCGTATATCAAAAATACAGTGTTAAAAGTACAAAAAGAAATTAGTTACAAAGGTTTACCAAAAGTAAAAGATACCATTATTCATACAGAAAGACATTAAACATTTAATCTTATATCTTCATGAAAAAAACAAGCTAAGCAGTTAGCTTTCAAATTTAAAAAAAATATTTTACGCTTCAGCATTCAAACAAAACCATTTGAAGGGTCCATCTTTAATGAGATTCTCAGTCAAACTGGGTAGCCAAGGGACAAGTTAAAACCCTTGTTAAAAAATTTCCAAGGAAGTTTGTTTAAACTTCACACATTCCTGCTTAACCTCAAGCGAATAGTCTTTGAGAATTTTAATATTCCACCCTATAATAAATCATGCCCCTTAAGTGGGATTTGAGAATTAAAAGTTTCTGTCATGGTCCAGATTGGTTCCCCTTTAAATTTAGTTAGGTTGCGATCCAGACGATTGACTCCTTGTTCCCTTCTAGTTCCGTTTCACGCGTCCCTTGAGCTTGGCAATCAAGGTAATCTACGCTCGACCCAATCCGGCAGCTTATAAGCCCCTGGCTTCAGCCATTCGGGGCGAGATTGTTAAGAAGCCTTCGCAAGTCGCCGGCGCTATGACAAGCCAGAGTCATCCAGCCCGTATCGGAGTACCAGCAATTCGCCTTCCTGCGCCAGCGTGATCCAGCCCGTATCAGAGTACCAGCAATTCGCCTTCCTGCGCCAGCGTGATCCAGCCCATATCAGAGTACCAGCAATTCGCCTTCCTGCGCCAGAGTGATCCAGCCCGTATCGGAGTACCAGCAATTCGCCTTCCTGCGCCAGCGTGATCCAGCCCGTATCGGAGTACCAGCAATTCACCTTCCTGCGCCAGAGTGATCCAGCCTGTATCGGAGTACCAGCAATTCGCCTTCCTGCGCCAGAGAGTAGTCCAGGCACCTCAGCGAAGGCAAAGGGAAGCAGAGCCTATTGAACAGAGGCTGCCCCCAAGTAATGAATGGCTTCCGATGTCGTTGCTTGTGCAAAGAGGTCGTGCCCCAGATTCTGCTGCAAGGAGTGACTCGAGATCATCAGGAAACATAAGCCATTCACCAGCGTTCTTCACTAAACTGGAAAATACTTCCCCAATGGTGAAGTCAAAGAATCAGGAGATATTTGGTAAGTTGAATTCCTCTGGCAGTGGGGAGTCTGACATTGCTAATGCTCAACCTGGGACTGAGATATTTAACCTTCCTGTGGTTACCGCATCAGTTGTGGTTTCATACAAGACAGGCGAAGTCCTGACTTGATGTTCATGCCCCTTGACCGTGTCTACCCCTAGAAGAGTCCCGGCTTGGTGACTGAGTGGAAGGTGGAGTCCTGGCTCGACGTTCATGACCAGTGTCTGTGTCTACCCCCTGAAGAAGAGTCCTGGCTCAATGCCTGATCTGGAGGCAGAGTCCTGGCTTGACGTTCATGACCAGTGTCTGTGTCTACCCCCGAAGAAGAGTCCTGGCTCAATGCCTGATCTGGAGGCAGAGTCCTGGCTTGACGTTCATGACCAGTGTCTGTGTCTACCCCCGAAGAAGAGTCCTGGCTCAATGCCTGATCTGGAGGCAGAGTCCTGGCTTGACATTCCTGCCCATTGTCTGTGTCTACCCCTTGAAGAGTCCCGGCTCGGTGCCTGAGCTGAAGGTGGCATCTTGGCATGAAGTTCATGCCCATTGTCTGTGTCTACCCCTTGAGGAAGAGTCGCAGCTCGGTGCCTGAGCTGAAGGAGGAGACCTGGTTCAAGATTCCTTGTCCTGTGTTTTGGTGTCTACGTTTCTGGCTACAGCAATCCATGGCGTCCAAGGGTCTGGCAGCAGTGAATCAAGGTCCTAGTCTCCCAGTCCTCAAGGTCCGTGGCTGTCCATGTTCCCTGTCCAAGTCATGGCCGCGGTGATCGCAGTTCCCTGTTTCCAAGTCCCAGGTCCACGGCGATCCAAGCCCCTAGTCCCCTAGTCCGAGGTACGTGTTCCTCTTTGTCCTCCTTGATTTCCCGATCTTCTGTGTAGCGAGTAATAAACGCTACTTTATTGTACCTATAAAGATGTGTTTGTGTCCTGCTTGTGGGTTCTCTCCCAGCACCCTTGTCCCTACCTCGTGACAGTTTCTCATTTAATCTTGTGTCTTCATGTAAGGACAAACTAAGCAGCTAACCTTTGGATTTTAAAAATCTTTGTGCTTCAGCAGTCGAATGAAACCATTTGAAAGAACCATTTTTAAGTGTGATTCTGAGACGAGCTGGATAGCGAAGGGAGCGTTTAAAACCCTTGTTAAAAAACTTGGACATCACTACTTTGAACTTAGCATGTTCCTGCATAACCTCAGGCAAGTAATCTTCAACAATTCAAATCTTGCCACCACGATAATCAATCATGCCTCTTCAACAAGATTTGTGTATTATCAGTTCCTTTGTTTTAAATTCATGAAAACAAATTATTACTGATCTTGGTCTATCTCTGTCTGGACTCCTAAACACAGGAGACCTGTAAACTCGATCAGTCATAGGCAAAGATGCCAAAATTTCAGGAAGTAATTCTTGGAAAAAGTTTGCAAGATAATCTTCCATCTTAACTTTTCAGAGGACTTTGATTGCTTTTCACAAAGCTTTTGCAGTTCATCTACTTCTGTTTCCAGAGCCAACAACATTGCTTCATTATTTTTTATATGTTTATCGTGATCATTAAGAGTTTGCTCAATAGAATCTAATTTACCATCTATTTGTTTAAATTCTGAGCTGAATTTTTGAAACTTCTCAGAGGCTTCTCGTGTATAATTTTGCAGCAAATCCATAATAGAATCCAAAGAAGCGGGGGATCATCCTTTTTAGTACCTCTGCCACTAATGAAAAAATATCACACTTAAAAAGGAAGTTTCAAGACAGGTTGGAAATAGTAACATAGTTAGAGTTAGAGCAACGGGAGACTGCTGTTACTCCATCAGCCACCACCAGGAAATCCCAGGTGTAGTTTTTAAATCATTTTAAATATGTTTTGGGGTAGCAGTTTAAAAAAATCAAAAAGTTCTCAGAATTAAGATGTTGTTTGCTGATGTAAACAAGTAATGGATGAATGAATTCTGCCTTGAGTTCTAAGACGTGAATAAAGTATCCTGGTTTGCGATCAGTGTTTTCTTTAGCCCTTTTTACACTAATGTATTGGCCCATTAAGCTCAGGCCTACTAAATTAAGAAGTTACTTGAATGTAAATTAATCAGCAAAATGGATGCATTTCTGGGTTGTGTTAAAGTGATCACTTTAATAATAAGTTGCAAAATTACAAGCCACGCGAGGCCACAAAATGAGAGAACACATACTAAACACAAGGCAACAAGGTGACTGAAGGTGAGAAGCAACTGGTTGAGACTGGCTGGTTTGTTGAGTGAACAAGGACTGTGAATCAGAGCTGGGTTTAAATAGGCTGCAGATGATGACTTAGAAAGAAGTGGAAGATTACTGCTATTAGCTGGATGGAGACCTAGAGGAGCCTGTATGCATAGCAGGCTTGACAGAAACCACCCCCTACAGCTGACACCTGACCACATAGTTTGATCTAGATGATTCCAGTGGAAATCTTCAATGAGGGGTGGATCCAAGATGTAACTAATGGCACCCAAGTTCTGTCCTCCAGGCCATACCCTTCCTAGTTGACCAGGTAATGAATACCCTGTCCACGATGACGTGAATCCATCAACTGGTGAATCATGTACACTGGACCATCTTCTTCCATCCTAGGTTGCGTGGTGCAGGCTCAGGGAGGTTGAGTGGTCCATGGACAACATGCTTGAGGCAGGAGGTTGCTGGCTTCCTTTTCACTGAAGGTGATGGCTAAGTTAAGTATTCCTGTGGGAGATTGGTGAGGTTAAGAGGTCACTTCATCAGGATGTAAACAGAAGGGGATGACAAGGACATGAGAAGATTGTTCAAATGAGATACAAGTGCAACAGTTGCTGGAAAGGTGAAATCAAAGAGAAACACCCAAATGCAGAGAGTGCACCAGTAGGGAGAGAAGAACTAGATTAAGATCACAGGCTGGTGGTCAGTTCTGATACAGACTCGAAAAGTAATTTTTGAAATATGCTGACTTGAGGTTCAAGGGCTGCAACCTGTCCAGTTAGGGGATGAGACACTGACTTTATTCTTGTGTTGAACTAAACTGGGACAGTGTAAGAGGTCTGGAGGACAGCAGGGAATGGCATGGAGGACTGAAGTCACAGGCACTAAAGCTCATTTGTTTTAAATCCATTTACTTGCCTGCATTTTATATAATTAACTCTGCAGCAATAATTTTTGCCGCAAGCCATTAAAATTCCACTTGTTCCAGTGTTCATTGTCTTCAGTGTGAGGGAATTCTTAGCTTCTGCTAGTCTTTGTGTGCTGATCGGCTCTTTAAGATAATGTCACCTCAGTTGTTCCCCATACATCTGACAAAATAATTTCCCTGCATCTGTTCTATTAAGTCATTTTAGCATTTCATACAATTTGATCAGGTGATCTTGATCTTTTGTGCTCATGATTCCAATTCTACAAATGGTCAAAATTACTCAAAATTTAAAATCCTCTCATAGGTATGAGCTGATCTGCTGCTTAATTAATTGGTTGAAAAGTCATTTTCAAACTTCAGAATTATTTCAGAAACAGTCTTTAACAGAATGTGCGAATAAGACACAAGAGACTGCAGATGCTGCAATCTGAAGCCACATAGAGTTCCTCCTGTACTTTTCTGTGTGAGAATAATAGGCCAGTTTCTCAATGAGAGCTATTGTTTGTAAACAAGGTCAACAATTTTGTGACTTTTATGGCTGAAAGGAAAAGATTAATTTTATAAGCTGCTGCATGTCAAAGTATTGTTTTCTGGGTGGATGGGTATTTACACTGCACAGTAAACGTGAGGAACAGAGAAAGGCTTAATTTCATTAGAATAGTTTTGGTTGTTTGAGAAAGAGTGGAAATAGGAGCAGACTGCAATTTCTGAAGCTCGAGAAAATCATTGTAAGGATTTCTGGTAGCTTTCGAAGTATCTCCAGCAAACTGAGCATGGGTGAGGGAAAGAGAAGGGCCAGTAATTATGAAGCACTGTTCTGGAAGTTATGTCTTAGGGGGCCATGGAAAGCTGGAGAGTGGGACAGGAGAGGAAAGAAGGTGATGTCAAAGAGCAGATGGAAGAACACTGCTGGGGTGATTGCATTTGTCTGTCCCGAGTTTCATTTAAGGCTTGAGAAGAGCCTGATAGGGGGAAATGGGATTTTAATCTAAAGGAAGCAGGAAGTCTATGTCACATCTCACGTTCCAACCAAGATGGTTATGCATAAATTGCATAATGAGTAATTGACATTGTAATTTGTCCTGTACTGTGCCTATTGTCTTGTTTATTAATTATTGTACTGCCCTGCACTGTTCAGTGCACTTTATGTAGTCCTGTGCAGGACTGTAGTTTGGTTCAGTTTTTAAGTTGCTTTATGTAGTCTAGTGTAGCCTTGTGTTGTCTCACATTGTCTAGTGTAGTTTTGTGTTGTTTCATGTAACACCAGGGTCCTGGAAGAATGTTGTTTCATTTTTACTGTGTACTCTACCAGCAGTTTATGATTGAAATGACAATAAAAGCAACTTGAACTTGATACCATCTTTGGACACCAACAGCCCCTTTTTAAACCCCTCCATTCATTTTCAAATTCTGGTGATGAGTTACAGTCATAGATTAATACAGCATAAAGACAAGCCCTCACCGTGTTCATGCAGACCATTGTCTATCAATCTCTAGAATCACGTTTTTCTACAATTTCTGGTTCAGAGGATTCCCTGACAGGATGCACCTTCTCTATTTCCTTTGAAGTTCAGATGATATTTTGTGCAGACCACAGTCTGGTGCTGAAGTAAAGTATTATCTTGAATAAGATTTACAACAGACAGAGAATGTGCCGTTGTACAGCTATAAGTGTTGTTCGAGGCATTGTGACCAGACCCATCCTTCACTACACAGTGAACATCTAACCTGCAACAATGACATTAGTTAAAACGTTTATAGAGTACAGAACAGAAACAGGCCCTTCAGTCCATGATGTTGTGTTGAACTAATTAAAACTAGTAAATAAACACCCAACTCTTCTGCCTAAAGAAGGTCCGTACACCTACAGTCTCCTTCTATTCACAAGGCCAAAGACCATAAGATGTAGGAGCAGAATTACACCGTTCAGTCCATCGAGTCTGCTCTGCCATTCCATAATGGTTAATTTATTTCCAGCCCCAACTCCATCTTCTGCTTCCTGCCTGTATCCTTTGATGCCCTTCCTATCAATAACCTATCAACCTCCATTTTAAATATACCTACTGACTTGAACCTAACAGCCGTCAGCAGCAATGAATTCCATGGATTCACTATCCTCTGGCTAAAGAACAATCTCCTCATCTCTGTTCTAAACGGATGTCCTTCTATTCTGAGGGTGTGCTCTCTAGTCCTGGACTCTCCTGCTACAGAAAATATTCTCTCCATGTCCATCTATCCAGGCCTTTCAATAGGTTTCAGTGAGATCACTCCTCATTAAAGGCAGGCCAAGAGAACCATCAAACACTCTTCAGGCATTAACCCTTTCATTCCCAGGATCAATCTTGTAAACTTCTTTTGGACCGTCTCCTTTCTTAGATATTGGGCCCCAAACCCCGGCACATTTCAAATCATAGTCAGGGACTTCAATCAGGCTTGTTTGAAGGAATCTTTGCCCAGTTATCATCAATATATAACCTGCAGCACTAAGGGTTCCAACACACAAGATCACAGCTATACTACAATAAGAAATGCCAACCATTTCATACTGAGATTGCATTTCAGATATCTGATCACTTGGCTGCCCTCTTCTACCTGCATCTCCTACTCGCAGACACTAAAGGGCAAGGCTCCAGAGATAAGGACAGCAAAGAGGTGGTCATGGGAGGCAGATAAATTGTATAGGATTGCTTTAAGTCATTAAGACTAGGCCACGTTCAAGGACACAAAGGACCTGAATGAATATACAGTACTGTAGCTTTCTATGGCCATGTGTTCATTTTGTCTTGTATCCTCACTTCATCTCCTTTCAGTTCAGTTCAGGTAATGGATGAGAACATCTGTCAAAGTATGTTTTCTGCTTTGCTTTGTGTTCATCTTTCCACCTTTTCTATTGTTCACCTCCCTCTATTCGCAGGAGGCTCTCATCTATTGGCAGATTGGATGTCAAACGACGTCTCATCAAGAGCTGAGCAGGTGAAAATCCACATTCAAGTGGAGCACTGTGATAGGCTAACAAAGCTTTATAAAAATCACCTTCAATCTCTTTTGCTTTGTGCATCAGTATCTTGATAATTCCTACCGACTTCTCAACTAATCCATTGGACTGAGGGAAAAATGGACTAGATGTTGTATGAACAAAGCCCCATTCGTGAGCAAAATGTCTCATGCATTCACCATTAAATTGTGAACCATTGTCTGAGAAAACTTCATCAGGTACACCATGTCTGAAAAAAATAGATTTCATGCATGTAATTATATTCTCTACTATTGTTCTACTCAGACCACACAGTTCATGATACAATGAGTAGTAATCTATTATTAATAGATAATATTTGTTGTCAGTTACAAAAAGATCAATGCCTACCTTCTGAGTAGATCTCTGAGGACTAGGATGTGGATGCAATTTCTTGATTCATTCTGGACCAAAACATCACTCCCTGCACCCTTCTCTTACATTTTTCAATACCTAGGTGGCCTTCATGAATTTTTCCAAGCATTTCTTTTTGGAGACTTTTAGGAATCACAATTCTGCTACCTTTGACAGTATCCCATCCACAACAGAATGTTCTGATCTGTGGTTCCAATATTCTTGTACTTTTGACGTACATTCATGCTTATTAACTGGCCATCCATCCATCCTTCTATTACCTGACTAAGAATTTTGTCCTTTCTGTCTCAAGACGCAGCAGGTCCAACTTTTCAGGAGCAACAGGTACAGTCTCTATGTCCATATCAACAAATGCCTGAACAGCAACAGTGTCCCTGTGACTGTCCTTTGTTGTTGGATCCACATCTCTGGAAAGTGTGTCAGTCATGTACATGAATTTTTCAGGTGTGTATGACGCATTCAATACATATCTTTGCAATTTGATCATCATTCACTGAATTCGCAAAGGACAGCCGCTTAAAAGTTTGTGAAACAATGCAACCAGAGGCTTATGATCAGTTTCAACATTAATAGATTGCCCTGAAACAAACTGATGAAATCTCTCGCAAGCAAACATAATGCTGTGCAATTCTTTTTCAGTTTGGGCGTAACTTGTTTCTGGATCAGATAATGCACGAGATTCATATGCCACTGGTAGCTATTCCTTATCATGTCTCTGGAGTAATATTACCCCTAAGCCTGCTTAAGATGCATCACATGAGAGTTTGATGGGTCGCTCAGCATCATAGAATTTCAGCAGAGGTTCCTTAGTGAGCACTTTCCTGAGATTTTGCTATACCTTCTGTTCATAATTCCAGGTCCATTAGTTTTTCTTTTCTGTTAGCTGCCTCAATGGAGCAAGCTCTTCCGAAAGATTGGGTGTGTATTTTCCCACATAGTTGACTATTCCCATGAACCTTTGAACATCCTTTTTACATTGCGGTCTTGGCATGTTCTCAATAAGAGAAACCTTCAATGGATCAGGACACACATCCTCATTGCTGATGATATCACCCACAAAGGTAAGTTCAGTCACTCCTAGCTGACATTTGTCTTTATTCAGCTTCAGGTTTGTCTTGCATGTTGCTTCAATGACTTGTCTGATTCTGGCATCATGCTCTTGTTTAAATGATCCTCAAACAATAATATTGTCCATGGGAGTATCCACACCCTCAGTGTGCTCATATAGCATGTGAATGGTTTTATGGTACACTTCAGGAGCTGTTGCAATTCCAAATGGAAGCTGAAGAAAACATTATCTGGCAAAAGGAGTGTTAAAGGTATGCAACTTTGAACTTGGTTCAGTTAGTTTACGTTACCAGAATCCAGAGGATGCATCTAATTTACTAAAGTGCTTTGCATTAGCAAACCGTGACATAATTTCATCACAAGTAGGCAATTGGAAATACTTTCTTTTAATGGCTCGATTCAAGTCACTTGGATCTAAGCAAATCCTCAGTTTTCCATTTTTCTTACCAACAATGACAAGCCAATTGACCCATTCAGTTGGTTCATCAATTCTTTGTACAACCCCTAACAATTCCATTCTGTCAAGCTCTGCTGTCAGTTGGTCACATAATTGAAAAGGCACTTTTCTACATGGATGTACTACTGATGGCATTGTGTTGTCAATTTTAATTATGTGCTCTCCTGGAAGACAACCAAGCCCTTTGAACAAGTCTTCATACACTTTCATCAAGTCACTGTATTCTGACTCTGTGTCACTGTCCAGGACAAAGGCTCTTTTCACTGAATTCAGTCTCTCACAGGCAGATAAACCCAGTATTGACTGTACATTCTTTGGTGCCACCACAAATGAAAGCATGTGCACAATATTTTTGTGTGTTACTTTTGCCACACATGTTCCTTTACCTGCACCTGAATACCCAGTCACTTTTATATTTGTCTGATGTAACTTTGGTCTTGGCTTTAATGCATAAAACTCAGATTCTGCAAGAACATTTACTTGTCCTCCAGTATCAAGTTTAAACAGAATATTTTTTTGTTTCACTTGTAATGGAATAGTCCAGTCAGTCTTACTTTATTTGTTTTCACCAAGCACATCTATATAAAACTCCTCAGGAGCATTTTCAAGCACTGCATTTACTTGTTTTGCTTCCTTTCTACTACTGCAATAGCATGAAAAATGATTTCTCTTACCGCAGTTGTTGCACATTTTCCCATACACTGGACACTGTTTTGGCCAATGCTGCCACCCACAGCGATCACATAGCTTATTTTCTCTCAGATGATATCTTGCACTGTTGGTTTTGTTGTCATTTTATTATTTTTTTTCTAATATGTTTGTGCTTCCTCACAGTATCTACATTGCAGCTCTCAATGAAGAATTCTTCAGCCTGTGACATCATAGTTTCTGAAGCTATGCAGAGCATCAAAGCTTTTTCCTAATCTAATTCTTGTTCACTGAACAGTTTTTCTCTCAGACCATTATCCAGAATGCCATGAACAATTTTGTCTTTAATGAGAGAGTCTGTCAGTTCTACAGATTCGCGTGTTTTACCTCGGTATCTCAACTCAGTAACATTGATCTATAGTTTCACCAGCTCTCTGCTTACATGTAAAAAATTTGTACCACTCATACATCACATTACGCTTCAGTATACAAAATGCTTCAAGTTTGTCCATTTTAATTCTAAATATAAATTATCTCCATTTTCAAAAATAAAATGATTATTTACCTCAACTGCGTCATCACCTATTAGGTGAAATAGAATCGCAGCTTTCGTTTTTTCCGGTTTTCTATCTACATTCATCACCAATAAATACAATATAAAACATTGCTTAAATTTTCTCCAGTTCTCAGCTACTTTCCCAGACAATTGAAGTGTCGATGGAGGCTGCAAACCTTCCATTTGTAAAACTGTTGGCAAACACCAAAACACTTCGAACTCTTTTTTTCAGAAAATTATCTTCGATTCTGCCGTGTTAGAAAATGCATTATTCTGCCAGACCGACTTCTGACACAATGTTGCATTCTTTATATTCATATGTACCGTGGGTTACTAATGAAGAAACATATTCTGGAAGAATAGAATTTTATTTAACAACCACCACCACCACGTGTTTTACAATACAAAGGTTCTTGATCTTTCTATCATTCCAGCACATGCTCAGAACACTCTCCATTCTCGTTCTTACACATCATATCACCACAGAGGTCATCTATATCCACTAAAGACTACTAATAATGAAAACTGAAATTCTGTATTGAAATTCCCCAGAAAATACTGGGAACATTGAGCATCTGTAGAAACAGGAGAAGAGTTCTCATTTTAGGTTGGAGACAAATTTGTCAGATTAGTAAATCCTTGAGTAGATATTGTATGTAAATTGTATATACTTTTTATTTCAGGGTGCATCTGGTGTAGATAATTACTCTAAAGGAAGGAGGGGTGACAAAGGACAACGTGGTATACAGGTACACTCTTTATCCCTTTCTTATTTAATCAGAATGGATTTCAGAGAGAATATAGAATGTGCTGTTATTAGTATGTAGAGTGTTTAGTAAAGTTGACAGAGGATTTCCAGGCATGTATGTTAGGTGTAAATACAGAACTTTTAAAATTTCATTCATATCAAAGATCCACAGAGTTACGCAGCACTGAAACAGGCCCTTTGGTCCATCTACTTTGTGTCAACCAAGATCCCTACCTCAGCTCATCCCATTTCCCTCTAAACCTTTCCTATTTGTGCATAGGTCCAACTATTTTTTAAACATAATTGTACCTGCCTTCACTACATCCTGTGGAAGCTCATTCCATATACCAATATCTCTGTGAAAAATGTTCCTTTTCAATCCCCTTTAAATCTTTGTTCCCACCACCATAAGCCAATGCTTTCTAGTTCTCGACTCCCCTACTGTGGGGGAAAGACTCTGTCTAACTACCTTATCAATGCTCCTTATAATTCTGTAAAACTCTATAAGGTCACCCCATAGCCTCCTTCACTCCAGAGACACCTGTCCCAGCCTGTCCATTTTCTCCTTGAAACTCCGGCCTTCCAGAGCAGGTGACAGAAGAATTGAATGAGTAATGAGATTGAGAACTTGTGGTCTTTTCATGCATAACTACACCCTTCCTTAGATGTGGCAATATAATTACACACTCTTCTAAATACATAACCAATGTTTTATGCAACCATAATATGATAGCTCAAACAAAAACATAGTGGCTGAAGACGGCATGCCATACAGGCATTCGGCATTACCCACTTCATGGGTTTAAAGACCACAACACATCTTCATAATGTTGATATGCTTCAAAATATCATCGTTCTCCTTCCTGAACATAATATCCTCCATGTTCTTCTCCACAGCAGATACAGTTGAGATGTATTCTTTAAAGACATTACCCATCTCCTGTGGCTCACCACATAGATTATCACACTCCTGCTTAAGGGAAGTACTATCTCTCCAGTTAAATTTTCACTTTTCATATATTTATAGAAACTTCTGCGATTCTTTTTTAAACTATCTACAAGGGATGTCTCATGTTCTCTTTGTGTCCTTTGTATTTTCTTTTTAAGTGTACCCGTACATCCCTTATACTCCTCAAGAGATTCACTTGATCCCAGCTTCCGAGACCTAACATACATTTTCCTGATCATGGCCTCAACATCCCTCGTCAGTCAGAGATTCCCTGTCTAGTAAGAACATGCTTTCTTTGAAATCTTCTTATTGCACTTCCAAAAGCCTCCCAGTTGCCAAGCATTTTTTTTATCTGCTCACAGTCTCCCCTGATCAACCATTGCCATTAAAACTAGTCTCGTCCCAATTTAGGAATGTACATTGTGGACCACTTCTATCTTTTTACATAACTATGTTAAAACTAGAAATGCGGCCACTAGTCCCAATGTGCTCCCCCCACTGACACATCAGCCATTTGCCCAAAACTCACTTCCTATGGGAAGCTCAAGTGTAGCCTCTTCTGGAAGTCACAGAGTCATAGAAAGCTACAGCACATAAGCAGGCCCTTCAGCCCATCTAGTTCATGCTGATCCATTCAAAATGCCTACTCCCATTGACCTGCACTGGGACCATAGTTCTCCATACCCCAACCATCCATGTATCTATCCAAACTTCTCTTAAACATTGAAATTGAGCTTGCATGAACCACTTGCAGATCATTCCTCACTCACACAACCCCCTGAGTGAAAACATTTTCCAAAATCTTCCCCTTAAACTTCTCATCTTTCACTCTTAATCCATGACATCTAGTTGTAATCCGACCAACCTTGGGGGATAAAACTTGCTGGCATTTACCATATCTATACCCCTCAATTCTGTAAACCTTTATCAATTCTTCCTTCAATCTTATACATTCTAGGGAATAAAGTTCTAACCTATTCAATCTTTCCTTATAACTCAAGTCCTCCAATCTCAGCAACATTCTTGCAATTTTTCTCTTTACTCTTTTGATTTTATTTACATCTTTCTGAGGGTAGGTAACCAAAACTACACACAACACTCCAAAATAATCCTCGCCAATGCCTTATGCAACTTCAACATCCCATCACCTGTACTCAGTACTTTTGTCTAGGAAGGCCCTTATGCCAAAAGCTTTCTTTACGACCCTCTCTAACTGTGATATCACTTCCAATGAATTATGGATCTGTGTTTCAGCTCCCTTTGTTCTACCGAACTTCTCAGTGCCCTACCACTCACTGTGTAAGACCTACTCTGGTTGGTCCTCCCAAAGTGCTAAACCTCACACGTGTCCGCATTAAATTTAACCTGCCATTTTTTTAGTTCATTTTTTCAGCTGGTTTGGATCCTGCTGCAAAACATGATGGTCTTCCTTGCTGCCCACTACACTCCCAATCTTGCAGCTGATCTCCTCTGAAGGGCCGTCTCCACCACCTCCCCCCCCCCCAAACAACTCAAGACACTGTAGCATTTTGAAACTGACTTACAGACGCAAGCTGAACTCCAGTCAATTGTCTTATATTATGCCTGAACTGTGTCTGAAGTCCATTTACTGCAGCAACCATATTTTCTTTACCCAATAAGTGTATGCCAGTCTCAGATTCAAAATTTTTATACTAAATGAGCAACACTGACTTTTTTTTTGCAATAGAATTTGCAGATTTTTCTGCCATTAGTGAAAAGCAGTGATTCCCGACATCACCCCAATTTTAAGAATGGCGTCATTCTAACTTTAAGCTTCTTGTTCTAGTCTCCTTGCTCTTCAGCCAGACTAATCTAAATATTACTGTTCACTTTCAAACTGGAGCCATAAATACAGCTTGTGTTCCTGCTTAACTTTCTCAGCTTCAGGATCATATGGCAGGATAGAAACTTCTAAAAAGGAAATTGCTTGATAAAATAAATCAGAGGAAGTCACAGAACTTATCAAGGGAGAGAATATTTTCTAACAAAACTTGGGCATATTTTGAAACTACACTCATTAGAATAGTGAGATTTCTCATTATGGTCTCATTTCCATATGTGAAAATGTTGGTATTATGATTGCAGTAACAGTGAAACTTTACCTGTCTTTTTAATCTACAGGGTGAATTTGGGCAAAGAGGTAGACCAGGCAAGGTTGGTCAAGATGGAAATAAGGTAAGATATCTTGCCTCTAATTAGCTATCTAGAACTCGTGTGAAGTTCTTCATATTTTCTGCACAAATCTATTTTGTTCTTTTATGTATAATGTTTCTTTCTAAATTGGGAACAATAATTGCTTTCATTTTGGTGGTGTTCTGGCTAGTTGAATCCAACATAATATGCTAAAACCAGATCTAGTGTGTGTACTTATCAGATAGTTCTAATTACTTAATTTTTGGAGTATTTATGTGTGAGCTCAAAACAAACAGTTCAATCCAGCTATATGTGTATAATACCTGGTTCAACTTAAAAGCATACTTTTATAATATACTGACAGCAATCTCAGTTTCAAGAATAGCAATCTTTGCATAGGGTTGTTGAGATGGAATGGATTTCTTCAGGCAAAAACAATGTTTGACCTTCCCAATCTCCCTAATGTACCTCAGCATGAAGATTTCCAAGAGTGCTGTGACTGAGTAATACAGACATTTCCCTGCTGGCTTTTCATTCTTCAGATAAACTAGTAACTTCAAAGCTCAAAGTAAAATACATGGTCAAAGTTCATAAATGTCACCATATGCAACCCTGAGATTTGTTTTCTTACAGGCATTCACAGTAAATAGCAAGAAACACAGTAGAATCAATGAAAAGCTGCACACATTGAGGTGGACAAACAATCATTCTGCAAAAGACAGCAAATTGCAAAGACAAAATGAACAATAAATATCGAGGACATGAGATGAAGAGATCTTGGAATTGAGTCCATAGATTGTGGGAACAGTTCGGTGTTGGGGCAAGTGCAGTTATTCCCTCTGGTTCAAGAACCTGGTGGGTAAGGGGTAATAACTGTTCCTGTACCTGGTGTACCTGAGTCTCTTGTACCTCCTTCTGATAGTACAAGTGAATAGGGAGCATGGCCTGGATGATGGGGGTCCTTGATAACAGATGTTGCTTTCCTATAACACATCCTTGTAGATGTGCTCTGTGGTAGGGAAGGCTTTACCCATGATGGTCTCGGCTGTATCCACTACTTTTCCATTCAAGAGTATTGGTGTTTCCATACCAGGCTGTAATGCAGCCAGCCAGTATACTCTCTACCACAGATATATATAAGTTTTTCAAAGTTTTAGATGATGTGCCAAATCTTTACCAATTTCTAAGAAAGTAGAGCCACTGCTGAGCTCCCTATGTATTGATACGTATCTGCTGCTCCCAAGAAAGGTCCTCTGAAATGATAATGCTAGGGAATTTGAGGCTGCTGACCGTCTCCACCTCTGATCTCCTAAAGGAGACTTGCTCATGGACCTCCTGTAGTCAACAAACTCCTTGGTCTTTGTTTAGCTGAGTGAGATGTAATTGTGTTGACACCACTCAGCCACATTTTCAATCTCTCTCCTGTATTGTCACTGTCGTTCAGATATGGCCCAAGTGCAGAGTGAGAGACGCTGAAGTGGGTCAATAGTTCACAAAACTTTAATGCAAACAGTGTTCAAGGGAAAATAAAACAATAAATGCAAGACCAAACAGAGCCATTAACTAAAACTCTCAAATGGGAAACAAAGCCTACACTGCGGCTGAAAAGAACATTAAACAAATAAAGTGAGTCTTCAGAGTCAGCTGACTCCACAGTCCAATTTCTCAGGGAAGGCCGCTGCAAAACAAAAGTCAAGTGTTGCTATGCTCTGTCCAAGTCTCGACAATCACTACGACGACAAGTATGGAGTTAAATACTATCACGATTAAATAATTAGCTGACACGTGCAAATTCTCAAGCACAATTGCTGTATCTACTGTGCTGCCGAATCCATGGTTGTGACATGTATGCCGATTTGTCATCAACTTTGTTTATAAACTTCGTAAAGGGTGATGGTTTTTTTTTGAATATTTGCAACAACCACTGCAGTTAATGGCTTCAGAAGCTGGTGAGGATACATTCTGCCCACTTCACTCTGGAGAGTGAATTAATTGGCAACAAAACACTTGCTCCACAGGTCAAGCCATCAAGCAGCCTATTGTTAATGTGTAGTTAACATCGTGTTTCCACTCTTGAATGCTGGCGTTTGTTTACATGTTTTAAATCGGTTTAAATTGTTTTGCATAAATTGGTAAACTACAGTGCTCTCCATTCCTATTTACCCTATTTGATTCTAAGTGAGCACTGATTCTTTTTCATAACATAAATAGCAGAATAAGCTAACCACTTGCCGTTAATGCCTGATCTGCCATTGAGTGATGCTTACTTTCTGATCTCAGCAACATTTTTTTGCAGTAATTCATATCACTTGATGCACTTGGCATCAATAAATGTAACTCCGTCTTGAATGAGTTCACTGACGAAGCCTCAACAGCCAAACTGGAGAGAGATTTCCAATGATTCCAGATGCTCTCGGAATTTATATTCTTTCAGTGTTTTATCCAGACCCATCATAAAAACCAACACTCTCAAATATAAAATATATTTAAAATACACTCTGCGCTATCTTTTTTTTACCAAAGTGGATCAGTTCATGATTTCACACATTATATTTCACTTGCCATGTTCTTGACCATTACATCAGGCTATCTAACAGCCGCCACACATCCCCGCACCCCGGCACCTGTCTGTAGACTCCTCACAATCTACACAGATACTGAGTGTTGTATCATTAGCTATTGTGGATAGATTATACTCAATCATTTCACTCCATATTCGTGGCACCCCAACAGTCACAGCCACCCTCCTGAAAATGACCCCTTTATTGCTATTACAATTTCTCTGTCAGGCAATCCAAATTGAAACTGGAAATTTAATTGCTGTCCAAATACCCAGAAGATTAATTATGACCATTACTTGAGATGTTCAACAGTATTGTTACCCTTATATTGTTATATATTGCAATGGAAACTCTTGGATTTGATCAACAGGCAAAATCAAATATACTTTTATATCTTTAAAGGGACGACCTGGTCGGAGAGGAGATATGGGTATTGAGGTACGTTTATTAGTTGAAGTGCTAAGTTAGTCTAAGAAATTCAAGCATGACGGTATAAAAATGTTCATTCTCAGAAATCTTGTCTGTTATATTAAATCATTGGCTTTTGGTTTGTCTATTTCAAACTAATTGCATATCACTGTATTGATATGGAATAACAATACCATAGTCCCTTGAAAACAAGGGGGGATATTATCTTGGATTGCTGCTTGGTGGGGAAGATCTATGTGCCTTTATTTGTTCTGGGAGTAGATGGATCAGGAAACTGAGTGGTACCTGTGAAGTCAAGTTAAGGGGCTGGTATGTAGCATGCCACTGAATGTATTTTTGATGGATTGAGACTGCAGAATTATGTAGTGACAGAGCATTTGGACATCAGATTAAATTATTCAGATTTCAGATTTATTTATCATGTGTACTTTGGAACATGACACGTTTGGTGGTGTAGTGGCATCATCACTGGACTGCGGTCAGGAGGTCCCTAGTTCGAATCCAGCCAGCACCCCTGCACGCTTTTCATCCATGCTGGCTTAAGAGCATGTGATCTCTTTGAAAAAACTCACCCAGCAGGAGGCAATAACAAACCGCTACTGTACGCGATTTCCCACTATGTCACAACAGTGTGGGAGGAAGATATCTGCTAACTGGAAAAATTCCAGATGCAATATACCTTTCTTTTTTTCTTACTTTGAAACATACATCATTCAATATAGAACTGGTTTTAACTTTTATAAAGCTTATGAGTTTATAACTCTGCAGTGCAAAATGAGTATCTGATCTGATCAGTTGAATTATTCTACCAATTCTAAATTAATGCAAAAAGAAGGATGATAATGGTTAAATTAATGCAAAAAGAAGGATGGTAATGGTTATAAACAGCTATATTCAAGAGGAACTCACAATTTGATGAGATGTGCAACTTATTGCTGGGAAGATTGGCCACATATGGAACTTCAATAGCTTATCAAATGAATCCCATATTTACGTAGTTTTCAGTTTTTGTTATCAGTAATTAGATGTGATTGTACCTCTTAATTTTGATTCACAGCAGTTGGATAAAAATATTAAAGAGCGATAAACAAGATGCAGGAAATCTGGAATAAAAACAGAAAATACTGGGAACAGATATCAGGTCAAGTTGAATCTGATTGTTCAACGGAAATAGCAGAAGTTTTTCCTACTCCTCTCCTTTGATTAGTAGGGTACATGGTGTTCAGGCCAGGAGGAATTTGGGAATAATTGTCCTGTGGCTGTTGAGCGTAGATTGGCAAATTTCACTCTAAATCAAGAAAGGAAATATCGATGTTCTGCAACCTTTATGATTACTTTTCTTAGTTTTCTGAATAACATAGATCTTCCTCCTATAGGGTCGCAGTGGACAACCTGGTATCCAAGGACCCCCTGGGCCCCCTGGACCCAAAGGCCAAAAGGTGAATGCAAATATTTATTATGTGGAAGACAAAATATCCCTGGAAACTTGGTGTATTTTTTGAACAGAATAATTTACAGTTATAAATCTATATAATAGGCAGTGTTGGCTAAAGAGATTGAAGTAAGTTAGTCAATAGTCTCTAATGCTATTGGCTAAATAAAGGAGAGTATAAAAAGATACAATTGTAGAACATTTAAATTAAAATATTTAAACAATTTCATGATCTCTGATTTTTGACATTAAATTTAAATGACTATTTAAAATTTTTGTTCTCAACTTAAGTGTATACATTAAGATAATATTTGCAAGTAGAATACTAATGAAAGAAGAAAATTAATATTGATTACTTTATAGCCAGATTGTTTGGAGTCAGGGTAAAATTGTGCTTCCTCCTCAGTTTTATTTCCTGCTAATCTTTGAGTGTGTTAGCAAACAGAAAATCCTTTCACAGAAACTAAAGGATCCAGCCTTTATTTTCATCATTCTCTTGTCATATTTTCCATCCAATGCCTGCATAACTTTAAGCAACACTATTATAACTTCCTCATTCTGTAAGGAGAGTCATCAAAGTTCTCCAGTCTCTACATATAATGAAAGGCTTGTAAATGTTTTGTTCTCTCTCCAAAACCTTGGCACCTATGCAAAGTTGCCTCAATAGGGGCATCGGCCTTCACTGAGCCCAAACCACCAGCTTCAAAGGTTCAGCATAACGTGTTTGCTTTCTCACTTTATATTTTACTTATGATCCCACCCACAATGTTAAGAACCTTCATAAGCCTATCTTGCCACCCTCAAATATTACACATCAATGTCCAGAAGACCCAAAAGCTGATTGTGGACTTCAGGAAGGGTAAGATGAGGGAACACAATCCTTAAAGAGGGATCAGAAGTGAAGAGAGTGAGTCCTGGGTGTCAAGATCTCTGCGGATATAACCTGGTCCCAACATATCGATGCAGCTATAAAGAAGGCTATACAGCAGCTATATTTCATTTGGAATTTGAGGAGATTCAGTTTGTCACATAAAACATTCGAAAACTTCTATAGATTTACCATGGACAGCATTCTGACAGGCTGTATTACTGTCTGGTATGGGTGACTACCGCACAGGATCTAAAGAAGTTACAGAAAGATGTAAAATTCATCAGCTCCATCTTGGGTACTAGCTTTCATTGTACCCAGGACATCTTCAATGAGCTGTGCCTCAGAAAGGCGACATCCATCATTAAAGACCCCCATCACTCAGGGCATGGCCTCTTCTCATTGTTACCAACAGGAAGGAAGTCACACACTCAGTGATTCAGGAACCAGTTCTTCCCATCCAATTCCTAAGTAATATTGAAACTGTGAAATATACCTCACTTTTCATTTTGTTTCTTCACTATTTTTAATTTATCTATTTAATATACATATATGTGTACTTAATTGTGATTGATTTACATATTTATTTTTCCTATATTATTGTGTATTGCATTGTTGTTCTGCTACTAAGTTAACAAATTTTACAACACATGGCAGTGATATTAAATCTGATTCCGATCCTACGTCCCATTCCAGAATTGTGTCATTTGTTTCAAAATGCTTTAAAAACAATTATGATTGGTCTTCATAGCATTATCTATAAACCTCTCAAAGCATTTCATCGCAGTAGCACTCACATCTACTGTGATGAAATGCTTTGAGAGGTTGGTCATGGCTACAATTAACTGCTGCCTCAGTAATTGTCTGGACTTCTATAATTAGCCTGTTGCCACAATAGGTCTACAGTGGATGCAGCCTCACTGGCTCTCCACATGACCCTGGATGTTCTAAACAGTTGTAGTACTGGCAACAGGCTGCTGCTTATTGACTACAACTCAGTGTGCAACACAATCACACCATCAGTTCTAATCAATATACTCCGAAACCTGGGCCTCTGTGCCTCCCTCTGCAAATGGATCTTTGACTTCCTCATTGGGAGACCACAGTCTGTGCAGATCGGAAATAATTTCCCTTCCTCATTCACAATCAACACTGGCACAATGCAAGAATGCATGCTTAGCTCACTGCTTTACTTTATCTATACCCACAATTGGATGGTTATGCGTAACTCAAATGCCATCTATAAATTTGCAATGATACAACAATTGTTGGCAGAACTTCAAATGGTGATGAGGTGGCATACAGGAATGAGATAAATTGGCTGGTTGAGTGGTGTCACAGCAACAGCCTTGTGCTCAATTTCAATAAGACCAAGGAATTAATTGTGGACTTCAGGAAGGGGAATTCAGGGAAACATCAAGGATCAGAAGTGGAAAGGGTGAGCAGTTTCATGTTCCTCGATGTCCACATATCCGAAGACCTATCCTGGGCCCAGCATATCGATGCATTTCCAAAGAAGGCATGACAGGAGTTTGAGGAGAATTCGTATGTCACCAAAGACACTGTAAATTTCTACAGATGTACCATGGAGAACATTCTAACTGGTTGCATCACCATTCATCTGGTATGGAGGGGCCACTGCACAGGATTGGAAAAACAACTGCAGGAAATTGTAAACACAGCCAGTTCCATCATGGGTACTCGCCTTCCCAGCGTTCAGGACACCTTCAAACGGTGATACTTCAAAAGGGTAGCATTCATAATTAAGGACCCCTATCACGGTGGACATACACTCTTCTCATTGCTACCACCAAGGAAGAGGTACAGGAGCCTGAAGACACAGTCAACGTTTCAGGAGCAGCCATGAGACTTATGAGTGGATAGTGAACCCATGAACACTACCTCAATATTTTTCCCTCTCTTTTTGAACTACTTGTTTAAATTAACTTTCTTTTATTACATATACTTAGAGAAATTTTAGTTTTATAGTTATTTATTGTAATGTACAGAAGAAAAATTTTCATGACATATGCCAATGATATAAAACCTGATTCTGATTGAAGGCAGGAGGAGTCAAAATGAAAGTGAAAAAAAAATCACATAGCTTCTTCTGTCTAAGCATCTGTAAATTCTGATTTCAGTAATCAGGAATTCTGTCTCTTGCTTTTTTTTACATCAAAATAATGGAAAAATTAATGGAAATGAACAAGATTGGATTCTACTGAAACTCAGAATGGTGTTTCACCCACTTTCTGATATGAGCTATAATTAATATTAGCATGTGTGGATCTTTGTCACATTGCTAATATTAATGATCTTGTTTTTCCCTATTTTGCAGGGAAGTAGAGGAAATCCCAGTCCCCCTGGAAGAAAAGGAGAGACTGGATTGCGAGGACCTCGGGTTAGTAAGAGTAATGTCAATAATTTATTGAATTATGTAACAAATATGAACTTACATGATCCTTTGCTAAGAATTTGATCTTTATGGAGAGCGTTGCTGAGAATTTTGCCACTAAGCATGCTTGACTATAAAAATCAGACCAGTATTTCTTGAGCTTTTACTAAGTTCGCATTTTTCTACTTTTCTTTTCCCATTTTCCAAAGAGGTGGCATAAAATAGAGTATGAATGCATTCTTGCATTCTGTTTAATGCTGTAGAATGGACAAGCCAATGGCCCTTAAACGTCTAAACAGTAAAGATGGCAGGGAATGGCACCTGGAAAAGTCTTTTCACAACCTCACAACATCCTAATGCTTTTTGTTCCCAATAAACTTTATGAGTCATAGACGACATTAAATCTGCATACTGCAAGGTTCAACAAAAGCCAATGAGATGCATTGTTCCATCTTTACCTATTCTGTCACAAATAATGATAATCAAAAAATACTGGATTGATGGAAACCCCCTAAATATTCGCTTATGTGATTCAGGAGAGGAAATCTATCATACCCAAATTAACTTTCCTCCAATTTGAGATCCTCCAATGTGTTTGATCCTTTCTTTTTTCTTTTTCAATCTTTTTATTGAGTTTCATATATATATATAAACATAACATAATAATGAATAGGTTATGAATACAATAGACTTGAAATTGCATTAGTAATAAGATAACAATATCCTATTAAACATCAACAAAAAAAAGTACATTAATCAATCAAGTCTATATAATTATATATGAAAAAAAACAAAAATAATTGTCAAAAGAAAAAAAAATTGAAAATATTAAAAAAAAATATATATATTGAGAAAAAAAACACTAAACTAAACTAACATGGGCAATAATAACAGTTTATAAGTATATGATAGTGTCAAAAAAACTCCAGAACTCCATACCTGAACAAGAATAAGCAGAAAGAAGGTCTGGAAAAGGCCAAATTAATTCATATGAAAATGTCGAATGAACGGTCCCCAAGTTTCTTCAAATTTAATTGATGAGTCAAAAATAGTGCTTCTAATTTTTTCCAAGCTCAGATAAGAAATAGTTTGAGAAAACCACTGAAACGTGGTAGGAGGATTTACTTCTTTCCAGTTTTGTAATATAGACCTTCTGGCCATTAATGTTACAAAAGCAATCATTCGTCTGATTGAAGGGGAAAACTGATTACCATCCTCATTTGGTATACCAAAAATTGCAGTAATAAAATGAGGTTTTAAATCGATATTCCAAATTGAGGAAATGGTAGCAAATATGTCCTTCCAATAGTTATGTAAAGTGGGACATGACCAAAACATATGGGTCAATGAAGCCACTTCTGAATGACATCTGTCACATTCAGAGTTAATATGAGAATAGAATCGAGCAAGCTTATCTTTAGACATATGAGCTCTATGTACAATTTTAAATTGTATTAAAGCATGTTTAGCACATATAGAAGAGGAATTAACCATTTGTAAAATTTTTTCCCATTTATCTGTTGATATATTATATCGAAGTTCTTTTTCCCATTCTTGTTTAATTCTATCTGATATTTCTGGTTGTATCTTCATAATCATATTAAAAATAAAAGCTACTAATCCCTTCTGACAATGATTTAAGGTAAAAATCAAATCTGAGAAATCCATTGAAGTTGAATTGGGAAAAGATGGTAGAACTTTATGTAAAAAATTTCTGATTTGTAGATATCTGAAAAAATTAGATTTAGGTAATTTAAATTTGTTGGAAAGTTGGTTGAAAGACATCAAAGTACCTTCAAAAAAAAGATCACGAAAACATATTATACCTTTCCTTTTCCATATGCTAGAAGCTTGATCTGTCAAGGAAGGTTTGAAAAAAAAATTAAGTAAAATAGGGCTATCAAGAACAAAGTTTTTCAGAGTAAAAAACTTACGAAATTGAAACCAAATTCATAATGTATGTTGGATAACAGGATTAGATATCTGTTTATTGAATTTAACTAAATCAGCAGGAAGAAAGGAACCAAGAACGGAGAATAGAGAATATCCCTTTACCTCATCGCATTCCAAATTTTCCCACTGTGGGCACAATGGTGAATCCAAATCTAATTTCCAATACATTAGGTTACGAATATTATTCGCCCAATAGTAAAATCTAAAGTTAGGTAAAGCTAAACCACCATCTTTTTTAGATTTTTGTAACTGCCTTTTACTTAACCTGGGGTTTTTATTTTGCCACACAAATGAGGAAATTTTTGAATCAATGTTGTCAAAAAAAGATTTAGGAATAAAAATTGATAAGGCTTGAAATAAATATAAAAATTTTGGTAAAATCAGCATTTTAATAGCATTAATCCGACCAACTAATGATAAGGATAAGGGAGACCATCTTGTAGTAAGTTGTTGAATTTGATGAAGCATAGGTAAAAAATTCAGTCTAAATAAATCTTTATATTTCTTGGTAATTTTTATACCTAAATAGATAAAGTTATCAGTAACAACTTTAAATGGTATCCTGTCATTCAATAAAGTTTGCGCGTTTAAGGGGAATAATTCGCTCTTATCCAAGTTTAATTTATAACCAGAAAAACTACCAAATTGAGCCAACAAGGATAAAATAGCGGGAATAGACCTGTCAGGATCAGAAATATATAACAGCAAGTCATCAGCATAAAGTGATAACTTGTATAACTTCTCATTACAGGTAATACCAAAAATATTAGGAGATTCACGAATAGCAATGGCTCAAGGTTCTAATGCGATATTAAATAATAAAGGACTTAAGGGACAACCTTGTCTCGTACCACGAGATAATTGAAAAAAAGAGGATCTATAATTATTTGTAAGAACAGAAGCAACAGGTTTATAATATATTAATTTAATCCATGATATAAAATTAGGGCTAAAATTAAAATTTCTCAATGCATTAAATAAGTATATCCATTCAACTCTATCAAAAGCTTTTTCAGCATCTAATGAAATAACACATTCTGGGGTTGTGGGTGATGAAGTATAAATTATATTAATCAATTTTCTAACATTAAAAAAGGAATACCAATTCCTAATGAAACCAGTTTGGTCTTCTGAAATAATCTGTGATAGTACCTTTTCTAATCTAATGGCTAAAATTTTTGTAAGAATCTTAGAATCTACATTTAATAATGATATAGGGCGATAAGATGCACATAAAGTAGGATCTTTATCTTTTTTAAGAATTAGAGAGATAGTAGCTTCATAAAAAGATTGAGTAATCTCTTCTTAGCAAATGCATCATTAAAGATTTCCAAGGGGAAAGCAAAGAAGAAAAAGTTTTAAAAAATTCTACAATATAACTATCAGGGCCAGGAGCTTTCCCTGAATTCATTGATGAGATAGCCTCTCCTATTTCGGCCATAGAGATAGGAGCATTGAACAAGCTACGATCTTCATCTGTCAGTTTAGGAATATTCAAATTGTTAAAAAAATTATCCATCATGGACAGGTCAGCATCAAATTCTGATTGATATAAAGATTTATAAAAATCTTGAAAAGTGTTATTGATTTCTTTATGATCAGTAGTTAGATTACCATCTTGTTTACGAATTTTAATAATTTGTCGCTTAGTCGAAATAGCTTTTAATTGATTAGCTAACAGTTTACCAGTTCGATCACTATGAATATAGAATTGAGCCCTGGTCCTAATTAATTGATTTTCAATTGAAGAAGATAATAATAAGCTATGTTCCATTTGAAGCTCAACTCTCTTCTTATAAAGTTCTTTGGTAGGAGTCACGGAATAAATCTTATCAATTTCCTTAATTTTATCCACTAATAAAGCAATATCTAAATATCTTTGTTTTCTTTTACCAATGGAATATGAGATAATTTGTCCACGGATAAAAGCCCTAAAAGAGTCCCAAAGTATTCCTCTGTCAATTTCTTCAGTATAGTTTGTTGAGAAGAACAAGTCAATTTGCTGTTTTATGTAGGTGATAAATTCTGGGTCTTGAAGCAAAGTAGCGTTAAGTCTCCAAGATCTAGTATTATTGGAAAAGTCTGAAATCTTAATAGATAACTTCAAAGGTGCATGATCCGAAATAGTAATAGAATCATATTTACAATCAATAACATCCGTTAATAACCGATGATCAATAAGGAAATAATCAATTCTAGAATAACTATGATATACATGTGAAAAAAAAATGAAAATTCTTTATCTTTAGGGTTCAAAAACCGCCATATTTCAGTAATTCCCGTATCAACCATAAAAGAATTAATAAGTAAGGCTGATCTATTTGGAAGAGTTTGGATAGGTTTAGATCTATCCATCGAAGGATTCAAACAACAATTAAAATCTCCACCCATTATCAATATATATTCGTTTAGATTAGGAAGGGAAGTAAACAAACGTTTAAAAAATTCAGGGCAGTCAAAGTTTGGAGCATAAATATTAACTAGAACCACTTTTCGATTAAAAAGTGAACCAGTTATCAACAAAAATCTGCCCTGTGGATCAGAAGTAATTTCATGATGTGTAAACGAAATTGAGGGGTCTATAAAAATAGACACACCCCTAATTTTGACGGTACAATTCGAGTGAAATTGTTGACCCTTCCAGAACCTAAAAAAAATGTTGATTATCCTCCCTCCTAATATGGGTCTCCTGTGCAAAAATAATATTAGCGTTCAATATTTTAAATATTTTTTTACGTTTAATCGGATGATTTAAACCATTAGTATTCCAAGAGATAAAGTTAATAGATTTATCCATCATGCCAATATTAGTTGTGTGTATCATAAAAGGTTAAAAAGACACATAACCCATAATTCAGGAAGAAGGAAAATTGATTCAGGAGCAACTGGAGAACATGACACCTCAACAATATTAATAATTTAAAGATGGCCCATAAACTAAAAGCAAAAAAAAAATGTAAAAGCGTGAAAAAAGATCCCTACCCCCTACCCCCACCCCTCGAAAGAAAGCCAAGTGGCAGGCACATAATCTAACACTAACATTACCCCCATTTCAAGATGGCAGCTCCATAAAAAGATTTTAAAAAACTATATAACACCCAGATTTAAATATAGGGTTGCAAAGAGAAAATATACATCAGTCAGAATGAAAAAAATAATATAATAAAACAAACAATCATTAATAAAAAAAAGTATAAACATTAAAATTTGAAAATGTAATATACCTTTTAAAAAAATTCCATGTTCAAATACAAGAAAGATGACGTTTCAAAAGCAAAGACTTATGGGAAGAAGAAACGACATTTTGAAAAACCCATATTACAAAATATAGATGTAAGTTCAGCAATCTATCAAAAAAATTTAATAAAAAATGTTATCAAAATAGGATTAAAAAAAGGATTTAATAGACACTACAATATATAAAAAAAAGACCAAAAAATCCAAAACATTCGTCCCATTTCTAAGTACAGGCAAACAAATAAATGCTTACAGAAAGCAAGGTCTTATGGGAAGAAGAAACGACATCTTGAAAAAAAAGTAAATCATTATTACAAAATATAAACGTGTATATCCGAAACAGAAAAAAGAATAAAAAAAATTATAAAAATTAAAAGAACATCTATAAACAATGATGACAGTAAAAAAAAAGAAACCAGACCCGTAGATCAGGATAAGAAGTTATAACCCAGCTTCATAGGTTAAAACTTAAAATGAAATGGCATCCTCTCTCTGAAAAATCTTCAACATAACACATAGTTCAAGTTGCACTAGAAGATCGATATTCTTCAACAAATTTCTTCGCTTTTTCCGGAGTGTTAAAAAATTGCTGACTGTTGTCGTTCAACGTAATTCTAAGATTCGCTGGATATATTAAAGCTTGTTTAAGTCCAATCGAATGAATCTCTGCCATCACTGGTTTAAAAGCAATTCTCGCTCTCATTACTTCGAATGAATAATCTTCAACAATTCGAAATGTGTTGCTATTGTGAGAAATCACACCTTTTTTACGAGCTAATCGAATTAAAAGCTCTTTCTCCTGAGGATAATGAAGGCGAACAATCACCGCTCGTGATTTACCAGTCACAGCCGAAAATCTCGCAACTCTGTGAGCGCGGTCGATAACAGGTTTAGTATGCAAACCTTCATCACCGAAAATTTCCCACAATAATTTAGAGAAAAGTTCAGTTAAATCACTGGACTCAACTTTTTCGGGAAATCCGATGATACGCAAATTCTGTCTGCGAGATCGGTTTTCAAGATCAGTAATTTTAAACTTATACTGATCTATAGTTTTAGCAGTCGACTCTATCTTCTTCTCCAGCGCTTCGATTGTACGTGCTTTTTCACAAATTGATTTTTCAAGAGTCATGATCTTATCTTCATGCCGCTGAATATCTGATGCCTGCGATTGAAGCTTAGTATCAAGCGATCTAACAACTGCTTCAAGTTCAGATATTTTCATGGTAAGCTTATTTTCCAAACTTCCCCGTTTACTTTCCAATTTACTTTCTAACCTGCTTTCCAAACCAGCAAGTTTAGCATCCAGAAGATTAGAAATTATGTCGATGGATAAAGGATCCTTAGACGATTTCTTGCTTATAGCCATTTTAATTTTGACAAGATTAGATCAAATATTGTTTTAGGAAAAAAAAAGTTAATCAGAAGTAGCAACTCATATGATAAGTTCGAAAAGATTTGATTAAAGGGTGATTATAGTTGAAAAAATGAAGAGCGCCTAAAAGGCAGATGTTTACGTCGCCATCTTGAAACTCCACCCCCGTGTTTGATCCTTAGTACTCCAGGAATGAGTGACAGATTAATGCTTGCTTTTTTGTTGGACTAAAAAAGAATAAATAATAAAATAAAAGCAGTAACCGGAGATATATCGACAAATAAAAAAGTCTTCACATTTGTGAATGTTAAGTTTCATGTTCACCAAAGATCCATACTGGTCCCTCCATAGTTTTATCCAGATGTTGCCTCTCTGGCTATATCACAGAAACATGAAACAAGAATCCAATTCTAACAAATAGTTCTAAACTGAACAATTCTAGCACACTCCTAGTGAGCACCCATATTCATTACTTGCAAAGTTGAGTTGATACTAAATTCCTCTTCCTGTACTTAGATTTGAATTATCCTACCCACACTTTATCCCCATGTTTTTTGACTAGGTTGGTTCACAGTTAAACACTGACTTGGCTTTAAATTCATACACATTTTATAAATTCCTATCGTGATGTTGTCCCCAATTTATTCCTGTAACTTCGTGAAATGCTGGAATCCCCTGAGGTATCTCCAGTCCTCCAATTTTGGACTTGTCAAATTTAGTTGCTTTTCCATTGACCATCATGCCTTCAGCTGTTAAGTTTAAAACAAAGATTGAAATTCCCTGTTTAAAACCTCCCACAATCTCTTTCTCTTTTGTTCTTTGAAGCACTACAGAAAAAAAAAACTTTTGGAGTGTTTTGGGCCATTTGACAAAAAAGTTCCTAAAATCTTTCAAAGGCACCAAATTGGAATCATTTTACATTTTATAGCTTAGATATTTTGCACTGGCTGTGAAGTAGTTACTGTATAAATACTCCAAAGATGTGCACGGTGCTAAAAGGAACATCAGAGTTGTTTGCTTTAAATGCAGATAGTGAGTTTTATAATATACTGAGGGACTGAGTGTCTGAGTGTCTTTAACGTTTTGTTCTCAGATTAAGTGATGGGTTTCTTCCATTCTAAATCCATATCTCATACAATCACAGCTCATGCAATTGTTTCAACTTTATCTTTTTTACCTACAATCTCACACTGAATCCTTCTCACTACTGTTGAACAGTCAAGAGAAACATACTATTCAGAACGATACACATTGGATTTTACCCCATTGCCTCATCTTTTGCAGGAATCTGATGGGCAAGGCCCTCTAACTTGATGCTCTTGTATTATTGGCTCATCAGAACAGAAGAAATAGGAGCAGAAGCAGGCCCTCTGGTCCATTGAGCCTGCTTCACCATTTAATACGATCATGGGTGGTCTGGACATGGACTCATCTCCACCTACCTGCCTCTTCCCCATAACTATTAGTTCCCCTACTATGCAAACTTCTATCCAACCTTGTCTTAAATATATTTACTGCTTTATTGGGCAGAGAATTCCATAGATGCACCACTCTCTTGGAAAAGAAGTTCCTCCTCATCTCCTTTCTACTCCCCTGAATCTTGAGGCTATGTTCCCTAGTTCTAGTCTCACCTGCCACTGGAAATAACTTTCCTGCCTCTATCTTATCTATCCCTTTCATAATTTTATATGTTTCTACAAGATCTCCTCTCATTCTTCTGAATTCCAGCAAATACAGTCCCAGGCGACTCAATCTGTCCTCAGACTCAAACCCCCCATTTCTGGAATCAACCTGGTGAACCTCCTCTGCACTGCCTCCAAAGCCAGTATATCCTTCCTCAAGTATGGGGACCTGAGCTTCACTCAGTACTCCCAGTGCAGCCTCACCTGTACCCTGTACAGTTGCAGCATAACCTTCCTGCTCAAAATTCAATCCCTCTAGCAATGAGGGCTATCATTCCATTTCCCTTCTTGATAGACTATTGCACCTGTAAACCAACCTTTCGTGATTCCTGCACAAGCACTCCCGAAACCTTCTGCACAGCAGCATGCAGCAGTTTTTTACCACTTAAATAATAATCTGCTCTTCCATTTTTCTTTCCAAAGTGGATGACCTCACATTTACCAACATCGTACGCCATCGGCCAAACCCACGTCCATTACTTAACCTATCTATGTCTCTGCAGACTCTCCATATCTTCTGCACAATTTGCTTTCCCACTCGAATATGCCCATCCATGCTTTATTTTTAATATTACTTTGATTTGTGTTTCAGGGCTCAACTGGAGATAAAGGCTTCAGAGGTCACAAAGGAAGTGATGGATTCAAAGGGCAAAAGGTTTGTGAATAATCTCTTATTCTCTGTTTTATCTTTCAGTGCATAATAAAATGGAACTTGTTTCAATGGCAAATGGAAAGCTGAGTACAGGCAGTTGCCATCTTTTGAGGGCAATAGGTGTATGTAGTTGTTACCCATTGTCCTCTGCATGCATTTTTTAAAATCTTACTTTCTTCCAGGTACATTATAACTAATATCAGGCAGCTCCCTTAACCTTTTTATCTTTCCAGTTTCAGGTGCACACACACACAAACACACTCATACAATTTTGGCTTTTCAGAACAACCAGAACCACTGTCAGGAATAACATTCAAATGGAACCAAAACTAATTGTAGCTGTAAGATAATGTTTAATTTGTCCAGCCACAGGTGTCTCACTAAAGGTTAATTTAGTGATATCTGAATAGACTTGAGACTTCAACAATGAAAACAGGAAATGCTGGATGTACTTAATGACATTCTCCCTACTCCCCCCTCCCTGCAGCTTAACAGTCACCCTTTGTCTTCCCAGTTCTGATGAAGAGTCTTTAATTTGAAATATTAACTCTGTTTCAGTTTGCTCGTATGCAGACTGACCTGCTAAGTATTTCCAGAATTAACTATTTTTAAAAACATAGAAAACATACAGTACAATACAGGCCCTTTGGCCTACAAAGCTGTGACGAACATGTCCCTACCTTAGAGATGCCTAGGCTTTACCCATAGTCCTCTATCTTTCTAAGCTCCATGTATCCATCCAGGAGTCTCTTAAAAGACCCCATCGTTTCCGCCTCCACCGCCGCCACCGGCAGCCCATTCCACACACTCACCACTCTGCGTAAAAAAACTTACCCCTGACATCTCCTCTGTACCTACTTCCATGAACCTTAAAACTATGCCCTCTGATGCCAGCCATTTCAGCCCTGGGGAAAAGCCTCGAACTATCCACACGATCAATGCCTCTCATTATCATGTACTCCTCTATCAAGCTATCTCTCAGCCTCCGTCGCTTCAAGGAGAAAAGGCCGAGTTCACTCAACCTATTTTCATAAGGCATGCTCCCCAAACCAGGCAACATCCTTGAAAATCTCCTCTGCACCCTTTCTATGGTTTCCTCGTCCTTCCTATAATGAGGTAACCAGAATTGAGCACAGTACTCCAAGTGGGGTCTGACCAGGGTCCTTATTAGTTGCAACATCACTTCTCGGCTCTTAAAATCAATCCCACGATTAACAAAGGGCAATGCACTATATGCCTTCTTAACCACAGAGGGAACCTGCGCAGCATCTCTGAGAGTCCTATGGACTCGGACCCCAAGATCCCTCTGATCTTCCACACTGCCAAGAGTCTTACCATTAATACTATATTCTGCTATCATATTTGACCTACCAAAGTGAACCACCTCACACTTTTCTGGGTTGAACTCCATCCGCCACATCTCAGCCCATTAATGTCCCATTGTAACCTCTGACAGCCCTCAATACTATGCACAAAACCCCCAACTTTTGTGTCATCAGCAAATTTACTAACCCATGCCTCCACTTCCTCATCCAGGTTTATAAAAATCACGAAGAGTAAGAGTCCCAGAACAAATCCCTGAGGCATACCTCTGGTCACTGACCTCCATGCAGAATATGACCCGTCTACAACCACTCTTTGCCTTCTATGGGCAAGCCAGTTCTGGATCCACAAAGCAATGTCACCTTGGATCCCATGTCTCCTTACTTTCTCAATAAGTCTTGCATGGGGTACCTTAACAAATGCTTTGCTAAAATCCATATACATTACATCTACAGCTCTACCTTATTAATGTGCTTAGTCACATCCTCAAAAAATTCAATCAGGCTCGTAAGGAATGATTTGCCTTTGACAAAGCCATGCTGACTATTCCTAATCATATTATGCCTCTCCAAATGTTCATAAATCTCAGAATCTTCTCCATCAACTTACCAACCGCTGAAGTAAGACTCACTGGCCTATAATTTCCTGGGCAATCCTTACTCCCTTTCGTGAATAAGAGAACAACATCTGCAATCCACCAATGGTCTGGAACCTCTCCCATCCTCATTGATGATGTAAAGATCATTGCCAGAGGCTCAGCAATCTCCTCCCTCATCTCCCACAGTATGTTGGGGTAAATCCTGTCCGGTCCCCTAGACTTATCAAACTTGATGCTTTCCAAAAGCTCCAGCACATCCTTTTTCTTAATATCTACATTCTCAAGCTTTTCAGTCCACGGCAAGTCATCCTTACAGTCACCAAGATCCTTTTCCGTAGTGAATACTGAAGTAAAGTATTCATTAAGTACCTCTGCTATTTCTTCCAGTTCCATACACACTTTTCCATTGTTACACTTGATTGGTCCTATTGTCTCACGTCTTATCCTCTTACTCTTCACACTCTTGTAGAACGCCTTGGGGTTTACCTTCATCCTGTCCGCCAAGGCATTCTCATGGCCCCTTCTGGCTCTCCTAATTTCATTCTCAAGCTCCTTCCTGCTAGCTTTATAATCATCTAGGTTCATATCATTACCTAGTTTTTTGAACCTTTTGTAAGCTCTTCTTTACTTCTTGACTGGATTTACAACAGCCTTTGTGCACCACGGATTTTGTACCCTACCATCCTTTCCCTGTCTCATTGGAACGTACCTACTCAGAACCCCATGCAAATATCCCCTGAATATTTGCCACACTTCTTCTGTACATTTCCCTGAGAACATCTGTTTCCAATTTATGCTTCCAAGTTCCTGCCTGATAGCCTCATAGTTCCCCTTACTCCAATTAAGTGTTTCCTTAATTTGACTGTTCCTATCCCTCTCCAATGCTATGGTAAAGAAGATAGAATTGTGATCACTATCTCCAAAATGCTCTCCCATTGAGAGACCTAACACCTGACCAGGTTTATTTCCTAATACCAGATCAAGTACAGCCTCTCCTGTCGTAGGCTTACCTACATATTGTGTCAAGAAACCTGCCTGAACACACCGAACGAACTCCATCCGATCCAAACCCCTCACTCTAGGGAGATGCCAATCAATATTTGGGAAATTAAGATCTCCCACCACAATGACCCTGTTATTATTACTCCTTTCCAGAATCTGTCTCCATGTCTTCTCCTTGGTGTCCCTGTTACTATTGGGTGGTCTGTAAAAAAAAATAAAAATCACCCAGTAGAGTTATTGACCCCTTCCTTTTCCCATCTTCCATCCACAGAGACTCCGCAGACAACCCCTCCATGACTTCCTCCTTTTCCGCAGCCATGACACTATCTCTGATCAACAGTGCCACGCCTCCACCTCTTTTGCCTCCCTCCCTATCCTTTCTGAAACATCTAAAGCCTGGCACTTGAAGTAGCCATTCCTGCCCTTGCACAATCCAAGTCTCTGTAATGGCCACAACATCATAGCTCCAAATGCTGATCCATGCTCTAAGCTCATCCACTTTATTCATGATACTGATCGCACTAAAACAGATACATCTCAAACCATCAGAGTGAGCGTGTCTCTTCTCTATCACCTGCCTATCCTCCCTTTTGCAATGTCTCCAAACTTTCTCTATTTGTGAGCCAACCTCCCTTTCCTCCTTCACTTCAGTTCATTTCCCACCCCTAGCAATTCTAGTTTAAACTCTCCCCAATAGCCTTTGCAAACCTCCCGCCAGGATATTGGTCCCCCTCAGATTCAAGTGCAACCTGTCTTTATTCTACAGGTCACACGTGCCCCAGAAAAAGGTCCTAATGATCCAGAAATCTGAATCCCTGCCCCCTGCACTAATCCCTCAGCCACTCATTTATCCTTCACCTCACTCTATTCCTATACTCACTGTCACGTGGCACAGGTTCCCAACTCCTGTAGTCTTTTTTCAGGACCTCCTTCCTTTTTCAACCTATGTCATTGGTACCAATATTTACCATGACCTCTGTCTGTTCTCCTTCCCTCTTCAGGATATCTTGGATGTGATCAGAAATATCTCAGACCCTGGCACCTGGAAGGCAAACTACCATCCACGTTTCTTTCCTGTGTCCAAAGAATCACCTGTCTGACTCCCTATCTACAGAGTCCCCTATCACTGCTGCCATCCTGTTCCTTTCCCTACCTGTCTGAGCCACAGGGCCAGACTCTATGCCAGCGGTGCGACCAGTGTTGCTTTCCCCAGGTAGGTCGTCACCTGTAACAGTATTCAAGCAGGAATACTTATTGTTAAGAGGGACAGCCACTGGGGTACTCTCTAGTACCTGCTTCTTGCCCTTCCCTCTCCTGACTGTTATGCACTTCTCTGTCTCATGTGGTCCTGGGGTGACTACCTGCCTATAGCTCCTCTCTATCAGCTCCTCACTCTCCCTGACCAGACGATAGTCATCAAGCTGCAGCTCCAGTTCCCTAACACAGTCTCTAAGGGGCTTTTGTTTTAGATTTTCAATATTGTTAGCTTAAAAAAAATCATGGATTTAAATTTTAATTGGTAAGTATGTGTAAAGTCTCAAACAGTTCACCTTGCCATACAGAGAAGCAAATGTTATAACTAGTCTTAGTGGAACAATGTTTTGCATGTGCAAAGTGGAACTCAACAGTAGTACTGTCAGGAGTCATGTATAGTGCACATGCATTACTAGTGTCTGCCATGAAATGCTTCATTCCAATTCTTAGTTATTGCTCATGGAATGATCTCTTTCCTGAACTTAGTTGTTTCCCTAAATTTATTACGACCATGTGTCTTGTAATATAAAAATACCTTGTTTATAGAATACCTTTCAGCTAATATTGTTCACATTTCTTTGAATATTTGAACTCATAATCCAGACTGAAACATCAGTGTGGTGCTGAAAAAAAACTGAAGGTACCAAATTTGGATAATTTTACACTTTACGTACACATTTTTCAGTGGCTGTGAGGCAGTTATGAATATTCTGACGTTGTGAGCTGGGAATTCAATACAATTTCAATAGTTACAATGAAATCATCTACTTCAGTATTTTAAGTCTGATAATGCTTCCATTGAATTACATTTCTACAATGGGAGGCATCATGGAATGTTCAGCTTTGCGGAGACAAAATAATTCACAAGGATGATCTAAAGTTTCTGAGAATAGATAATCCAGACACCCAAAAATAATGTTATGAGAATTAACTCTCCCAGTACACAAATATCCCAACTATAGGTAAAGCAAATATGCCTGTGACTGTCTGATGTGCTAAGGGACAAAATTAGTTTGATCTGCAAGCTTCCTTGAAATTAGTCACAAAGGTGTTAAATAGCTTGGCCAATGTTGCTTCATTTGATGTAGGCCAGCTATCATTTCTCCAATGTCTTACATTGAGATGATGCATACAAGAACATCTTATGGTCACATCAGTTTGCAAACCATATAATTTGAGAAGGCAGCCCCTTACTGTGTGCAAGTAGCCTTTGTTCTTTAGACAGTACTGTAAGTTTAAAAAGTTGTCCTTTTAATTCAAACTGATTACTGCTTGTAAATTACTTTAAATATTGAAGACTGTTCTCATTCAGATTAATGCCAGATAATTTCATAGTTTCATAATTCCTGAATTCCTATCATCAAGCTTTGTTTTCTATTTACCGCTTATAGCCTCTTAGTCGAAGATGTACCAGTTCAGTTAAAGTTCATGGATTAGAAAATGGCACTCCACAGAATAAATAAGGCTAAGCTATGAAACAGGTCAAAAACAATCCCATTCAAGATGGGTTCTGTTTGTCATTTCCAACAACTAGATTGAAAACAGACCTCAGGGTATTTTGGGGATCATTAACTATAGCTAGTTCTCACCTTCCAGCAGTAAAAAGACTTTACTTGATTAAGTAATAGTGATTTTTATCATTCGGAGACATACACTACAGAAGGTGGTAATAGTATGTAGAATTAAGTTAAGTTAAATATGACATTATAACTCACATGGAAATTGTGTTCAGGGTGAAGATGGACCAAAGGGTCAGAAAGGAGAGTTTGGAAGAACTGGAGTTCGTGGACTACAGGTTAATCTGATTTTACCTTGCCACTGTTAAATTTTTGAGTTTTACTGAGATTTTGTTGTTAAACTGACAGCCAGAGTCAATAAGATGCTTGGCACATCGTCGCTATCAGGAAAATACCGAAGAAATTCTTCTGGTCTCTTGGAAATCCAAAATTAAGAAAGTGTTTTCCATCAGCCAAGGACATAGTTCATGTGAAGTATTTAGTGGGTCTCATTTGAGGATTGTGAACAGTTTGATTGTTTCTGCAAATGAAAGATATCTGCAGAATGTTTATTTATTGGATGTGACAAAATTTTGCTGACAGAAAATAATTTCCTCTTTAATATAAGTACTGTGTGCTTCTAGGAGAGGAGAAGAATAGTTAAAGTGATGGGGTTTTGGGAGAGATATCCTAAACAAGCTGGCTGCTCTAAACTAGATTTGTCAAGCTACTTTTAGAACAGCTTGAAATATAGAACTACACTCCAAATCCAAAATCACCTGAAGCTAGGTAGCTAATCACCAGTACTCACACAATGCTTATGTTGGCTCAATGCTGTAGCTGGTCTTCAAGCCATTATTGACATGACCATTGAGGTATACATGAGGATAGACCTTCCACTCAACATCCATAAGACCAAAAACCTACTCTTAGTTCACCACCTTTCCCTTTCAAAATCAAATGCTCACACCAAGACCCAAGAAAATGTTGAACATTCTGGGCAAAGACAAAAGGAAGAAGAAATTCATCTAACCCTAACCATAATCTTCACCACTGGTCCATCAATACAACCTTTGATCAGTTAAGGAAAAGAGTATTTGAAGACCTCAGGCCTTGCACATAACTCATTCTCTATGTTCCTTGCCTCACTGCACAGTTCTGAGTTCTAGAATCCCTTCAGCAGGCACCTTAAAGCACCAGAAAATATACCAATGATGTGTCTCTGCAAAGTCCTCTGAATTTATTGGAAGGATAGTGAACCAATAAAATATTGGTATCCACTCCCATGTCAACAGGTCCAAATTATATTCTATTAGCTGCATTGGACAAGTCATATTATTCACTGTATGAACACTAGACTCCTGGAATGTAAAATTCCAAATGTAGTAAAGGCTGCAATTAAATTTTCTTGAAGAAATACAAATATCCATTTAATCTTGGGAGATCTCTGGTGCATAATCACTTCAAGAGGATAAGGAGCATTTGTGTTTGCAGTGATAATCTTCTTGTTTTGTATTGGAAGCGCACTGTAACCCAGAGTACTGCATGGAAGGAACATAGTATTTCAGAAATTGCACACTCAAGTGCCCAGTCAAGCATCATCTGTCCCATTTGTGGGTAAGTGTGTGGTTCCCATTTTGGCTCCTGTCTCTCCTCAAACCCACAAAACAAGAGTGGTTGCAAATAATCCTCGATACTGAAAGACTGTTTAAGAAGGAGGAGACTGAAGAACTTAAGAAAAGTTGTGGAGACTGTGACTGTACACAGTGCATAACTTGAGTTTAACTGAAAAGGAAATCTATCACAAAGATGAACTTCATTATGATTTTCTATCCAGCAACCAAGAAGTGAGAGATGCTCTTGCTTTTTGTATTATTTTTTTTTCCTGTTATGTCAAAACGTATGTTTATTTTGGTTCAATTCATGCAAATGTGATACAATTAGGGGTTTAGAGATGACTCACGTGCACTCCATTTCATATTACACAGGGCATGGATGGGATTGATATGGTTGGAAATCCTGGACCAAACGGACGAAAGGTGAGAAAACAAAATGCCAGAAACCAAGCAAATGTTTTATTTTTTTGCTTTCAGTACAAAATTCCATGGTATATGCATACATATCTGATCATCTTCCTAAACCATTATTTTTGCATCAGTCTTTCAGTCATCATGCTTGGAGCCTGTGTAATCCCACTTCCTGTAAAAGCAGATTGGGAAATTTCAGTGCACTAGTGGAGTTGTATAAATGAAAGTTGTTTTCTTGTACTCTATCAGCTTAATTTTAGTGCGTGGTAGATCACATTGATAATCATACACATTTAGAATTCTGTTATCTAGCATAATACTTCTCTGAATATGTGCAGTACATTGCAGATATTAGTCCTAATAATCCATTAATATGCAATGTGTTAGAAATAATTTGGTTCAATCTGGTCTTCAGCATACATATTTATAATATGCACTCGTGAGTCTACTTATTGTCAGTAATAATTCTGTAATATTAACTAATGCATAAACATGATTGGGGAAAGGAACCATTCCATAAAATACAAGGAGGGGATCTTAAACCCTTCTTCAACTGATGTTTCAAGCTTTTTTTTTGTGTAGATGTCCCAGAGTTAGTTAAACAAGGACTGCAATTTCCCCCTTTAAATCTGGACCATTATTTATAAAGGACATCTGAACAAAATAATACATTTGTACATATCAAAAGTAATTATATACAGAGATTATATACATCACTATATTAAGTTCTCCAAATATGGGCAAGCTCCACAAATGTTGGCAATTTCCATCTGTGAATCTCGTCTTAAATAAAATGGCTGTTTTTGCATGAGCAGCCTTTGGGGTAATCAACCACGTGTCAGAATGTAAAGTGGACGTCTCTCTTGATTTCTGTTATTATTCACTGCAGTGACTGACAAGTTTGTCCATAAAGTCAACATCTATCCTATCCTATTCCATTACAATATCTGTAAATATGTATGAAAGTCTAGTGATACATTGCTGAATGAATTTCATTCCATCTGTGCAATCTGATGCTATTATAACAGCATCACATTGATGAGAGTATAACTAGTTGAACAGTACAGTCTAATTTCTTCCCCTTTCTTATTGTTTAAGGGAGAACCCGGATTCCCTGGTTATCCTGGTCCACAGGTAATTGTTGAAAACATTTATGTTTGTAAAAAGATGTATAGTGTATTTTTTTTAAATTTATAAAGGACATGAGAACGTTATCTGTGTAAATTGTCTTCTGAATTTTCAGGGACCAGATGGTGACCCTGGAACTCCTGGTGAAAAAGGCCCTAAAGGATCAAGAGGATGCAGGGTATGTCAATTTGTTTGCTTCATGATTTGAAATTTTTAGGTTTAGTCCCAAATTGACTTGTATAAGGGAGCTGGCAAATCTAACAAAATAAATGTTTTAGAAATCCCTCTGAAATGTTAGATGGTGTATGAATTTACCAATGCCTGATATTCTTTCATCTGCTCCCTCTATTCCCTCTAAATTGCTGTCCACCCAATTTACCCAATTGCTGATAGGTAAAACATATAAATGTCTTCTACATCTTCCAAATGCAACAAGCCATGCTTCTTTAAAGGAGTTGAGTTGTTGAAACATCTTGTGAAACATCAGGCTTGAGGTAAAATTTCTGACACTTACACTCCAGTTGTTGTTTATCAATTAAAGTGTTGTGCCTTGTTCGAGAAGAATAACAAAATTTATATGGAAATCCTTAAATATGTATATATTGCAATATTCTCTGACTGATGTTAGCCACTTCCAAAATTATTTCCTGGTTAAGGGCACCTCCCTCTGGTGCCCCTTCTCCTTCCTTTTTCACCTTGGTCCACTTTCCTCTCCCTATTGGATTCCTTCTTCTTCACACATGCACCTTCTCCACCCATCATGCCCCAGCTTCTCACTTCATCCCCCCAACCCCTACCTTCACCTTCATCTGGTTTTACCTTCCAACTTGCCGGCTTTCACTCCTCTCCCCCCCCCCCACCTTCTTATTCTGGTTTCTACTCCCTCCCTTTACAGTTCTGATCAAGGGTCTCGGCCCAAAATTGATTGATTATTTCCCTCCATAGGTGCTTCCTGATCTGCTGAGTTCCTCCAGCATTTCATGTGTTGCTCTGAATTTCCAGCATTTGCAGCATCTCTTTCATTCCTGGATAAAGCAACCTTAAGAGCTTAAATGCTGTGAAGGTCATCAGAACACAAAATGATTGTGTGAAACTTGGAATATTGATCAAGAAAGAATAATGATTAGATATGTAACACCGATGGGAGCAGAGAGATTTTATAACAAATAAGAATACTTTTTGTTTTGATTGAATAAAGCTTAACATTTCTGTTTAAGGGGGACTCTGGTCAACCTGGTGAGCCTGGAAACCCAGGAGAAGAAGGAGCTCCAGGAACAAGGGTAAGGTACACACTTCGGGATAGATAAATGGAAGCTTTGTTGCTAAGTTATTTCCAGTGACTGATGTGAAATTATTCTCGCCTATATTTTGCTTATATGCTTATTAATAATCAAAATAAAAGAAGAACAGCTCTTGTACCATCACAGATGTCCAAGCAAAGCTAATTAGTCATTTAAATACCATAAGTTCCTAGAAATTTTTTTGGCAGAATGAGAGTTTTCATTCCTTATTTTAGGTGCTAAATCCACTAAGTAGTAATATATACGTATTTACCTTTGGTTTCAATCAAGCTTTTGGATAATTTTACAGATTCTCATTCTTCCAATTGATTCCACAAACCAAGAGAAAAGGTGTTGCAAAAAATGATCTGCTACTTTTGAAACCTATTTATTATAAATCAAGGCCGCTGATGCCTGTGCTTTTATATAGTAGAGACAGCTGCATTCGAAAGCTCTACTAATTGAATAGGAATAGTAAACATCTAAATATATGTTTTTAGTCTGCTCCACCATGATTGGTTCAGTTTACCTCCCTTCAATGAAATATCTTCTCAAAGATCTTTTACCAAGACACAAGAAAGCTCACGACAGGAAATGCAATGGGGCAACATTCTGAAAAATAATTATAATTAGTTATGAAAATAATTTGGCTTGACACAGCTGAGATCACAATCTGGAGTAGGTAGGACACTGTGTTTTCTTGAAGAATGAATGAAATGAATCTTCCTTGCAAGTTAGTCAAGTTTACAAATTGAACTCAACCACATTATAGCAAAAATATGCAAAATGAATTAACATTACATGATCACAGCTAAAAAGTCAAGGTGCAGATAATCCTTCATCTAACTTATTGAAGTTTGCCCTTAGCTGGATTGCTGTAGTTGCAATGATGACATGTTACCCAATTTATTAAGCATATTAAGTGACCTGAACTTGTAGCTATTTGACTATATGGAGAGCTTTCTGTCTATGTGTTCGGAATTCTATGCTGATAAATAATCAAACATGTTGCTTCTGTATCCAATACACTATTTTTTTCTATTTACGGTGAGGAAGATGATAGGTCAAATTTGCAGTCAATGAGATAAGTTAAAGTGTATAGGGAGTCAAAACTGAAAAGAGAGATGAACACAGAACTGAAGGTATTATAGTTTAATGCACGCAGTATACAGAATAAGGTAGATAGATGGTAGGTAGATGTAGTCCAGATAGAGATTGGCAGGTATGACATGGGCATCGCTGAGTCATGCCTGAAAGGTCACAGTTAGAAGCTTAACATCAAAGGATATACATTGTTTTGAAAGGACTGGTGGGTGGGGGGGGGTGCGACTCTGTTGGTAAAAAACAAAATTCTTTACAAAGAAGTGAGATAAGATCAGAAGATGTAGAATCCTTGTGGGAAGAGTTAAGAAACTGGTAGGGTAGAAAGACCCTGATGGAAGTTATATACAGGCATCCAAACGGCAGCCAGGAAGTGGGCAACAAATTACAAAGGGAGATAGAAAAGGTGTGTAAAAAATGCAATGTTGCAATAGTCATAGAGGTTATTAATATGCAGATAGATTGGGAAAATCAGGTTGGTGTTAGATCCCAAAAGAGGGAAATTGTAGAATGCCAATGTGATGTTTATTTTTAGAGCAGATTGTGATTGAGCCCACTAGGGGAATGACAATTTAGGACTGGGTGTTATGTAATGACCCAGATTTGACTAGAATTGCCCTGCATTTTGAGAAGCTAAAATTGGATGCATTAGTGTTACAGTAGAACAAAGTGAATTACAGAGGCATGAGGGAGGAGCTGGTCAAAGTTGATTGGAAGTGGACATTAGCAGAGTTGATGACAAAACAGCAATTGTTGGATTTTCTGGGAGCAATTCAGAAGGTGCAGGAAAGATATATCCCAAAGTGGAAGAAGTATTCTAAAGGAAGGATGTGGCAACCATAACAAAAACTATAGAAAAATTAATGGGAAGGAAAGCTTTTAAAAACCAACAGAAAACAACTAAAAAGCCATAAAAAGAGAAAAGCTGAAATATGAAGGTAAGCTCACCAATAATATAAAATATAAAAGACGATATAAACTGTTTTTCCAAATATGTGAAGAGTAAAAGAGAGAAGAGAGTGGGTAGAAACCACTAGAAATTAATGTGGAGAGGTAGTAATAGGAGACAATGCAATGGCAGATAGAGTTTTAAGATAAAGTATTTTGCACTTGTCTTCATTGTGGAGGACACTAGCAGAGTGCCAGAAATAAGAAAGTGTCAGGGGGCAGAAATGAGTGTCATTGCTATTACTAAAGAGAAGATGCTTGGGAAGCTTAAAATGTTAAAAGTCTGAAGGTAGAAAAGTCACCTGGACCAGATGAACTGCACCCCAGGATTCTAAAAGAAGTAGTTGAGGATATTATCGAAGCATTAGTAATGATCTTCTGAGAATCACTAGATTCTGGAATGGGTCTGGTGGACTGGAAAATTGCAAATGCCATTCCACTCTTCAAGACAGTCAAGGGGCAGAGAAAAGGGAATTATAAGTTGTGTGTGTGTGCGTGTCTGTACTTATTTTAAAATTGCACTGTATCGCTGTCACAAAAAAAAAATTCTGATATGTGAGTGACGATAAACCTGATTCTGATATATCTGTATCATGGACTGAGAGTGCGAAGGGGGCAAGGAGAGGGAATCAAGGTTGGGAAAAGGGGAAGGAACAGGAAGCACCAGAGAGCCATTCTGTAATGATCAATAAACCAATTGATTGGAATCAAATTACCTTGCCTGGTATTGCAGGGCTGGGTGTGCTTGTGCCTATGCCAACCCCCACCACTGGTACTCCTTCTCTGCCACCTGTCCTACATACTTCCTATACTTCCCACACACCACCCTTGTCATTCTTTGTTCCCATCAGATTTACTGATTTGTTCTTAGTTCTTCATTGACAAATAAAAGACAGAGTTAGACAACCTAGCTACGTGCCAAAGACTTTTGCAGAGTACTGTACATGTGATGTCACTTTCAAGGAACATGGATCTGTACCCCAGGCTCCTTTGTTCTAATCCACACCTCAGTGCCCTGCCATTCACTCTCCAAGTATTATTCTGGATTTCCTTCCCAAACTGCAACACTTCACACTTGAAAACTTTAAATTCCATCTGCCATTTTCAGCTTATTTTCACAGGTAGTGCAGGTCTCTTTGCGAGCTTTAATAGCCTTCTCACCATCCACTATGCCTCCATTCTTGGTGTCATCTGCAATGTGTTGTTCCATTTTACCACACTATCATCCAAATCATGAATATAGATGACAAACGACAAGAGACACAGCAGCACTCCCTGCAGCACACCAATATTCACAGGTCTCCATTCAGAGAGACAACTGTCTTCTAACATCCTCTGGCTTTTTCCTTGAGGCTAATGTTGAATCCAATTGACTATTTCATCCTGAATGCCAAGCAACTGAACCTTCTGGACCAGTCTGAGATGTCTCTGACTTCGATATATTATCCAAGAGTCTTTCTTGTCTACAAAACTTCCTGTTTTCTCTCCGGATCTTCACTTTTCCTCTCTTCGGTTTTAAGCCAAAGAGCCAGACTCTGTGCCTGAGATCTGACTGCTGCAGCTCTCCTTGGTAGGCCATCTTGACGAGAGAGACAGGATAGAGTCAATGTATGAATAACCCATTTATGTAGGATGTGAGCAGACTGAAACATTATTTCTGCTGGGATTATCCAATTGTTATTGGGGTTGAATGACCATGAGGTTTGAGATCATTGAAAGAAGATCTCATGAGGAAATATGGTCAGAAATCATATGATGGACCCTGTGCTGATATAGAGTGGTAGGTGAGGGTGCAGACAGAAGTATGAGGAGATACTTTGGAGGGGATGTTTGCCAATAATATAGCAACTGCACCCTTTCCAATACAGATGATAAAGTTGCAGGATTGGTCCTTATAGTGTATGGAATGTAGTGCAGGAAAGTTTAAGACCATGCACTTTGGTAGAAGGAATAAAGCCATAGACTACTTTGTAAATGGGGAGAAAATTCAGAAATCAGAGATGCAAAGGCACTTGGAAGTCTTTGTCCAGGATTCCCGAAAGGTTATCTTGCAGGCTGAATCGGTGGTAAAGAAGGCAATGTTAGCATTCATTTTGAGTGGACTACAATATAAAAGGATGTGATGCTGTGGCTTCATAATGCATTGGCCACACTGCAGATGGAATATTGTAAACAGTGTTGGGTCCCTTGGAGAAGGTGTGCTGGCATTGAAGCAGGTCCAGAGGAGGTTCACAAGAATTATACTGGGAAAGTTAGGGTTAATGTTTGAGGAGTGTTTAAAGGCTTTGGGCCTGTACACACTGGAGCTTAGAAGAATGAGGGGGAATTTAATTGAAACCTATTAAATATTGAAAGGCCTAGATAGAGCGGATTTGGAGAGGATGTTTCCTATAGTGAGGAGTCTAGGATCAGAGGGCACAGCCTTAGAAGAGAAGGATGTCCTTTTATAACAGAGATGAGGAGAAATTTCTTGAGCCAGAGTTCGGCGAATCTGTGGAATTCATTGCCACATACAGCTGCAGAAGCCAAGTCATTGGGTAGATTTAAAGCGGAGTTGATAGGTTCTTGATTAGTCAGGCCCTCAAAGATTATGGGGAGAAGGCAGAAGAATGGAATTGAGAGGGATAATAAATCAACTATGATAGAATTGTGCTGTAGAGATGGGTCAAATAACCTGCTTCTACTCCTATGTCTTATAAACTTATATTCTCAGCAAACTTCTAAAAGTTCAGAAGGGTTAGGTTAGAGTGAGTACAAGGAGACCATCAAGACAGTCATTGTTGTTTCATTGGCGTTAGCAATGACGAATGGGGAACTAACCTTGAGGGCAGGCTTGTGAAATTGTGGAAATTTTGGATTGTGAAATTTAGAGATTTATAAAAATGGCTCATAGATTGGGGGATGAAGACTTAAGACCAAAGATACGGTCATGCAAAACTTCAAAAGACTGTTTTAATTTTCTGCTGTTTCAGGGTTTGAAAGGGTCACCAGGGAAAGCACACATGAGCGTAAGTCATTTCTAAGCATGCTGTTACCCGCAAACTCTTTCCAAAAATATGAATTTTATGCTATCCTCTAGGTCCAGAATTATTCATTTTTCTTTTACAGCCATGTGAACTCCTGTCATATATTCGAAACAATTGCCGTAAGTACCATAGTTCTTCAATACATTGCCACGCTTTTAAAGCAAATTAATTCCTTTTCATTGCTACTCAGCAGAAGACTTTGAAAAGATATAATTTGACACTTATTAATAATAAATACATTAATGTCACTACACTCAAGTTTTAAAACACTGAGGTGGAAAAGTGATCAATTTCCCAGATGACCGCATTTAATTTTTGTTTTAGTGGCTTTTGACTGCTCCTTTAAATACAATCCTAAACAATAGAAACAGAATATTTACACTATTCCATGACGTCAGGTACACAACAGGAACTTTAGCTAGTGTGATCATTTCTGTGTCATCGTTTTTCTTGTGAGATAATATTATGTGCACTGAACACAACTGGGTAAAATAATTCTTAGATGAATGCAAAATGTACTTGTTACTAAAGTTCATCTCCCTAGGGATGTCTTGTCTCTAAATTGTAATGTAGAGTTTATATTCAAAGGAAATAATTAGATTTTTTTCCTTATTTTCCCCTGCCAGCTTGCTGTTCAACAAGTGGGTGTTTTTGCTCTTTTTAAATTTGCAATTGCATTATCTTAATTCATTTATCAAGTCATTATACCTCTATTCTATCACAGGGGAGCTGCACTGTTGAAAGCCTATATTTTCTTGTTCTTGTTGGATTTTGTGCAGGGTGAGGGGATTTTGGGAGGGTGTTTGTGATCAAGTTGCCGTTCTTTTTTTTCTGTGCAGTGGAGGAGAGGGGAGGATGCTGTTTCTCTTTGAATCTGCCTTATGTGGATTTCTTTCTTTCTTTGCTGTCCAGAAAAGATGAATCTCAGAGTTGTATACTTAATACATACTTTGATAAGAAATGAATCATATATAATATATATAATCATATATAACAATCACAGCACAGAAACAGGCCATCTTGGCCCTCCTAGTCTGTGCCGAACTCTTAATCTCACCTAGTCCCACCTACCTGCACTCAGCCCATAACCCTCCACTCCTTTCCTGTCCATATACCTATCCAACTTTACCTTAAATGACACAACTGAACTGGCCTCTACTACTTCTGCAGGAAGCTCATTCCACACAGCTATCATTCTCTGAGTAAAGAAATAACCCCTCGTGTTTCCCTTAAACTTCTGCCCCCTAACTCTCAAATCATGTTCTCTCGTTTGAATCTCCCCTACTCTCAATGGAAACAGCCTATTCACGTCAACTCTATCTATCCCTCTCAAAATTTTAAATACCTCGTTCAAATCCCCCCTCAACCTTCTACGCTCCAATGAATAGAGACCTAACTTGTTCAATCTTTCTCTGTAAATTAAGTGCTGAAACCCAGGTAACATCCTAGTAAATCGTCTCTGCACTCTTTCTAATTTATTGATATCTTTCCTATAATTCGGTGACCAGAACTGCACACAATATTCTAAATTTGGCCTTACCAATGCCTTGTACAATTTTAACATTACATTCCAACTTCTGTACTCAATGCTTTGATTTATAAAGGCCAGCGTTCCAAAAGCCTTCTTCACCACCCTATCTACATGAGACTTCGCCTTCAGGGAACTATGCACTGTTATTCCTAGATCTCTCTGTTCCACTGCATTCCTCAATGCCCTACCATTTACCCTGTATGTTCTTTTTGGATTATTCCTGCCAAAATGTAGAAATTCACACTTCTCAGCATTAAACTCCATCTGCCAACGTTCAGCCCATTCTTCTAACTGGCATAAATCTCCCTGCAAGCTTTGAAAACCCACCTCATTATCCACAACACCTCCTACCTTAGTATCATTGGCATACTTACTAATCCAATTTACCACCCCATCATCCAGATCATTTATGTATATTACAAACAACATTGGGCCCAAAACAGATCCCTGAGGCACCCCGCTAGTCACCGGCCTCCATCCCAATAAACAATTATCCACCACTACTCTCTGACATCTCCCATCTAGCCACTGTTGAATCCATTTTATTACTCCAGCATTAATACCTAACGACTGAACCTTCTTAACTAACCTTCCATGTGGAACTTTGTCAAAGGCTTTGCTGAAGTCCATATAGTCTACATCCACTGCCTTACCCTCGTCAACATTCCTCGTAACTTCTTCAAAAAATTCAATAAGGTTTGTCAAACATGACCTTCCACACACAATTCCATGCTGGCTACTCCTAATCAGATCCTGTCTCTCCAGATAATTATTAATACTATCTCTAAGAATACTTTCCATTAATTTACCCACCACTGATGTCAAACTGACAGGTCTATAATTGCTAGGCTTACTTCTAGAACCCTTTTTAAACAATCTTTGAACCTTTGAATTTGGACTAACACCTCAAATCTTCTATAACATTGGAGTCTCATTCTTGTCACATTATTTAAGGAAGAGTATAAAAATCCTGATGAAGGAATATTAGAGATCTCAGAATTTAGTAGAAATCAGATTTATTTCCTTGGAGCAAAGAGGGCTGAGAAGAGATGTACAAGGTCATAATGGATTTAAAGAGTACAAGAGGAAAGGAGGCATTTCCATTATTGGTTCGCTCAAGGACCATTTCAAGGGGATAGGGGAACATGAGCCAAAATATTTTCATGCAAAATAGTTATGATTTGAAATGCACTCACTGCAAGAGTGGTGAAAGAAAAAAGCATCCAGCACCATCAAATAACATTGTCAGGTTGGGGAAAGCAAGTACACAGTCAATGGGGAGGATTGTGTGAATGTGACTGCATGGCTTATTCTGCACGGTGCTGACATATTGGGCTGGAGGCAACTTGATCAATGTAACATGATTCTATGATGTTATGAAATTGTTTCAAAGAGAGGATATTTCCCTGTCCAATGTGTTATCTAACTGTTAACTATTTAAATAGCAACATTGTAGTTTATAGGGACAAAAGAACAGAACATGTGGGAAAACCTCAGTAAGTCTATGGAATGAAAAAGAGAGTTAACAATTCACATTCAATTCTGAATGAAAGGTGTATACACCATGGATATTGCCTGCCCTGCTCTGTGTTTCTGTTTTTTTCAATGTAAGACTTCCAACATCTACACTTTTTCTTTGGTTTTTCACCTGTAGTTTTTGGGATCTTGCTTGCAAGTTGCTTGTTGGATTTCCTAGAACAGTGGTGATTACATTTCAGACATATTTAATTAGTTTGAAAGCAGTCTTGATGCCATGTAACATGCTACACAAATGCAAGTGTATTTTTATTTTTCTACCTTAAAAGAATGAGCGATTTCTCATTTCAGAAAGCGCTGAGTGCCCTGTTTATCCTCTGGACCTGGTGTTTGCATTGGATTTGTCTTCAGATATTTCTCCAGCTAAATTTAACAGAATGAAGAGGATAGTGAGGGTATTGGTACAGGATCTTAAAATAACCAAAAGTACTTGCCCAGAGGGAGCACGTGTGGCAGTTCTTACCTACAGCTCCACACCAAAAATGTCCATACAATTCTCAGAACACAGGAGTGAGGAGAAAGTTCTGCAATCACTGCAGGATCTAGCTTATGAACGGTCAGCTAGAAGGCAGGATATTGGATCAGCAATGAGGTTTGTTGCAAGAAATACTTTCAAGCATACTCGTGGTGGCATTCTTACCAGAAAAGTAGCAGTATTTATTACTGATGGACCATCTGAAGACAAGTCAGCAATCGTGACCGCAGCTCTCGAGTTCAGTGCCTTGGACATCACCCCAGTTGTCATTTCTTTTGCTGATGTCCCTGACATACAGCTTGCCTTCCAGGTAAATGATACTACCTACTATATTTTACAAATGACACATTTATTTGTGGTCCCCATCACATTTTCCTGTTTAAAGTTTCTATGCTTGCATTTGTAATGCAAATTCCTCTTTCTATCATTGACCCTCATCTGCCAATGGAGCACAATGAAAGGATGTAAATAAGACCATTAGATCCAGGAACAGTATCAAGCCACCTGGTCCATCAAGTTTGTTCTGCTATTCCATCATGGCTGATTGATTATCCCTCTCAATCCCATCCCCCTGCCTTCTCCCAGTAACCTGCGATGCCCTTGCTAATCAAGAACCTGTCAACCTCTGCTTTAAATATACCCAATGATTTGGCTCAGCCACCTGTGGCATTGAATTCCACAGATTCACCAACCACTGACTAAAGAAATTCCTCCTCATCTCTGTTTAAAGGGATGTCCTTCTATTTTGAGGCTGTGCCCCCTAGTCTTAGACTCCCCACTATCAGAAACATTTTCTCCACATCCATTCTATCTAGGCCATTCAATATTTGATACTTTTCGAAGTGATCTCCCCACCACCCCTATCCCCCATTCTTTAAACTCCTTACACCCTTAACCCATGAACTCTGGTTATAGACTCATCCAACCTTAGTGGAAAAACCCTGCTTGCCTTCTAAACCCTTCATAATTTTGTAAACCTTCAAGTTGTAGAAATTATTGTTCTTTGAAATTTTAATGTCCTGTCTTTCCTCCTGAGAAAGGTTGATGATACAAGAACGTTTCGAGTAGCCTCATTGTCAGAACAGCAGCGAAAAGTCCAGGAGCAGTTACGCACAATCCGATTATGCACCTTGTGTTTCGGTATGACTTCATTTGTATTTAGTTGTTAGTATAGTAAATCAAAATTTAACAACAAATACTTACAGAGGTTATGTTTTTCTGCATTGTTGTTATGAAACAATAGGAAAATGGTTTACGTATAAAATTAAAGGTACTTGATCTGTGCAGATTCCCTATATCTAAGCATTCAGATTTCTTCTTTCTTCACAGATATGTGTCAACCAAGGGCCCAATGTCAACACAATATCTCCCCACCTCCAATCTCAATCAGCATGGACATGGCTTTTGTTGTTGATGGTTCACACAATATGAAAACAATGGACTTTGAAAGAATTAAGTATTTCCTCACTTCAATGCTGGATATGTTTGTGATTTCAAGAAGACCAGACATCAGTGATAATTATGCCAGGGTGGCAATGGTACAACACTCACCAGCAGATTACGTCCCTGGTACTGGTCAAAAGCCAGTCAATCTGGAATTTGGGTTTTTGAAGTACAACAGCAAAAATATAATGAAGAAGTACATTAAAGAATCATTTAATAAGTTAGATGGACTCTCTAGGGTTGGCCATGCTATTGAATGGACCATGAATAATGTTTTTAGCAGCAACCCAGTTGCACGCCGTCATAAAGTGATCTTTGTAATACTTGCGGGAGGAACAGGCACTCTTGGCATGGAAAAGCTAAGCATAGTGTCTAAGGAAGCAAGGTGCAAAGGTTTTGTGGTCTTTACAGTTTTCCTTGGGAAGGAAATTGGCGGAGTCAACCTGGATACAACTGTTAGTTTTCCGTTTAACCAACACTTTATTCACCTTGGTCGGCTGCTTGATTCTGAAATGAATTACGCCAAAAGGTTCACTCGGGCCTTCCTGAAAAGTCTCACACGTAAGTTACGCTTAATGTAAAATTAAATTTAAAAACTGACTCTCTATTCACATAGAGAAACTCCTTCTTCTATATTAGCCAGACCTTTGATAATATATTGTTTTATAATTATTTTCAATTTTCTGAATTTGCAGACTTCAAATTCTGCTTCCTTTTGTGCAATGATAGGTACCAAGGGATAAAGGGCTAAGTAGCTCCATCATTATGCTGATTTCCAGCTGTAGCTTGCCCTGGTTAACTGCTCTGTCACATGAGGAATGTAGCAAATGGATGCATGAAATCCAAGACTGAAAACAGAAAAAGCTGGAATTAGTCAGGAGGTCAGAGATTTGGGGTGAAGTTCCTTCATAAAGGACTGGAAATGAATGTGTTAAATTGTAGAGAAGGGAAGGGGAACAGATCAGAGGGAATATTTGTGATAGGGTGAAAATAAATTTGTCAACATAATGATCATTTTGCAAATTGCACTGGACATCAAAGATTATGATTCCTGAATACTTTTAGGTGTATCTTATGGATTTGGCACAGCTGATCATGAAAATCACTTTGAAATTTCTTACATAGAAATGTAGAAAACCTACAGCACAATACAGGCCCTTTGGCCCACAAAGTTGTGCCAAACATGTCCCTATCTTAGAAATTACTAGACTTAACTATAGCCCACTATTTTAATAAGCTCCATGTACCTATCTAAAAGTCTCTTAAAAGACCCTATCATATCCACCTCCACCACCTTTGCCAGCAGCCCATTCCATGCAGTCACCACACTCTGAGTAAAAACTTACCCCTAACATCTCCTCTATACCTACTTTCCAGCACCTTAAAGCTGTGTCCTCTTGTAGCAACCATTTCAGCCCTGGGAGAAAGACTCTGACTATCTACATGATCAATGCCTCCCATCATCTTATATAGCTCTATCAGGTCACCTCTCATCCTCCGTCGCTCCAAGGAGAAAAGGCTGAATTCACTCAACCTGTTCTCATAAGGCACTCTCCACAATCCAGGCAACATCCTTGTAAATCTCCTCTGCACCCTTTCTATAGTTTTCACCAGAACTGAGCACAGTACTCCAAGTGGGATCTGACCAGGGTCCTTTATAACTGCAACATTACCTCTCAGCTCCTAAATTTAATTCCAAGATTGATGAAGGCCAATACAACGTATGCCTTCTTAACCACAGAGTCAACCTGTGCAGATGCTTTGAGCGTCCTAAGGACTCGGATCCAAAGGTTCCTCTGATCCTCCACACTGCCAAGAGTCTTACCATTAATACTATATTCTGCCATCATATTTGAGCTACCAAAATGAACCACTTCACAGTTAGCTGGGTTGAACTCCATCTGCCACTTCTCAGCCCAGTTTTGCATCCTATTAATGTCCCACTGTAACCTCTGACAGCCCTCCGCACTATCCACAACACCTCCAACCTTTGTGTCATCAGCAAACTTACTAACCCATCCCTCCACTTCCTCATCCAGGTAATTATCACATACATTCAAAAAAAATCACCTATACTTGTTATTTCAATTCATAATTTAAGTCAATTAAAATGATGCCCGCAATGTAAACTGAAAAGTTCTCTATCTTGTCCAGGCATACCTGGGCATGCTTAGGCAAGGCAGATGCAGCATGGCAGGACAGGTGTTAAAAAGGCTATAAATTTCCATGAAGGATTTTGATATTTGCAACAGATGTTTCATAGACTAGGAAAGCATTTTGTGGGTCCACAAATCAAGCAGGTCATCAACAATAGGCAATTTGAAAAATTTCTAGTGGGACTGGAAAAAATCGCATGGAAGGAAATCAAGGATGTTGTTGAAAATGCTCTGGGCAACTACAGAGTACCAAACAACGGGCAGACAGCTGGTTGAAAACATGCTTCAAGCATACAAAACCATGAAGTGCAACATGTCACTAAAGATTCCTTGTCTACATTCCTATTTAGCGTTATTTCCTGCAAATCTTAGTGCTGTCAGTGATGAGCATGGTGAAGGTTTGTCCAAGACATTGCAATCACGAACAAACAGTCTCAGGGCAACTGGAATCCATCCCTGCCAGCTGATTATTTTTAGACACAAGTGAGGAGCCCGAGACACTGAGTGCAAATCAAAATCATCAACAAAACATTTTTAGCTTAGTTGAACTATTGCAGAGCATCAGCACCATTATGCAATTAAACACATTATATTCAATAAATTTCATTTCTTGTTTTTTTTCAAATTCCTATGCGATACAAGTAGTCTGAAATTATATTTGTGTTCAGCTTCAAGCAGTCTATCATAAACAAAAAAAATTCTGAAAAAGCAACAAAAGAACTTGTCCAGTGTCAGTTAGAAACAGGAAAATGTTAAAAAAAGAAACAGATTGTAACATCTACAACCTTTTTAAGATGTTGTGGGGCTTCCTCACCCTTCCTCGTGACAGACTGGTGTCCTATCGGGGGAGGATTCTTGTACACTCAGTCGCTTCACACCATGAAAACTGGCATAAGCACCAGCCTGATGAGCCTATAAAGCTCAGGACAAACTTCAACTTTAACTTTGCTCACCCTCTGACTTCTGTGTGTTCTCAGATAACTGGTGAGAATCTCGGTATTTTCTCTTGGTTAACTACCCTCCTTTGGGAAATTGTTCTGGCCATTTCAACACCCTGATTGCTCTCAATACTTGCCCAAAGTCTATTCACGTAGTCAATGATATTGTACCACTTTTTCCACTTCCATAATGCCCTATTCTTATGACCATTAGGAGCGTGAAGACCCACTCTTAGTGATTCAGACACATCTTGATCCCCTCAGCCATTTGATTACTGTAGGGACCCTAAACACAGTTTCATTATTCCTTTTTTTGCACTTTTTATTTGCTTTCACATTTACAATCATTTTTGTCTTTGCACTGTACTGCACAAAACAGCAAATTTCTTGTCTTAATATAAGCTGATAATAAACCTGATTGTGAGCCTGACTCTGAACGCTTGGAGCAATGACTGCAAGATCTGAACCAGTTCTGCAAAATGTTTTAAGGAGAGCAGAATGGATGTTAGAATCAGAATCAAAATCAGGTTTAATATCACCAGCATATGTTGTGAAATGTATTAACTTTGTATCAGCGGTATAATGCAATATAGAAAAATACCTATGAATTACAGTAAGTGTGTGTGTATATATAATAGTTAAATAAGCAGTGCAAAAACTTGTCATGGGTTCAATATCCATTAAGAAATCAGATGGCAGAGGGAAATAAATTGTTTATGAATCATTTAACAATTTATACTAAACAAGTCAGTTCCAGCTTTTATGTAGAGAATATTCCAGGAGCACATCCTTAAACTGCTTTGTTTAAATTATAAGATTAAGACCTGTGGCCTGAGAGACCTTTTTATCAACACTTCCTGATATCTTTAATCACCTTAAAATATCCCAGTTAGACCACCTATTAATCTGATCTCAATTAATTCATGTATCCATTGGTACAGATTACATCATCAGTATTAAGTGTGTCTGTAATCTGCTAAATTGGGCAATAAAATGCATTGCCTCTACTGTTTTACAGGTTCAAGTAATTCTCAAAGGTCTTTGGACTGCAAATGCTTCAGTGCAGGAAATTGAACAGGACTTTATATATTCAGCTTTTATATTTACCTGCTTGTCCTTAATACTTTCACCTGTTCATAAATCATTCCCAAATCTTTGGCCTCTTCCAATGTTTATAACAACTTCCATCATTTATTCTTTTGCTGTCACTCCTGCAGATCTGAATCTATTTCTGCAAACTTCACCTGCACATGATGTCGCAAAAGGAAATACAGCATATCTGGGATTGGGGCCAAGTCTGATGTTTTCACATAAAAACCTTTAGAGCAAAGTCAATTAATCCTAATATATATGTTTCATTACTGATGGCGTTAATTTTGATGTACTCAAAAACAAACATTAGGGATTTTGTTGTGCTTACTTTGTTTTAAAGTAATTTTACTAAAATTTGCTTTTTACAGTTGAAATCAATGACTACCCTCCTCCACAATTAAAGCAGGAATGTTGATTTAGAGCAGAAATACCTGGACGTATAAGGTATGTTTTAAAAGACATTGGTTTATTAAATTTATGCTTAAATCTTCAGTATAAACTCATGGCCTCTTTATTAGATACACTTGTAGACCATTTTGTTAATGCAAGCACACAATCAGCAAATCATGTGGCAGCAACTCAATACATAAATGCATGCAGACATGGTCAAAAGGTTCAGCTGTTGTTCAGGCCAAATATGGAAAAGAAGTGCGATCTAAATGAATTTGACCATGAAGTGATTGTTGATGCAAGACGGGGTATCTCAGAATGTTTTTTATTTAGAGATACTGTGTGAAATAGGCTCTTCCAGCCACAGCCTCTTGCCTAATCACAGTATAACTTACAATGACAAATTGACCCACTAACAGTCTTCAAACTGTTGGAGGAAGCCAGACCTCCTGGAGGAATCACACATTCCACTGGGCAGATGGTCAAACTCCTTACAGGTGGCACTGGGATTGAACTTCCAATTCCGACACCCAGAGCCGGATTGTTAGCATCCTGCTAACTGCTAAGTTATCAAGGCATCTGAATTTCAGATCTTCTGGGGTTCTCACACACAACAATCTCTAGAGTTCACAGAGAATCGTGCCAAACAAAAGAAAGTCATCCAGTGAGCGGCATTTCTGTGGGCAAAGATGCCTTGTTAATGAGAGAGATCAGAGGGGAACGGCTGGATTGTTTCAAACTGACAGGAAGGGAATAGTAACTCAAACAGCCATGCATGTCATTCAATCATTATTTTTTTAATCCCCATTCTCCCACCTTCTCACTGTTTTCTTTAACCCTCAAGGACCTTATTTTAATTAAGGGCAGAGAAGATTTTGGTTCAGACTGATCAAAACATTTAGTCTCATTCCTGTGTGAAGGAAGATTGGTTGACAATTTACCTCCTGTGAAAACATGTTACAAGTGTCTGCCTTTCTGAAAGGTCATAACAGGCTGTAAAAATGCTTTAATATGTTTTGGGGTCTCTGAAGTTGCATTTTAAATATGTTTTTTAAAAATTAAACATTTTTGTTCAATTTGACGTGTTTTAACCAATGCTACAGTGACAACTTTGAGACTCTGTTGCTATATAATAAGTGTACTGGATTTTATGGTAAAAATAACAAAGTTATCAGTTTGTCATAATCAAATCAGAGAGCAACTCCAACAATTACATGTAGAGTTAAACACAGAATTAGAAATTGATTTTCAAGCTTTTCCTATTTGTTCTGTAGTCAACTCACTATCCACATCCATTACCAAAGTACTTGTCAATGGAATGCATTGATTACTCCAACAATAAACCAGTAGTGCTATACAACTGAACTTCTAATGACACGATAGCTTAATTATTCCCAAGCATCTTTTCTTGCAATGGAAGTATGTTTTTGCATACACTCCATCATATTTTAAATGTGTTATCCAATTTTTGCCTTTATCTCTTAATCTCAGTCTTGTTTCCCTTTCCATATTTTAGTTTTTGTATGTGATTTAGCATGAAATAAGTATTCTAGTCAATTCTGTTTTGGTGTTATAGCACACACCAAAAGGTATTTGACCACATTCACACATTTGCTAAATTGTCTGCAGAGAATGCTAAGTTGGTGTGATACATGTTCTTGTGACAAATTTCATAGTCCTTGTTTGGAGATGGATGTAATGATCCCTGCAATATTTTGGTCCATTAGAAAATCTAGTCAGTTATCCTGGGAAAAACAATCCTGCTAAGTCATTTCTTCATTTTATTACAGCTGACTGATCTCTCGACAATGATATGGGAAGATGCTAGGGCTATGACTTAAAGTGGTACTTTGACAATGGTCTGCAAGTTTGTCAACAATTCTGGTATGGTGGATGCGAAGGAAATAAGAATCGATTTAATACCCTTGTAAAGAAATCTGCCTCAAATCACACTAGAAAACATTGTAGCAATTATGTACAATGAATATCAGCAGATGCTGAAAATCCAAGCAACACACACAAAATGTTGGAGGAATTCAGCAGGCCAGGTAGCATTTATGTAAAAGAATGCAGTTGACATTTGAGACCTAAATCGTTCATGAGGACTGATCGGTCTCAACTGTTTACTGTTTTACATAGATCCTACCTTGCCTGCTGAATTCCTCCAGCATTTTGTGTGATGTGCAATGACATAATTGTTTCAGAATCTGTATACTTGAGGGCTCAGTATCCTTATCCTATGAATTAGTCAGAAAATATCAACTTTGACTTGGGCCATGGTTATATTTGAACCTGGAGTGTGGTGGAAGAGAGAAATGTCAGCCAGGAGTCCAGCTAAAGACTAAAATGATCATCCTTTTTGCTGGAATTTTCTGCTTGAGCAAGTAAATAAGAGTAAATGGCTGTGATGCCCATTGTAATTGAATAGCTCTCAGCCATTCAGTGTTGAGACTCATTCATTTGCAATAACTCTTGTAGTACAAGGAGTGCAAGGCTTCAAGAGGAACAGAATTCATTCTATAGGGAAATTGACATAGAAGAGATAAACAAGCATTAAATATAAATATGTAAATTGTATTATTTTATTTGCACAAATTAAAATTTGGCTTTTTAAAAAATTAGCATTCATCTGTTTCCAAAGTGCAAGACCAGTACCTCTGAGTGGTGGATGTTGAAACTTGTAAGTATATACTGCTCATAACTTGAATCTACCTTAAATCTTAATGAGTCCTTAGTGTGCTAGATTCTGTGTCAGGGCATGGAAAAGCTCAGTTAGTAACCAGGATAACTTCATTTCATTAACACGTCTTTGTCATATCATGTAGCGAACTTTTCAGCAAATGATTATACTCAGAATTTGTTCATGCATGTGTTCCATCTACAAAAATACTGTTTTTTGATTTGAAATAAAACAAAGTAACCTAAAGCTACAGTTCCATTTCTATTTCATCATTTCCTGCACACTCATGAACATGATTAGGAAGAAGATGTGCATGTGAATAAAATCATTCTGCCAGCAATGGTAGTCCAATCAAGCAATAGAAATACACATCTTTTAGATGGTTTACAATATTCTGAGGTTATGAAGTGAAAATAGGATTTATTTATAAGTTTTAATTAGGGAAGAAAAGATCAAAAAATTGTCACATGTACATTGGAACAGACAGTGAAATACATTGCTCACATCAAATCAAATGAACAAAAATTGTTCTGGGTAGCTTTTGATGTCAGCATAGCATGCCCACAAATCTCTAACCCTATCTGTACATCTTTGGAATATGTGAGGAAACCGATGCACCCAGAAGAAACCCATGTAAACATGCAGAGAACATAAAAACTCCTAACAATCAATGGTAAGTATTGAACCCTGATCTTGTAGCTACACCTTTGTGCTAACTGCTATGCGACCTGAGAAATTAATTACAGTGTCATAAGGAAGAACAGATTCCTGGCTATTGATCGTATTACGTGATAATTTCCTTGGTCAGGAATTAAGAGCCAGTAACATCCATGGAGTGAGGGTTGGAGAACTGAGGAAGAAGAATGATGTGGGAGGAGTGTAGTGGTTGAGGGATAGGGTTCCTTGGAGGGAAGATTGAGGAAGAGACTGCTGCTTCCAGTTTGATGCAGAAAATGTCCATAGACATAAACTAGTCTGTACCCCTGGTCCTTGGGTGACAAGTAAGATTATACAGCCACAAGCTGTTACATACCAGCAGCAATAGATTATACACTGAGTTAAAACCACTATCTTTATTAGTATATACTTATAATATAGTAACTTTAATGAAATAAACAGAAGTTGACAGTGTTATGCATATATATGTGTAGCTCCCAAACTACCAAGCTTAGGAACAATTCTTAAAGTCTTAAAATGGTAGTGTAGAAAAGTTCAGGAACCCATGAAATAAGTGAGTGAGGGGAGAGATTTCCAGGAAATAATGTAGAGAGGAAGGCGATTATGCAGAATCACAGGTTCCTGGCTGGGTAAACAAAATAACAGCTGATGACGATTTCGTCCGTCAAGCCATTTTGAAATCCACCAGAAAACCACCGGGTGACAGTCATAGGAATATCATCTTCAAGTGGTTATCACATAACATCCTGATTCCAGGTAACGGGCCAACAAAAGTGACACCACAGGATACTCGAACAAATCCCCACACATGGATTATACAAAGCGATAGTCACATATTCTTTGATAATCTACTCAACCTTTTGGGCACAGGAGAGTTCCAAACCAGAGCAGTAACAAACTGAAGTTCCAACAACAATCCTGTCTTCCCCCCCTTCCCCTCTACACCCCTCCCCCTCTAACACCCTCCCCCCTTTTCTCCCTCTTCCCCCCTTCTCCCTCCCTCTCCCCCTCTCCCCTCGCAACCCCCTCTCCCACCCTCTCTCTCCCCCCCCCTCAGTCCACAGCAGGCTGCCACAGCCTGTGACTGATGTCATAGACCCGCCTCACTCAGGCACTCTTATAGTAACACTCACAGTACGAGCCTGCATATCTCGTAACACTTCCCCCCAAAAAGGAAAATTTTAATCTATAAGAGGAAAATTTTAACTGAAAACTACAATACGTGAAACAATACATTTGTGGTTACCATCTAGCATACCACAGACTAATACAATAAATTGCAGAAGCGTATACAAATAATATATTCCACTCGACTATCACAGTTTAATATCTGGAAAGCAAATGGCAATTATACTATCCTTATCTTTAATGTGAGTTATCATGATATTATACTCCTGTAAAATTAAACTCTGTGGCTAAATTGGAGTTTCTTTAACCATTTTCCTTAACCACAGTGGCATAGCCAAATTCACTCTTGGCTAAGTTAACTGTAAGATTGATTTTCGAGAGCCTTTCAAACAACTCTTCCACTGCAGAGATATGTGTTTCCCAGGTGTCATTCACTGTGACTAAATCATCAATATAGGCACCTGTATGTTTTAACCCTTGAATTTCCAAATTAACCATTCTCTGGAATGTTCCTGGAGCATTTTTCATTCCAAATGTTAGAACATTGTATTCATACAACCCAGAAGGTGTTACAAATGCAGAAATTTCTCTACCTCTATCTGTTAATGGAGCACACCAATAGACTCTTAAAAGATCGATCTTTGGAAGAAACTTAGCTTCTCCAACCTTGTCAATGCAATCACCCACTCTGGGAATGGAATAAGCATCTGTTTTTGTTACAGCATTCACCTTTCTATAATCAGTGCAAAACCTAACACTACCATCTGGTTTAGGCACCATAACATAAGGTGAGCTCTAATCTGATGTTGAAGGCTTAATAATACCATTTTCTAGCATATACTCAATTTCTTGCTCAACAAGTTTACATTTTCTATGTTTATATGATATGGATGTTGTCTTATGGGTTTGGCATTTCCCACATCTACATCATGTCAAGTGACTGTGGTCCTTTTGGGGACATTGGGAAATAACTCTTTATATTTCATAATTAACTGCATCATCTCCTGTTGCTGCTGTGGCTGTAAATGCACCAATTTCTTATCAAGTGTTTCCAAAACAGCATAATTTATCAGTCTAGCTGTGACAATGTTTGTTTTAATATAAACCTCAGATGCTTCAGTTAATGAGTTCCCAGAGAAACCAGACTCCTCATTATTGACACGAACAGGCACAGCTGCTGTTTGCTCTTCAAAATATGGTTTTAACATGTTTACATGTACCAGCTTTGTAGGCTTCCTCCTCTCTGGTGTTTTGACTACAAACTCTACCTCATTGACTTCAGACCCTATCTCATAAGATCTATGGTATCCATGCTTGTAACAGGTTTGTCTGGATTGGCAATAACACAAGGGCATTATCTCTCACCTGGAATTTTCTCACACAAGCCTGTTTATCATACCAGCATTTCCTTTTGTCTTGAGAAACTTTTAATTTCTCTTTTGCTAGGCTACAGGACTTGTGTAATTTGTCTTTGAATTTCAAAACATAGTCTAAGAAATTTATATGCAATTCTTTGTTAACCCACTGTTCCTTTAACAATGCCAACGGTCTGCGGACCCTGTGGCCAAACACAAGTTCGAAAGGGGTAAAACCTAGGGATTCCTGTACTGATTCTTTCATTGCGAATAAAAGCAAATGAACTCCCTCATCCCAATCCTTCTAATTTTCAATACAGAATATCTTAATCATGGTTTTAAGGGTAGAATTGAATCTTTCCAAGGCCCCTTGTGATTCTGGATGGTACGCAGATGACATAATTTGTTTAGCTCCCAGTTCATAAACTATCAGCTGGAATACTCCTGACATAAAATTACTTCCTTGATCAGATTGTATTTCTTCAGGCAAACCAAATAAAGTGAAAAACTTTATGACACCCTTCGACACAGTTTTGGCTTTAACATTTCTGAGAGGTATTCCCTTGGGAAATCTAGATGCTGTAGACATGATAGTTAGCAAATTCTGATGGCCAGCTTTAGTCTTTGGCAATGGGCCAACACAATCTACAATAACTTTAGAAAAGAGTTCACCAAATGCAGGAATAGGTTGGAGTGAGGCCACTAGGGTGACCTGATTAGGTTTACCCACAACCTGACAAGTGTGACAAGTCCTGCAGAAGGTTGCAAATTCTTTCCACAAACTGGGCCAGAAGAATTGTTTCAAAACTTTGTTCACAGTTTTATTCACACTTAGATGGCCACCCAAGAGCTTACTATGGGCTAAAGTTAAAATCTCATTCCTATAGACTTTAGGTACTGCAACTTGAGATAAAGATTATCTCAGGATCTCTTGCCTCATTTGACCAATTGTCAAATAAATTTGCACTCCCCAAAACACATTTTTACAGATACCTTCAAATTAGAGATTTTCTACATTTCCAATTAACTACTTTTCCTATAGGTCCTGATAAAAATTTACTGGTTTTAAATTTAAAACCTTTTGTTAATGGTTCTATTACCGGTATCTATAAATTGTTGATTGATTCTAGACAAGACTTTTTAGATAAAATAAAAAAAGTTTGGGAGGATGACCTAAATTGTCAGATTTCTGATGATAGATGGAATGAAATTCTTAAACGGGTTAATAAATCATCTTTCTGTGCTCGTCATTCTCTTCTACAATTTAAAGTGGTTCATAGAGCTTAAATTTCTAAACAGAAGCTGTCCACTTTTTACCCGAATGTTTCTCCACTTTGTAATAAATGCAACTCTGCTGATGCCTCTTTAATTCATATGTTTTGGTTTTGCCCTAAAATTGAAAAGCTTTGGCGGGAAGTACTTCATACCTTCTCACAACGTTTTAGGGTCCAGTTTGACCCAAATCCTCTTACTGCCTTGTTTGGTATTATTGCAAATGAAGATAACTTTAAATACTCCTAACCTCCAGGTTTTAGTTTTTACCTCTCTTTTAGCAAGAAGAGCAATCTTGCTTAAATGGAAGAAGTCTACCCCTCCTACACATCTTCAAGGGCTACGTGATATTATGTCTTATTTAAATTTAGAAAAGATCCACTGTTCAATCTTAAATTCGAAACAATTTTTTTATGATATCTGGGGAACTTTCCTAAATTACTTTTCCAATTTATAAAGTTTAACAATGCACAGACTTTAAAGTATATTTTTATCTTCTCTTCTTAAGTGAATATGCCTTTTTTTTCTAATTATCCATTGTCATCCATCAGCTTTTTTCTTTGGTAGTTGGTAGGGGGTTGACTTTTTATATAAAAATTTCTTTTATGATGCATGACTTATCTTTAAATTTTTGATTACAGAGTGGTGTACCTTTATGTGTTATGCTATATAACATTTTGATCAATTTTATTACAATATATGAATGTACACAGGTTATGTTGAGATGTATCTATGTGTTGCACTCTGTAAATCTTGTTTTTTTTCTTCTGAATAAAAATATTGTAAAGAGGTACTGCAACTTGCTGAACAATTGATCATTCCTCACTTGCAGGAATATCAAGTGACCTCCACTTCCTCATTAATACTCCATTTTTGAAATAATACCCAACTAGCACTTTCTTAATCATATCATCTAAGAGAGCTTTTTCTCTTAAAGCTTCAATCTCAGGGTCTTTGCTCTGTTCTGCTATAAACTCTTCCCTAGACAGAGACAAATCTTTATTGTCAGATTTAATACCTGGATCCTGGTGAAACAATGAAGACAGAAAAGTCCCTGACAAGTCATCAAAACCTGAATCCCGATTTTGGCTATCATGGGTAGCAAAATCATACTGCACAGAACTACCTGCATTGGCTGACTTCTTAGCCATACTTCCAGTTACTGCACAGGAGGGATAAATGTTAAGAATCCATCTTTGAATCATCAATGATTGGCTTAGTTGTCAGCTGCACTGCAGGAACAACTTTACCACCTGCTAAGTCATTCCCTAACAACAAAGGAACACCATCCACCGGTTAACTGGGCCATAGTCCTATTTTAACCATTCCTGTAACTAACCCTGACTTCAAAGCTACCTTATGCAGAGGTACAGAAACAATTTTTCCTCCAATATCTCAAATAAAATTTGCCTCACCAGTGGCAGTCTCATCACTAAACTTCAGAACATCGTCTAATATAAGTGATTGAGAAGCCCCAGTATCTCGAAGGATTTTCACTGGTACCTGGGCTGATTCTTCTTTTACTGAAGCAAACCCATCAGATATAAAATGAAGGAATCCTTTCCTAACCCGACCAGATATTTTAGCCTTTGACAGAGCTTCATCAGAATGTCCAGACTCCTGCAGGTTTATGGGCATTTCAATGTTTTGAGCACAGGCATCTGGAACTGCCTCCTTTTCCTTCATCTTCTTTAACAGGAAACAGTTAGCCATAACATGATCAGGTCTCCTACAATAGTGACAAGTAGGACCAGAATGTTTCTTCTTTCATTGCTTTGCTTCGTCCTTACCTTTGTCACTCGTCACAAATTTGATTTCTGGTTTACCCTGACTATCCATGCTACTCTTTTGGAAGCTCTTACTCTGGGTAAGCTTAACCTTGTGGGTTAAGGCGAACTCATCTGCTAATTTAGCAGACTCTTGCAACATGGCAGCATCCTTTTCATCTAAATATGCCTTTATGTCATTAGGGACGCACCTTTTAAATTCTTCAATTAAAACCAATTCTTTCAAGTTGTTAAAATCACTATCCACATTTTTAGATGTACACCATCGCTCAAAACATACAGACTTTTCATAAGCAAATTCCATGTAAGTCTGTTTCACAGATTTCTTCAAATTTCTAAACCATTGCCTATAGGCTTCTGGGACCAGTTCATAGGCTTCAAGCACAGCCTGTTTCACGGCCTCATAATTAGCTGCATCTTCAATTGACTGGACAGAAAAGACTGTTGAGTCTTACCCTTAATTACACTCTATAACAAGAGAGGCCAGCTTCCTTCCAGCAGCTTTAGACTCAGTGCCACTTTCTCAAAATGCTGAAAGTATTTATCAACCTAAGTTTCATCAAATGGAGGGACCAATGTAACTTCCCTACTGACACCAAACTTCTCATCAGAATCAAGCACTAGACCCCCTTGCTGTAGTTTCTCTATCTTCTGTAGCTCAAACTCCCTCCGTCTTTCTGCTTCCTCAGCTTCAAATTGCCTTTGCCTTTCTCTGTCCTCTATCCTTAGTTTTTTCAACTTGTACTGGAGCTTAACATGGGTTTACTTTCAGGTAAACTTCCTAACTCCCATTCTTCAAACTTCCTCAAAGAAATATTATCATAAGGTGTTGGGTGTTGGGAGCAGACCCAACTGCAAGACACAGACACTGAACTACCAGGAACAGGACTAGAGACATGAGAAGGAAGCAAGGGAAGTGAGGAAGAAAGGACACTGGACATGACACAGACCCTGGATGAGACAACAATTCTGGGCCTGGGCTAGGACTTGACTTGGATAGCGGAACCAGGACATGGAACTGGGAACTTAGGGTCTGGGCTTGGACTCCGAGCCAGAAACTGGACAAGGACCCAGAACCTGGGTCTTGTCTCGGGCTTAGACTCCAGAACTTGGTGAGGACAGGACGAGGAGAGGCAACAGGACTGGACGTGAGACTCCTGGACAGGACGAGGGAACCCCAGCACCAGGTTGGGCAAGGTACTCCTGGGCTGGGCGAGGCACATGGGCAAGAAGAGAACACAAAGCTGTGGCTTGGACTGGACAGGGTTCTTGGACTGGATGAGACCCTGAAGCCTTGACTAGGTTAAGGAAGAGTCAGGAATGCAGAGCTTTGGTCAAGGGAGAGACAGGAACATGGAACACAGAGTCAGGACCCCTCCTTGGGTACAGGATGTAGGACTGGGACTCATTACACAGAATGCAGAATACAATGAGACAGTTCCCAACACTAGGTAGCGGCAAACGACTGGACCTACCTAGCAAAGGTGTGGACACAGAGACAGCTCAAAACAACGAAAGACAGTTCCTTATCTTGCTCCGGTGGTTGAACTTGACAGCGGTGAAGGCAAGGCTTCAGGCAAGGCGCAGCTCCAGGTGGGAAGGGGAGGGGATGGGAAGGGAAGGGTAGATCCCATGCAGAGGTCCCGCCATATCAGGTGGTGATGCAACAAGCTGGAATGCCCTCCACATCAGTAAAATTTGCAAGTGTCTTTGGTGACATACCAATTCACCTCAAACTCCTGATGAAATATAACCACTGTCTTTGTAATTGCACCACTATGTTACGCCCAGGATAGATCTTAAGAGATGTTGAAACCCAAGAATTGAAACTGCTCACTCTTTCCACTTCTGATCCCCGATGAAGAATGGTGTATATTCCCTTGGCATCCCCTTCCTGAAGTCCACAATCAATTCCTTGGTCTTACTGATGTTGAGTGCAAGATTGTTACTGTGACACCACTCAACTAGCTGATCTATCTTGTTCCTGTATGCCTCCTCATCACCATCTGAAATTCTGCCAACAAGAGTGATGTTGGCAAATTTATAGATGGTGTTTGAGCTGTGCTTAGCCACACAGTCATGGGTGTAGACAGATTAGAACAGTGGGATAAGCAGACTTGCTGTGTAAAAGTCTCGACAAATACGTGATGGAATGAATGGAGTTAAATACTATCACAATAAAATAATAATTAGCTGACACGTGCATATTCACAAGCACAATTGCCGAATCTGATGTGCTGCCAAATCCATGGTTGTGACATTACCCTTCCTACCAGATCTTCATCCAAATAATTTATAAGCATGTCAAACAATAGAAGTCCCAGTACAGATTCCTGCAGAAAACCATTGATTATAGACCTCTGCAAAGAATAAAACCTACCTACCTCTATCTCCTGCCTTCTCTGAGAAGGCCAATTTTGGATCCAATCAACTAAGTCACCATGGATTCTATGTATCTTAATTTTCAGTACCTTGTTGAATGCCTTGTTAAAATCTACGTACTCAACATCCACCACTTTACCTTCATCAACCAGCTTCTTCAACTCCTTTGAAAACTCAATCCAATTTATAAGACTTGACTACCCTGGCAAAAGGTCATGCTTAGTATTGATAACAAGTCTGTGTTTTTCTAGATATAAGCAGATCTGATTTTAAGTGATCATTTCCAATAATTTTTTATAGGAGGGTAAGGATAATTGAACACAATATTCTAAATGCTGCCTTACCATCTCTTGAAAACTACAACATAACTCCCAACTTCCATACTCAACGCCCTGACTGATGAAGACCAGCATGGCAAAAACCCTCTTCACCACTCTGTGTACCTGCATCAGGAGCCATCTACTTGTACTCCTGAGTCCCTCTATTCTACAACACTCCTCAGACACCTTACTAGTCCCCGTGAAGGTCCTACCCTTACTTGTCTTCCAATAATGCACTTGTCCGGATTAAACTCCATTTGTCATTCCTTGGCCCACTTACCGAGGTGATTGAGATTTCTCTGTAAATTATAATAATCACATTCACTGTCAATGCCACCACCTATTTTAGTGCAATTTGCAAGGTTAATAACAATGCATGTACATTTGCATTCAAATCATTGGTGTAGATGACAAACAGCAATTGTCCTGCCACTGGGTCCTTAGAAATGCCACTAGTCACTGACATCAAGTCCAAGAAAAACTCCTTCATCATCACCCTCTGCTTCTTTCCACCAAGGCAAAGATGTATTCAATTAGACAGCTCTCCCTGGATCTCATGTGATCCATTTTTTTTTAAATCGAAGCCTACCATGTGAAACCTTATCAAATATTTTATGAAGTCCATATAGACTACATCCACAGCCCCGCAATCATTGATCTGGTTACTTTTTCAAAAAAACTCATTGTTATTTATGAGATACCTCCCATGTACAAAATCAAGCTGACTATCCCTTATCAACCCCTTTCTTTCCAAATGCCTGTATACCTTATCCTTCTGAATCCATTGCGATATTAGGCCTACTGGTCTATAGTTCCCAAGATTCTCTTTGCAGTTCTTCTTAAATTGATATATAATATTAGTGTCCAGCAATCTTCCAGCACTTGGTCCCTCACTAAAGATGATGCACGTATTTCAGCCAGGGCTCACACAATTTCTTCTTCACTTCCCACAGTGATCCTGAAAGTCTCACAGGTTAGCAGGTTGACCTCTTTGCACTAAAAAGGGACTTTTCTTGTTCTAATTATGTTCTTCCTTGTAAAAATGTATGCTTTTTGTCGTGAATGCTGCATACATGATGTAATGTATTTAAGATGCTGTTGCAAGTAAGTTTATCATTTGATCTGTGCAGGTGATAATGACATTGACTTTACCTGATCATGCTCTGGAGAATTACATTATCTACCTTCATATCTCAGCTATAATAAAGACTAACTCCAAAACTTCCCCGTTAATTGCCTTAAGGTCCAACATTTTCATGTCTTTCTCCATGGTAAAAATAGAAGAGAAATACTTATTGAGGACCATTGTCCATCTCCTGTGTCTCCACAGAATGATATCCACTTTGGTCTTTGAAGGGTCCTATTCTCACCCTTCGTCCTTTACTATACATAAAATCTCTTTCGAATCTCCTGAAGATTCTTTGTCAAAGCCAGATCATGCCACTGTTTTCCCCTTCTGATTCCATAAGACCATAAGACATAGGACCAGCATTAGGCCATTTGGCCCATCAAGTCTGCTCTACAATTCAGTCATGAATGATTTTTTTCCACTCCTCAGCCCCACTCCTTCTTGAATATACTCTTGAAAACCCTATCCTTCTCCTGGGATTCACTTTATCTCAGCTGCCTGTACCTGACCCATGTCTCCTTACATTTTCCTGGTCAGTGCCTCAGTATCTCTCAGCATATCTCTCAAATCTTAGAGAGATAAGAGATTCTGTATGTGCCAATATCTGATTTTTATTTGCCAGATGCCCCCTTGTCTGTAAGCAAACTACTCCAATCCTCTGTAGGTTCATCTCTAGTACCATCATATTAAAATTTGCCTCAATTTAGAACTTTAACTTCTGCACCAGATCTGTCTCTTCATAACTACTGTAATTTAAAACCAAATTCATCTTGAAGCTTTGCCTTCTCCTTGGTGGAGTCTTTGAAATACTGTGTGAGGAAACTTTCCTGAACACTCTTAACTAATTCCACCCTATCTGAGCCCTTATGGCAATCCCAGTGGATATCAGGAAAGTTAAAATGCTCTATTATGACAACTCTATTGGTCTTGCAACTTTCTGCAGTATTCCTATATATTTGTTCCTCTAATTCCATTTGATCTATAGTACAATCCCAACTAGGCCACCATTCCCTTCTTATTTCTGAACTCCTCCCTCAAAGCCTCATTGAATGATCACTCAGTAGCTTCAGCTCAGACTACTGCTGTGATGTTCCGTTTAATCAGAAATGCAACTCTTTTTCCACTCCTTTCTCCATCTCTATCCCACCTACAGCACCTGTACCCTGGAACACTTAGCTGCCAGTTGTGTTCATCCTCAATAGTCACGTTTCTCTAAAAACTATAATATAGTTGCCTAAGTGAGATATCCATCTCCTAATTTCATCCACTTCACCATCAAGCCCCTCTTGCAGTAAAATAAATGTAACGTAATCCAATAGTCTTTTTTCACTCCCTGCCATGCCGCTACCTATTGATTATTTGTTTCTCTTCTACTTTGGATCCCATTCCCTCATAATTGAGTTCAAACCCTGCAATAGCACTAGCAAAACTGGCCCCTGGAACATTGGTTCCTTCTCCAGTTCAGGCACAATCTGTTCCCCTTGTATAGGCCAACCACAGTATATCCCAGAAGAAATCCCAATAATCCACAAATATGAAGCCCTGTTCTCTACATTCATCTGGTATATCCTGCTATTCTTATTAGTAAGGAGGAGGGATATGATTGTGGTATGCAAAGTTATGAAGAGGCAGGCAATAGGAAACACTCCCCTACTCAAAACCTGGATGACGTATTTAGGACTGGGGATACAAGGTTTAGAAGGGATCTTTTCACCCAGGTGAGTTGGAATCAGAATCAGAATCACTTCATTGCCAGTATGTGAAATGTATCAGAATTGATTGTGGTTCAGTGCCAAGCATAAAAGACAGGACAATCCCAGATCCGACAGCACAATAGCAACCAACAATTTCTGATAGTGCAAACATCCGTGAGCAATCAACAATCAGCGGAACGGTCATATGCACAAACATCACTAAACAGCTTAAATAAATGCAAACAGGTTCAATAATTATCAACAGAACAAGGAGAGCAGGAAAAATCATTTAATGGATGTTGTGCAGGGACTGTTAGAGTATTACATATGACACGAGGAAATCTGCAGATGCCGGAAATTCAAACAACACACACAAAATGCTGATGGAACACAGCAGGCCAGGCAGCATCTATAGGGAGAAGCACTGTCGACGTTTCGGGCCGAGACTCTTCATCAGGACTAACTGAAAGGAGAGATAGTAAGAGATTTGAAAGTAGGAGTGGGAGGGGAAAATGCGAAATGATAGGAGAGGACCAGAGGGGGTGGGGTGAAGCTGAGAGCCAGACAGGTGATTGGTAAATGGGATACTGAGCTAGAGAAGGGAAAGGATCATGGGACAGGAGGAGTGGGGAGAAAGAAAGGGGGAGGGGAGCACCAGAGGGAGATGGAGAACAGGCAGAGTGGCAGAGAGAGAAAGGTAAAACAATGGGACGGGCAAAAAAACTAAGTATATCAGGGATGGGTTAAGAAGGGGAGGAACATTAATGGAAGTTAGAGAAGTCAATGTTTATGCCATCAGGTTGGAGGCTACCCAGCCGGTATATAAGGTGTTGTTCCTCTAACCTGATTGTGGCTTCATCTTGACAGTAGAGGCGGCCATGGGTAGACATATCAGAATGGGAATGGGACGTGGAATTAAAATGTGTGGCCACTGGGAGATCCTGCTTTCTCTGGCGGACCAAGTGTAGGTGTTCAGCGAAACGGTCTCCCAGTCTGCGTCAGGTCTCAGCAATATATAAAAGGCCACACTGTGGCACCGGATGCAGTATACCACACCAGCAGACTCACAGGTGAAGTGTCACCTCACCTGGAAGGACTGTCTGGGGCCCCGAATGGTGGATCTGAGTGAGTTTTGTTGAGAAGCTGGATAGCTACAGGAAAGAAGCTTCAATGATGATGTGTACTCCAGGTGGTGATCAATTTGTAGAGTCTCCCTAATGACAATTTGGTGACTGCATGACTGTTGGGGTGGGTGGAGTTAGCAGTAATTCTTTCGCTCTTTCCTTTGCTTTCACAATGAATGGGAGTTTTAATATCGGTAGCTGACAGCCGGTGATCTTCTCCACTGAAAGGACCACTTGCTGCAACTGGGACGTGGAGAGGGAGGAGGCAGTGGAAAACCAAATGGTCTCAGTCGTGGTAACAACACTCTCAATGATGGCCGAGTAAAAATCCATCAGGTTACGTCCTAGGATATTAAGTTTTCTAAACTGGTGTCGAAAGAACAATTCCCACTGGGCCTTCCTAGTGATGAGCATAACTTCAATGTCTTTGTAATGGTACTTCCCAGAAACCTGAATGACTCGACCCCAGACCCCATTAATTTCTAAAGGGGTGTGCAGGTGGGGCTTGTTGGCAGAAGTCATTCCTCATTTCCATTACATTGATAGTGTTAAGCTCTAAGTTGCAAGATGCTTTTCCTGTCTTTGACAGCAGGTCATTCATTATTAGAGATGAGACCAACTCTATCCGCAAACTTAAGGATTTTAATGGATTTGCTTGTGGATGTACAGTTGTTTGCATAATAGGAGACTAGGAGGTGTGAAAGAACACAGGCCTGGGGACAACCTGGGCTTATAGACATTAGATTGAGCAAGTAGGTGCTCAGCCTTATATACTGATTCCTTTCTACCAAGACAGATACACTCGGGTACAACTCGCTGGCTAGCTTTCTGTAGATAAAATCTAGAACAACAGTGTTGAAAGCAGAGCTAAAATCCACAAAACAACTGTCATCACTGTTGAATGGGAGGAGTACCTTGACAAAATTTAAGAGGTATCCAGACAAGCACTTGAATTACCAAGACTCAGAGAACTATAGATAAAGTGCTAGTAAATAAGATTAGTGTAAAATGGGGTAGTTGTTAGTTGGCATGGCCCTGTTCCAGTGGTATCTGATTCAATGACAAATGTGTTGAATAACTACTGTTCTTTCTTTGGTTGTTAAATCAAACACAAATTACAGCTGAAGATATGTTAGGTTTTGAACTCAGTAGCAAATGAACAATTGATCTGATTTTTGATTAGCGTCATTTAACACATGTACATCAAAACATACAGTGATACGCGTTGCTTGTGTCAAATCAAATCAGCAAAGATTGTGCTGGGCGGTCCACAGGTATTGCCACACTTCCGGCATCAACATAGCATGCCCACAACTCAGTCACCCTAACAGTACGACTTTGGAACGTGGGAAGAAACTGGTGCACCCAGAATAAACCCATGAGGTCATGGGGAAACCGTAGACACTACTTACAGACAGTGGTATGTATCATACCCCGATTTTACAGTGTTGCACTAACCACCACATTGCCATGCCGTCCAACCACTTCAGTAGAATCCTGGCCTGAATTTACCCATTTTCTTCAATTCATTTTTTCATAAAATAGGTGCTTTTGAAAAGACAAAGAATATTTTGCCAACCCTTAATTGCTTTTAATAAACACAATTAGTCCCATATATCAGCTCTTTACTGCGATATTTTCGTTTTTAAACAGATGTCCCTATTTTTAATTGAAAGTTATTGTCAAATTTTCTTGAACTGCTCCCTCTAACAATGCATTTCAAATCATATCTCTATGTCTAAAATTTATTGCTATCGCTCTTGCTGGATGTTATGTTAATATCTCAAACCTGTGATTACTGGATACCAACTCATTTTTCAGTGGAAGCAGTTCAGTTTCCTTAACATTTCTGTCAAGTCTGTCCTTAGCATTCCTATATAAACAGAATAATTCTAACTCACATAAAGAAACAGGACAATTCAATGGTATAGCAAGTAAAGGTAGTTTCTCACACCTTCAGTGGTCTAGATTTGTCATGACAGTTCGTTTTCTTGAGATTCTTACACACTTCATACAAATGCAATATGCCAACTTCTGTGGATAGCCATGATTCTTTATTTAAGCAAGTACAAGCTATTTGGAGAATAGCTTAACAAACCTCACAGTGCTTGCGGAACCCTGTCAAACAAAGCTCTCCAAACAAGGGAACAGTCCTCTCTTTTTTAAAGGGTTTTACACCACAGTCAGTCATGTATGCAAGATACAATTTTTAGCTACCTCCACAGTCACGTGCCTGGCAACAGTGATAGTATATGAGACAAAGACCACTTAATCACCTAAAAGCATCTAATTTATTGCAAGTCAACAGAACAAATTAATCTTTTAACATCTCAGATTCTGTCCTGACCTCAGGTGTTATCTTTGCATGTTCTTCCTGTAACTGTAGGATATTTTCACTCATGCTGTGGTTTCCTCCCACATCTCAATAGCTTGTGCATTGGTAGGTTGATTGCCTGTTATAAGTTGCCCCTAGTGTGTATGTGAGTGGTGGAATTCAGCAGAATTTGATAGGAACATGGGCAGAGTAAACTGGGATTAGGCACATGAGTACTTGATGGTTGACATGAACTCAGTGGACTGAAAGGCCCATTTCTGTGCTGCATGATTTTATCACTCGAAGTCCTGAATTCCTCCCATTAGTATAAGTAAATTGCCTCTGCACCCAATTTACTCCCCTGATTTACTCCACAAAGTAATCCAGCACATCTAGAAAAGTGGCTGGTATAAACACAGACTGCAGGAGCCGTTCTACAGGGTTGTCAATAGACAAATTGTTAATCTAAAGTCTTTACAGTGGGAACTAATATCAGGAATTCAGAGTGTGATTTCCTGATTGTATATCTTAATTCCTAATTTCCATGCTGAGTGGACATTAAACTCTGCTTACAATAGAGTTCCGAAATAAATAAGATGACCACATCTTAATGTTAACCACAGCAACCAGAGCTGACAGACACATTGGTGCCAATATTTATACAAAGTAGATAAGGGAGAAAAGACTGTATTTATTGAGGTTAATATAGATGATAGGAATGCTGAGAACCTTCCAAGTACGAAGGCAGGATTTCAATATTATTTTTATCTGAAGCCTGACTCCCATTATGTGTCTGGCTAATCATAATAGCTGCATAGCTGACATGCAGAAATGTTGTTGAAAGAAAGACTCATCCAAAACTATTAGAGTGACATCCATCAGAGCAGGAAACTTTACAGATTGATGTCATTCAGAGAAATTATATCAACTTTTGGGAGAAGCAGGAACAGTCTCGATGAAGGGATTTACTTGGCCTGAGTGATGACTCTTTATTTATTTCCATAGGTTACCTGCTGAATTCCTCCAACATTTTGTGTATGTTATGCTGGAAGGGACCATAGGTTTGATGTGATGAAAGAGGTGGGAAACATTGTCCTGTGGACCTGGCAGTTTCTTTCTCCCTTTTAAGTACGGAGTTCCTCAGTTGCCACACATTCTGCTTTCCATAAATACTTTGGAACATATATAACATCTATATTTTTTTTAAGTTTTAGGAGATTGTGTTGGCACATGGCTAAGTGGTTAAGGTTGGTCTAGTGATCTGAAGGTCGCTAGTTCGAGCCTTAGCTAAGGCAGTGTATTGTGTCCTTGAGCAAGGCACTTAGCCACACATTGCTCTGCAACGACACCAGTGCCAAGCTGTATCGGCCCTTGCTCTTCCCTTGGACATCATCAGTGGCGTGGAGAAGGGGAGGCCTGCAGCATGAGCAACTGCCAGTCTCTCATACAACCTTGCCCAGGCCTGCACCCTGGAAACTTTCCAAGGCACAAATCCGTGGTCTCTCGAGACTAATGAATGCCTATTATTTATGAGATAGCATAATTATGCTCCCAATGTCCACGAGCCATTTCATAGAACCATGCTGTTAGATAATTTGACATGGTGAAGTGCTGCAAAAGAGTGAGGTGAGTATTGTGTCTGTAATCATCTCTTACTTCCAGTCTTCAATACAATGTCTCCAATCACAATCCACCATCTACTTGCACAGTATCTCCCACTGGAGGTCAGCAGTTAAAAAGAAACTCTTTGAAACAACCAATATCCCACTATTTAGAAACGTGGGTGGCTCAACATCTGGCTCACATGATCCCATTTCCACATTCCATTTAAGGTCATCTGTTTACCAAAAAATTTGTTATAGTATTGGGCAACATCTAAAAAGGGGGAACTAAAAGGGTATTGCTATATTAAAGAAATTGTTGAAATGGGCGACTGAAGCACACCCAAGTGCAGGACACGGAGATTGAGTTAGGATGCTTACGCGGATGTGACCGTTGAACAGGAAACAGGAGGGATCTTGACATGGATCCTTGACAAGGATTCTTGACACGAAGCCTCGAAACTGGAGCAGAACTTAGAAAACACAGTCCTAAGCAGCCAGGAAACATTAATCGCCAACAATCTGGCGACTAGTGGTTGTAACACTGTCGGTCTTGATGGAAACCATATGTGCCATCATCAAAGGGAATTATAAACAATTGGGAAACCATGGCACAATCAAAAGAAATTAGGAGAAAGATAGGAATTAACGATCAGGACCGTGACGGTACCCCCCCCCCCCCACCAATGGGAGCCTCGAGGCAAACCACCAGGCTTGTCTGGATTGTCTTGATGGAAATCATGGATGAGGAAAGGGTCCGGGATGAAGGAGCAGGTAATCTAGGAGCACTCCTCCAGGCCGTATCCCTCCCAACAGACCGGGTACTGGAGACCCCTGCCTCGGTGGCACACATCCAGTATTCGGCAGACGGTGTACGCTGGGTAGTCGTCAATGATCCGGGCGGGTGGAGGGGTTTCAGGAGATGGGCACAAAGGGCTGACAGATACAGGTTTCAATTGGGAGACGTGGAACATGGGACATGGGAAACAGAGGGGGTTGGGAACCAAGGGAGCATTCAAAGGGAGACATTCTGGTGGTGGTGCTAACCAGAGAGTTGTGGGTGTACTTGACCCAAATGAGATGGGTGCTCCAGGATAACTGGCTGTTGGCGGTTATGCAGCACAGTGCTGCTCCAAACATGTGCATGGATCCAGGCAGTTTGAGTCTGACCACTGAGGGGTTGATGACACTCTCAATCTCGAATGGTCCCACAGAGCAAGGGGTGCGCTTCTTGGGTTCATTCTTGAGGGGGATGTCTTTTGACCAGAGCCAAACCATCTGCCCAGGCTGATAATTTGGTGCAGGAACTCGATGGTGATTGGCAATCCTCCAGTTGTAGTCAGCTGAGTGGAGCAGGGCTGTGCATGCATCCTTCCAGATCATGCAGCACCGGCAGAGATGGGCCTGAGCAGAAGGCACAGCAATGTCATCTTCAAGTGTGGGAAACAGAGGGGGTTGGGAACCAAGGGAACATTCGAAGGGAGACATTCTGGTGGTGGTGCTGACCAGAGAGTTGTGGGTGTACTTGACCCAAATGAGATGGGTGCTCCAGGATGACGGGCTGTTGGCGGTTATGCAGCACAGTGCTGCTCCAAATCCTGGTTTGCTCGTTCTGTTTGTCCATTAGTCTGCGGATGGAAGACGGAAGACAGGTTTACTGAGGCTCCAAGGACTTGTCAAAAGGATCTCCAGACCTGGGGGATGAATTGGGGGCCCCAGTCAGAAACAATGTCAGAGTGAATTCCATGAAGGTGGAAGATATGATGAACAAGGAGGTTGGCTGTCTCACGAGCTGTAGGGAGTTTGGGAAGGGCTACGAAGTGCACAGCTTTGGGGAAGCAGTCCACCACAGTGAGTACAGCAGTGTTCCCATGTGAAGGGGGTAGTCCGGTAACGAAATCCAGTGCAATGTGAGACCAAGGGCGGCTAGGGACAGGAAGGGGATGAAGCAATCCAGCAGATGGTCGGTGGGAGGCTTTTCCACAGGCACCAACAGACCGGGCAGAGATGAAGGAATGGGTGTCAACGTCCATGGAGGGCCACCAGAAACGTCTCTTCAGAAGGAACAAAATTCGATTGATCCCGGAATGACAGGCGAAAGGAGAAGTGTGCCCCCACTGGAGAACCTGAGACCAAACTGAGTCAGGCACAAAGAGACGATTGGAGGGTCCATTGCCTGGGTCAGGTTGAGCCCATTGGGCCTCTTTGACTACAGGTTTGATCTCCCAGGTGATGGCAGGATGGTCTCGGGGTTGGGAAGACCCTCCTCCGAGACGTATTGACGGGAATGAGCATCGGGTTTCCTGTTCTTGGACCCATAGGATAGGTGAGTGTGAATCTAAAACTGCCAAAAAATAATGCCCAACAGGCTTGGTGGGAATTCAGGCATTTGGTGGTTTGGATGTATGCAAGGTTCTTGTGATTGGTCCAGACAATGAATGGATGTTCCGCTCCCTCCGGCCAGTGCCTCCACTCCTCCAGAGCAATGTGTGACGGCCAGTAACTCCCGGTTCCCTACGCCGTAGTTCTGTTCAGCGGGAGATAGCCAGTGAGAAAAGAAGGCGCAGGGATGGAGTTTTTGGTCTGGACCGGAGTGTTGGGAGAAGACCGCTCCCACCCCAGAGTCGAAGGCATCGACCTCCACAATGAATTGGCAAGAGGGGTCTGGCTGGACCAGGATGGGAGTAGAGGTGAATTGCCTCTTCAGCTCCGAGAAGGCAGAGTCTGCTTCGGGGTCCCAGTGAAAAAAGGTCTTAGGAGAGGTGAGTCGAGTAAGGGGCGCTTCCACCCAGCTGTAATCCCTGATAAAACGACGATAAAAGTTTGCAAACCCCAGAAATTGCTGGAGTTGCTTGAGTGTCATGGGTTTTGGCCATTCTGCCTCCACCCGGATCTTTTCAGGATCTGCCCTCGCTTGCCTGCTCTCGATGATGTGTCCTAAGAAGCTGACAGAAGGGACGTAAAACTCACACCTCTCTGCCTTCACGGATCACTTGCTCTCCCAAAGCCTCTGCAGAACCTGACAGACATGGTGGGTGTGTTCCTGAAAACTGCAGGAGAAGATTAAGATGTCATCCAAATAAACAGAAACAAAATGGTTAATGAAGTCCCTAAGGACATCGTTTATCAGGGCTTGGAAGACGGCAGGGGCATTGGTGAGACCAAAGGGCATGACAAGATATTCAAAGTGACCAAGAGGAGTGTTAAAAGCTGTTTTCCACTCATCTCCCTCCCTTATCCTGACCAGATGGTAGGCACTTCATAGGTCCAACTTGGAGAAGATGGTGGCTCCGTGAAGGGGTTCGAAAGCAGAGCTAATAAGGGGCAGTGGATACTTATTCTTTATGGTGATGTTGTTCAGGCCACTGTAGTCAATGCAGGGCACAGCCTTTCTTCCCCACAGAGAAGAACCCTGCACCTACAGGGGAAGATGAGGGTCGGATAATGCCTGCCGTGAGAGAGTCAGTTAGGTGAGCCTCCATTGCCTCCCTTTTTGGCCGGGACAGGTTACACATCCAACTGGTGGGTAGAGTGGCTCTGGGAAGAAGGTCAATTGCGCAGTCGTAAAGTCGGTGTGGAGGCAAGGAAAGAGCTCGTTGTTTGCTAAACACTTCTCCCAAGTTGTGATACTTTGCTGAAACCTTGGATAAGTCGGGAGTTTCAGAGGCAGACGAGGTTGCAGTGACTTTCACAGGGGAAAGGGCCAATTGTAGACAAGTGGAGTGATAGAACAGACTCCAGCGGGCTACCTTCCCAGTGACCCAGTCAATATGGGCATTATGGCGGTTTAACCAGGGGTACCCAAGAACTATAGGAGCTTGAGGAGAGGAAATTAAATTAAATCGTACCTGCTTCTGATGTTTCCCAGTGAGAACAAGAGACAGGGGTGGTGTGTGACTTGGGCCAGAAGTCTACCGTCCAGTGCCCGGGCTTCCAGAGGGGTACTCAATGGCTCCCGAGGAATTCTGGCCCGGGAGGTTATGTCTTCATCCAAAAGATTTCCCTCAGCACCAGAGTCCACTACAGCTGACAGAGTCAGGGATTGTTGGTTGTAACGTAAAGTCGCTGGGATCTGCATCCGGGTTTGGGGAATGGAAGGGAACGTTGTCTGGCTCACCAGGGTCCCCCTTTCTACTCATGGGCCTTCCCTATTTGGCCAAAGGGGACAGGTAGTTCGGAAGTGGCTGGACTGGTTGCAATATATACACTCACCCGTTCTCGATCTCCGGAGTCGTTCTGTGGGAGAAAGATGGTTACGTCCCAGCTGCATGGGGTCCTCTCCTGGGGCAGTGGAAATGGGGGGCTGGGAGTTATTCTAGGAGCGGGAGGAGAAGAGAGGCTTGTGCTGGTGGGAGACAGTAATGGGTGCCGTGGAGTGGCCACAGGTGGTGAATGGCCAGATCTCTCCCTATGGCGTTCTCGAAGACGATTGTCCAATCTCGTGGCTAGGGACAACAAGGAATCTGGGCTGTTGGGGTCATCCCTCGCCTCCAACTCGTCTTTCACCATGTCGCTGAGACCATTCCGAAATACCCCTTGGAGTGCATCATCGTTCCACCCCGAGTCGGCTGCTAAGGTCTGGAATTCCACAGAGTATTCGTTGTTATGCACACGCAACCCTGTAAAAGTACCAGCAACAACAGAGCACACCTGGAGTCTGATTTTGCTGTTAACAGAACACTACTTTATTATCAGCTATGTAATATAGTAGCTTAAACCAGGTAAACCAAGAGTTAACACTGTTATGCATATATAGGTGTAAATATATAGATCCCCAAACCTCTTCAAGCTCAGGCGGTAAGTGATACAGTCTTACAATGACATGTAAGAAAAGTTCAGTTCAAATGCACAGGTTAATTAATGCGAGATGTTTGTAATCCAAAGGCGAACGTTGTGAGAAGGCAGTTAAGTCAATACTCCATAGATTCTACGACAGCAATACAAAATAACAATAGCAGTAGGTTTTATCTCCAAAGTTGTTCCATTCCACATATGAAATATCACCGATAGTGATCTGCAACAAATATCCTTTCAACACAAGTGGTACCACAGCCGAATTCAGCTACGGGTCATCCCAAAGTGGTGGCCACAGGATACTCAAACAGAATCCACGTGTGGATTATCACCAACAGTAGCTGATCACAAAGGGGACCATCTTCAAGGGAGTGACCACCCAGGCAAGGATCAACACACTGGTAGATTCCACAAGGTTACCCCAAACACACAACATGATAGCCACTTATCCAGTTCCATGACATACGAAATAACTCCAACAGTGATTTCCCACAGGGGTGCCTTTCTTCAGTGAACTACCACACCCAGACAAAGGGTAAACACACACGTGGTATTCACAAAAGTTTTCCCCTCACCAGAGAACCCACTCCTGTGAATTAAATAAGTGACATTCACACTTTCGTAGCCAAATAGAAACAAACCACCCTCACGGGCTACTTAGAGTCCAAACAGTGATCTCTGTCACTAGGTTTCTTCTGTTTCAAACCTTCCTCTCTTCTCTCCTCTCTCTGCAAAATTCTAGTTGCAGAAACTTGTGACAGTCATTTATCAATACACTTGATTGATCTCAACTCACCCCTTTTGGGGTACTGAAAGTTTAAACCACTGGTGTCGCACTGGTGTCTTCCATTAACAAATTCTCCTTGACTCTGAGCTGTGTGTGTTTGTGTGTCCTTGTGTATTCAAAACAAGCTGCAGAGAAACCATAACATTCAATTGCCCATCAAATACTACCCCCCCCCTTTCTCTCTCCCTCTCTCTCTAGGGCAGCTCAAACAACAGTCTCATTCTTTTGGTGTTTAAAAGTGACAGTTCACAGAAAAAAAATGAGCCCAAGGGTTACATAACAACAGCAACACTGCATGAGCCCTGACAGAGAGTGAGTAGGTGCTTAGGGTCATTTTTACCATGGACAGGGCGGGGGTGGGGGGGGGGGGGGTGTCAAAGATCTTCCTCATCTCCGCGATAACGGTGGGGAAAGAACAGCAGATATCCAGATGATTATCCCGGACAGCTGCAGCCCATGCTAAGGCACTTCCCTGCAACAACCCCATGATATAAGCTAACTTTGACTTATCCGCAGAGTAGGTGGATGATTGCAGTTCGAACACCAAGGAGCATTGCAGAAGGAAGGCCCGGCACTTCCCCAAATCCCCAGCGGAGTGTTCAGGTTCAGGTACGTGCGGCTCTCTTGGCGGGGGTGTTGCTGACACATAGGGGGTTGCCACTACAGGCTGTCTGGGCTGGTTAGGCAGAGTTCCAGAAGTGGATACATGGTCCACCTGGTCACCAATCTTCATTACGTTAGCAGACAGGGAACAGAGGTTCTCTATGACTTCCCGGAGAAGTTGATCGTGCACACCCAGTAGGGAGCTTTGGCAGGTGAGGGCTTGTTGCAGGGTATTTGTATCCACTGGGTCCATTGTAACCAGATTGTTCTGTTAAAATGTGCGACTGAAGTGAACCCAATGTAGGAGAAAAGTACAGAGACTGAATCAGGATGCTTACGTAGATGTGAACATTGAACAACAAACAGGAGGGATCTTGACACGGAGCCTTGAAACTGGAGCAAAACTTAGAACACACGGTCCTAAGCGGCCAGGCAATGTTAATTACCACACAGGCAAAACCAATGATCTGGTGACTAGTGGTTGTAACGCCAGGGTTCTTATGCTGCCGGTCTTGATGGAAACCAGGTGTGCAATCATCAAAGAGAAGTAGAAGCAATTGGGAAATTAATGGTTGGAACTGTGGCACAATCAAAGGAAATTAGGGAAGTAACAATTGGGACCGTGACAAGGAATAAAATGTAAAAATATGGAAAATCTGCCAATTCAGCATTTTAGAAGTATCAAAGGTGCTGGATTATCATTGTTTCTCTGTAACAAAATTTACAAATGTGATCAATATACATTTTATTGTCTAACACAGGGATTAAGCAGGATTAACATCAGGTATATAGAGAGATTAGTTTTTTTTTATCTTTCATCTACTCTACAATGTGTTTCTCCTGTGGATCAGTGCTGGATGTAGGAACTGAATAAATCATTGAATCCTTAAGATTACTCTGCCATTCAATAAAATCAGGCCTGTTTCAAAATCTAACTTCAAATATTGATGGATCATAATATTTTTCTTAACAATTAATTTCAATCATTAGACCTTTAATTAACCCAGATCTCTTTGGGTAAGGGAATGCCTGGTTTTAGCTATCATTTGTGTAAGAAGTTTTTCCCAATTCAATTGATAATTGGCTATCTCTATGCTGCAGGTAATTCCCCTTTTCAATTAATTCTCTGCCAGAAGAAACACTTTATCCATACTTCCCTCTGTGAATCCATTAATACTATACAGAGATTAAAAAGTTCAACACCTAATCTTATTCAGTTAAAGCAATTTAAGATTTTGCAACATGCTCTCATAACTTAAAACTTTGTTTCACTAGGATTTTGATAAACTTGGGCTGCATTCCCTCAGATGCCATTATGTTCTACTTGAGGTGCAATACCCAAATCTGAGCAGAATCCTCCAGATAAGATCTGTCCAAGACTGTGAACTGGAAACACATCTTTCTCACTTTTGAATTCTACCTCATTTAAGGTAAAGGTGAGTGTGCCATAGAAACTTCGGCAAAATGAATGACAAATCGTAGATAATAGTAATAGATTTTTAAAAAGAGGTAGTGGAAAGAATGGCAGTATTCAGAGTGGTTAAGTCAACTGGACTAAATGAAAAACTTCTTCTGTTGGAGAGATTATGAGGAGTTGAAACTTTAGAGAAGCTGGTCATAATTTTCTATTTCCCAGATTTCAGGATAATGCCAGAAGATATACATTCTTGTTCAAGTAAAAACAGGAGGAGAAATGTAGGCATTACATAGCAGTCCATTAAAGTGAGTGACAGAGACGCTTTTTAAGAACAATAATCAGGGTCAAAATTAAGATCCAATTAAATAAATATGGATAAATAAAATAGATGGGTCTCCTAAGGAGATATCATGTTAGACTAATCTGATTAAATGTTTTGATGAAATAAGAGGTAGTCATATTGAGAGATACAAGTAATGAATAGCCATTTTCCAGCTGCTGTAGTACAATATAGTGAACTACACATTATAGTATGATGATTGATATTAATTCTATGTCACATGTATTGAGATACAGTTAGAAGCTTGATTTCCATACTGTCCAACTGTTCAATACATTACAACAATGCATTGAGGTAGTACACAGTTAAAAAAAGAGTGTCAATACAGAATAAAGCATTAGGGTTACAGAGAATCAATCAAGCTGGAAATCAAGTAAAACTAAGAAAAAATGTAAAAGATTTTAAGAATGCAGTAGAAAGACAAATTAAATAAGTTATCAAATGAGAAAGTTCAAAGCACATTGTGCAGTGGTGTATTTCAGCAGAAAGATAATATTTGTTTAATTTTATTTAAGACCAAAATCCATGGAGATGAATTAGGCCATTGTGTCATTCATCATGGCTGATCCATTTCCCTCTCAACCCTTTTCCCCATAATCTTTCATGCCATGACTTATCAAGAACCTATCAACCTCCACCTTAAATAAACCTAATAACCTGGCCTTCACAGCCACCTGTGGCAATGAATTCCATAGATTCGCCGGCTAAAGAAATTCCTCCTGATCTCCATTCCAAATGCATGTTATGCTATTCTGTTCATGCTTTCCAGTCCTAGACTACCCCAGTATAGGAAACATCCTCTCCACATCCACTCTATCTGGGCCTTTCAACATTTGATAGGTTTCAATGTGATCCCCACCTCAATCTTCAAAATTCCAGCAAGTACTGGCCCTGAGCCATCAAACACTCCTCATATGATAAGCGTTTCAATCCCGTAATAATTTTTGTGAACTTCTCTCCAATGTCAGGCCTTCCTTTCTCAAATAAGGGGCCCAAAACTGCTCACAGTACTCCAGGTGAGGCCTCACCGATGCATTATAAAGCCTCAGCATTACATCCTTACTTTTATATTCTCATCCTCTCAAAATGAATACTGGGATTGCATTTGCCTTCCTCACCACTAAATCAACCTGCAAATTAACCTTTAATCCTGCATGAGAACACCCAAGTCCCTTTACATCTCAGATTTTTGAACATTTAGAATGTTTTTGGACATTTAGAAAATAATCTATTCTTTTATTCCTTATACAAGAGTGCATGACCATACATATCCCGACACTACATTCCATCTGCCACTTCTTTGTCCTGCTAATTAGTCCTTCTGCAGAGTCCCTGCTTCTTCAACACTATCTGCCCCTGCAACTCTCTTCATATCATCCACAAACTTGACCAAAAAGCCATTAATTCCATCATCTAAATCGTTGATATACAACGTAAGAAAAAGCGGTCTCAAAAACAACCCCTGTGGAACAATACTAGTCAATCTGAAAAGACTCCCTTTTTTTCCACTCTTTGGCTCCTGCCAATCAGCAAATCTTCTATCCATGCTAGTATTTTCCCTATAATACCAAGGGCTCTTATCTTGCTAAGCAGCCTTATGTCAAAGGTCTTTTGAAAATCCAATCACAGAACTTCCACAGATTCTCCTTTGACTGCCTGCCAGTTATTTCCTCGAGGATCTCCAACAGATTTGTCATGTAAGATTTCTCCTTAAGAAACCATGCTGACTTAATGCCTCCAACCTCATCTTTAGCAATCAACTTCCAATATCGTCCCAGTCCCTGAAGTCAGACTAACTGGACTACAGTTTCCTTTCTTCTGCTTCTCTATCTTCTTGGGGAGTGGAATGACGTTTGCAATTTTCCAGTCCTCGAGAACCATTCCAGAATCTAATGATTCTTGAAGCATCATTACTAATGCCTCCACAATCTCTTTGACTACCCCTTTCAGAACACTGGAGTGTAGTCCAACTGATCCACCTAACTATCTGCCTTTAGACCTTCTAATTTCCCAATAGTAATAGCCTAGTAATTTCTCCCTAGTAATAGCAACTGCACCTACTTCTAGCCACTGACACTTGAACATCTGGCATACTGTTCGTGTCTTCTACAGTGAAAGCTGATGCAAAGTACTTATTCAATTTGCCTGGCGTTTCCTTGTCTCCGATTACTGCCTCTCGAGCCTTACTTTCTAGCAATCTAATATCTATTCTTGTCTCTCTTTTACACTTTATATATCTGTAAATATTTATGGTAATCTCTTTGATATTACTGGCTAGCTTACTTCATATTTCATCTTTTTTCTCCTTTGGCTCTTTAGTTGCCTCCTAATGGTTTTAAATGCTTCCCAATCGTTTAACTTCTCATTAATTTTTGTTCCGTTTTGCTTTTATGTTGGCTTAAAAAGAGTATAGGAGGAAGACAGTGAACAAAATGTTTGAGATTAACAAATCTGTTCTTTGAGTATTTGGCCTCCTGGTGTTTCAACACAGCTGCTTGCAATTGTGCTAAATTTTAGCAATTGTGCTATACACTGAACTTCCAAATGTCAGTTTCTTTGCGGTCAGTTCCAAATACAAATTTTTTTTGGAGACTCTTGGCAAGCAAAAGACAACATGAAGTATTGAAGTTGATGTGCCAAGCGTCTTTATTCCATAATGAATATATCAAACTCCCTTGTATTGGTCAACACCCCTGGCCACATGCCCTCATTCCACCCTACTGCCCTTTCCCAAATTCCATGAAGTAATAACTCAGTTTCAGAGAGACTTCTAGTTACTATATCAGTCTTTTGTATGTCTTGTTCTATGTACTATGCTCCCTTTACAATTGGAAAACCAAAGAGTCACTTTGTAGTATACTTTAATTAGTGGGCAAACTTAGCAGGAGCTTCCAGTCTATCATTCTAATTCTTTATCTCACCAAAACTGTATCCTTTCTGGTCCTGGTTTCTTAAACCATTGTAATAAAACTCAACATAGTCTCTCATCTTCCAGTCAGTAACATTTTAGTCTTCTAGACTTGACAATGAGTTCAACTGTTTTGGGATGAAGAGCATTACCAGTTTTTTTTGTCCTGATGAAGGGTCTTGGCATGAAATGTCGACTATATTCTTTTCCACAGATGCTGTCTGGCCTGCTGAGTTCCTCCAGCATTTTGTGTATGTTGCTTGGATTTCCAGCATCTGCAGACTTTCTTTCGCTTGTAATCAGTATTTTAATCCATGTTTCCAGTAGTTGTCTAAATCTCAGTTTTACTGTCAGGTAAGCCTTTATATTTGCATCTACTCCAGACATTAGTCTTCATGTGTCGTAGGACATTCGAAGCTTTCTCTCCCTCTCCCCGCCCCCCCCAATTTTATCTGTCATTCATTCCCCTTGAACCCATTTTTTTCACAGAGGCAGAGTTACGAAGTAATACAGTACAGAAACAGACCCTTCAGGCCAACTCAACCATGTCAACCAAGATGCCCAGCTAAGCTAGTGTATAGCCCTATCCCTCTAAACTCCTCCTTGTCCTTTACCCGCCTAAGTGTCATTTAATTGTTATTAATGGTGCTACCCCAACCATTCTATGTATTAAATTAATGATAAACCAGATACATTTCTAAAAATAAAGTGTTTTTGAAATGTTCTTGTGGGCAATGCTGTAAGCTAATAGTATTTGTATATTTTAAATTACCTGAATCAACCTTATTGTGTTAGATAGAAGCTGCTTGCTGGCCTGACTGAATTGGATTCCCTTGTCTAATAAATATTGGTGAAACTTTTGCTAAATCATGGCTGTTTTCTGATGCCAGCCTGCAAGCAGCCAGATTTACTGATTTCAACTTCACTATATGTATGGGAGGAGTTGGTCTGAAACCTTAACTATTGAGCTACTTGATACAGATGATAGAACCACTATAATAGATAATAGAGAGATCTGAAGCCAGAAAAGCAGGAGGGGATGGGCCTCCAGTAATGTTAAGTTTATAAAGGATTGGGACTGATGTCAGTACCAATACTTCCAAAGCCTGGAACTATGAATTCCAAGAACTGAACAAATTGTGACATCAATCACATTGTAATATTAATTTAATGCCAGCACTACCACACAATAGCTTCATCGTGGAAAATGTTAAGCTCACAAAGATGAATACATTCAAGAGTAGGAAGAGTTTCACCTCAGCCCCTCATTCAACATCATTTAGAGGAATGGTACAGCTAATTACTTGTGAGTTAATAATTGAAAGTTACTGGCTGTTGCTTTGAGTCAATTTGTATTTTCTGATTTTGGACTACTTTAAAGATGATCCTCAGCAGGAATAGTATGTCTGGGTCAGTACATGGAATGACACATCATGGTCATTACAGAGACTTGTATGTTACAAGTGCAGGAATGGCTGCTGGATGTTCTGTGCTTCGATGTCTCAAAAAGGGTAAGGAGCGAGGTGAAAGAAGCGGGGAAGTGGTATTACTAAATAGGGTTGTTTCACAGCTGCAGAAAGGGATGATGTTGTGGAAGGAATTTCTACAGAGTCAGTGTGGGTAGAACTCAGAAACAGGAAGGGAATAATCACTCTATTGGGAATATTCTATACATCCCCTCCCCCCCACCGTCACACACACACACACACACACACACACACACACACACACACACACAAATAGCAACAGAGACAGAAAGGAACTAAAAGTCAGAAAGATTTTGGAAAGGTGCAAAAGTACAGAGTTGTTATGACACGTGACTTCAACTTCCCGAATATTTATTGGCACTTGCTTAGTGAAAAAGGCTTAGATAGGGTGGAATTTGTTAGGAGTGCCCAGGAAAGATTCCTGACACAATTTGTAGACAGAGCAACTAGAGGAAAGGCTATACAAGATCTGATGCAAAGCAACAAACTAAGTTAGAAGTCAGATCTCTTAGTGGGTGAGCATTTCAGAGACAGTGACCACAGTTGCCTGACCCTTCCCATAACTTTGAATGGAGATTGAAAGAAATGATATGGGTAAGTATTTAATTGGGGAGGGAGAATTATGATGCTATTAGATAGGAACTTGGGAGCATAAATTGAGAACAGATGTAAACAGGGAAATGCACAACAGAAATGTGGAGGTTGTTTCGGGAGCACTTGGATGGGGTTCTGAATAATGTTGTCCAACTGAGGCAGGGTAAGGATGATAGAGTAAATAAACCATGCTTGATAAAATTTGTGGAAAGAAGCTTCCTTAACTTCTAGGAAGCAATGATTAGATATGGCTCCAGAGGTAGCTAGAAATGTGCTTAAGAATGGACTTGGGAGATCTAGGAGGGGTACAAGAAGGCCTGGGCACAGAGAACAGGAGGCTTAAGTTTAAACCACTTGGAAGCATTAATATGAGAACTGAAAAATCCAAACTTATTCTATTGCCTCAAAAATGTAACTATGATAAACACAGATGATCAAGTTTCTGTGCTGGACCTGATGCTCATCTGTTGCTCCAGATATGCCATATGTTATCAGTGGATATTGGCAGAGGAAGCCTGTAATGCTAGGGAGAACTGTTTTCAAAAGAATCAACTTCTGTTGGACTTGCTGTTGTTAGTTTCTTAGTTTCAAGAAAAATGTACAGATGTGTTCAAATAATTTTCTTCTTAATTTATTCAGCTGCTCTGGCAAAGGCAATATTTATAGCTCATTGCAAACTAGCCTTGAAATGATGATAAATCATCAACTCATTCTTGAACTGCTACAGTCCATTAGACCTTAAGACTATGGATCAGAATTAGGCCATTTGGCCCATTGAGTCAGTTCCTCCAATTGTTCTCCTCATGAAGATGTATATATAGCACTTTGGGTCAAAATTCTAAACTTCAACTCAACAATGATGATGAAACAACGTTTTTCAAAATTAAGCTGCCTTGTTGTTGAACAGGCTTTTGTATTTAAGAAAGGTCTGTTAGAGAGTTATCAAAGAATTAGAGTCATACAGTACAGAAATAAGCCCTTCGGCACACCATATCAATACTGACATATTGTTACGTTTACTAGTGCTTGTCCATAGACTGCAATGACTGCAGTGACTTTGAAATTTAAATATGCATCCAGTGTGATTTGGAGGTTAACCTACTGGTGGAGATATCCCTGTGGATCTAGTGGCTTTGTTTTTCTTTCTGTTAGAAGTCGTGGATTCAGAAATACTGTCAGAGTATTCTGGGTGAGTTAGCGATTGTATAGAAGGTGCAAACAGTAACCACAGTGCACTTGGATGGTAGAAATTAATGTTTGATGATGGTCCAATCAAATGAACAGGCTGCCTTGGACATTAAACTTCTTGAGTTGGAGGTGATTTCATCCAGGCAAGTTGACTGTACTCATTTCAAGTAGATACTAGGACTCTAGAATGAGGAGTTGAGTCACTTGTTACAGGATTTCTAGCATTTGACCTGTAGCTATGTGATTGGTTCACTGGAGTTTCTGGCTAACAGGGTACCAGGACATTGATTATAGTGTATTTGTGGATAGAAATGACATCTCCTGTCAAGGATAATTGATCAGACACTCTCTTGCTGGAAATAATCATCGCCTGGTACCTGTGCTGTTTGGGCTACTTGCCATTATCAGCGTATGCCTGAATATTGCCTCGATCATACTTCATTTACTGAAATGATGTGAATGGATCTGAATATTGTGAAATCTTCAGTACAATCTACAGTTCTGACTTTACAATGGAAGAAAATATCATTGTTGAAGCAGTCTAAGATTGTTTGGTCTATGACACCACCCTGATGTCCTGGGTCTGGAGTGATTGACTTCCAACAACCAATACCATCTTTTATAAACAATTTCTATTTGTGTTTGGCATTTTATATGGCAGATTGCAGGCTTACATCTTCAAATAATACAGTCGTAGAACATGTGGACAAAGTATAGATTCATATTTTCTTAAGAATAAACTGCAGAGAAACAGGCCATTTGGCCCAACTTGTCCATACTGACCAGAATGCCTGTCAAAGCTAATCCCATTTGCTTGTGTTTGGCTCCTTTTCCCTCTAAGCCATGGGTTCCAAATCTTGGGCCAATAGACCGCTCAGTTAATGGTAGGGGTCCATTGTATAAAAAAGGTTGATGACCTATGCTCTAAACTTTTCCTATCCATGTACCTCTCCCAAATGTTAAATTTAAACAGTGTGATTGCACCTGCCTCTAACGGCTTCTCTGGCAACCCATTCCATATATATACCCCCATCTATGGAAAAACGTAGCCTTCAGTTCACCCTTAAATATTCCTCCTTCACTTTATATCTTCCCTTTGGCTATAACCTACCCATCCCTGAGCATTATAACATTAGTCATAGCCTCTTTTGTACTAGGGAAGACTTTTCTAGCCTTTATAATCTCCCCTCATAATTCAAACCCTACAATCTAAGCCACTTTACTTTAAATCCTTATTGCATCCTTTATGACTAATTCACATTCTTCCAAAACTACGGATACCAGAAATGTCCACAATATCCCAAGTGTAGCCTGACCAATGATTTGTTCTACTTTAACATGTTGTCCCAGCTCCTAACTTCAATGCCTCAGCTAATGAAGACAACTTCAGTATTGGGAGGCCTTCAGTAAAACCACTGCCAAAGTGACCACCCATTCTTATTCCTCTGTTCTAATCCTATAGCTTCATTGGCCATCCCATCCACTATTGAGAACTTGTTAAATTCTTTGCTAAAATCCATGCTGATGTAGCTCAAATTATTTCACAGATCTTGAAGCACTCTATAGGCATCGAAGTGTCTTTGAGGTATTATCACAGTTGTGAAAGGGGGAAATTACTGAAGTCACTTTGCCCACAGCAAGGTCTGCAAATAGTAACATGATCATGGATCATGATCTGCTTTTTCCCCACTGAGATTTGTTGTGGGAAAGCAATCAACCATGCCGCAGGAAGAAGTTACCAGCAATCTTTCCAAACAACTACCCCTTTGTAATTTGCATCTTTCTGTAGCTGCACAATCAGAACCAGAACTAGTGTGAAAGAAATAACTATGAAACACACTCCTAGGAAGTTCTACAACACTTCCTAACCAAAGATGGAGTTCTGATGCATACAATGAGCCATGCAGGAAAGGAGAAATCAGAAACGACTGATAATGCAGCGAAATATCTTGAGTCTGTCAATTATGGAGATCATCTATAATATAGAGAAGATGCTGTTGTTGTGACTATGAACAAAATCACCAGAGAGATTCTGTAGCTAATGTACACTGAAGTCTTTATTCAGCAAAATAAGCGGTACCTACCTGATCCAATATTACATAACTTTTATATACTAAGGATCAAAGGATCACAGGTAATGGTAACAGCAGGACAATTCTATAGTTACAATGTATCTAAGGTACAGTGCTTCCTTCGGATACATATAATTTTCAAACACCTCCATCTTTGTACCCAAACTCCAGACACCCAGAACGAATGTTAATTTCCAGTGATTCTAGAATGCATTCATGCATATGCAGGTATCCGTGCTCAAATGGAGTATTTCTTTGTTTGCAATTAACCCCAAAATGCAGCTCCAGAAACACCATTTTTCAGGACTGTATTTTAAATTCAATCTACAATTCATGTTCAAGTCCGATGACTGGCTGCTTTTGAAGTTAGAATTTGCTATATACCATAACTCTAGAATATACCCTAATAGACCCTCCTGAACAAAAAAAATGCTCTAGAAAAGGCCAAACTTTAAGGACAATCTAATCAAATAGGGTAGCAAAAATGCCCAGTATTTCTGGCCCCCTTCCTCAATTTCCTATCATATCCCTATGTGCATTTACATCTACACTATCATCCCTAATGGCTACCTACAAGGCTTGAAGCAGAGATTGTTTCAGAAATTTGCCCACCAGTCTTTAAAATGCAGATTTGTCATTTGTCTGCCTGTTGCCTCCTTCCCTGCTGGCTGATTGTAGTTTAATCACATTCTTTATCTTCATCTGTTTATTCTCTGATAGCTAAAACTCTGCAGTGGCTGTTATTGGTTACTCTCTGGTTGGGACACCAGCAAGACACATGACATGTCGTCACAAAAGATTTTCAGAATCTTGATGACCAGTCTCTCAGACCCTCTCATCAATGTACAAGAGGGGTTTGGGGGGGGCAGTTTCTATTTGAATGGCAGCATGGACCTCACCCTAGTGGCATCCACTTCTAGAGTCTCCATTTGATCACTGGCCCAACCATTGAAAGAACCCAGCTCATTTGCATTCACTCCCCATTCAGCTGGAGTGATTTCCTTCAGAGACTGTGTGTAACTTCTTTCCCTTCTCGGTCTACCACACTATTGACATTGTGGAAACTGATGTCTCTTCTGTAACTCTGAGCCCTTCCCATCTAATTTCCCCAATATTTTTTCTATCCTGAGCTATACAACTAATCATCGGTCTTCAGCAACCAGCCTTCATTACAGAGTACAGTTACTGTTTTACTTTAACGTGTTACTCACCGCTTGCTGTAACACTCCCTTGCTGTCCTCTGCCTTTGCATTTGTAGTGCGTCTGTTTCCATCAGGTGTGGGCAGGTCTGATGCAGCCGGCTGGTGCTTATCACTTGGGTTCTCTGCAATGATGCTGTTACCGGGTACATTTGATCTCTTGCTCAGTCTGTGGGGGTGACAAGAAGGTGAGTTGTGTGCTTTAACCTGCGTCTAGTGTTTCCACTGGCTGCCTTTCTGGGACTGTACACCAACACTGGTGATATTTGTCCAGAACACCATCTGTGGCTCTATCCACCTGGAGTGAAACCTGTCCTATCAACCAGCTCCCTTACCATGACTTGGTAACCTGGGTGTGCAGGACTCTCTTCTCTCCTTCTGGTTCTCTCTGATCCACAATGTAGACTACAAGACATAGCAGCATAATTAGGCTATCTGGCCCTCTCACTGCCTCCTACCAATCAGCCAATGCTCTAACCATATTAGTAACTTTCCTGTAATATCATGGGTGCTTAACTTGGTAAGCAACATCTTGTGTGGCACCTTGTCAAAGGCCCTCTGAAAGTCCAAATATACAACATCCACTGCACCCCCTTTATCAATCCTACTTATAATTATTGAATGATCTTTATTGTCATTATACACAGGTACAATGAAACTCTGTTTGGCTTCCTCTCAGACAATCAAAGAAAGTAATAGATAAAAACAAGACAGTAATAGAAAAACAGTATTAAATAGATAAGTAGCAGAAAATAAGTTGTAGCAGCACCAGAGTATCACAGTAATGCACAAAGTGCTGTTAGTGCAAGTATTTGAGTCCTTGTGTGTGCTCACAGCTTCAGTCATTGTTCTGTGGGAGTGGTGTGATGGAGGCCACAGCTCTGGGGTAGAAGCTACTTGTTCTGGCTTTTAGTGTCCTGAACCTTTTGCTGAACGGCAGTGGGTCAAACAGGGAGTGGCCGGGGTGTGTGGTGTCTCTGGTTATGCTGATTGTTTTCCTCCTGAGTCTGCTGGAATAGACGGTGTCCAGTCCTGGGAGCTCCACCCTGACAAATCGCTGGGCCGCCTTTACCACACGATGCAGGTCTTTTCACTCGGCAGCTGTGCAGCTGGCATACCATACTGTGCCGTTGTTGGTCAGGATGGTTTCAATTGTGCTTCTGTCGAAGTTGAGCACCAGCTTTTGTGGGAGTTTGGCCTGTTTCAGCTTTCTGAGGAGGAAGAGTCTTTGTTGTGACTTTTGTTACAAGCATCGAGGTGTTGATGATCCATGTCAGCTGTTTTGACAACATAACTCCAAGGAACTTTAGGTTTTCCATACTTTCCACTACCTCTCCATGTATATGGAGAGGGGGGAGGTGTACTCTGTCCTTTGATCTCCTGAAGTCAATAATCATCTCTTTTGTTTTACAAGTGTTAAGGACCAGGTCATTGTCCTTACACCACTCTGTCAGATGATCCACTTTGAACCTGTAGGTTGTTTCATCCTTGTCCGAGATCAGGCCAACCACTGTGGTATCGTCCGCAAATTTAATTATGCAGTTCAAGGTATAGATGGGGGTGCAGTCATGTGTGAAGAGTGCATAGAGTTCAGCACACAGCCCTGTGGGGGGGCCTGTTTTTAAGATGAGGGTGGTGGAGTTGTGCTTACCAACTCCGACTTGCTGTGGTCGGTCTGTGAGAAAGTCCACGACCCACGAGCATAGGGAGGAACCAAGGCCAAGAGTGCTGACTAGTTTATGGGGGATGACTGTGTTAAATGCTGAATTGAAGTCCACAAATAACATCCTCACATAAATGTTCAGTTCCTCTTAGTGAGTCAGAGCAATATGGAGGGCTGTTGTGATTGCATCCTCTATGGAGCGGTTTGCCCGGTAGGCAAACTGCTGTCTGTCCAGATCGCGTGGGATTATAGCCTTAACGTGTGAGAGCACAAGTCTCTCAAAGCACTTCCTGGCAATGGGTGTCAGCGCTACAGGGCGATAGTCATTCAGGCACTTCACAGCTGATTTTTTGGGCACTGGGATGACAATCTCCTCAAAGAATTCCAACTGGTTAGCCTGGCCAGACTTTCCCTGGAGGAAAGCATGCAGACTTTGTACTATCTTGTCCTGTGTCACCAAGTGCTCCATCACCTCATCCTTAACAATTGACTAACATCTTCCCAACCACTGAGGTCAGGCTAACTGGTCTATAATTTCTTTTCTGCTACCTTCCTCTTTTCTTAAAGAGTGGGATGACATTTGCAATTTTTCAGACTTCTGAAACCATACCAGAGTCCAATGATTTTTGAGAGTTCATTTCTAATCCCACCACAAACCCTAATGCTGTCATAAGGTGGGGGGGGCATTGGGAGTGGACCCAAATGCAAGACACAGACACTGAACTACTAGGAACAGGACTAGGTGTGAGAAGGAAGCAAGGAAAGTGGGGAAGAAAGGATGCTGGACATGACACAGGCCCTGAATGAGACAAGGATTTCAGGCCTGGGCTAGGACTTGACTAGGATAGCAGAACCAGAACTAGGATCCTGGGCTTGTACTCCAAGCCAGAGACTGGACAAGGACCCAGAACCTAGTTCTTGACTCGGGCTCGGGCTCGGGCTCCAGAACTAGGCTCGGACAAGACGTGGCTACAGGATGAGGAGAGGCAACAGGACTGGACGTGAGACTCCTGGACAGGACAAGGGAACCACAGTACCAGGCTGGGCAAGGTATTCCTGGGCTGGGCAAGGCACATGGACAAGATGAGAACACAAAGCCGTGGCTTGGACAGAACAGGGTTCTTGGACGTGGCTAGGACTGGACAAGACCCTGAAGCCTTGACTTGGTCGGGGGAGAAACAGGAACGCAGAGTCTTGGTTGAGGAAGAGACAGTAACGTGGAACACAGAGCCAGGACCCTTCCTTGGGTACAGGACATAGGGCCAGGACTCATTACACAGAACGCAGAATTCGACAAGACAGCTCTCAACACAAAGTAGCAGCAGCAAGCTAGACCTACCTAGCAAAGATATGGACACAGACAGTTCCTTATCTTGCTCCAGTGGTAGAACTAGACAGCACTGAAGGCAAGACTCCAGGAGAAAGATGAAGGGAAGGGATTTGGACAGGAACAATCCCACAGCCAGAGGCTGAATCCTGAAGCTATTTATGAAGCCAGCTCAAATGAGAATCAGCTGCCACAACAGAAACTGGGGAAAACCAGAAAACCTGGAATAAGGAACATGGACTGGACTGTGAACCAGAATGCAGATTTCACAGACCGGACCATGACAAATGCTATCTCTTTCAGAACCCTAGGGTGCAGTTCCTCTGGTCTGGGTGACTTATATACCTTCAGGTCTTTCAGCTTTTTGAGCATCTTCTCTCTTGTAACAGTAACTGCACCCACTTCTCTTCCTTCACACACTACAACATTAGGCACATTGCTAGTGTCTTCCACAATGCAGACTGATGCAAAATACTCATGTAGTTCATCAGCCATCTCCTTGTCCCTGTTACTATTTCTCTAGCCTCATTTTCCAGCAGTCCTATATCCATTCTCATTTCTCTTTTATTTTTAACATACATGAACAAACTTTTACTATCCACTTTGATATTATCTGCTAGCTTGTGTTCATATTTCATCTTTTCACTTCTAATGATTTTTTTAGTTGCTCTTTGTAGGTTTTCAAAAACTTTCTATTCATTTATCATCCCAATATGTTTTGCCTTGTTGTATGCCCTTTCTTTTCCTTTTACAATAGCTTTGACTTCCCTTGTTAGCCATGGTTGTACTTTTTTAATCTTTCAGCATTTCTTCATTTTTGGAATACATATTTCTTGCATCTTCCTTATTTTTCTCAGAAACGCACACCCTTGCTGCTCTGCTGACATCCCTGCCAGCAGCTCCTTCCAATTTACCTTGGCCAACTCCCTTCGCATACTGCTGTACTTTCCCTAATTTCACTGAATTATGTTGCTGCTTCTTTGCTCAATCCCTCAATGAGTTACCTAGGTTACAATGGTCTCTCTCATCTCCATGTAATCTTAATACATTGACAGTTGGAGTTTGGTCCTGTATACTTGTAATTTCCGTTGCTTCTTGTTCTTCCAATGCCCTCCTCGCACTGATATCTGCCCACTTGCTCCCTTTCTGCTCTTACTAATGTCTTTCTGTCACGGTCCTGATCGTTTATTCCCTAGTTTCCTCTAATTTCCTTTGTCTGTGCCATGATTCTGACTGTTAATTTCCCAATTGCTTCTAATTTTCTTTGATGACGGGACACCTGGTTTCCTGCAGGATCTGCAGTATAAGAACCCCAGCGTTACAAACCCTAGCTACCAGATCATTGGTCTTTTTCCCGAGTGATAACTAATGTTTCCCAACCGCTTTGAACCATTTGTCCTGAGTTTAACTCCAGTTTCAAGGTTTACATATGAGACTCTGTCTCTCTGAGTCAAGGCCCCGTGTCAAGATCCCTCTTGTTTGCTGTTTGGCACTTATGCCCACGTAAGCATCCTAACTCAATCTCCGTGCCAGTGTCTTGTATTTGGGTTCACCTCATTCGCCACATTCCATTGCAACACTTTCTGGTGAGCCTTTACTTTAATCATTGCTGCCTCCTCTGGCAGCTGCACTACGTCTAGCATCTCCTGACTATGCTTGGCCCTGACCCTTGGGGACTCCAGACATGAGGCCCACAATCTGCTCTGTCTCCCCTCGCTGCTCGAGGCTGTTGTCTCTCTGTGGGCCACACATGTTCACTGTTCCTGTCTTGTCCATGATATTTCTCCTTTTCCTGTGTTTATGATTGCACCAGCATTACGCAGTGTATCTATTCCCAGGACAGTACCTTAATTGTTTGTGCACACCCAGAAATCTACAGGAAGCTGCACTCCCTCAATTTCAAGTACCTGGGGCCGACTTCTCTCCACCCTCATTGTTTCACTTCCTGCACTAGGAATGTAAATCCCCTCTCCAGTCACAGACAAGGTTAGATTAGTTACTGATACTGACAACCCTGTGTCCACTAACATTTTGCTTTGTTGGCCCCCTAATAAACCTCTTGAGTACATCCTGGCAATAGAGGCTGCCATCAGTTGCTTGTCTGACCTCACTGGTTCTATAATCTAGTCAGCAGTAAAATCAGAAAGAGAGGGCACTGCTGTGGATTCAGCTTGCTTTAGTGAGAGATTCTCAATCTTTCTTCTCTTTTCAGGAAAGCGAGGCCACAGCTGTAACAAACAATCTCCTTTACCATCTGACATCCGTTCCAACAGTTTCTTGCTAAGTGCCCTGGTTGCTGGCACACAAAGCACATTCTCTGTGATGTCACAGCAGCTATGTCCACTACAGCTGCTTTACGAATTCTCTTCCCCCTCCTCTGGCCTATCCCTTTGGCCCATGATACTATCACAGAGTAGGCTGATTGCACCACTATCCTCAAATCTAAAGGTTCCTGGATTATCCAACCCTGAATACTCCTCACATGCTCAATATTTATGTTCTGCAGTAATCCATGACAAACTCATCAACTCTCTGAACCACTGACGTTATTGTCCCCCAGTTACTCTCACCCTCCTCCAGTCACTGTCTCTCTTCCGCCTTAAAGAAGTGTATCTCTGTTCACTGCTGCCATTCCCAGAAGTCGTTTATGTACCATCCTGCACCCCCTGGGCCACACAGTCCCACATATTCCTCGGACGCTTGGCTTTTCCCAACACATGGATATCTTTGGAGTGCACCTAGTGAATTCCAATCATTTCCTTGAGTTTGCACCAGAATTCTGCATTCTAGCAGGTGACCTGAAGTGAGGGCAGTTCTATCAGAATGCTCGCTTCTCCCCGGGGAAGGGCTGATGGATGGACATAATAAAGGTCAAGGGTTGGCTCAGGTCATCAGGATTTTCAACCTAACATTGCCCTCAATAGGTGCCATCCCAATAGATATACCTGGGTATACCCTCATCCAGGTGGTTTGAGAGTATTCTATTACACTCCTGATCTGAGCCTAGTGGATGGTGGGCAGGCATTGGGGAGTTAGGAGGTGAGTTACATGCCGTAAGATTTCTAGCCTGGGAGCCATGGCGTTTATATGGCTAGATCTATTTAGACTGCTGAGGTCACACACCACACAATCAGATATGAACATATCCTGGATAAGCCCCCAAATGTCGTGACTGTGAACAAAGTCACTAAAGAGACACTGAAACCAGTAGACATAAAAACCTTCATTCAGAAAAACGATCAGTAGACATCATATTTTGGATACTCTTGGAAGAAGAGGCTCACCTGATCCAATATTGCATAGCATTTTGACATGCTAAAGATCAAAGGTAAAAGCAGGACAATTCTATCATTATAACGTGTCTACAATGTTTCCTTTGAACTACATATAATTTTCTAACACCTCCTACTTCGCACCCGAGCTCCCAACACCATGTAAATTCCCACAGATCCTGGTCCGTATTCATGCATATGCAGGAATCTGCAGTCAAATGGGGTGTTTCTTTGTTTCAATCAACCCCAAAATGCAGATCCAGGAAGACCATTGCTCAGAGCTTCATTTTAAATTCAATCTATTAAGTTCAGGTCTGAAGATTGGCTGCCGTTGGAATTAGTATTTGCTATATACCACAACTCCAGAATATGCCCTAACACTGTAAGTATGTATCAAACTGCTATTCTTTGTACGGTCAGAGAAAGACTGAGCTACCCACGTAAAATGAATGGGCCTCTCTCTCCCTCTCCTCGTCGTGAAACAATGGTGGAACAAATAGATTTTATTTCACCCGAGTACAGAACAGTGCAACTCATTCCCTCGCTCCATAATGCTGTCAGAAGGGGGCCACATCCTGAAGAAATGTAAACAAATTACATAAATTGTGATAAAGTATGTGCTCAGCAAAAAGGCATGGTTTCAGAACGATGGTCAATTTCAGATTGACAGTGGTAGGGCCAGGCAGCTGCTCATTGCAGCATCGAGCTCCAGTGACTCTTTTGATAAAGTAATCCGATATGCCCAGAGACGTGACTGGTGAGAATACAGACTGTGAGAGCTTTTGCACTCATTGGTCAGTAGACAATAGATAAGTTGTCAATACAAAACTATCTTTACTCTGGGAACATCTATCAAGTATTCAGAAGGTGACTCTATGATTTTTCCACCATATTTCCTCGTAGTCTTCCCCACTGTGACGAGCGCCCTCATAAATATTACCGATGATTAGAGTAATTTAGAAACTGTGTAAGTATATTTAACTAATGCAGATGCTGAAAGTTTTTTTTTCAATTCAGATAATTTATTTATTGAAACACACTGTGCCATTTGCATTAATAACCAATGCATCCAAGGATGTGCTGGGGTTAGCCCGCAAGTGTCACCACACGGTCGGGCACCAATTCAGCAAAGCACACACAGAGGCCTCCAACCCCAGGACTGGCCACCTCCGGAGTGGTCCCGGACTTCCAGATTCACAGCTATTGGCCCTCCAATATTCAGCCTCTGGCCTAGACTCACAAATATTTATTTAATTAATATGTAAGGTAAGTAGTTTCAATTGGTATATTTAATGTCAGAGAAATGTATACAGTATACATCCTGAAATTATTTTTCTTTGCAAACATCTACGGAAATTGAGGAGAGCCCCAAAGAATGAATAACAGTTAAAAGTTAGAACCCCCAAAGCCCCCCCAGCTCTCTCCTTGCACATGTAAGCAGCACCAAAGCAACGACCCCCCTTTCACCAGCAAAAAAACATGTGCACCCCCCACTGAGCACTCAGCATGCAGCAAAGCATCAATAAAGACACAGACTTGCAGTACCCCAAAGGCTACTTGTTCACCCGGTAAATCAACATACCACAAGTTCTCTCTCCCTAGAAAGGGAAAAGAGATGTCTCCATTTCACAACGAGAGGAGAGACATAACAAACAGCTCACTGATTTACAATGTTAAAAATCTGTTGAGTCGCTTTTTCCGAGCACTTTGCCCAAAGAACTGGGGTCTCTGGGCACACAGTCAGAGATCTTCTGTTTTCCATGACACATTAATTTCCTGCAGAGGCACCAACCTTGAGTCCGCCCACTCCACAACCCCAAAATCCCGAAACTCCAAAGGCAAGCTAATCTTCTAGGCCGCGTCCTGGTTATATCAAAAACGGCCAGTCGCGAGACCCTGAGAGTGGGTCCCATTCCCGCAAAGAACCGAAGTCAGCATGTTAATGCACATTTAGTTACATACTGTATGCACCTTTACTAATTTATAACAGATCCAGAGAAAAATAAACCATGAGCCATTTTGCTGCTTGTAAGCCAGTCATGGCTGGCAAGAGCTAAGGGGACAGGCTCCTAATGTACTCAATTCCTTAGCTCAGTGGACTCAGTGGAGATTACTGCAACAGAATCAGAGGTCAGATATCATGGTATTTGATTAATACCATATCCAGTAATTTCACAGACATTACGAATGTAGATCAGTGGGACAGTTGTTAAGATTAATTCTCTTATGAATTGCTGACTAAAGTGCTGTCTGGGTTATTCAAATTAGTGCTTTGTTTCCCTCTGCAGGACACAGATGGTAACTTGCTTTTATTAAATAACTGCGTGAAAGTTTCAGTCAGCTTTATATGCATGGCTCAAGTTATCACCAGTATCCCGGTCAGCACTGCAATCACTGGCCACTTAATCAGGTACATCTGTCCATTTCGTTAATCCAAATATCTAATCAGCCAATCATGTGGCAGCAACTACACACATTAAAACATGCAGACATTGTCAAGTGTTTCAGTTGTTCAGACCAAACATCAGAATGGGAAAAATATAATCTAGGTGACTGACTGTGGAATGATTGTTGGTGCCAGATGGGTTGGTTTGAATATCTCAGAAACTGTTGATCTCCTAGGATTTTCACACATAACAGTCTTGTGTTTACAGCAGTGGCATGCTGAAGTGGATTTTAAGCACTTATATGCTCCACATGTCCATGAGCTATGTCCTTAGTAATGTGCTGTTAACACTATGACATAGTGCAATGGTGCAAAAGAGTTAGTATTGCCTTGCAGTCCATTTTTCTCTCCTTTCCAGCATTCAGGAAAGTATTTTTTAAAAAAAAAAAATTCATGGACATGCACAATATCGCCAAATGGAAGGTTAGCAGTTATACAGTACAGTTAAACAATAGAACCATAGAGCATTACAGCACAGAAACAGGCCTTTTGGCCCTTCTTGGCAGTGCCGAACCGTTTTTTTGCCTCGTCGCACTGACCTGCACCTGGGCCATATCCCTCCAAACCCCTCTCATCCATGTACCTGTCCAAGTTTTTCTTAAATGTTAAAAGTGAGCCCACATTTACCACTTCATCTAGAAGCTCATTCCACACTCCCACCACTCTGTATGTGAAGAAGCCACCCCCCCCATATTCCCTTTAAACTTTTCTCCCTTCACCCTTAACCTATGTCCACTGGGATTTTTCTCCCCTAACCTCAGTGGAAAAAGCCTGCTTGCATTGACAACCATTTGCCTATTGTTTGCAATCCCTGAATGCACAATATCTGGCTGACAGGATCCCATTTCCATGCTCCACTTAAACCCACTTGTTCACTGAAGATTTTATTATATTGCTATGCAACGTCCGAAAAGGGGGTATTAAAGAGTGTTACTATAGTGGAGTCTGGGCATTCTAGCAGGGGGGCTGTTGAAAGAAGACAGCAATCACGCATGTGAGAATGCATATGTTCCAGCCAAATATGTTTCCTTGTTTATCGCATTTAACTTCCTTCCTTTGGTTTCAGTCTTGTCAAGTCTTGACCGAAGCACAGGGACGACAACAATCCTTGCATACCTTAATCCACCTTTTGGGAAAGTAGATCAGTTACTTAGATACTTTGCAAAGAATGATATTGATTTAGTTCTCAGTTACTGCCTTCAAGCCACAGAGATGGTGCTAGTTTTTAGTTAGTTGGTGAGTTTTTAGTTAGCGACCCTTTAGGCCTAACTTTTATTATTTTCCTTTTGTTCTATACAGTTCTTATTAAAACTCAGTGAACTGTTTGTTCCAGGTCAGTGCCTCTCCCTCTGCATGTGTCAGCAAGACTTGACCATCAAAACAGACCCAGATGAGAGAGAACAGCTGAACTCGGTCATAAACTTCATTGGTCAGGTGGAGGCAGGTTTGGCAGAAATGGCTCTCGCAGTTCTGTAACGATTCTCAGAGTGTCAAGCCCTCATTGGTCAGGTGGAGGCAGGTTTGGCAGAAATGGCTCTCGCAGTTCTGTAACGATTCTCAGAGTGTCAAGCCCTCATTGGTCAGGTGGAGGCAGGTTTGGCAGAAATGGCTCTCGCAGTTCCATAACGATTCTCAGAGTGTCAAGCCCTCATTGGTCAGGTGGAGGAGAAGTTGACGTCTGTGAAGGATGAGCTGGCAGAAATGGTTCTTGCCATGCAACCACAATTCTCTGGAGCAGCAAATCTGGTCCAAGCTGGATTTACGGGTGTTAGCACTCACAACGATGGTGTAGTAACTAATTTGGCAGGGGGATGGGAACTGGAGTGATAGTGCTGAAGATGAGGTAGTTGGTTTACAAACAGAGACAATGTGTAGTAATGCTCCTAGCAAGAAGAGACTGACGATAGGACAAAATTGCAGTCAACAGAATGAGCTGCAACATAAAACATGAAGAGTGGACAAATCTGAAAAGGGTGAATACAGGACTGGAGGTGTTATATTTGAATGTGCGCAGTGTATGGAATAAGGTAGGCAAACTTGTCGCACAGTTAGAAATTGGCATGTATGATGTTTTAGGCATCACTGAAACCTGGCTCAAAGGAAATTATAGCTGGGAGCTTAATGTTCAAGGATATACATTGTATGAAAAGGACAGGTAGGAAGGCAGAGGGGGGCAACTTTGCTCTTTTGGTAAAAAATGCTATCAAATCATTAGAAAAAAAGGTGACATAGGGTTGGAAGGTGTTAAATCATTGTGGTTAGAGCTAAGGAATTGCAAAGATAAAAAGGTCTTGATGGAAATTGTATCAGACCTCCAAACAGTAATAAGAATGTGGTTTACAAATTTCAATGGAGGATAGAAAATGCATGACAAAAGTGCAATGTTACAATAAGCATGGGGAACTGCACATGCAAGTCAATTGGGAAAATCAGGTTGGTGCTGGATTCCAAGAAGGGGAATTTCTAGAATGCCTATGAGATGGCTTTTTAGAGCAACTCATGGTTGAGCCCACTATGAAATCAGCTATTCTGGATTGGGTATTGTGCAATGAACTGGATTTGATTAGAGAGCTTAAGGTAAAAGAATCTTGAGGGGATAATCAAATTCACCCTGAAATTTGAGAAAGAGAAGCTAAAGTCAGATGTATCAGTATTACTGTGGAGTAAAGAGAGTTACAGAGGCACGAGAGAGGAGTTGGCCAGAATTGATTAGAAAAAGAACACTGGCAGGGATGACGGCACAGCAGCAATGGCTGGAATTTCTGGAAACAATTAGGAAGAAACAGGATATATACATAAAAAAGAGGAAGAAGTATTCTAAAGTCACAATGATACAACTATGGCTAACCGGAGAAGTCAAAGCCGATACAAAAGACAAAGAGGGGGCATATAATAGGGTAAAAATTAGTAGGAAGTTAGAGGATTGGAAGTTAGAGCTTTTAAATACCAACAGAAGGCAACTAAAAAGCCATTAAGAAGGCTATCCTGAAGAAAGTAAGGATGGAATACAGAAGTAAGCTAGCCGATAATATTAAAGAGGATACCAAGCATTTCTTCAGATACGTAAAATGTAAAAGAGAGGCAAGAGTTGATATTGGACTGCTGGAAAACGATGCTGGAGAGATAGTAATGGGGGGCAAGGAAATGGTGGATAAATTGAATAAGTATTTTACAATGGTCTTCTCTGTAGAAGACACTAGTACTATGGTGGAAGTTCCAGGTGCCAGGGCTCTTGAAGTGTGTGAATGGTCTGAAGGTAGATAAATCACTTGGACCAGATGGTGTACACCCCAATGTTCTGAAAGGGGAGGCTGAAGAGATTGTGGAGGTGTAAGGCAATAGCAATGATCTTTCAAGAATCACTAAATTCTGAAATAGTTCTGGAAGACTAGAAAATTGCAAATGTCACTCCACTCTTCATGAAGAGAGAGAAACAGAAGAACCAAAATTATATGCCAATTAGCCTGACCTCAGTAGTTAGGAAGCTGTTGGAGTCAATTATTTAAGCATGGTTTCCTCAAAGGAAAATCCTGCTTGACAAATCTGTTGGAATTCTTTGAAGGAATAACAAGGATATTGAAGGATAGACAAAGGAGACAAAGGAGAATTATTTATGTTCTGCACTTGGATTTTCAGAAGGCCTTTGACAAAGTGCCACACATGAGGCTGCTTTACAAGCTATGACCCCATGATATTACAGGAAAGATTCTAGCAGGGATAAGGCAATGGATGATTGGCAGGAGACAAACAGTGGGAATAAAGGGAACCAATTATTTTTATGTTATTTATCAGTGATTTGGATGATGGAATTAAAGAATTTATTGCCAAGTTTGCAGAAAATATGAAGATAGGTTGAGGGGCAGGTAGCTCTCAGGAAGCAGAGAGACTTCAGAAGAGCTTGGACAGATTAGGGGAATGGGCAATGAAGGGGCAGATGGAATACAGTGGTGTATGGTCCTGTACTTTGGTGGAAGAAATCAGATGGCTGTCTATTTTCGAAATAGAGAGAAAATACAAAAATCTGAAGTGCAAGAGGTCTTGGGAGTCCTTGTGCAGGATTCCCTGATGGTTAATTTGCAGGTTGAGTCTGTGGTGAGGAAGGCAAATGTGATGTTAGCACTTAGTTCAAGAGGACTAGAATATAAAAGTAATGACGTGATGTTAAGACTTTATAAATCACTGGTGAGGCCTCACGGAGTGTTGTGAGCAGTTTTGGTCCCCTTATCTTAGAAAGGATGTGCGGAAACTGGAGAGGTTTCAAAGGAGCTTCGCGTAACTTATTCCAGGTTCGAATAGCTTATCATATGAAGAGCACTTGATGGCTCTGAACCTGTATTCACTAGAATTCAGAAGAATGAGGGGTGATTTCATTGAAACATATTAAATGGTGAAAGGTCTTGATAGAGTGGATGTTTCCTATGGTGGGAGAGCCTAAGACAAAAAGACAGAGCCTCAGAATAGAGGGACGTTCCTTTAGATCAGAGATGAGGAGAAATGTCTTTAGCCGGAGAACAGTGAATCTGTGGATTTCATTGCCACAGGCAGCCATGAAGGCAAAGTCTGTGTGTATATTTAAGGCAGAGGTTGATAGATTCTTGATTGGTCAGGGCATGAAGGTAGTTGGGTGGGGGAGGGTGGAAGCAGGAGATTGGGACTGAGAGGAAAATTGGATCAGCCATGATGAAATGGTGGAACAGACTCAATGGGGAAAATAGCCTAATTCTGCTCCTATATCATATGGTATAATGGTCAATCTGCCTCCTGTCACAATGGGTTTACAGCAGATGCCAATTGATTAGCTCTTCACTCAATCCTGGATCGTCAGGAGAGTGAAGTTGCATACATCAGGATGCTCTTCATTGACTACAACTCAGCACTCAATGCCAGCATCTCCTCAAATCTAATCAATAAGCTTTAAGACCTAGGCCTCAATTCCTCCTTGTGCAATTGGATTTTCAATTTCCTCACTTGCAGATCCCAGTCATTTTGTTTTGGCAACAACATCTCTTCCACAGGTGCACCACAAGGCTGTGTGATTAGCCCCCTGGTCTAATTGCTTTATACTTTTGACTCTGGCTAAGCACAGCTCCAGTGCCATATTTAAATTTGCTGACGACACCACCGCTGTTGGCCAAATGAATTGTTGTGACGAATCGTCATAAAAGAGGAAAACTGAAAATCTGGCTCAGTGGTGCCATAACAACAACCTTTCACTCCTGTGTGGAAGAGCCCACATAAAGCACTGTACGTGGCCCGTCCATCCTGGGTAAAGCCATTGAGCACATCTGCATGGAGCACAGTCACAGGAAAGCAGCATCTGTCCATGCCCTCTATGCTGCCACCAGGAAGAAGGTACAAGAGCCTCAGCACCCACACCACCAGGTTCAGGAGCAGTTCAGTGATAGTGCAAGAAAAGTTACCTCCTCAACTATCAAGCTCTTGGGCGGGAGGGGATAACTTCAATCACCCCATCTCTGAACTCTTCCCACTGAATAGATGGGGTGATTGAAGATAGAGAGGAGTGGTTTGGATGGCGGCGAATAGGAGTGCTGGAGAAGCTTCTCTTGAGCACCTCAAAAGCATGGTCTGTGGCAGCAGATCCAGTTATCCGTGAGCTAGGTGACAGGAGCAGTGATTTGGCTATAGTTTCTGTAGAAATGGCAGGTGAAGCTGCAGAAGACCAGTTAGTGCTGTAACTGTTTGAGAGAGCGTGGCCAAGGCCATTCAGCAATGGTGCACACTTTCCCTGGGTTCATGGTTGTGCCTTGGAGTGAAAGGACATACCATCTGAAGGAAGTGACCAGGGTGTGGAACTGGACATTTTCTATCTTGCAATGCAGTTGGCTTTTGAGGAGACGCTGATGGACTGAACAGATGTGACAGAGGTGGTCTTGGGGCTCCTTGGAGAAGAGGATGATGTCGTCAAGGTAGAGAAATACATACCTGTATAACATGTCTCAGAGGATCTTGTTAATGACAGCTTGGAAAATCCAAAAGGCATCACTAAGAATTCATAGTGGCCAATGGATGTTATGAATGCCATCTTCTTCTCATCCCATTCAACTCAGCTTGTGTGTGCTCTATAGATCCAGTTTGGTGAAATTCAGGGGCCTATGGAGTATCTAGAATGCACCATCCATCAAGGCTCAAGGGTAGCATTTCTTACTAGTCATTTTGTTGAGTTCACGGTGGTCAATGCAGGGACAAATTGGCTGGAATGTATGCATTCTCATATGTGTAGTTGCTGCCTTCTTTCAGCTGCCCACCTGCCAGACCACCCAGACCTTATGGCAGTGTCCACATTTGTGACAGAGCCCCCCTCCCCAGGCTCCCAAGATGCCAGAATTCCTGTGCCTGCTGGAAGTCCCGGATGAGAGACTTGTCCAGGATGTGTGGAGTCAGACCCCAAGAATGTAACTCTGGACAATATACCTCCCAGTCAATTAGGTATTGGACACTGCCCTGAACCCAGCAAGATACCAGGATGCACTGCACAGAACAGACTATGGACCCATCTACCAAGTGGGGGAGAGGAGACCAAGGGTGAACGATAATCAACTGTTATTTACATTTTATCTGACACATGCTGCTTTCTACATTTACATTCTAAGTGACAGGAAGGGCCTGAATCCTGGTTACTCATTTGCATTTTATGAGGCACACATGGTGACTATGTCTCAACTTCACAAAGTTATTTTCAGTAGAACTAAAACACAATCAGTGTATTGACAATACCCAATATATATTTTAACCCTATGGAACATTCTCGCTATGAAAAACAATGTTTCAGATCACTTCCTCCAAGAGTTCCAATCTTGTTCCAACAAATTTCAAATTCCCATTTCAGTATACACAAATATCAATGTCCCTGAATGCCAATTTCTCCCTGGAATGTGGGAATCTCATATCCGGAACAGAGGAGCTCACATTTCCATCACCTTAACGTGGAATATACAGTATATTAAAAATATATCTTAAAACTTAAAACACAAATAAGATAAAACAAAAATTGGTGCTTGCACTTTTCTTCCTTCTGAAGCTTTATAAATTAACTGAAAAATACTTGGACAAACATTTACTACTCAATAAACACATATTCCAAAGAACAAAGGAAAATAAAAGCTGGATGGATGGATTCCCCCACCCCAAACACCCACATTCACACAATTTCTTAGAGATGTCTAAAGAAGACATCCTGCAAATCATCTCTCTTTCAAGTGAACTCACGTATGGCTACACTTTTTGCAATACTCTTCTAACTCAAACCATTCATTTTCAGTTTCTTTCTCTCAAAGGTGAACACTCATAAAACATTTAAAGACACATTCACACACCACCCAGAATCTTAGACAATGCTTTGAACCAAAGAATGCTGGAAATGATTGGTCATGGACAAGCAAACATTTAACTAAAAGCAGGAGAAAATCTGTAGATGCTGGAAATCCATGTAATACATACAAAATACTGGAGGAACTCAGCAGGCCAGGCAGCATGTATGGAAAAAATAAACAGTCGACGTTGTGGGCTGAGACCCTTCATCGGGACCTTTCTTCCCTTCCCTGAGTCTATGACAACACCTGCCTTATCAAGTGTATCTAAACCCAAGACAGTGGCCTCATTATTTGGGCATACCCTGAAATCCACTGGAATGTGCACTTCCGCTATCCCAAGAACTTGAAGCTCACTTTTTTTTTGCTCTTATTGTTTTCCTCTCTACATCAGCAAGATAAATAGCCTCTAGAGTTGTGCGAAAGAGTAGGTTATGTGTCCACCAATACATAACGTTGCTAGCTCCTTATTAAAGCTCTTGTGTACTTCATGGATGACCAGTACCAGTACTGGCAATGGGGGCTGATTTTACCTGTTTGTCTGACTTAATGCTATCTTTGCTAGTTTGATAATCTGGTCAGCAATCTGATTAGATGGAGAGGGCAATGTCGGGGTTGGAGACAGGTCCAGTTGTGATCTCAGCCTGTGTTGTTGGATGACTCCCATGTCTCCTGCCCCTGTTAGGACACTGTCTCCATCCTTGGCCTGGGAGGCCACAGCTGTCACATGTCATCTTCTCTGCATTTCCATGTTTAACACGGCAGTCCCTCACTAAGCGCCCTGGTCAGTGGCAAACAAAGCAAGATCCCTGTATTTCACAGCAGCTATGTCCTACATCTGCTTTATTACCTCTCTTCCCTCTCTTTCAATCTAATTCCCCGGCCTATGGAATTACTGTGCTGTAGGTGAAGCTCACTGTTATCCCCGTCTAAAAGCTCCTGGTCGGCTGAGCTCAGCCTTTCATTGAGTATTTTCAGGAAGAATGGATCTTCCCAGCCATGAATATTCCTCATAGGTTAAGTATTTTTTCTCTGCATAGTCTCTGGTTAGTTCATTGGGCTACTGTACAGCTGAGATTATTATATTTTTGTTACGCTTTCTTTCCTCCTCCAAGTCACTGCCTCAATTCTTCCTTAAACGTCTGCTATTTTTCCTCATTACTGGCATTCCCTTTAGCTGGCCATGTTCAATTCTGCACCATTGGGGTCATACTGTCCCAGACTGATCCAGGGCATTTAACTTTAACTAATATGTGTTCACTTTTGGGGTGTATCTGGTGGATTTTGATCATTTCTTCTAACTTTTGCCAAAATTCTGCATTGCCCTATGCAACTCTAAGTGAGGGCGGTTCAGATAGAATGCTTTGCTTTCTCCCTGGGGTGAAGGGCTTGTGGATGATGAAGATGTGAGAGGCTGGCCGGGATCATTGAGGTTCTGAGCTTCTTGTTGCCTGGTCCCTATAGGTTGCATTTCGACAGGCAATACAGTTAAATACAGTAAATGCATTTCGACAGGCAATACAGTTAAATGCATTTCGACAGGCAATACAGTTAAAAGCACAGCTTTGCAAAATGGTGACCATGAATCATGTTTGTATATGCATCAGCCAAATGTTAAGACAATGGGGTTGTGTTAATTGGCCTGCATCTAACCAGGCAGCATTGTTAGATTATTTGCACCATTGTGCAAGTGTTCAAGCTGGGAGGTCAGGCTGATGTTTTCATTTAGCATATTGAACTCTGGCACCTGGCTGTCTGTCTTCGGACGATTTTTTAGAGTATCTGTGTCAACAGGGATCTCCCATTGTAGATAAGCAATTCAAAGGAACCATTGTCAACCCAAAATATTGAAGTAAATGATGTTATTTTAAGTATTGTGATTATATTGAAATGCCTGCTGCTATCTTTGATCTTAAGGGTATACTAATGTGATGTACTTTTGGGCTTGTGAACCTATACCATGAGTGTTTCCACTAGAATGTTTGTTTGTCATGATGAATAATGATATTGATATCCACAACTCCGGTGTCTCACTGATATTTAGATCACAGTCACAACATTAGGTGGCTAATCCAGGATACATTTAATACATGGCCAGATACCTCAGCAGTACAAGGAGGGTGATCATTTCTGATCAGGATATCCCATGCTTATATCTGCTTAGTGCCCTCACTATGGGGTCATGAAGTATCAAAGAACATGATGGAGAGCTGGAGAGGTAGATGTGAACGTGTAATGGTGTGTGAATCTGTCTGTGAGTGTATGTGTGTTTGTTCTGTGTAAGGGACCAGCTACAAGACAATACTGGATAGTTTGACAAGATGAGGCCCCCAGTAGCTGACTGTTCAGGATGTCAGAGTGATGTGTGTATACTCATTCGAGGAATTGTTTCTAGGTGGCTGCCTGTGTACAGGGTAATCTGAGAATTAAACACTAAGACAAGCTATAGAGCATAAATATTTAACTTTCTGCATAGAAGGGATATAGCAACATCATAGGCTCAATTATGAAGAGGGACAAACTCACAGAGTATATACCCCATAAACTTGAGAAGGTTGAACAGGGAATAGACAAAGTCAGGTGCATTAAGACCTGGAGCCCAGAGGAGCATTGGCAGTGGTGAAAAAGCCAGTCACTGAGGAAGGGAGATAAAGCAGCAGTCATGTGTACTGGGGAGAGAGAACAAAGTGTCAGAAATCACATGGTATACAAATAGTGGACCTACAGAAGGAAAAGGATGAATACAGAGAACAGCGAGACAGCGTACAAGCAAAGCTGGACAGATTGAAGGGACAGTTGGAACACTGACAGACAGAGCGAGTGTGTGGTAAACAAATAGAACAATACAAGAATGAATTAGTCAGGGATATGGGCAGACAGAGAGGTACATGGGAGGAGGTCCAGCAGGTTGTTGCCCAGCAGCCATGGGAATAACTACTGAGGAAGGTGATGAGGTAAATAGGGAAGTGCTGGATCAGGAGTTGACAAGCACCGCAAATCAGAGAGGTTATACCCATTTTGCAAAGCTGTGCTTTTAACTTCGATATCCTGCTTGCAATTTACAATCTCCATTAAGAACTGGATTGGTTCTTGTTTGAATTAATCTCTGTTATATTCAGATAACTCCAGACTACTCCTTAACAGTTAGTTTAAGAGGTTTTAGTTAGCAGCCTCGTTCCCCTACCATATGTTATTTTCCTTTTTTTCGTACAGTTCATATTAAAACTCAGTGAACTACTCATTCTAGGTCTGTGTCTCTCCCTCTGCACTCGGGCCATCAATGAACACGTGTCAAAGTGCATTACTAGGAATAATACCAAGTAATCTGGAAAATTTGCAAATTCCAACATAGAGTATTAAAAGTTGCAAAGATGCTGTATTATTAGAGCTTTCCTCTAATCTTTCAAATCTACTCAAATAAGAGCTTCAGTTGCCATGAATAACATATATTGTCTGACATGGCAAATATCAGGTATAAGCTATGATTGTTTTATCAGTTTGCTTTTCTAGTATTTCTACAGTGTATTTCCCCAGTTGATTCAGTGTTGGACATAGTAAATTAACAAGTCATTAAATCCTTCAGATCTGCTCTTCCATTCAGTAAGATGTTGATTTATTTAGTACTCTAACTTCAAATAATATTCCCCATGCCAACAAATTTAAATCATTATAACTTTGATTAAACACAGGACTGATAACATTTTGGGGAAGACAGTGCTGGTGTTAATTATCCTTTATGTGAAAAGTCACTCCCAATTTAACTACTAATTAGTTCGTTCTACACTATAATTTCCTGGGCTATGTCCACTCACTTTCTTGAATAATGCAACAACATCCACAAGCCTCCAATCCTCCAGAACCTCTCTCATCCCCATTGATGATGCAAAGAACATCACTAGAGGCTCAGCAATCTCCTTCCTCACCTCCCACAGTAGACTGGGATAAATCTCATCCAATCCCGGTGACTTATCCAACCTGATGCTTTCCAAAAGCTCCAGCAAATCCTTTTTCTTAATATCTACATGCTGAAGCTTTTCAATCCACTGTAAATCATCCCTACAGTCACCAAAATCCTTTTCTAAAGTGAATACTGAAGCATAGTATTGATTAAATACCTCTGCTATCTCCTCCCATTCCATACACATTTTTCCACTGTTGCACTTGTGGTCCTATTCTTTCACATCCTATCCTCTTGCTCTTCACATACTTGTAGAATGCCTTGGGGTTTTCCTTAATCCTGTCCAGCAAGGCCTTCTCATGGCCCCTTCTGGCTCTCCTAATTTCTTTCTTAAGCTCCTTCCTGGCAGCCGTATAATCTTCTAGATCTCTACCATTACCTAGCTCTCTGAACCTTTCGTAAGCTTCTCTTTTCTCCTTGACTAGATTTACAACAGCCTTTGTACACCATGGATCCTGTACCCCACCATCCTTTTCCCTGTCACGTTGGAATGTACCTGTATAGAACTTCACGCAAATGTACCATGAACAAGTGGGATTTTATTTCAATTTGCCTCCTACTATTATTTTAAGCATTCATTCTGCTGATGAAACTACACCAGTGATTAAGAACAAGAAATCAACAAGCCACACAATAGTTTCCATACTTTAATTTTAATGCTGATTGGTTCTCCTGGAATTTGTAGTATGTACTTTGACAGCGGTTATTTTTGGTGCCAATTGGCAGGTGTTTGTTGTGTAATAAGAGACAAATATAATGTGGTTGAAGAACTATTTTGTTTACTGATTAAACAGGCAATAAACCAGCAAATATCAGATATAAGCGCAAACACAAGGAAATCTGCAGATTTTGGAAATTCAAACAACAACACACACAAAATGCTGGTAGAACACAGCAGGCCAGACAGCATCTACAAGGAGAAGCGATGTCGACGTCTCGGCCCGAAACGTCGACAACGCTTCTTTCTATAGATGCTGCCTGGCCTGCTGTGTTCTACCAGCATTTTGTGTGTGTTAATATCAGATATAAGCTATGTTTGTTTTATCAGTTTGCTTTCCTAGTCTTTCTGCAGTGTATTTCCCCAGTGGATTCAGAGTTGGACACAGCAAATTAATAAGTAATTAAATCCTTCAAGTCTGCTCTTCCATTCAGTAAGATGTTGATTGATTTAGTATTCTAACTTCAAATAATATTCCCCATGCTAACAAATTTAAATCGTTATAAAATTGATTAAACCCAGGACTGATACCATTTTGGGGAAGACAGTGCTGGTGTTAATTACACTTTATGTGAAAAGTCACTCCCAATTTAACTGCTAATTGGTTAGTTCTACACTTAAAGTATTGCCCTCTACCAATAAATTCTTTGCCAGAAGAAAAAGTTTATCCATGGAAACATAGAAAACATACAGCACAATACAGGCTCTTTGGCCCACGAAGCTATGCTGAACATGTCCCAACCTTAGAACTTATTTTTAAAACCTCTGTTAGACCACCCCTAATCTTAATATGTGCCCACAAGCCTTTCAGCCCCGCTGGGATTTTAATGAGCATATGCATTCTGTTAATGGCCATTTTATCCTGCCTGAGGTGCAATATCTGAATTTGAACACAATCCATCAGGTAGGGTCTGTTCAAGATTGTAATAGGAAGCACAACTTCCCACTTCTGAATTCTACTTACCTCAAAATATAGTTGTGTGTATCATTAGGGACTTTGTCAAAGTAAATGATATATCAGGAGGTTTTGAAGGAACCGATGGAACCATAAGACAGAAAATACAGTTGTGATAAGTAGCAATATGAAGATTGCTATTATATTATAAACATATTACATACAGTGTAAATTTATTTACCTTGAGCTTGCAGTCTGTCCTTTTGTTACTCCAATGCTCTGTATCACTTTCATTGGAGTCTTTCTATCATTGACATATTGCACTGTCGCAACAAAGCTCAACATAGTCTCTCATCTATCAACTAGGCACACTATAGTCTTTTGGAATGGACATCGATTTCAAAAGTTTTTTGGATGATGAGCATTCTCAGCTGTTTTACTCCAGCTTTTCAGTAGTCCTTCCAAATCACAATTTTACTTTCAGATAACCCTAGGCCAGGGTTACTCTAGGCCAGGGTTTCTCAACTGAGCTTCTGTGAGAGGTCACTAGAGGTTCTGGGAGAGATCGTGATTTAAAAAAAAACACACCATTTTTTGGAACTTGGTGCTACGTGCAATGCAAGCATTTGCAGCGGCGGGCAGTGACTGAGCAATCTCGTCTCAGGTCTCTCAGCCCAGTAGGGCTGTGTTCATTTGCTTGAGTCCATTCTCAGTTTTTAATGCGAAGATAGGGGAGGATGGTAGGTTGATAGGGGCATTGTATTGCATGGAGGGGAGGACGGCAGGTTGTTGAGGAAAGCAATGTATTGAATGAACTTACCTAATTTGGGCTGTGATGTCAGCCTCACTCTCCCAAATTACTTCCCCCAACATGTAGCTGACTGACTTACGGGAGCAAACAAACTCTACCGGTGTAGTAGAAAACTGGAGGGAAATTTTCATTCTGAAGACGGCCCAGTGTGGTAATTTTTGAAGAGGAGTTGTTGTACAGAAGAGGAGAATTCTAGGACAAGGCATGAAGACATTTCTGATAAGGTTAACGATGAAGAATTACAATTTTCTGAGTCATTTCACTGCAACAACGGATTAAAAAAAAATCTGTCTTTTTAAAAGTTTATTTACACAACAAAGATATAAAGTACAAACATCAAGTATTTACAAGATAATGAATATATACAAATTAAAATGTTATCACTGTCTCTTAAAACAGTCAAATCCCTGGGGGGGCCCACCGCTATTGGAAACTCCTCTCTCCCCTCCAAGGACAGCCAGGCACGAACATACCCTCAGAAGAGACGCAGGCAGTTGAACTCAACTTCCCACCACCCAGACCTGTGAATGGGCATCTTGGCCAGGCCCAGGAACAAGCCCACCAGTAGATCCACTTTGCGACCTGCCCTCTTCCATACTGGGTGCGCATATATAAGGAGTCTGGGGCTAGACTGCAACCAGAACCCGAGCAGCAGCACCTTCAGATACTCAGACAGGGGCTGCAACCTCTCACACTCCATATAAACATGGTACTCCACTCGTCCCGGCCACAGAATAGACAGTGAACCTGATTAAAAACCTGTTGCAGGGTACTGCCCTATGCAACAAATTCTCCCCAGGTCCCCAATATACAGGGAAAGGACTCCTGCATAAAAAAGATTTCTACTGGGGACCTCCTCTGCAGCCAAAGGGTAAAATTAGATCACTAAGGTGAACCTGGTCTGCAGGCAAAAGCAAGGATTTGAAAGGTGTGCAAAAGAAACCCATACATGAAACGCTTTGCAGAAGGCGGTGGTGGGCATCCACACGAGACGCCTCGCGTATTGGGGCCCTCTCCCACATGGTATCCTGCAGTCTGGGTCCGACGGGCACTTCTGGTGGTACAGCCAGAACCCTTCCACTTCCCCCAGCTCCCTAGACATCTACCATGATAGGATGGGGAGCAGTCCCCCTCACAGATGGAGCACGCTGTCTGGTTGAGACTAACCCCCATATCCTCAACAGCTCTCGGTAAAAGCAAGGCAGTTCCCTCAAAGTGGCGCTGCTGATGCTGTCTATGGAAGCCGCGAGCCCTTCTGCAGGCAGCGTCCCTGGCGAGAAAAGTGCACCGCCATCTCGGAGGATGGTCACTAAACAGGTATCTCTACAGGGTCCTGAGGAGGAGTGCTGCCAGCTGGGCACATATACACACCAGTGACCTCCGCAATCGGAAGACTCAGGACTGCAGCGGGGACCCAATGCCTCCTGTTGCCCCAGAGGAAGTCCACCAGCCTCTTCTGGGTCCTGCAGACAAAAGCAGAAGACTTGTCTAAAGTAATCAGCTGATACCATATCTTTACTATGAACGCTACTACACAATGGCTTTTACATGGACAAGTGATCCCAGTTGTCCAATTCCATTGTGCTGAGTCTGTGGCAAACAACTTAACAAATGTAGCAATAGCTCCAGTAAAACTTTAAAAAAAAACACTTTACTACAAATCACAGCCATGTGACACATGAAAGTGCTGAATATTTTAAACATTTATTGGAATTCAAGGCAAACAGATTGAAGCTTTTGAAAATAAAGTCACAGTCAGTAATGAGATCAGGAAGTAATTTGTTTAGTAGCTTTAAGACCAGTTCACTCAAGAATGTTTAAAAAACAGTGTGGAAACCTGGACAAAGAGCACACCATATTCCTGCTACGCACAGAACTCCATTGACTTAACAAAGAAAAAGTTCTCAACAGGTGTTTGAGCTAAAAGGTGAATTGTAATGGTACTCTCAAGAAAATAGTAGGTCAGATTTTGCAAAGTGCTTTGAAGATGAAGACTGGCTGCAGAAACTAGCCTACTTAACAGATATTTTTCATCGTAAGAATCAGTTGAACAAATGTCTGGAAAAAATATTTTGACTTCAAGTGACAATATTCTTGGATTTAAAAGTGACAAGACTCTTGGATTTGAAAGGAAACTGAATCTTCAGAAAAATCATACTGCAAAAGGAAATCTTGACATGTTTCCACCACTGCTTGAGATTGAGAGTGGGGAAGGATATCAGGAAGTCTCGAGTATTATCAAAATCCACCTGGAAGAACTGCAGAGCAAACTGAACAGTATTTTTCCTCCCTTTCAACTCCAGTGTATGACCGGGTGAAAGACCCTTTCTCTGCATGTTCTAATCAGCTTGAGAACTTGACTTTGAGAGAAGAAGAAGAACCCTGTGAGCTCTTCTCTTATCACACACTCAAAACGATATTTACTGTCCTGTCCCAGGACACGTTCTGGATTTCTACGAAAGAAGAGTATCTTGCCATTCATAGGAAAGCAATGAACATTTACCTGCAGTTTTCAACTTCTTACATGTGGGAGCAAGCTTTTTCTTGTTCAACAAGCACCAAGAGCAAGGATAAAAAATTGCATCATTTCAGTTGAAGGTGAAATCCATGTGTGTTTATCTCAAGTTTGGCCCTGAATTGAGAAATTTATTATGTTTGCCTTATGAGTTTTTAAAGTTTATGTAGGAGAAAGAAAGAGTAATTTCAAGAAAGGAAAGCTAAACTTAACTATTTGTTTTTTTAAGAAATGTTATCTACTTGAAAGAGCATTTACAATTATTTGTGAATTATTATATCTGCAACTTACTGATCACGCTAATGTACCGTGTGCTCCAGGTATAATAATTTTTATGCAGGGGTTCCCTGAGACCTGAAAACTATTTCAAGGATTCCTCCAGGGCAAAAAGGTTGAGAAAGGCTGCTCTAGACATTTGCTCTCTTCCATCATTAGGAATTTTAATCCTCCCTGCCCTCTCTGCCTTTATCGCTGATTTTCCCTTTGACTCATTGCTCCCCAAACCACTTTTCTACATAGAGTCAGAGAATATTACACCACAGAACAGGTGCTGCAGCCTAACTCATCCAAGATGTCCACCTATGATTGTTCCAGTTGACTGTACTTGGTCCATATCTCTCTAAAACTTTTCTAACCATGAACCTGTTCAATAGTCATTTAATTGTTTCATTGTACCTGCCTCAACTCCTTTGTTTGGCAAATAATTTCATTATATACACCAGGCTCTGCTCTAAGAAGTTGTCTCTCAGATCCCCTTTAAATAGTTCCGTGCTCAGCTTAAACCTATGCCTTCTAATTTTTTTAAAATTTTCTTTCCCTGGGGAAAAAAGACAAAAATAATTCAGCATGTCTATGTCTCTGTGAATTTATACACCATTATAAGTTCAATCCTTTATACATTCCCAGGATTAAAGTCCTAGTCTGCAGAACCTCCAATGAATACTCAGGTCCTTGGGTCCTGCCAACATTCACATAAATATTTTCTATACTCTTTCCAGCCTAATGACATCCTTAACCATGATTATCATTAATGAATTTGAGTCCTTACCTTAGAAATTACCAAGGGTTGCCTATAGCCATCTATTTTTCTGAGCTGCATGATCCTGTCCAGGTGTCTCTTACAAGATCCTACCATACCTGCCACCACCACCATTGCTAGCAGCACATTCCACTCACTTACCCCTGACATCTCCTCTGTACCTACTTTCAAGCACCTTAAAACTCTCATGCTAGCCATTTCAGCCCTGGGAAAAAGCTTCTGACCATCCACACGATCATTGCCCATCATCATCTTATACACCTCTATCAGGTTACCTATCATTCTCCATCACTTCAAGGAGAAAAGACCGAGTTCACTCAACCTATTCTCATAAGGCATGCTCCCCAATCCAGGCAACATCCTTGTAAATCTCCTCTGCACCCTTTCTATGACTTCCACATCCTTCCTGTAGTGAGGTGACCAGAACTGAGCACAATACTCCAAGTGGGGTCTGACCAGCATCCTATATAGCTGCAACATTACCTCTCAGCTCCTAAACTCAATCCCACGATTGATGAAGGCTAATGCACTGTACGCTTTCCTAACCAGAGAGTCAACCTGCATAGCAGATTTGAGTGTCCAATGAACTTGGAACCCAAGATCACTCTGATCCTCCACACCGCCAAGAGTCTTACCATTAATAGTATATCCTGCTATCATATTAGACCTACCAAAATGAACCACTTCACACTTATCTGGGTTGAACTCCATCTGCCGCTTCTCAGCCCAGCTTTGCATCCTATCAATGTCCCACTGTAATCACTGACAGTCCTCCACACTATCCACAACACATCCAACCTTTGTGCCATCAGGAGACTTACTAACCCCTCCCTCCACTTCCTCATCTAGGTCATTCATAAAAATCACAAAGTAAATGGTTCCCAGAACAGATCCCTAAGGCACACCGCTAGTGCCCGACCTCCATCCAGTATATGAGCCATCTACAACCATTTTTTGCCTTCTGTGGGCAAACCAATTCTGGATGCACAAAGCAACGTCCCCTTGATTCCCATGCCTGCTTACTTTCTCAATAAGCCTTGCATGGGGTACCTTATCAAATGCCTTGCTTAAATCCATATACACTACATCTACTGCTCTTCATTCATCAATATGTTTAGTCATAGCCTCAAAATTAAATCAGGCTCATAAGGCATGACCTGCCTTTCACAAAGCCATGCTGACTATTCCTAATCATATTATGCCTCTCCAAATGTTCATAAATTCTGTCTCTCAGGATCTTCTCCATCAACTTACCAACCACTGATGTAAGACTCGCTGGTCTATAATTTCCTGGGCTATGTCTACTGCTTTTCTTGAATAATGGAACAACATCCACAACCCTCTAATCCACCAGAACCTCTCCTGGCATCATTGATAATGCCAAGATCATTGCCAGAGGCTCAGCAATCTCCTCCCTCACTTCCCACAGTAGCCTAGGGTACATCTCATGCAATCCTGGTGACTTATCCAACTTGATGCTTTCCAGAAGCTCCAGCACATCCTTTTTCTTAATATCTACATGCTGAAGCTTTTCAATCCACTGTAAATCATTCCTACAATCACCAAAATCCTTTTCCACAGTGAATACTGAAGCAAAGTACTCATTAAGTACCTCTGCTATCTCCTCTGGTTCCATACAGACTTTTCCACTGTCGCACTTGATTGGTCCTATTCTCTCACATCCTTCCTCTTGCTCATCACATACTTGTAGAATGCTTTGGGGTTTTCCTTAATCCTGTCTGCCACGGCCTTCTCATGGCCTCTTCTGGCTCTCCTAATTTCCTTCTTGAGCTCCTTCTTGATAGCCTTATAATCTTTTAGATCCCTATCATTACCTTTCTTTTTGAACCTTTTGTAAAATCTTCTTTTCTTCTTGACTAGATTTACAGCAGCCTTTGTAAACCACAGTTCCTGTATGCCAGCATCCTTTCCCCGTCTCATTGGAATTTACCTGTACAGAACTCCACACAAATATCCCACGAACAAGCGGGATTTTATTTCAACTTGCCTCCTACTCTTACTTTAAACATCCATTCTGCAGCTGAAACTACACCAGTGATTAAGAAAAAGAAATAAACAAGCTACACAATGGTTTCCATTCTTTAATTTTAATGCTGATTGGTTCTCCTGGAATTTGTAGTATGTTCTTTTTGGTGCCAATCAGCAGGTGTTTGTTGTGTAACAAGAGGCAAATATAACATGGTTCAAGAACTATTTTATTTATTGATTAAGCAAGCAATAAACTAAAGAAGTGAAAAACATCGAACAACTTGACTTCATACTTTTAACACTCAATTAAGGTAAACATTAACCTGATTTGACTCTATATTTTGAAGTAATGATAAACCAGATGGATTTTTAAAAATAAGTGTTCTTGAGGTATTCTTGTGAGCAATATTGAAAGCCACTCTCAGTTGTAAGTCTTAAGTTACCTGAGTCAGTTTGATAGTGTTGGGTAGGAGTTACCTGGAGGCCTAACTGAATAGGGAACACCAATTCATTCTAATGGATATTGGTGAAAATTTGGCAAAACTGTGGCTGTCAGTAAATACCAGCCCACAAATGACCACATTTGCTAAATTTCACTTAACTACATTATGGAAGGGATTAGTCTGTCATTTTAATGAATAAACTACTAGATACACATATTCAAAACACTAATTTAGATATCTGTAGCCAGAAAAGTAGGAAGGAGTTGATCCTCCAGCAAGCTTAAGGTTATACAACATTCTGCTTTACAGAGGGAAAAGTCTGGTGTGTCCTGATAGTCAGGGCCAATAATGATCAAGCTTATCTCCTAATCGATCAAGTGGAAGGATGTAAATTGCAGTCCAAGGACATATGACAATGGTACACTTTTTGAAGAAACTGCCGTCTGGATCTCTAGCACTTTCTCTGTAAGTGAGAGAGCTGTATTGATATTACTTAAAGCTCACAACATCCCAGTTGAGAAATTTCAGATGGGTTCTTATGAAATTCATCAGAGTCCACAAAATACATCATGTAAGATAGAATGGAGTCAGATTTACTGACTGGTTAGGTAATCCTGTTGCAAACACACTTTGATATAGTCATGAACACCTAATATCTGGGCTTTATTGGTGCTAATTCCATATGTACACATTTTTAACAGGTCACCCTAGTGGGCATATCATTTTAGATATTTCCATATATGATATGACAAACTCCCAGAATCAAAAAGATCATGGCACCATTTAGTGTGAAATATGGATTTGATGCTAACACTACCACACAATCCCTTAAAGAATATGTAATATTTACAAAGGTGAATAGATTCAAGACTAGAAGGAGTTTTGCTCTAACTCTTCATTCAGTATCATTTAGAGCAGGGGTTCTAAACCTGGTGTCTATGGAACCCTTGCTTAATGGTATAGGCCTATGGCATAACAAAGATTGGGTACTGATGCAGAGAATTTTCAACCAGTTGTGAATTATTTGACCATAAGACTGTAGGACATAGGAGCAAAATTAGGCCATTTGGCCCATTGAATCCGTTTTGATTTGTTGTCCGTCTTAAGCCTATTCTTCTGCATTCTCCCCAAATCTTTTGACACCCTTACTAATCAGGGACCCATCAACCTCCACGTTAAATACACTCAATGATCTGGCCTCCATAGCCGTCTGTGGCAAAGAATTCCACAGATTCACCACCTTCTGACTAACAAAATTTCTCTTTATTTCAGTTCCAAAGGGATACCCTTCGATTCTGAGTCTGTGCCTTCTATTACCAGATTCACTCACTATAGGAAGCATCCTCTGCATGTGCTAACTGCTATGCTACCGTGCTAGTGTAACATTCAGTTTGGCTTGCGGCTTAACATAGGGATGATAGCCCCTTCCAATCCAGCCAAACTTAAGAAATCACGTTTGGGTGGAAACTGCGTGATGTGTCCCCTGTTACAAATCAGTATCCTGAAATAACAAACAGTACATGCTATGCAATTGAATGATTGAGCTTTATAATTCTTAATTTGACTGTATGGTTAGTAAAGAAAACAGAAATTAAAATGTCATGAAACAGTCTAATGCGCAACGTTGGAGCTCATTGATAAGGCTGTTCATCCACCATCAACCTCCTCCGATCGTCGTTGACCTTCGGACTCTCACTCCATGTCTGCTCCATCCATCTACCAACTCTCTCTATTCACATCTTCTCTCCTCATCTCTCCCCAGCAAAAGACCGTGAATTCTCGGCTCCCAGATACACAAGAAAGAACAACATCCCATTTATTGGCTAACATGCTCCGTTATCTCTGGTCATAACCCAAACATTGCTGTTACAGAGAAACCATTACCTTAGCAGTAGCACATTAAAGAGAGGCCATTACACAAGCAGTGAAACAATAGACAATAGACAATAGGTGCAGAAGTAGACCATTCGGCCCTTAGAGCCTGCACCACCATTTTGAGATCATGGCTGATCATCTACTATCAATACTCGGTTCCTGCCTTGTCCCCATATCCCTTGATTCCCTATCCATAAGATACCTATCTAGCTCCTTCTTGAAAGCATCCAGAGAATTGGCCTCCACTACCTTCCGAGGCAGTGCACTTCAGACCCCCACAACTCTCTGGGAGAAGAAGTTTTTCCTTAACTCTGTCCTAAATGACCTACCCCTTATTCTCAAACCATGCCCTCTGGTACTAGACTCTCCCAGCATCTGGAACATATTTCCTGCCTCTATCTTGTCCAATCCCTTAATAATCTTATATGTTTCAACCAGATCCCCTCTCAATCTCCTTAATTACAGCGTATACAAGCCCAGTCTCTCTAACCTCTCTGCGTAAGACGGTCCAGACATCGCAGGAATTAACCTCGTGAATCTACGCTGCACTTCCTCTACAGCCAGGATGTCCTTCCTTAACCCTGGAGAACAAAACTGTACACAGTACTCCAGGTGTGGTCTCACCAGGGCTCTGTACAAATGCAAGAGGATTTCCTTGCTCTTGTACTCAATTCCCTTTGTAATAAAGGCCAACATTCCATTAGCCTTCTTCACTGCCTGCTGCATTTGCTCATTCACCTTCAGTGACTGATGAACAAGGACTCCTAGATCTCTTTGTATTTCTCTCTTACCTAACTACACCATTCAGATAATAATCTGCCTTCCTGTTCTTACTCCCAAAGTGGATAACCTCACACTTATTCACATTAAACGTCATCTGCCAAGAATCTGCCCACTCACCCAGCCTATCCAAGTCACCCTGAATTCTCCTAACATCCTCATCAAATGTCACACTGCCACCCAGCTTAGTATCATCAGCAAATTTGCTGATGTTATTCTCAATGCCTTCATCTACATCATTGATGTAAATGGTAAACAGCTGTGGTCCCAAAACTGAGACCTGTGGCACCCCACCAGTCACCACCTGCCATTCCGAGAAACACCCATTCACCACTACCCTTTGCTTTCTATCTGCCAACCAGTTTTCTATCCATGTCAATGCCTTCCCCCCAATGCCCTGAGCTTTGATTTTACCACCAATCTCCTATGTGGGACCTTATCAAATGCCTTCTGAAACCTTACAGAGTGTTACACTAGTAGCTGTGCTACAGCTGGTAAAAGACCGCTAACATGCTGGTGTAGATTGCAGATGGCCTTCGGTAGTTCTGGATGTAGAACGGGGATTGCCAACCCTTTTTACGTCATGGAGCCTTGCATTAACCGAAGAGTCCATGGTGCCTAGGTTAGGAATGCCTGGGTCTAGAAGGTTTGGCTTCTTTCTCAGCTTTGGCACCAATTATATTGGTGACTGGCCTCAGATTATAGTGAAGCCAGTGGAAGAAAGGAAGTGGTGGAAGTGGAATACTGTCACCTTGAATGGGAAATGCAAGCTCATGCAACATGGATCCATTGATATTACCTGGGAGCATCACGTCAGCAATCCTTGCAGTTGTTCAGTTGGTTGCTGGCCTTCTCTGAGATAACAGAAGAATGTTGATGCCAACGTGATTGTGTGTGTATGGCAGCAGTCTGAGTGTGCAAAATGGTACCCTGAGCATTCGTGGCATTATCTGAACATGTGTGACCACATTCGGTGTGACATTCACGGTGGCATTCTGTGTATGCACAGCCCGAGTGGGTATAGCATCTGTCCAAGTGCGAATAATGGCAGCAATCTGTTGTTCCACTGGGGCAACCAGACCTCTAATGGTTTCTGCTTACCTTGCAACCAAGGCAAAAAAAGAATGTCTGCTGTGGCCACAGTGGTGTTTGTAGAGTTGGCCACTGTATCTATGGTTGAAAATTTGGGCTGTAAGCTCTGTGTCCGATGTAAGGCTGCAATGACATTGCTTACTGATAGACAATGCCATCCAACTTGTCCTGTAGGCTGCCCCACCACAGTACTCTTCAGAAAAGCTATAAAAGCTGGAATCCTGGAATAAAAATAGAAACTGCCTGAAGCATTCAGTAAGTCAGTTAGCATCTATGAAAATGAAATAGAATTAAGCTTTCAAGTCAAATACCATTTGTTTGTGTCTTTGATCTGTAAGATTAGTTCTGTTCTTTTATCCACAGATGCCTCTGACATGTCCTAAATGTGTATGAAGTTCTTTTCTGAGTTGTCTGCAGCAGAAATCATCCTTGGTTGGCTCCATCCTTGCCAATTCTTTCCTTCCCTCAACATAGGACATCTGGATAGCTGGTGACTCACCATGTGCAGATCCGCTCGCTGAACTGACCTCTGCTGTTTGAGAAGACTCAGCAACTGAGCTGTTGGCTGCAAATGTTTAAGTAAGTGACTCTTGTACTGTTCCCTGTCCAGATCACCGTGCCTGAGTCTCGGGCTGGTTACAAGTGCAAGGGGAATTGACATGAGGTATTGTGGGGAGGGGGAACTGTTGAGGACTGGGTGGAGGGAGAGAGAAGAGGCCAGGAATAGTAAGTACATGTTTACCCATTCTTTAGTTTGTATGCAAAAAGAGCCTGAATTGAGAGGGAAATGAATGCATTAGGAATGATTGGGTATGAAGAAACTATCATCTTCAAGTGTTTCCTGTCTGTAGCAAGGCCAAACTATGATTCCAAGCTCTTATTTGACCATGGGCATTGCAATCATATTTGTTTCCCAATATTTAATTGTAGCTACCCTGTATGGAGACACCAAAATGCTTCTGCAATTATTGCACAATGATCTTATTCTACGAGCCTATCACTGTTGAAGCACTAATAGCATGCAGAAGTTGCGAAATGAAATATGAGCTTATACAAGTGTCATGTTAGCGAGGTTAGAGAAGTAGTTGAATGGCTGTGATTGTCAGTAGGGAGTGATGGAACTGAGTTGATTTTCCAGGTGAAATAGGGAACTCTGGAGACAAAGTCATTCTCTGAGCTCATCTGCTCATGCAAGTTATTGAACCTTTTACAGCACTGCATCAGTGTTTCCAAGGCAAGATTCCTGGATCTGGTCTCGAAAGTCTCTTCAGCCTGCCTTTTCAGTGAGTCTTTGGAGTGTCTCTCAATTACCTATAAATAGAAGACATCACTCCTTCTCCCCACCTCTTGCACTATGGCCTCCAGTGCAGCAACAGCTTGCACTCCAAGAGGAGTCAAGTTTTGGTGATCACCCTTCAGTACCAACCCCCAGAAGGACACAAGATGCACTTCTTCCATAAGATTGGAGGCCGGCACTAATTAGTGCAGACCAACTTGTAGTGACTCATTCACTTATGAAAACGTGACAAAGAAGCAATGATGCAGTCATCAGTGGCTTATACTGCAGTCAATGATACAAGCAATATTATTTGCTGCCAATGGGTTAGATCACAGGTTAACTTTGTACTACGATCTAAGCACCTCTTCTTGAGGACTTCTGCTGCCACTCCTGCACGTCATTGTTTGGGAATTAAAATTCATGATTTTGTTTCTTTGTTACACCCCAAAACACAAGAAAGCTGTTCTGCAGTTTACAAGGAAAATGCTGTATTGTTCAACCTCTAATTGGTGGGAGATCTGAGATTATTATCGATCATACACTGCTTTTCAACATACATCTTTCATTTCAAGTAATTGAATCCTTTGCCTGAGAGAAATATTTGACAAAGAAGTTTTCAAGTTAATGATAATTGAGAGTATAATCCAAGCAGGCAGATGAAGTGGAAAAGAATGGTCTGGATGTTTGCACCATGCAGCAAAAAGGAATTTTTGATTCAATGTCAAAGCATCAGCATTACATCGTATACTTGTATACTTGTACAGCTCTATGTAAGTATTTACATGATTTCAAATATGCATATATAGAAGGATGGAGTTTCCCCTTTTAGAAGTGATGGAAGCAGACAATATAGTTCTGAAACTAGTTCAACAGTATCTTACAACTGAACATGCTTCTCTGCTAACAACTCATACAAAAGAATTTAATTAACCTGATGTAACGGTTCATCACATCCTATGCTCAGTCACACCTTAACATATTCTGGTGCGTTTTACAATAGTGAATTTTTTAGACATGAGTTTTCACATTCCTTTTTTGTGTCAAATCTGTTGGCATTTCCTCCACAGCCACCATACCAGAATCGTTCACAGCCCCTTTCGTTGTCAAAGAACCACTTGATGGTGTAATTATGACAGAGCCCTGTCTCCTGCTTCAATGTACACATATCTGCAAAGAAAAGAAACAGGTCATGCTGATGAATGAGATAAAATATGAAAATATATAGAGAATGCCTACCTTAAAGTTTTGTTAAATGCTGCTTCATTATACAGAAGCAAAATTAACCTGAAATACTCTAACTCACCCTAAAATTAACCTTTATTCTAAACATGCATTTAAAATATATTTTGAGAATACCCTTTTTCAATGAACAAACGGAGGATTTTTGCTGATTTAATGTATTTTACTTTGTGATACCTATGGACTACTCAATTAGTAGATAATTCCAAAGAATACTTCAGGGAATATTAGTTCTCTAAAATGTTAATTTTTGCACTATGTGATGCTGAACAAAGAGTGGCTGATTGTACCTTTCTTCTGGATTGTGGGGTGTTAATGGTACATCAAAGTTTGACCTGGATGTAAAGATATCAGTCTTCCAAGTCTGGATTGAAGGGGAAGTGGATCTAACATTGCAGAAGTAGCAGAGAATAGTCTTAAGTTGCATGATAGCAAAGGAAGGAATTAGATTAATTGAACATTACTTAAAAGTGGTTGCCCTTTGGTTGAAATACAAAGGGTAGGCTAGATTCTTTCCAGAAAATTAGCAGTTAAGTGAACAGTCCTGACACTAGAATAATATCAAGGACAGAGGTTCAATAGAACAGATTGCATTACTTGGTCAGTTGTGCAGGAACTGGTGAAGAAAAACAGCTGGTTGATGCAGAAAGGATGTAACCCTAAGGGATGTTCTGTGGTGACCTTTAGTTTTCTGATTATGTGTCACTGCAATGTACCTGGAGGCCATTTATATCCAGTAGAATTCTGCACCAGCTTTGTCAAATCAGTAACTTTCTGTTAAATGTAACAATTTCTGCTCCTGGCCCCCTTCCCTGAACTGAAATTGCCCTCCAGTTCCAAATCTCTGAACATCTGAGTTCTATTCTTACCGTTGAATACATCTACATGGAGCGCTGTCACAGGAAGCCAGCATCTATCTTCAAACACCACCACCACCCAGGTCTTGCTCTCTTCTTACTATTGCTCTCAGGAAGAAGGTACAGGAGCCACAGGATGCACACCACCAGGTTCAGGAAGAGTTAATACCCCACAACCATCAGCTCTTGAACCAGAGGGGATAACTTCACTTGCCCTATCAATGAACTGCTCCCTCAACCAATGGACTCACTTTTTCATGTGAGTATTAGTGCTAAATCTTCACTGGAAAAGTTTTTGTCAAGGCAGCTGCAGGTCTAGGACACCCACCATGTGAAAAAGCTAAATCATATATTATTTTTACAGATATTGAAAGGAATTGTAGCTATTGAATGTGTTAGACTTCATGTGCACGTTTATCACAAGCCTGAATTGTGCCATCTGCCAGCTGCTGAATAAATTGTCACCATAAAGTATAACCTTAGCTTACACAGCACATACTTGAGAAGTACAGTTACACAGCAACATATATTTAGCAGCAAACTAGCATCTGCTCACGCTTGTAAATTTGGAACAAGTTCCCAAACTGTTAAAAACAACCTCCAGTGCTCCAAGCCCTAACATGTTATGAAGATGTACCTTTAAAAATCTTTGACCATGCTCTTCCCTCACTGTTATTATCAGAAAGGAGGTACAGGGGCCTCAGGTCCCACACAGTTAACCCCTCAACCATCAGGCTCTTGAACCAGAGGAGATAACTTCATTCACCCAACATTGAACTGATTCCACAACGTATGGACTTACTTTCAAAGACTCTACATCTCATATTCACAGTATTTATTGCTTATTTATTATTATTATTTTGTTTTTTTTTCTTGTTTGTACAGTTGTCTTTTGTACATTGGGTATTTGTCCATTTTTGTTGTGTGTGGTTTTTCATTGATTCTGTAGAGTTACCTTGTATTAACTGTGAATGTCTACAAGAAAATAAATTTCAGTGTAGCATATGATGATGAATGCTACTTTGAATTAAATTTACTTTGAAGTTTTGACTTTGGGAGCAGCTGAGGGAAATAGATCTTTGTACTTCTAGATTCTATACAAGTTCCTGTTCTAATATTTTGAAGCTGCAATGGCCTCACTCAAACATGGGGTGGCACTGTGACACATCTAGTCCAACAACTCACAATACACACAAAATGCTGGAGCAACTCAACAGGTCAGGCAGCATCTTGGAAAAGAGTACAGTTGACGTTTTGGGCCAAAACCCTTCGGCAGGACTGGCAAAGGGTTTCGGCTTGACAAGTCGATTGTACTTTTTTCCCAGATGCTGCCTGGCCTGCTGAGTTCTTCCAGCACTTTGTGTGTGTTGCTTTGATTTCCAGCATCTGCGGATTTTCTCTTGTTTGTAGTAGAACAGCTGACTTGTACCTGCAGAACTCCAGTTTCAATCTTGTGCTATGCTGTGGTCATAGACTTTGCACATTCTTCTTGTGAGAGTTTGGGTTTCCTTCGGGAACTCTGATTTCCCATCTCATGTCAAAAACATGCAGATTTAGTAGGTTGTTAGCCACCCTAAAATGGCCCATCTCCTTAGGTGGTGTTACAACTTAATGAGGGAAAGATGGGTTTGGATTAGTCAAGGTTAGTTCACACTTGATGCTCATCATGGACCCAGTGGCCTTCAGGTTCCTTTCTATGCTGTATGCTATGACACAAAACCTGTACAAATTCATATACATACAGAGAGCACTATCAGTAGACAGTGCACCTGTCCGTAGTCATAGTTGAGTACTAGTCATTATATTTCTCTTCACCTACCAGAAATGTTGCTGTAACTTTGGGGATTCTCGGAGTCATTCATAACAACCAACCTGCAATGAAGAAGCAATGACTTAGTCACAGAAAGTTCCCATTAACATTGCACAAGATCTATAAGCACCATAGATGTCAGTGAAACATACAACTGTAAATTAATAGGTGGCTCCTCTTCTGCTTCTTTCACAGTCTCCTGAGCTTTTATTCCTTTGCATTCCATCACAAGATCTGAAGGGGGATAGCTGTTGATTCCAGCTGTAAAATAAATAAAAAGCTTTAAGCAAACTCCACTATCTCAGTCAAAGAAAAAATAGTTGGAATATCTTTGTTAGTTCTCCCAAAAGACTGACACCACCCTGGAAGAAAATGGCACTTCTTCAGAATTTTCACTGTAGTTAGATGGCTGAGGAGGAATCTCCAGTTAAACTATCCACAAAATACTTTTAATCATTTACTGTGGCTTCCAAGAATTAAATCAGTCATTAAAGGATAATACCCATTTGCAACTAATGATGAAGTAATCAATCTTTGGAGACCATTGTTTTTGCATTAGAATTCTCTCTCCAGTTTCTTTTGTTCATATCCATTCTACTATTTTGAAATTTGTAAGCCGTTAAACCATTCTAATTTTCTCATGGTGTTTCTTATAATGAAGTGTGATCAGTCATGGCACAATGTAGGTCAGGGGGCTGAAGGTGAACTTTACTGTGCTTCTGTTAATGATCCCCAGTGTACATAGAACTGAGTCATTCTACAGACGAGGTGGCTACCTGTTGTTTCAGTTTTCATCCTGAAAGACTCCTGGGCAATTGGGGCTGACTGTGGTAAACAAAAGATATTGAATATTTTATCAGAGATGGCTCCTACTTATTCAGAGATAGGTTTAGAACAAGGAAAGATGACATTCAATAAAATATAAAAGTAGAGTGTATATTGAACTTCTTACAGATTGCTGGTTTATATCTGATGATTGTGGAGGAACTCAGGGAAGAATTAATAAAGGAGTAAACTACAGATTTTCCTAATTTAGTGAGAAAAGGAATAATTGGGGCAACTGATTTTTGAACTAGTAAGTGCAAAAACATCTAATTTTCTTGTTTTTAATTACTATTGCTTGCCCACAGGTTAATCATCCCATGGCAGAATGGTAGACTGAGACATGCACGAAGACTGAGGATATCATTGACATCAGAGTCACGTTACACAATGCTGCCATCCAGTGTTCCATCAGTGGAATGGCAGATTGCATTGCCCGGGGACGGTACCATCAATTTGAGGAACTAGTCGCTCACAGTCTTGGACTATATACATACTTTCTGGCATGACTATGTTTTTTTATCCCTCACTATTTGAATGTGTTGTGTATGTTTTGCACCTTGGCCCCAGAAGAACACTTCCTCGTTCGGAAGCATCCATATATGGTTGCCTGATAATTAAACTTGATTTAACTTTGACTTGAACGAATGAGTGGCACACTGGATAGGATGGCTTTCTTTTGTATACTGCAACTTTTGAATGGGGAAATCTAATAGCTGTTATCAGGTAAATTTAGCACCACTTCAAGGTCTTTTAAAGACACTTTACTCCACACAAGATAAGCTACAAGATATACCAGTTAGTTGAGTGGTGTCATAGCAACAACCTTGCACTCAACGTCAGCAAGACCAGAGAGCTGATTGTGGACTTCAGGAAGGGTAAGACAAGGGAACACAAACCAATTCTCATAGAGGGATCAGAAGTGGAGAGATTGAGCAATTTCAAATTCCTGTGTGTCAATATCTCTAGAACCTAACTTAGATGCAACATATCAATGTAGCTATGAAGAAGGCAAGTCAGCAGCTATACTTCACTAGGAATTTGAGGAGACTTGGTTTGTCAACTAAGACACTTAAAAACTTCTACAAATGTACCATGGGGAGCATTCTGACTGACTGCATCACTGTCTGGTATGCGGGGGGGGGGGGGGGGAGGATTCTATTGCACAGGATCAAAATAAATTGCAGAAGCTTGTAAAATTAGTCAGCTCTATCATGGGTACCAGCTTCTGTAGTTTCCAAGACTTCTTCAAGGAATGCTGCCTTAGGAAGGCAGGCAGCACCCATCATTAAGGAACCCACCACCCAAAACATATCCTCTTCACACTGTTACTCTCAGGAAGGAGGTATAGAAGCCTGAAGACGCCTGCTCAGTGATTCAGGAACAGTTTCTTCCCCTCTGCCATCCGATTTCTAAATTGACTTTGAACCCATGAGTGCTATCTCACTACTTTTTTTTTTTATCTCTGTTACTGTAAAGTACATATTTTAACTTAACTACTTAGTAGACATATATATCCTTAAAGTAACTCAGTTTTATTCTCTTTATTTATTTATCATGAATTTCATTGTACTGCTGCTGTAAGCTTAACAAATTTGATGACATATGCAAGTGGTCTTAAATCTGACTCTGAAGTAATTATCTCATTGGATTCAGAGTCTGATAAGTGTATGACTTCTGTTTACTGAAATAAGTGGATTTCTGAGGAACCCATGCCTTCTATCTTTTTGCTTTCCCTCTCAAGTTTTGATTGTTGTATTAAATAAACAGGAATGACCAGATCTGCATGGGTGAGAAATCATTGATTATTTGTTACATGATGGCTAATTTTCTTTTAAATAACAAGCTCTTGCTTCACACAAACATTTTTTGGGTTCTCTTGTGCAATCCAATCATTTTAGTATCCTAAAAGTGTTCCACACTTCTATACAATGACACATTTTGATTAATTAAGGATATGTGTAAGATGCAAGGCCATTGCATTTTCTGATTGATTTTGGTTGCTTGTTTAGGTTGAAATATTTGTGCTGTAATAACTGCAAAGAATTTATTTATTTCCTCTTAATATTACTGGGTCATATCATGTATTTATACTCATTAAGTACCAGGTATGAATAGTCCAAAGTATCTAATTTTTTACTGCAAGCTTCTTCCAAGGTTGCCACTTACTTGCCAAGGTTTTCAGAAAAGCCACAGCAAACTTTTGTGCATATTCTATTTCAGTGTCCAAGGCTTTGTCCAGATAAACTAAATGTTGCTCAGAAGGAAAACTAACAAACTCTTCCAGAAATGTTGCGTTCGCTACCTCTCCGAGGACCAAAGCAAACACTGCAAGGCCTTTACATTTAGCTTCATGTGCTACTTCCAGTAACTTCTTATCATCCATGTTTCTTTCGCCTGAAACTATTGTAAAGATAACCTTGTGAGTCTGCTGTTTGGTGAAATTTGAGAAGAAATTTTTCAGGCTCCAATCAATGGTGCTGCTGATGCCAGTGGAGTCCTCTGGTGGACTGACTGAGTCTTGAATGTGCCTCTTCTTTAGTGTTTTTGTATTGTAATCCAAAATTGCAAATTCCAGTTCGTGTGGATCTTTCCCATATCTGAGTGTATAGTTTGGAGAGTTTTGTACAATAGCCACTCTGGGATGAAGTTCAGACACCTTTGGTTCTTCGGAACTTAAAAATGTGTTAACCATAGAACTCAAGAAATGTTGCACAGCTTCTGAATGCATGGGTTGCATTCCTTCTGAATTCTCCACAACAAAAGCTAAATCCAGATTCATGGGAATAAGAGATGGCTGTACAGTTCCCAGACACAGAGCTTTTGGTTCGCATTTATCTGTAAAAGAAAAAAATAAGAATGTCTGTTTTGTTTCACTGTATTTTCCTTTATGAATTTGTTTAACTTACTTCACTGAAGCATTACAAATGATTTTGCTTCATTATATTCTGATGTTAATGTGGAGTCAAATTCGCCTTTGGAATAAAACAAAGTGAAACTTAAAGGAGGAAAAAGAAACAGCTTATTTCTCTACAAGCTGGCCATGAACTTGGTTTCTCGGTGTAAAGCAAATTATTTATAATGTTTAAGCATATCCCCCACAACCAGTGGTTACAATTGATGGATTGCTTTCCATGGTACTGAATGTTAATACAAATACCTCCAGCCTTTAGAGATTTCTAATGCATAATTAAAGAGTCGGACATTCAATTCTGTGGTGCTGCCCTCTCACTACGGGAGCACAGTCCTGTTTTCAGTACCTAATCCTGTAGTTGGGTTTGATCATTTTATATTAGCTAGTATTAAAAAGGTTGGCAAATTACTGGAACATTGAAATTATGAGATGCTGATTTAGTTGATTTTAGTTAAGATAAAGGTAGAGATATTACTGCTGATCCAAAAGCCTTAGAATAGTGAGGATAAAATTGTTAAAATAAAAGGATGGGTACATAGATGTGAGGCACACTACAACAAATTCCTATTTTTGGGTAGAGTTCAAGAAAATGATGGCTTAAGAAAAAAAGGAGAAAAACTACTTCAAGGATTCCGAAAAAGATAATGTGTCTGTTTCTTTCTGAATTCAGTCTAATGTAAGGCACGATCATAAAATGTTAGAATCAATCCTCACAGATGATGATTGAAACAAATAGCGTTTATCAAGATTCAAGATTGTTTAATGTCATTTCCAATACACAAGTTAAAGGAGAACAAAATAATTGTCAGATTCTCAGCTTATCTTTCACAATTCCAGCAAGCGTATTTTCCAATACTTCTGAATAAGTTAAATAAGTTTGAATTTAATAAGTTTGAATGCAAGAAATCTCTCATACTGTAATTCTGTTACCATCATACCAAGGCAAAGTATGCACTGGGCGACCCTGCTTAACAGCTTCTTGGATTCTTGTTGCAGCTTTGGCAGTACAACCACTCCCCCTGAATCTTCAGTATCAACCTTAGTTAAATGAATAGAAAGAAATATACGATTCAGGAAAAAAAGCATTTATCAGTTTGATAATAGTATAAGCAAATTTCTTTTACTCCATTAATAGATTGTCAGAATAGAAAACCATAAATTTCAGGTTACTACAATTAATTATTTAATGTATTTCAATCTAAGTTAAAATAATTACTCAGTAAAGTATGCAGAATACTTAGTAAACTGATTAGTAAATTGTTATACATCAATGCAAGATACTATTTTGGGAATAAAATGCAAGTTTCTTTGCAAAATTCAAAATTTCTACAGAGATTCCACCATAAGCAACAGATAGAGATCTTATGAATGCATGCCACGAAACTGGTTAATGACTTTAAAGACATCGGTCATGTATTATGTACCCACTGTAGCTTCCATGTAGCAAAATAGAAGGTTTATCTCCTGTGCCCTTTATGAGTGTGCTATGTGTAAGGGATTGTGGAGATGGGGCAGGGATTAGGACTAGTGCAGGAAATGGCAGTGACATTTTAAAGGCAGAAAAATTGAGAGCTGGGTGGCAGGTTGGGAATCATAAAGGAAGGCATGGTCATTAACTTGAGGAGATAAATGGCATTGCAGAATGGTTTGGCAAACAGGATGATGTTAGTTGGGAGGGGTTTAAAGGGCAAATACAGCAATGGAAGTCTGTGGTTGTTGAGGGGTTAATTATTGGTAAGGTACATTGCTGACAGATTGAGGGCAGATTTAGGAAAGGTTCACATGCCTGAAAAGAAGGTCACGGTATGGGATGATGGCTGGTAAATTAGATAATCCGAGGGGGGGCAGGATAAGTAAGGTACTTATAGGAGCCTGCTTAAAGTGGGTTCCATGATTGGCTTTAAGTCAAACTGAAACTGTATTCATTAACTTCAGTAGCCTGTATGTACCATGTTCATAAAGGTATCTGTGAGAAAGTACCAGAAAGCTGTCTGAGTGGAGTAACCGGAGGATGCAGAATTAAAATAACTGAGAAATGAACTCGAGGTGTACAACAAAACCACAGTAATCCACCTTCTGGTTGTTGGGGAATCCAGATGGCTTGGCATTCGGGTCACCAGGACCCCATTCTCACCGATCCTGTAACACACCAAAGCCTCAGTTCCCACACACCCTTTAAACTCACTGAGCTTCTTGAACAACATCTTAAAGCAATTGAATTAAACGTACGTTGAAGTGTAAATGTTAATAATATCCAATCATCTGGAAAGTATGCCAATATGGCATAACAAGCCCTGAGCATGTGGATTAAGAAGGTTGTACTGTGATTGGAAGTCTACATTTCTTTACACATGTCATTGAAGTGGCTTCATTAATAATTTCAAAAATGAGATTTAAAACTTGAAAATTCCAAGAGAAGCAGAACAGACTAAAGAAATAGAAAGATATTTTTTTTAAATTGAGCATGCAGTAACAGCTTCCCAAATTACTATCACTAACATGAAAGACATCAACACTGAATGTTCCAGTTACTAGTGAAGGGATGGCAATAATTCTGAAATTAATCTGGCCATAAAGGTTTGCTTGGCCTTGCCTTACTTTCCAAAATGGATCAGTGACATCAAGCAAACTGAGCAGCCAATCAAAATGATGACTTTAAACTCTGTAACAGGAGTAAGCTATTCCGTCTCTTGGGCGTCCTTTAACATTCACTTAGATCGAGGCTGATCAGCCACAGAAATCTACACACCCTCGTTTCCCTCTAACCTTTAATACTTAATTATTAAAAACATACCTTGTTCTTAGTGTTACTAATTGAACCAGAATGAATTGCTGTTTACAGAAGTGATTTCCAACCTCTATCACTAGAACTATTTCCTTATTGTCTTACCTCAAGCCCTGGCCCTAACTGTAGACTACATCCTCTACAACACAAATTCAATTATTTACGATCTGACCGTTTGCAGATCTTGATACTTCAGCATCTGCTCAAAAGAAAGTGTTCGCTACATTCCCTTCCGAAGCCCCAGGGCCTGAACTGAGCCTGATTCCTCCATTTCTTTCCATTCACTTGGTTGCCGGTTCCTCACTTCCTTCTGACTTAACTGGGTCCTGCTCCCCATGTTTCCTTTCAATTTGCTGGGGCCCTGGTTATGCACTCTCTTTCAACTGCTTCATGCACTTCCTTTAAGTTTACCTGTTTCATTATGAAAGTTATTATAATAGTGTAATTAAAAAAAATGTGAAGTAAAATATGTTGAGATATTGCTTTGGCATAACAATTCCAAATCTGGTATCACAATGTCCCAAAGTTGCTGAATTATTGGAGCTCTACCATCATCCTAGACTCCCAAAGCAAACAAGCATGTGAAGAGTAATTCCTTTTAATGACATCTTCAACATTTTGGTGAAAGTAAGATAAAGTTTGGAATGTAAGCAATGGATTGAGTGAAAATCTGAAACCTCAAGCTTTCATTAAAAATTGAAATGCTTTATAATTAGAATTATGTTTTTGAGTATTATTTTGAGAGACTTGCACCATACATCAAACTAGTTTTTCAAGGCAAGAGGGATTCTTCAGAAGTAATTAACACTCAGCACAATATTAAAACAAAACATTCAAATATGCTTGGTGTTTTCATTAGAGTTTAAACTTAGAATCAATAGCAAAAAGTTAAAGTTCACATCAAGTCACTGCTCAAAGACTGCAATGTGATAAGTTGTTTGTAGTTCTATGCGTATTATTTCCATAAGTTTATAATAACTATAATAAATTTTGACAGTGAAGTCTGACATCATTGCAACCAGCAACTCCAGGAAATGCAGCAAGCTTCTATATATTTTTGCTTTTAACTGTATTTTGATCTTGGCATTAATGTTTGTCATATGAATTAGTCCACTTTAGAAAAAGAGGGCTGAGGAATTCCATATAAAGGAGTTAAGATATCAATACTAACAACAAAATGTAGGGCAGATACAGATATATCCTTTTTACTGCATGGAAAGATTGGCCTTCTACATTACTTCAAATGTCATGGTTAAATACTCATTGTACACACTGTAAGGAGAGATCCAAATAGGGAAACAACTTTCTTACTTGAAAAGTTTGCTCCACTTCAGGAATGTTTTTGAATGAGAGGATAACTGGCGTGATATTTGCAGTACTGAACTGTTTAGCAGCAGTAGCAATAGACCTCATGTCTTTGGATGCTCCATTAGTAAGAAAGACGGCGATTTTCTTCACAAGGACACCATTACGAACGCGTTTAAAAGTATTTCTGACCACAGACTGCATACTTTTGCCCATATTCCGTTTCTTGCTTGATCGCTCATGACCCAGTTCTTCAATTTTTTTCAGAAGTGGCTGCTTTTTCCTAAAATCTGAAAATCGAATGTAAGGCTTTGCTTCAATATGGTACGTAAGGACAGCCACGCGGGCCCCTGTCGGACAGTTGTTTTCAGCGATATTGATGTCATTCAGCAAATTAATCACAATTTTCTTCATCCTTTCAAACACAGGAGGAGTGACATCTGAAGAGGAGTCCAGAGCAAAGGCCAACTCCGTCGGGTAGGCCGGGCATGCTCCACTTGCTGCAAGAATGAACAAGCAATGAGTCAATAAGGACATCATTTAATTAATAGATTTAATCTATGGTTGTGGTAATAATCAATGAAGCTTACTTACTTGCTGAACAGCAAGCTGGAGGAAACAAAGTAATGAAGAGAATTAATACAAAATAAGAAGCGAATGAGGACATGTTATTAAACTTCCTTTAATTTTTTTACACATTAACTCATAGAGTTAGACAGCATGGAAACAGGCCATTTGCCCCATATCAACTATGTCATCCGAAGTCTCATGCTTAGCTAGTCCCATTTGCCCACATTTAGCCTATATTCTTGTAAGCCACATATCTACATCCACATATCTGTCCAAATGTTTTGTAAATGTTGCAATTGTATCCACCTCTACCAATTCCTTTGATAGCTTGCTCCATAATACCCATCACGCTCTGCGTGATAAACCTAACTCTCAAGTATCCTTTTAAATCTTTCCACTTACTTCTTAAAACCTATGCCCTCAAGTTTTAGATTTATAGCAATTCAAAAGATGTAAGTTAACTAAACCTTAGCTCTCCATAGTTCCTCTTCTGGTTAGAACCTGGTGCAAGTTGTTAGGGATATCTCCATAGATGCAATATCAGGAAATAGTCCCAACTCCATAAATGCAGGCTTCCTGCACTTTGAGAGACCTGGACTTCTGATGCCAAACAGGTTTTTGTGAAAGAGAGCACCTTCTCCCTGATCTGATGTTCTTCCCTGACTGATTGCTCTATAAATGTGGCAGTGAGTTCCAGCAGGGATTAAAAGCATAGAGTACCTCCCCTTTAAGAAATGTAGGCTTGATTTAAGCAGATGGCCATTTTTAGCAGGAACATTTGTTCCTGAAATCGTTGCTTGCAAGTGTGTGCCAACGTGAAACTCCACATGATCGGTACTAATTAAATGCACAAATTATTGCACGAGCTGCACATGTGATATCTGTGTGCCTGGTGAGGTCTTGTGACAAACTGACCGAGTCCTTACGAACCCCATCCTTTCCGAAAAACTTTGAAATTCCATCCCTTTGCTTTAAGGGAGCCTTTACATTTTGACACTGTGACAAAATCTGTTGGTTGGACTAGCAACTGCTTTTAAGTGTAATTGAAATTGAACCAACAGATTTGAAGCTTTTAATAAAGATACTCACGGCAGGTTGCTCGCACAGACTTTATAAGATCACATGGCTGTAATGAAATAATGGAATTTAAGACTTTAAGAGTATTAAACAAAATATATCAATTAATGTCAGCACTGTTAATTGTTCCTATGTATGGTTACCTACCGATATTGCTGCACCTGTTGGTCCCTTGAGGCCCTATAATGAACAAAAAGAAAGAGTTGTACTGCAAAACTGGATAATTCACCTATACTTTACAGAAGTAAGGGTGGAGTTCTGATTACTATCACTCATCTGTGAAAATTAAAGTTTCCAAACAAAAAAAGCAAAATTGATGGTATTTAAGTTGTTTCACCAAAAAAGTATCTGAGATATTTGCCCATGAAAAAGACATCATACGCTGTAACTTTCTATGGTTCTGTGAAGAGAGCTGGATTGACATCAGATACAAAGGCAGATTATCCTGATATCTAAGGGAAACTCTGGCTTTGGCAGTTTTAAGATCAAGGAAATGAAAGTCGTGAAAAAAAACAACCAAAATTTAGCAGTGACAATGTGGAAATGAAAATGTCTTTTCTGTTCTTGTTGGGGAACTGTGAGAAGATTTCTCTCAGCTGACAATTGAGACAATGCTTAATTTGGTTCAGATGTTTTTGTTCTTTCCCTACGCTTTCCAATTGCTTTATATATGTACGAAGGGTAATTGATAGGTTTGTGGCCAAAGGTAGAAGGAGTCAATTTTAGAAAACTTAGCATATTTATTCTTCAACTTAGTCCTCTCCTACAATTACACAGTTAGTCCCATGGTCGTGGAGCATACGGACCTTGGACCTCCAGAAAGTGCCCACAAATGGATGATTGATAAGTTTCTGGCCCAAGGTAGAAAGAGATGAGTTATTCAGCTCTCGTTACATGCACATACAGCTCTACTCTTTGAGTGATTATGCAAAAAGTTTGAAGTTAATAACTCAACAGTTAATAACTCATCAGGGGTGATTGATAGGTTCATGGCCTGTGGTAGAAGGAAATGAGTTATTAACTTCAAACTTTCTGCATAATCACTCAAAGACTAGAACTGCAAGTGCATGTAACAAGAGCTGAATAACTCATCTCCTTCTACCTTAGGCCACAAACTTATGAATCACCCATGCTGTGGACACTTTCTGGAGGTCCAAGATCCATATGCTCCATGACTGTTGGACTGAGTGTGTAAGTGTAGGAGGTGAAAAATAAATGCTCTAGATTTTCTAAAATTGACTCCTTCTACGTTAGGCCACAAACTTATCAATCACCCCTCGTACATTAAATTTGTATAGCTCCGGAGTGGCCATTGTGTCTAGAAGACCTCTGAACATGTAATGGATACTTTACCTATAAAAGTCTCTTAATTCTATCAGATGATGAACACACAGGCATTATCAGACAAAATAATATACACAAGAGATGCTGCTGTTGCTAGAAATCTTGAGCAACACACATTAAATGCTGGAAGAATTCAGCAAGTCAGGCAGCATCTTTGAAGAGGAGTTAAAAGGCAAAGTTTCCTGACTTCTGCTCTCTTTGTATCCAGATTGAAGGATCTCAGGCTGAAAGATCAACTGTTTATTTTCCTCCATAGATGCCGCCTGGCTCACTGAGTTCCTACAGCATTTTGTGTGTATGTGTATTGAATCAGAAAAGTGACTCATTTCCTTTACATTAACCGCATACCATTGTTTATCATTTTCACCTACCCCCCCCCCCTCCTCCTGTGCTAAAGGTGATGTTATATGATAGCCGCTAATAACTGGAGGAATATCTTCTCCATAGACAATGTCATGGTCAGAGTCACCTGACCATCATTGATACTCTCCTTCAGAATCACTGTACCTGAAGCAGTAAACCTTGCTCAAGCCTACTTCTATTCAGAGGATATAAACTTCAGTTGTTATTGGTATATTTTTGATGTAACTCCAGCTTGTAACTGTGCTTTCATGAAAACATACTAAGCTGCTTTGCAGACAGTGGGAAAAAAGGAGAACAAACTGAAAAAAGGTTATAAAATAAGGAGTGGCCAAAAGCTTATTAAGTTGCTGGTTGTAAGGAAGCTTTTAAGCAGGGAACTGAGATAAATAAACTTAGTAAAGGAAGTGGACTTATGGAACTTAGACAGTTTCAGGGACCAAATTTTAAAATTCAATGATTCACTGATTGCTGTTGAGTAATTATTTGAGATTTCATTTTCAACATATAACGGATGTGCAGGTAATGCAGCTGTATAATGCTCAATAAAGTAGTATTAACTTTGTACCAGTGATTGTAAAACACACCATGACAATTGTGTGAAATACTGGAGTATCAAGTGTAATGACAACTTGAAACTAAATAATCAAATATCTCACCATCTTACCTTTGGTCCAGGATTTCCTGTCACTCCCGACTCACCAATGTCACCAGGATCACCAGCATAACCCTGACAAGAATGAGCACGTCACATTAGTTTGGTGGAATCTTATCAAGGGAAAATTCACACCATTTTCATACTTCACTCTCTGGATAACAATTCACAAAAGGAAGTACTCAAAGCCCAGCCTCAGGGTTTGAGACCTGAACTATGGCTGGATTCACTATAGGAACTTGAGAGGATTGTGTTGTGCTTGCTCCGGGAGATAGTTGTGTTCCAGAGTCCATGAGAATGGTGAACAAGTGCTCACCCCTCATGGGAGGAAGAAGCAAAGCAAGTGCAGGAATCTGCTGGACACTTGACAGTCTCAGACATGCTTCAATCAGTAGGTATTCCTGGGGGAGGAGGGGTCTAATGCTGGTGTTCATGACAATGCTTTATTTGAGGGCAATCATTTTGCACAAGGGAGGAGAGGTCAATAGGATTCAATAGTTAAGGAGTTGGGGGGGACGTCACGTGATGACGTAGGATCGAGACGCTGGCACTCAGCCCTCCTGTAAAAAAGTTATTAAATTAATGTTTAAGTGAAGAAAAGTCAATCAATACTTTTTTAAGGTTACTCATAAACTACCCTGGATTGTTTTAAGCTATGCCTCATAAACAGAGGATGAAGAAAACTACTTCCGCAAAGACCGCTCAAGTTGGAACAGAATCAAGGCCTACTTCTACCGAAGAACCGCGGACTCAGGTACAACACACCACCGGTGAAACAGAACAGGAGACCGCGGCAGCATCGGCCATTTCTAAAGGAAAGGATCAACGAGAACTGTGCATGCGTAAAGGAACGAGTATGCACAAACGAGTGCAACCAGAACTACAAAACCCAGCAGCTACTGAAACCGACAGTGAAAGTGAGTCTGAGAGAGAGTCGGACTCTCTGGAAAAATCAGACGAAGATGGAGATGAAAGTTCCTCTGAAAATACAAAAAAAAACTTTGAGGCAAATAATGCATAAATTAGAAAAATTAAATGCATTAAAAGTAATTAAAGAAAAAAATAACAAAAATGGAGGCTATGTTTGATAAAATGACAAAGAAACAGGAAAAAATGGAAAAGAAAATTACAGATTTGGAAGTCAAAGTGGAAGAAATGGATGGAAGAATGAAGAAGATGGAAGATGATAATGATGCCTGGACATCAGAAAGAAAACAACTCGTGGGAAAAATTGATAAGCTCGAAAATTTTAGTAGACGCAACAATATTAAAATTGTTGGACTTAAAGAAGGTACTGAAGGAGAAGACCCAATAAATTTTTTTTCAAAAATGGATTCCTGAAAAATAGGAAATGGGAGAAGAAACTTCAATTGAGATTGAAAGGGTGCACAGAGCCTTAAGACCAAGATCTCAAGATGATCAAAATCCGCGATCAATTTTGATAAGATGTTTAGGATACCAGGATAAAGAAAAGATTTTTAAGGCGGCTGCCCAAGGTGCTAAAAGAAGAAAAGGTCCATTGATGATAGCAGAGAAACCAGTTCTTTTTTATCCTGATATAAGTTATAACCTTTTGAAGAAAAAAAAAATTCAATCCAGCTAAAAATGTTTTATGGAAAAAAAGGTTATAAGTTTTTAATGCGTCACCCAGCAACACTGATAATTTTTTTGGAGGAGGGAAAAAGATTTTTTCCTGATTATCGAGAAGCGGAGGTGTTCGCACAAAAACTCCCATCTCTTCGCTAATTAAACGTAGAGACTTTTAAATGTAATGGTTAAAGATGAAGACAGAGATAGCGAATGGAACTGATGGACATTTAAGGATGATATAAGGGAGAAAAGTAAAATTTTAGAAATAGTAACTGAGAATAGTATGTTTTATATATATATATACTTTTTATGTTGAGGGGGGGCTGGGGAGCTTTGCATCGGTTACTACAGGATTCACGTATGTAATCATGGTGATTGCCATGACCTGTACAATAGAGGGGGGTAATGTTGTGTTTTTTTTTTCTTTCACAACATTAGTAGGGGGGTATTTTGTTTTTTTCTTTATTTTCTATTTTTCTTCTATTCTTTTGCCTGGATGATTGGTGGGGACACACATAGCAACATGGAGACTTCTAAAAAGATTTCCCAGGATACAATGAAAGTTGAAAGATTAGGTTTTATTATAGATTGGAGTAACATAATTAAAAATAACGACCAATCTATAGAATTTTTTAAGTTTTAATGTTAATGGGCTTAATGGACCAATAAAAAGAAAAAGAATTTTAACATATATTAAAAAAATGAAAATAGATATAGCTTTCTTACAAGAAACTCATTTAACGGATATAGAACATCAGAAATTAAAAAGAGACTGGGTTGGAAATGTTATTGCAGCTTCATTTAACTCAAAGGTGAGAGGAGTAGCAATTTTGGTTAATAAAAATTTACCAATTAAAATACAAAATGTATTAACTGATTTGGCAGGAAAATATTTAATTATACATTGTCAATTTTTTTCAGAACTATGGACTCTTATGAATATTTATGCACCAAATGAAAATGATGTAAAATTTATACAGGAGGTCTTTTTGAATTTGGCTAACACACATGATAAAATATTAATAGGTGGAGATTTTAATTTTTGTTTCGATCCAGTTTTAGATAGATCAACAAAGGCTATTACAAAATCAAAAGTAGCAAAATTAACTCTATCATTGATGAAAGATTTAAATTTGATTGATATATGGAGAAGAATCAATCCAAAAGAAAGGGATTATTCATTCTATTCAAATAGACATAAAACATACTCAAGGATAGATTTTTTCCTATTATCAACAAATACTCAAGATAGAGTGAAAAATGTGGAATATAAAGCAAGAATATTGTCTGATCACTCTCCTTTAATAAAGACAATGATAATGATAGATAAAGAGGAATCAATTTATAGATGGAGATTTAATTCAATTTTACTAAAACGTCAAGATTTTTGTGATTTTATGAAAAAGCAGATTCAGTTCTTTTTAGATACAAATTTACATTCAGTTGATGATAAATTTATATTGTGGGAAGCAATGAAAGCATAGTTGAGAGGCCAGATAATAAGTTATACTTATAAAATTAAGAAGGAATATATGATAGAAATAGATCAATTGGAAAAAGAGATTATAAAATTAGAAAAAGAATCTCAAAGAAATATGACAGAAGAAAAACGAAGACAAATTATTAATAAGAAGTTAAAATATAATACACTCCAGACATATCGAACAGAAAAAACAATTATGAGAACTAAACAGAGATATTATGAACTAGGTGAAAGATCACATAAAGTTCTTGCATGGCAGTTAAAAACAGATCAGATTTCCAAAACAATAAATGCAATTCGAACAAAAGTGAATGAAATTACTTATAAGCCTCTAGAAATTAATGAGGCTTTTAAGAATTTTTATTCTGAGTTGTATAAATCAGAATCAAAGAATGTTGATGTTAAGATAGAAGAATTTTTATCACAAATAACTCTTCCAAAATTAAATACAGAAGAACAGAAGGGATTAGATACACCTTTTACATTGAAGGAAGTTGAGGAAGCTTTGGGATCACTTCAAAGTAATAAATCTCCAGGAGAAGATGGTTTTCCACCTGAATTTTATAAAAAGTTTAAAGATTTATTAATTCCTCCTTTTATGGAGTTAATATATCGCGGAAAGAACGCATAAACTTCCAGAATCTTTTTCAACAGCTATTTTAATAGTATTGCCAAAAAAAGATAGAGACCTTTTAAAACCAGCATCATATAGACCTATTTCTTTATTAAACACCGATTATAAAATAATAGCAAAAATCTTATCTAATAGATTATCTAAATGCTTACCAAAATTAGTGCATATGGATCAAACAGGATTTATCAAAAATAGACAATCGGCAGATAATGTAACCCGCTTATTTAGTATAATCCATTTAGCGCAAAAGAGGGAGGAAATGAGTGTGGCAGTTGCTTTAGATGCAGAAAAAGCATTTGATAGATTGGAATGGGATTTTTTATTTAAGGTATTGGAAAAATATGGATTAGGAACATCATTTATAAAATGGATTAAAACCTTAAATACTAATCCCAAAGCTAAAGTAGTGACAAATGGTCAAATTGTAACTACTTAAAAATGCAATTAAAAAAGTTTTCAAAAAAAAATAGTTAAGGAGTTTAATCAGCACCCTAACTCAATAAGTAGGATGGCCTAAGTCTGCTCCTATGTCTGATGATCTTTTTGTCAAAGCTACTTGATGAATACTTTGCTTCAGTATTCACTATGGAAAAGGATCTTGGCGACTTACAGCAGACTGAAAAGCTTGAGCATGTAGATATTAAGGAAGAGGATGTGCTGGAGCTTTTAGAAAGCATCAAGTTGGATAAGTCACTGGGACTAGATGGGATGTGCCCCAGGCTACTATGGGAAGTGAGGGAGGAGATTTGCTGAGCTTCTGGCAATGACCTTTGCATCATCAATGAGGACAGGAGAGTTTCTGGAGGATTGGAAAGTTGTGGATGTTGTTCCATTATTCAAAAAAAGAAGTAGGGATAGCCCAGGAAATTATAGACTAGTGAGTCTTACTTCAGTGTTGGTAAGTTGATGGAGAAGATCCTGAGAGGAAAGATTTATGAACATTTAGAGAGGCATAATATGATTAAGAATAGTCAGCGTAGCTTTGTCAAAGGCAGGTTGTGCCTTACGAGCCTGATTGAATTTTTTGTGGATGTGACTAAACACATTAAGGTAGAGCCGTAGATGTTAGTGTATATGGATTTTAGCAAGGCATTTGATAAGGTACCCCCATGCGAGGCTTATCGAGAAAGTAAAGAGGCATGGGATCCAAAGGGACATTGCTTTGTGGATCCAGATCTGGCTTATCTTCAGAAGGCAAAGAGTGGTTGTAGATGGGTCATATTCTGCATGGAGGTTGGTGACCAGTGGTGTGCCTCAGGGATCTGTTCTGGGACCCCTGCTCTTTGTGATTTTTTATAAATGACCTGGATGAGGAAGTGAACAGATGGGTTAGTAAATCTGCTGATGATACTAAGGTTGAGGGTGTTGTGGATAGTGTGGAGGGCTGTCAGAGGTTACAACAGAACATTGATAGGATGCAAAACTGGGCTGAGAAGTGGCAGATGGTATTTAACCCAGATAAGTGTGAGGTGGTTCATTTTGGTAGGTCAAGTATGATGACAGAATATAGTATTAATAGTAAGACTCTTGGCAGTGTGGAGGATCAGAGGATCCAAGTCCATAGGACACTCAAAGATGCTACGCAGGTGGACTCTGTCATTAAGAAGGCATATGGTGTATTGGCCTTTATCAATCATGGGATTGAGTTTAAGAGCCTAGAGGTAATGTTGCAGCTATATATGACCCTGGTCAGACCCCACTTGGAGTACTGCACTCAGTTCTGGTTGCCTCACCACAGGAAGGATGTGGAAACCATAGAAAGGGTGCAGAGGAGATTTACAAGGATGTTGCCTGGATTGGGGAGCATGCCTTACGAGGGTAGGTTGAGTGAACTCAGCCTTTTCACCTTGGAGCGACAGAGGATAAGAGATGACCTGATAGAGGTGCTCAAGATAATGAGAGGCATTGATCGTGTAGATAGTGGGAGGCTTTTTCCCAGGGCTGAAATGACTAGCACGAGAGGACACAGTTTTGAGGTGCTTGGAAGTAGGTACAGAGGAGATGTCAGGGTAAGTTTTTACATAGAGAGTGGTGAGTGCCTGGAATGGGTTGCTGGCAATGGTACTGGAGGTGGATATGATAGGGTCTTTTAAGAGACTCCTGTATGGCTACATGGAACATAGATTATGAGTAAAGCCTAGGTACAGTAGTTCTATGGTGGGGACATGTTCAACACAGCTTTGTGGGCCAAAGGGCCTGTATTGTGCTGTAAGTTTTCTATGTTTCTAAGTTACAGGGAGAAGGCAGGAGAATGGGGTTGAAAGAGACAATAAATCAGCCATGATGGTACATTAGAGCAGACATGTTGGGCTGAATGGGTTAATTCTGCTCCTACTGTGTGTCATGTGGTCAAATAGTATAATGAATCTCACATTTATTGCTTTCATTACTTCAGACCAGCGATTCCCAACTTGGGACCCACAGACCCCTTGCTTAATGGTATTGGTCCCTGGTTTAAAAACATAGGGAATTCCTGCTCTAGACAAAAGGATATCACTCAATGGTAGAAAACATTTTGTGATCGGCTGAGGTCCTTTGGCCAATATTTCAGAAGTCACAGTGAGGAAGTGAAAGACTTCTTAAGTGGTAATCTCTGATTTATCCCAATCTTACACATTAGGTGACATGGGATCAGCAGAGCGATGCCTGATGGATGAAATAGTGCAGAGAAAGCAATTCCATTCCAGGCCGATGGGAAACATTGCAGAAGAGGGGGAATAAGGTGAACAGGATGAAAGGTTTGCATTTCCAAATGGCTTTGACCATTGTCCCAATATGTTCTTGAAGAGGTTTAAGCAAATTTGGTAAATAACTGTGCAGCAGGAAGGACCTTTGGGGAGGAAATATAATGTCCACAAGGACTGCAAGAGGTGAATAGCATTAAAATAAAGAGTGGTACTGTTTGGTCCCGTGGGAAGGATACCTGGCTAAGCTTTGTTTGGAAGTAATTGCCCTTAGAAATCAGCCACATTCATCACTACATTCCTGAAAATAGCTTATTTCCCAAATGAAAAGTAGTTGCAATCATTTGTGGCTTGAAGCATCCAGAAAATTGATTGTGGATTCCAGTTACAGATCTCCCCCCATTCCTGGGGAGCTGCTTGGGTAAATAGTTCACCTTGTTCTGAGTCTAGTTCTGTTGCGCACTTCCAGACCAACTATATTCCGAACCAAGGAAGATCCTCTTTGACTCATTAACTGTTTACGTGCTGTTCTCAGAACCTAACTACCTATTTCTCCTTCCCACCCCCAGTCTGATCCTCAGAAATCCTTCCCACATGCCCAATGAGCTGACCAGTGAGTAAAGATTCAAGGCACAGCTTCCACCCTTGCAACCCCCATTCCACCTTCAACATGAGGGGCACAGAGAGGATGGATGCACTCAATCTTGTCCCCAGGGTTGGGGAATCAAAAAATAAAAGGCATGGATTTAAGATGCGAGAAGAAAGATTTAATAGGAACTTGGTGGTGGGGGGGGGGGCAACTTTTACTTCAACCTAGAGGGTGGAGTTGATGTAGAATGAGCTACACTCATACGAGACAGGTACAATAGCAACTTTTAAAAGACAGGTCCATAGTTCGGAAAGGTTTAGAAAGATATGGGCCAAACACTAGCAGATAGTACTAGCTTGAATGAGAATCTTGGTCAGTATTCTCCAAAAGGGCTGAAAGGCCTCTTTCCACGCTGTATAACTCTATGACTTCATAAGCTACTGTTTCTAGTCACTCAGCTGCACATGTGACCTGTCACATGATTTATTTATTGAGCTACATTGTAGAATAGGCCCTTCCAGCCCTTCGATATGCGCCACCCAACAACCCTCAAGTTAACCCTTGCCTAATCATGGGACAATTTACAATGACCAATTCACCAACCAACCTGTACAACTTTGGACCATGGAAGGAAACTAGAGCACCTGGAGGAAGCCCATGTGGGCACAGGGAGAACGTACAAACTCCTTACAGGACAACAGCGTGAATTGAACCTGCGTCACTGGTACCCCGATCCTGAAAGTGCCTGTTGCTACATTTTTTATATTATCATGTTTTGCCACTAGATGGCGAACTTCTCTTATACATTACCATGCTATTATCCTGTGTAGAATGAAATCAGTTCAGAAATATCCTTTAATCGAGATCCTCTTGAATTGTTTTTAATAATGGCAAATAATTTAATTTATATAAATTCTCTATATCATTATCAACTCTTATACCTAAATACTTTATACCATTTGTCGGCCATCTAAATTGAGTTATTAATCGACATTGACTATAATCTCCTTTAGTAAGGGGTAGAATTCCACTTTTATCCCAATTTATTTTGTACCCTGATATTTTCCCATATTCTTCCCATCTAGAAGATAATTTACGCAACAAATGCAATGGTTAGTTAGATAAATCAGAACATCATCAGCAAATAAGTTAGCCTTATATTCCTCCTGATTAAATCTGAAACCCATAATATCTGAGTCAGTTCTAATTAATTCAGCTAATGGTTCTATCGCCAACACAAATAAAGCAGGTGATAGTGGACAACCTTGTCTAGTTGACCTTGTCTAGTTGACCTTGATGTTGAAATTTAGCCATTTGTCACCACTTTAGCTTTGGGGTTAGTATTTAAGGTTTTAATCCATTTTATAAAAGATACTCCTAATCCATATTTTTACAATACCTTAAATAAAAAATCCCATTCCAATCTATCAAATGCTTTTTCTGCATCCAAAGCAACTGCCACACTCATTTCTTCCCTCATTTGTGCCAAATGAATTATGCTAAGTAACCAAGTTACATTATCTGCCGATTGTCTATTTTTAATAAATCCTGTTTGGTCCATGTGTATTAATTTTGGTAAGTATTTAGATAACCTATTAGATAAAATCTTTGCTATTATTTTATAGTCCATGTTCAACAAAGAAATAGGTCTATATGATGTTGGCTTTAAAAGATCTCTGTCTTTTTTGGGCAATACTATTAAAATAGCTGTCAAAAAAAATTCTGGAAGTTTATATGTTCTTTCCGCTTGGCGTATTAGCTCCATAAAAGGAGGAATTAATAAATCTTTAAACTTTTTGTAAAATTCAGGTGGAGAACCATCTTCTCCTGTAGATTTATTACTCTGATGTGATCCTAGAGCTTCTTTGACCTCTTTTAATGTAAAAGGCACATCTAATCATTTCTGTTTTTCCGAATTCAATTTTGGGAGAGTTATTTGTGATAAAAACCTCTCTATCTCAAGAATATCATTTTGTGATTCTGATTGATACAGTTCAGAATAAAAATAATTTTAAAGTTTCATTGATTTCTAAAGGTTTATAAGTAATTTTATTTACACTTGTTCTAATTGCATTCATTGTTTTGGAAGCCTGGTCTGTTTTTAACTGCCAAGCAAGAATCTTGTGTGATTAATCTTTTGTGTTATTTCCAATTAAGGGCTTATTTAAGAGATAAACTGGATCAAACAATGTTATTACCGAAACCTAATGAAATAGAAACTTTAATTCATAAAGGAAAAATTAAAACAATTGTTTCTGGTATGTATAATTTGATTCAAAAACAGGCAATTAAACAAGGAATTCATAAGTCAAGACAAAAATGGGAAACTGATATGAATATTAAAATTGATGAAACAATTTGGTCAAGATTATGCCTTGACAGTATGACAAATACAATAAATGTTCAACTAAGATTAGTACAATATAACTTTTTACATCAAATATATATTATACCACAAAAAATAAATAGATTAAACTCAAATTTATCTGATCAATGTTTTCAATGTAATCAAGAAATTGGTACTTCTTTACACTCTACTTGGTCTTGTTTTAAAATTCAATCTTTTTTGGACAAATTTAAGAGTTTTACTGGAACAAATTATTGGAATACAACTTCCACATAATCCAACATTATTTTTACTAGGTGATATTGAAGGGATAAAATCGAAATCCAAATTGAATAAATATCAGAAAGAATTCATAAAAATTGCATTGGCAGTAGCCAAAAAGGCTATTGCAGTTACCTGGAAATCGGATTCATACTTAAGTATAGATTGTTGGAAAAATGAAATTTTTAGCTGCATTCCACTTGAAAAAATTACTTATAATTTAAGAGATAAATATGAAATATTTCTGAAAATTTGGCACCCTTATTTACAAAAAACAGGATTAAATATATAGGTGCTCTGAAGATAAAATTATTGGTTATCTGGGGAAAGAATTAAATATACATATTAAAGCTATTATGAACTCCATGGAGCGTGTGGAGATCTTCCGATATCCAGGCATACTTTCTTTCTTTTTTCTTCTCTTTTTTTTCTATAGGGATATGTTAGGGGGGAGGGGTTAAGGAGAGTGGGGAAGGGTTGATAATTTTTTTTTCTTTCTGTAAACTATTTGAAAATTCAATAAAAAAATTTAATTAGAAAAAAGAAGAAATGTCCTTTAACAGAATGGCAGGAAAATCATGCCTGACTGACTAGGACATTGGAGCAGCATGTGCATGAAGATTGAGGATGAAGTGGTCATTCTTCATCCTTGGAAAGAGTATGCCAACGAGTTGGAAAAGATGAACAGCGGAGCTAAACAGCTGGTGTCTGCTAAGTGTGAGGAGGAAGTATATTACCAGCTTCTGCTAAACGTGTGCAACGGTTGTGCAGCTCTGGGCAGCACAGTACCATCGTGCCAGAGACCCGCATTCAATCCTGACCTCTGGTGCTGTGTGTGTGGAACTTACATGTCGTCTCGTAACCACATGGGTTTCCTTTGGGTGCTCCAGTTTCCTCCCAAATCCCAACGATATATGGGATGGTAGGTTAATTGATCACTGTATATGTATGTATCTAAATGGTGGAATCTGGGGAGAGAAGATGTGAATGAGGTGGAGAATGAAAGCTGAATTAGTATAACTGGGTGTCTGATGGTCAGCATAGGCACAATGGAGCGAAGGGCCTGTTTTCATTTAGGGCTATTGTACCTGGTGCAAGGTATCTGATATAAGGCTTATCGGCACCGTAGTGTAGTGTTTAGCAGACGACCTGGGTTCAATTCCCATTGCTGCCTGTAAGGAGTTTGTACGTTCTCCCCGTGACCTTGTCCTCCCACAATCCAAAGATATACCAATTGGACAGTTAATTGGTCATTGTAAATTGTCCCGTGATTAGGCTACGATTAAATTAGGAGGTTGCTGGGCGACGCAACTTGAAGGACCAGAAAGGCCTAAATAAAATAATAAATAAAACCTAACAGGAAACTGTGCTACAAATTTTTGTATTATCATGTTATGGCACCAGAGGGCGAACATCTCTTATTAGGCCACTGAGAAGTCTATTAAGAGACAGGGTAACCTGTGACTGGATAACTAAGCACAAGGGCATCTAACCTGCTTGTTTTATAAGAAGTTACTCTCTTTATACTTGCTTTTAAAAACAGTTGTCTGCTGCTTAGACTATAACCTAAAACACAGTCAGAGTGACCACGATACTAGCTTGAACAGCTTATAGTTTGAGAGGTTGATTATTAAGTATGGAAATTCCAAAGTGGCATCCAGGTGGCCCACCAATGCCTATCTAATCACCTTTCTTAAAGTAGAGCCAGTCAGGTGAATCTGCAATGAGGTACACCTTGGTTGTACATACAGAAGGGTGAGGGGTGGGTGGTGGAGACTCTCTTTAGTACAGACATGCTCCTCTTCTGCCCTCGACCCTTGTTTTTCTCCGGAAGGATTCAGACAAGGTTTTCTGAAGCATGGACTGTCCAGGCAAAAATCTCACTGAGGATGCTAGAGGTTCTATAGCACAGACAGAAAGTCTGCAATGCAACACAACCAGGAGCCCAGAGAAGACTGAAAAGCCAAGGAAAGAGAGGGCAACCTGTCAGTCAGATAGTTGTAATGAGCTGAATAGCCAAAGTCTGGGTCATTTTCATAACTGATTTTTATTTCACTTTGTTTAGATTTTATTGCTAACTTTATAGGTGGTGAATGGAGATATGTCTCTACCGAAAGAGGTTGTACATTGGTTTCTTCCCTCTGCAAGTCTGCAGGTCACCCTTGGGCAAGGTGTAGCACCTGTTTAGTTCCCCCCACCCACCCACCCTGATCAGGATCATGTCAAGCCATGGGAGCAGGTGGTGGATGGTTGTATGAGCAGTTGGTGCATATCACGAGTCCTGGTTATGTGATCACTGACGTCAAGCAGACAATCACTGAAGAGTATTGATAATGGCTCAGGTCACCCATCTTGTTAAGACACTGCCCAGAAAGTGGCAATGACAAGCCACTTCTGTAGAAAACTGTAGAAATCATGGACCCACATCTTACAACACGATATATAATGAACAAATTCTAAACTGCAATAATCTATTGTTTTACATTAATAGATTGTCAACCAAATAGCATTCTTTTTTTAAAATATCAAATATGGATTAAGAATTTAATGTTTTTCAGTCGTTCCTACCTGGTTCCCTTTCATTCCTTTGAATCCTTGTTCTCCATTTATTCCTGCTTTTCCTCTGTTTCCCTAAAACCATGATAACAAATGTCGCACAAAGAAGAGTCATCTTTGATAATAATGAATTCAAACCTAAAGTAGTTTTACTCTAGATATTAAAATTTATTAAACATACCTTTCTGCCAATGTTTCCCTGGGGCCCTCTTTCTCCCTGCAAAGTAATGAAGTAATATTTTTAGCACTATAGGGCTAGAGCATGGAGCATAATTTTGCTTATGTATTAAACAGTCAACTACAATTGTTAGCTGGGTTAATGCAGTTCTTCCTCTGTTGTTTTATCGCTTTCTGATGAAGTTAAAGAAATCCTTAAGGTAAACTGCTTTGCTTTGATTCTAAAAGTCCAGATGTGTACTCCTCATTTGGATATCCTAAGACTTACCCATCCAGTACTTCCCACCCTGGAAAGATCTTCTCCAAACCCAGTGAATGCAAAGGAATAACTGCTATTCCAGACACTCACTAACTCCAGAGCAGGAGGTCTGTCAGAGGCATGTTAATAAAGCCCAACAATTTAAGTCCCTGCAGCCTAAAATTCAATAAGAAACAGACCCAGGCCACTCAGAGATAGTTTTCATGCCTCTTCAAAAGGAGGAATTACTGGAATCACATTAACATTTTCTTCATTCAAAGCAACTAGAAAATCTATTGCCAGAAATCAGAATTAGTATAACATATCATGAATATTTTGCTTATAGTTCACATTTATATGATAAGGACATGGGGAAACTCTACAATAGTTAGATTTGTCATCATCTGGCATTAAATATTTGACAAAAAATTATGGACAGAGCCTGGGCATCTGAATATCACTGGATCCACAATTTCCTCATCAGGGGACCACAGTCAGTACAAGTCAGTGTTAATATCTCCTCCTCACTGCGGAAACTAGCACACCTCAATGATGCGTGCTTAACCATTGCTCTTTCCCTCTTTACATTCATGACTGCAGTTAAGCACAGCTCAAGTGAAATTTATAAATTCATAGAAAATACTACTATTGTTGGTCAAATCTCAAATGGCAACAAGGAGGCATACAGGAGTGAGATAGATCTTGGTTGAGTATTGTCAAAACAACTTCTCGCTTACCATCAGCAAGGCCAAAAGATTCATTGTGGACTTCAGGAAGGGGACCAGTCCTCATTGAGGGATCAGTGGGGGAAAGGGTGTGCAGCTCTAAGTTCCTTGGTGTCAACGTCTTCAGGGATCTGTCCTGGACCCAGCATTTTGTTGCAATTGTGAAGAAGACACACCAGTGGCTCTACTTTTCTTTAGGAGTTTGTGGAAAATTGGCAACTCACCAAATTTCTATAGATGCACAGTGGAGAGCATTCTGACTGGCTTCATCACAGACTGCTATGGAGGCTTCAATGCACAAACTTTCAAGAGGCTGAAAAGTGTCACAGACTCAGCCAATACCATCATGGGAAGAATCATAAGAACATAAGACACAGAAGCAGAATTAGGCCATTCAGCCCATCGAGTCTGCTCCACCATTCAATCATGGCTGATTAATTATCCCAGTCAATCCTATTCTCCTGCCTTCCAACCAAAACCTTTGAGATTCTTACTAATCAAGAACGTACCAACTTCTGCTTTAAATATAGCCAATGAAGTGGCCTCCATTGCTGTCTGTGGCAATGAATTGCACATATTCTCAATGATCTGACTAACAAAATCCTCCTCATCTCTATTCTAAAAGGATATTCTTCTATTCTGAGGCTGTACCATCTGGTTCTAAACTCCCCATTATAGAAAACATCCTTTCTATGTCCACTCTGTCTGGAACTTACAATATTCAATAGGTCTCAATGAAATCCCCTTCATTCTTCTAAACTCCAGTGAGTATATGCCCAGTGCCTTCAAACACTCCTCAAACATTAACTCTTTTATTCCTGAGATCATTTTCCATGAACCTCTTCTAGACTGTCTCCAATGTGTCAACGCATCATTTCTTAGACAAGGGTCCCAAAACTACTTACAATTCTCTAAGAGCCTTCTGACCAATGCTTTATAAAGCCTCAGCATTGCATCCTTGCTTTTATATATATTCTAGTCTTCTTGAAATGAATGCTAACATTGCATATGCTTTCCTTACCACCAACTCAACCTCTAAGTTAACCTTTAGGAAATCCTACACAAGTACTCACAAGTTCCTTTGAAACTCTGAATTTGCTCACCATTTAAAAAATAGTCTACTCCTTTATTCCTTCCACCAAAGTGCAAGACCATACAGTTCCCTAAACTGTATTCCATCTGCCAATTCTTTGCCAGTTCTCATAATCTAAGTCCTTCTGAAGACTCCCTGCTTCCTTAACACTACCTGATCTTCCACCTATCTTTGTATCATCTGCACTTTTGGCCACAGAGCCATCAATTCCATCATCTAAAACATTGACATATAATGTGTAAAAAATGGTCCTAATGGTCCTAACCGGCAGCCAACTGGAAAACCCCCCTTTGTCAGCCAATGTTCTATCCATGCTAGAATCTTTCCTATCTTACTATTTTCTTATCTTGTTCAGCAGCCCCATGAGCAGCACCTTGTCAAAGACCTTCTGAAAATCAAGTAAACAACATCCTCTGACTCTCCTTTGTCTATCTTGCCCATTATTTCCTCAAAGAATTTCAACAGGTTTGTCAGCATTTTCTCCCCAAGCTGACTTTGGCCTATTTTATCTTGTGTCACCAAGTACCCCAAAACTTCATATTTAATAATGGATTCCAACATCTTACCAACCTCTAAAGTCACACCAACTAGCCTATAAATTTCCTGTCTTTTGCCTCCCTCCCCTCTTAAGGAATGGAGTGCCATTTGTAAATCTCCTGTTCCCAGAACTATTCCAGAATCTGGTGATTTTTGAAAGATCACTACTAATGCCTTCACAATCTGTTCCAATATCTCTTTGAGAACCTGGGGCATAGTCTATCTAATCCAGGTTACTTATCTCCTTTCGGACTTCCAGCGTCCCAGGCACTTTCTCCTTTGTAATAGCTGTTACACTGACTTCTGTTCTCTGACACTCTCAAACCTGGTGCAATCCACTCACATCATTGTGAAGAATGATGCAAAATACTTAAGTTTGTCAGTCACTTCTTTGTTCCCCATTACTAACTCTGTAGCATCATTTTGTAGCAGTCCAATATCCACTCTTGCCACCATTGAGGATAACTTCAAATGATGGTACCTTGAGATGGTGGCATCTATCATTAAGGGGACTCACTGCCTTGTACATGCCTGCTTCTCATTACTAACATTGGGGACCTGCCTGAAAACTCAATGATTCTTCCTTCCATCATCAGATTTCTCTATGGTCCATGAAAACCATCTCAATATTTTTATTTTACCATTTATTTTGTAATTGATTGTAGTCTTACGTCTTTGCACTATACTACTGCCAGAAAACATCAACGTTCATGTCATATACAGTGATAATAAACCTGATTGTGCTTCTATAAAGACTTTACTGATTGAAATCATAAAGCTAATCAGTTAAAACTAGTTGAATCCATTACCTCAAAAATCTAAGCATCCAAATTTGCAAATCCTTTTAATAGATGTGGAATAGAAATATATTGAACTATTTTGTGGGGTTCTGCTTATGAGAATAAAATCTCTGAATAAAAGAAAGTACATTTATTATTGAAAAGTTCTTTTCAATCTTTGGTATTATATACACATTTCAAGTGATCTGTTAATCACGTGATTGCTGCCACCATTACTTTGTGAATGGATTAATAATATAGATTTGTTATTACCCAAGTTTTATTTCTCACTTCACCATGACTACAATAGTAAAATGGGAAAAATAACATAACATTTTTCCCATTGACAATGACATGCAAGGTTTTTTGTAGGAACTAGTACAGCAGATAGAAATATTCCTTCTTTCATAATGATAATGTTTAAGTTGTAGCTGTGGATGATAAGACACAAAGGCATAGAAAGAAAGATTCCCTTCCTTGTTACAGGACTAATGTCTATCTGTAAGATAAATTTATGCTGTTACCTTTCTTCCTTTTGAGCCTTGAGAGCCAAATCCATCATCACCATCGAGACCCTGTGTAGTAAGCAAGACAGTATACATTCACAGTCATATATTGTTTCATGCCACGATTCCCCGTAGGAATTTAACATTAACAGGATGAAGTTATTGATGGTTTTCAGGAGTGCCTCTCTGCTGATCAATAGTGGCTGAAGTATCAACAATAACAGCTACTACCATTTATATCATGCTCCTACCATAGAAAAATAAAACATCCAAAGAAACTTCACAGGATCATACTGTGAAAACTTAATATCAAATCTCAGAAGGAGACTTCACTGCAGATGCCCAAGTGTGGTAGGTTTAACTGGGCAAGTCAGAGAAGGAAAGGAAAGTAGAGTCTGGAGGAAAATTCCAGAGCTTAAAGATAAAACTAGAAAATCATGGAAAAATTTATTGGGTCAGGCAGCATCTGTGGCAGGAGAAACAGTGAATGTTTCGCATCAATGAACATTTGTCAGAACTGGGATAGGGTAAAGCAAATTTATTTTTAGTATCAGACAAGGTGGAGGGAGATGGGTAAGACAAAGAGATATCTCTAGTAGGACAAAGTTCTGATTGTCCAGTCCTGACAAAATATCATGGATTTGAACTGTGAATCATTTCTCCTTACACCTCTGTTTTTATTTGATATTTCCAGCTTCAAACTTTTTTTTTAAATCTCTATTTTTAAGATGCAGCTGTCAGTATTGGAGAGGCCTGTTTTGGATATTTCAGCAAGATGTATTATAAAGATTAGAAGGGGAGAGAATATAGGGATGAGTTGAAAATATCAAAAATTTTAAACAGAGACAGCAAAGAACCAGAAACCTGTGAAATTCAGTCATACCATTATGTTAATAGAGACTAGAATGAGAGGAGCCAACTCTTCATATGCTGAAGCCACTATCATAGACCGAATCAAAGGTGGTGACGAATCATCATAAAGGAGGGAGATTAAATATCTGACTGAGTGGTGCCACAACAACCTCTTACTCAATGTCAGCAAGACCACGGAGCTGATTATTGACCTCAGGAGGGATAAACCAGAAGTCCATGAGTATCGGAGGTGGAGAGGGTCAGCAACTTTGAACTCCTCTCAGTTATTATCTTATAGGGCCCATCCTGGGCTCAGCGTACAACTGCAATTGCAAAGAAAGCATGGCATTGCCTCTAGTTCCTTAGGAGTTTGTAAAAATTCAGCATGACATCTAAAACCTTGACAAACTTCTATGGATGTGTGGTGGAGAGTATATTGACTGAGTGCATCACAGCCTAGTATGGAAACACCAATGCCTTGAATGGAAGATACTAGAAAAAGTAGTGGTAAAGCCCTCTGCTCTATTGAGCACAGCTACACAAAATATTTTTGCAGGAAATCAGAATCTATCATCAGGGATCCATTATCGGGGTCATCCACTTTGGAAGGAAGAATGGAAGAGCAGATTATTATTTAAATGGTAAAAAACTGCGGTATGCTGCTGAGCAGAGGGACTTGAGAGTGCTCGTGCATGAATCACAAAAGGTTGGTTTGCAAGAGCAGGGAGGTTATGCTACAACTGTACAGGGTACTGGTGAGGCCACACCTGGAGTACTGTGTACAGTTCTGGTCTCCATACTTGAGGAAGGATATATGGCTTTGGAAACGGTGTGGAGGAGGTTCACCAGGTTGATTCCAGAGATGAGGCTTTGTGGGCTGAGGGGCCTGTTTTGCGCTGTAGGTTTTCTATGTATCAATGAGGGGGTTAGACTATGAGGAGAGATTGATTCGCCAGGGAATGTACTCACTGGAATTCAGAAGAATGAGAGGAAATCTTATAGAAACATACAAAATTATGAAAGGGATAGATAAGATAGAGGCAGGAAAGTTGTTTCCACTTGCAGGTAAGACGAGAACTAGGGAACATAGCCTTAAGATTCAGGGGAGTAGGTTTAGGATGGAAATGAAGAGGAATTGCTTTTCCCAGAGAGTAGTAAATCTGTGGAATTCTCTGCCCAAAGAAGCAGTCGAAGCTACCTCACTAAATATATTTAAGACAAGGTTGAATAGATTTTTGCATATTAGGTCAAATTAAAAGTTATGGGGAAAAGGCAGGTAGGCGGAAATGAGTCCATGGCCAGATCAACCATGATCTTACTGAATGCCAGAGCAGGTACGACAGGCCTGATGGCCTATTCCTGATCCTATTTCTTATGTTCTTATGTTAGGGACCCAACCCCCATCTAGGTCATACTTCCTTTTTGTTGCTGCCATCAGGAAGGAAGTACAGGAGTCTCAAAGGACTCACATCAGCAGGTTCAGGAACAGTTATTGCCCCCCCAGCCATCAGGCCCTTGAACCAAAGGGGATAACTTATTCAATTTCACCGTCATTGAAATATTCTCACACGCTATGGACCCATTTTCAAGGACGTTTCATCTGTTGTCTCAATAGTTATTTCTTATTTCTTCATTATTATTATTTCTTTCTTCCTGTATTTGCACAGTTTGCCTCTTTTGCACTATGGCTGAATGCCCAAGTTGGTGGATCTTTATGATCTTTGATTCTATTATGGATTTATTGAGTATGCCCACAGAAAATCAATCTCAGGATTGTATATGGTGACATACATGTACTTCAATAATAAATTTACTTTGAACTTTGGACTTTGAAATACATAGTCCACAATACTCCGACTGAGCAGAGCTAGGTCATAATAGATTTCATTAGGGTATGTAGAGAGAAACAACTGAACCTGCATCTACTACTTCCACTGGCAGCACAATCCACACTTGCATTACCTTCTGAGTGAAGAGATTACCTCCCAGATTCCCTTTGAATATTTCACCTTTCACCCTATATCTATAACCTCTAGTTCCAGTCTCACGCAATCTGAGGGGAAAATGCATTTAGCCTTTCTATGCCCCTCATTATTTTGTATACCTCTGTAAGATTTCTTCTCATTCTCTTTCACTCCAGGGAACAAATTCCTAATCGATTCATTCTTTCCCTCTAACTCAGGTCCACATACCCCAACAACATTCTTGTAAATTTCTATTTTATTGTTATCTTTCCTGTAGGTAGGTGAACAGAAATACACACAATATTCTAAATTTAGCCTCACCAACATCTTGTACAAATTCATTATAACTTCCCAACTCCTGTAATCAATGCCCTGATTTATAAAAGTCAATGTGCTAAAAGCTCGCCTTTTTACCCTATCTACCTGCGGTGCTGCTTTCAAGAAATTATGGATCTCTAGTACCAAGTCCATTTGTTCTACAGTACAACTCAGAACCCTACCGTTCTTTGTGCAAGTCCTATCCTGCATTGACCTCCCAAAATGCAACACCGTACACTTGTCTGCATTAAGTTCCACCTGCCATTTTTCAGTCCATCTTCGCAGCTGGTCAAGACCACACTGCAAGCTTTGATAGACTTCTGCTCCATAAATATCTTATTAATTTCATAAGGATCTGAAGTTTCTGTTTTATCTGGTCAGTGACTTTTAAAAATCTGTCTTCTGACCATCCCAGCCTTTAACTGACCAGCTAAAAGTTTAGCAGATTTTTCCCCATCAACTATCCCGAATCAGAGCCTGTCCATTAAACGACTTATCATACTGTCTGTTGGAATACCTTTTAATAATTAATCCATGACCAACATCAGGCTCATTGACTTATAATTTCTCGACTTATTTTTTGAGCCTTTCTTGAACAATGCAGCAATATTAGCTAACCTCCAGTCCTATGGCACCTCAAATGTGGCTAAGGACATTTTAAGTATCTTTGCCAGGACCCCTGCAGTAGCCCCCCCACAAGGTTCAAGGGAACACCTTGTCAGGCTCTGGGGATTTATCCACTCCAGTACACCACAAAACAATCAGCACCTTCGCTGCCTCATTCTCTCTTTAGGTTATATCTCTGCTTCCAAACTACTTTGAGAAATACCAACATCTGTGGTTTTGCCATTATCCCTGCTAGTGTCCCCTTGCAATCAACTTTGTCCAGCTCCTCTCTCATGTCCTCTATAATTACCTTTACTCATCTGTCATACCGATGCATCCAATTTTAGTTTCTTCCTCTCAAACTACAGGGTGAATTCTATTATATTATGAACACTGCCTCCTAAGGTTCCTTTACCCTAAGCTCCCTAATCAAATTTGGATTATTACACAACACCCAATCCAAAATTGCCTTTTCCCTAATGGCTCCACCATGAACTGCTCTAAAAAGCCATTTTATAGGCACTCGACAAATTCCTTCTCTTGGGATCCAACACTAACCAGATTTTTCCAGTTTACCTCATAGAGAATTCCTCCATGACTATTATCCTCCCTTTGTGTATGCCTTTTCTATCCCCCTTTGTGATTTGTACTCCACATCCTGCCTACTTTTCAGAAGTCAGTATATAACTCCTATCCTTGTAGTTTCTTAATTCTATCCACGAGGATTCTACATTTTCTGATCCTATGTTGAGTTTTTTCTAAGGATTTAACTTCAACTTTTACCAACAAACCCACCTCAACCACTCTACCCCCACCTGCTTGCCCTTTTGATGCAATGTGTATCCTTGTAGGTATGTTTAGCTCCCATCTGTGATTTTCTTCAAGGCATAACTCTGTGATTTCCACATCATCTCTGCCAATTTTTAACTGCACTACAGAACTATCTACCTTATTTCATATACTGTGTACATTCAAATATAACACCTTCAGTCCTGTATTTTCCATTTCTCTTTTCAATCTTGTTTCTATGTTGCCTGAATCTAAATTCTTATCCCTTTCTAAGTTTTAAAAAAAATATTATTCTTTATTCTGGAGAATTCATCAACCCCTCCTGCATTGTCCTCACCTTTTATTTTATCCATACTTTTCCAATCTATTGAACCCCCCAACCACTATTTAGTTTATCCCCAGATCTAGTCAAACTGCATTTTCCTGTTTCCTATTTCTTGCCTCACTACCACTTATCATGGATAGAAATCCAGAGAAAACCACCCTGGAGATTCTGTTCCTAACCTACCATCAAACTCACTTTGCAAGTCCTAGTTACCCTTCCTGCCTATGTCATAGGTACTCATGTGGACCATGACTTCTGTGGCTGCTCACCCTCCCCCTTAAGAATGCTGTGAATTTGATCAGAGATGTCTCTAACCTTGGTACCTGGAAAGATGTGCTAGCATTGTAAAGGATCCAGAGGAGGTTCATGAAAATTATCCTAGAGATGAAAGGGTTAACATATGAGGACATTTGATGGCTCAGGGCCTGTAATCGCTGGAGTTTTAAAAGAATGAGGAGGGATCCCATTGAAACTTACCAAATACTCAAAGGCCTGGACAGAGTAGAATTGGTGAGAATGTTTCCAATAATGGGAGAGTCAAGGACCAGAGAGCACAGACTCAGAATAAAAGAACATACCTTTGGAACAGAGATGAGGAATTTTTTAACCAGATGGTGATGAATCTGTGGAAATTCATTGCCACAGATGGCTGCAGAGACCAAGTCATTTGGTAGATTTAAAGTGGAACGTGATAGTTTCTTGATAGTAAGAGTGTCAAAAGTGACAGGAGAAGGCAGGAGAATGGATTTGAAAAGGAATAATAAATTAGCCATGATCAAATAGTGGAACTGATTCAATGGGCCAAATGGCCTAATTCTATTTCTTTGTCTTATAACTTCATTGAGCTAATTTCTGGGATGGGAAGGAATTCCTTTTAAAAGAGTTTGAACAGTAATGGTCTGAAGTCCTTGAAGTTTGGAACAATGATGTACACTGTTTAAGGCACAGCTTTAGGATGTTATACGTATCAGCAGTAACAAAAGGACAGTTTTTCTTTTCAGAGCAAGTGAATTTGTTTAGACCCTTTGCAGTGAGAGATAATGACCAGACTCCCACTTTTAATGCCTTAAATAAATCAGACATCCAGACAAGGTTTCTAGGTAACCAGACAACTACTTGGACTGCTCGATGATTAGAGCCAAAGCAATGGTTAAAGATAACTGGCCTTGTTGCACATGAAGTAGGATAAACAAAATCAGTCAAAGCTTTTGTGGATGTCTTTTCAGAGCCTGTTGGCAAGAAGTGCTCAGAATTATGCTATAATTTTGTCTCTACTATCAGAATACTTTGCTGCTGGGTGCACATGGGTGAAAACATTGTAAAGTTTAGAGAGAAGATAGGGATTGAGGGGTAGGTCATGTTACTTTACATCTTGTATAGTTGAGTATTACGTTAGGCATGGCTTCAACTGTTTTTTTTTTGCCAGTCCATCATTTTCATATTTTCACACATTTTTATGACATATCAAAGACTAATAAACATCTGCAGAACTGTTTGTCTCCACACATAATTTTTGAAAGGGTTACAAAATAAACAAGGGTTATAGGGTAGTGGTAGGGATAGGGTACGATGAATTCTTTAAAAGAGACATGGAATTTATAAACTTTTATTTGTGCACTGTTAGATTAAAGCATCAGAATTGTGAGGCTATAATGTCCAATGTGTCCAACTTGCCTTACTTCAATTTTAAATAACAAGAAATTCAGAATTCTAAAGCTGTTTATGGCCTTCCTGTGGTTTCTGACCAGCAATTCCACAGAGGAAATCTCCATGCTGGAATTCAGCCTGACAAAACTTATTGTGGTGAATTGCGACACTGGGAGTTTCCAACATCAAGTGATTTGTGTCATCTGTCACTGCAAAAGCTAATCAAGTAGTCTACTGGAGAAGTTGCAGGCCCATATCAACAAGTTGGCTGAAGGCCATAGAGGCCTGTCTTGGGGTTGTTGGACTTGTCGGTGTGGGTGGGAAGAGTGTGATTGTTTTGCTGTTGTGTTGTTGCTTGTTCTGCCGAGCATGGTGGACAACATATCTCGGTAACCAAATGTGTGGCAACACTTCCAGACTGCCCCCAGGGTGTGCTGGGTTTTTAACTCAAATGAATCATTTCACTATATGTTTCGATGTGCGTATGATAAATAAATGAATCTGAATCTGAAGAAACGGTTGCAGTGGTGATGTGGTGGGGAGGAAATGGATTTGTATCATAATATGGCTAGTAATTCTCAGAGAACTGATGCAAGCTGCAGTTTATAATTTCAACTGATGTTACAGAAAATATTCAGGACTATCACTGCTGACATTCCAGGCGAAAGAACTTAACGGAGAGAAATTTCTGCCACTTTTGTTCCTGTTTAGCATACATTTTCATCAGAGAATGAATATTTTTGTTTTTAAAAAAAAGAACAAACTCACCATTGAGCCTCGGCGTCCAGGTGGTCCACTTACACCTTTCTCCCCAGGGTTTCCAGGTTCACCCTATAAAATAATTGCCACTGGTTAATTACAAATATAAATGAGCCTAATTGCATATACTATCTTCCCACTAACAGCAATGTGTTGCTGACTGGATAATCCGTTCCAAGTCAAATTAGTGAGGGATAGTGACAGGATAGGGGAATGCAGTTTGTTGGTTTTGGTCAAAAGCAATATTGGGGACATGTTACATTCACCAATAAGGCCAAGCATTTTTAAATGATGGGAAAATGAAAGATATCCACGTTCAAAGAGACCTCAGTATCCTTGCACAGAAATGATTGAAAATTAGCAGGTGGATATGCCAAATAAATGGAAAGGCGGAAGGGATTTTTATCAGTTCATGGCTGTAGGGCCCAGATATTAATGCAAAGTTAGGATCTGACCTGCTGGTAGTCTGGAAAGCAGAATCAGAACCAGAATTATTATCTTTGACTTAAAATGATTTGGCAGAAGTAGATTAGCTAAATGGTGATGAACTTAACACTTAACATAGATATCACGTTAACTCATAGAATTAATAGCAGATATTTACCTAGTACTAATTCAGATGGACAGCAGAGCGCAGCAGTCAGTAGAATGATTTCTATGTGGAATACGTATATAGGTATGCCTGGCAATTCACTAATACAGAAAGTAGATTCAAGTAGAATGGAGTGCCAGCATTTTTCATGTAAAGCTCTTTTGCTTTCCACGTTAAGCTATTTAATTTTCTACATTTTTCTTGATATATCCTCACAAACATATTAATATAAATGTTACAGAATTGTTCTAAGTTGACATATTACAATGATTATTTTTTAATCCTGCAATAATTTTAAATAACTTTCTGATCAAGCAGAATGCAGAGTTTCTATAAAAGGGCATTTTAAATCTACCACAGATAACATTATAACATTCACCAAAATTAAAGCATTCCATTCCAGAACACCAGTATTTGCTGCAATAATAAACAACACACAATGTTACTTACATTTTGTCCTTTAAATCCTTGGATTCCCTCAATTCCCTGCTCACCTTGGACTCCACGTACCCCCTGTTGAATGATTGATATGTACAAGCTTTGATTAATTAACCCTTACATACTGTTTTGGTCAAATTTGACCTGTTTTGATATTTGACAGCAGTGAAAACAACCTAAATGCCAATTTTTTACCCAAAATTTGATGACTTTTCCTAAAGTGACTCAAAATGCGCAAAAATGAAAATATTTAAAAATGTTATACTTTTGTACAGGTGCTACAAATTTTTGTACATTGAGGCTGTTCCGGGCCAAATTTGACCCATATCAATTGAAATGGATTTTATATCTCTGAAACATTAATTAAGGATTAATCACCCATGTATTAATGTCAGATAGGCTATTTATACATTCTAAATAGATCTGTGGTTCAAAATTTGGTATAGACACTTGTTATAAATGGATTCGTGGGCAGGATTAAAATTGACCTGGACCATACTGTGAAGGTATAGAATATGAACAGGTTACCTGGGTTAAAGCTGTATGATCGATCCTTTTGTCTCAAACTTCCTTTATAGTCTATGAGTTTGATCATCTGAGCAAGAATAAATCCTGGCTATTATTTGAAAAAATAAAGTAACATTGATCTGACTGCAGTGCTCTTGGCCTAATTTAACATAGATATCACGTTAACTCATAGAATTAATAGCAGATATTTACCTAATACTAATTCAGATGGACAGCAGAGAGCAACAGTCAGTAGAACTGTTGACCTAACTGTTGGTCCAGGTTTGATCCTCACTTCAAGTACAGTCTTCATGCATTTTGCACATTTTTCCCAAGTCTTGGTTTCTTTTGAAGGCTCCAATTACAACCCATAGCCCAAAGACATGAACTAAAAGGCTAATTGAACCCTGTAAATTAACCCTATTATGGTAGGTGGATTAGTGTTGGTGGGAATGTGAGGAGAATAAAATGGGTCAAATGTAAATGTGTGGCTGGTAGCAAGCAGGGTCAGTTTCTGTGCTACGTGTCTTATAAATGAATTTACCATTGAATCTATGGAAAGTACAGTTTCTCTATTCACAAGCAAACTAGAAGTTATTATGTTGAAAGATGTTTGTGTACCTTATCGGAGGAATGAGTTTGGACTGGAGGGAATACAGAGAAGGTTCATCAGGATGTTGCCTGGATTGGAAGATTTTAGTTAGGGGAAAAGATTGAATAGGCTGAGCTTGCTTTCTATAGCACAAAGAAGGCTTGAGGGAGGACACCTGATAGAAGTATGTAGCATCATGAGAGACAAAGCTAGGATAAATAATCAAAACCTTATTCCTCCATGGTATCAAAAAAGAAGAAAGCATAGATTTAAGAACAAAAGACCATTAGGAGCAGAATTAGGCATTTTGGGCCGTCAAGTCTGCTCCACCATTTCATCACGGCGGATCCATATTTCCTTTCAGCCCCAATCTCCTGCCTTCTCCCTGTATCCCTTCATGTCCTGAACAATGAAGAATCTATCAACCTCTGCCTTAAATATACATAGACTTGGCCTCCACAGCTGCCTGTAGCAATGAGTTCCACAGGATCACCACTCTCTTGCTAAAGAGGTTCCTCCTCATCTCCGATCTAAAATGAGGTCCCTCTATTCTGAGTCTGTGTCCTTTGGTCTTAAACTCTCCCACCATAGGAAGTATCCTCTCCACATCCACTCCATCAAGGCCTTTCAGCATTCAGTAGGTTTCAATGAGGTCACCCCTCATTCTTCTGAATTCCAGTGAATGCAGACCCAGAGCCATCAAATACTTCAAATGACGAGCCATTCAAACCTGGAATCATTTTTGTGAACCTCCTTTGATAACCTCTCCGGTTTCAGTACATCCTTTCTACGATAGGAGGTCCATAACTGCTCACAATACTCCAAGTGAGGTCTCACCAGTGCTTTATAAAATCTCAACCTTATATCCTTGCTTTTATATTCTAGTCCCCTTGAAATGAATGCTCATATCGCTTTTGCTTTTCTCATCACAGACTCAACCTGCAAATTACCTTTATGAAATCTTGCACAAGCACTCCCAAGTCCCTTTGTGCCTCAGTTTTTTGTATTTTCTCTCCATTTAGCAAATAGTTAAGCCTTTCATTTCTTCTACCAATGTGCATGACCATACACTTCCCAGCACTGTATTCCATCTACCACTTCTTTGCCTATTCTCCTAATCTGTCAAGGTCCTTCTGTAGCCTCTCTGCTTTCTCCAAACTACCTACCCCCACTTATCTTCATATCATCTGCAAACTTTGCATCAAAGCTATCAATTCCATCATCCAAATCATTAACATATAATGTAAAAAGAACCAATCCTAATACAGACCCCAATGGAACGCCACTAGTCATCAGCAGCCAACCAAAGAACGTTCCCTTTATTCCCACTCTTTGCCTCCTGTCATGGGTTTGTAGCTTACTAAGCAGATTTATGTGTGGTACCTTCTCAAAGGCCTTCTGAAAATCCAAATACTGTACACAACATCAACTGATTGTCCATTGTCCATCCTCCTTGCTATTTCATCAAAGAATTCCAACAGATTTGTCAGTCATGATTTTCCATTGAGGAAACCATGCTGACTACAGCCTATTTTATCAAGTGCCTCCAAGTACTCTGAGACCTCATCCTTAATAATCGACTCCAACATCTTCCCAGCTACTGAGGTCAGACTACCTGGCCTATAGTTTCCTTTCTCCTGCCTGTCTCCCTTCTTGAAGAATGGAGTGACGATTGCAATTTTCCAACCTTCCGGAACCATTCTAGTATCTAGTGATTCTTGAACAATTATTACTAAAGCCTCCACAATCTTTTCAGCCAACTCTTTCAGAACTCTGGGTTGTACACCATCTGGTCCAGGTGACTTATCTACCTTCAGACCCTTTATTTTCCCAAGAACTTTCTCCCTAGTAAAGGTAACTGCACATACTTCATGACCCCTGAAACCTGGAGCTTCCATCATATTGCTAGTGTCTTCCACAGTGAAAACTGATGCAAGATACTTCTACTGATTCAAAATATTTCAGTCCTCTTCACCTCCCTGCTCTTCTGAAACATAGCACCAGAGACCAGGTCAATGTGGCTCCTCTTTTCTAGGTTGTCCCCCACAATATTATCTAAGGTTGTGTACTTATTATAGAGGGGAACAGTCACAGGTGTACTCTGCACTGGCTGTGCATTTCCCCTCTTTCTCCTGAGAGTCACCTGTTCCCTGCAATCTCGGGGTGACTACCTCTCTGTAGCTCCTCTCCATCACTTCCTCATTCTCTCCATATGAGTCGAAGGTCATCGAGCTGCAGCTCCAGTTCGTTAATACGTTCTCTCAGAGGATGCAACTCAGTGCACCTGGTGTAGATCTGTTTATCTAGGACACTGAAGGTTCCCCAGACCTCCCACCTCCCACATAGAGTACAAACAACTGCCCCGGGGGCATTCTTCCTAAACTACGATGCCCTAATAGAAGAGGAATGAATAAATAATGACAGAGGGAGAGCAACTTACAAGAAACCTACCTCACCCAAGCTGAACTCATCTAAGCCTGATGAGCCAAAGCCACTCTAAAGACTGGCACACTCAAAAGAATGGCTGTTCCCTTTACACTTGAATTATTCTTGTTGGCCCTTTCTAATGAATCCTTCTTGCTGACTGGTTGCTCTTCAAATCATGAAATTCTACCTTCAAAATTCCTCTGATTAAAAAGTAGCTCTCCTCACGTACTCCAGGTGTGGATTGTCCAACTCAGAAAAAACTGGTTTGAAGCTCCGCTTTTTAAATCTTGGACCTGGACCTGACTGAAAGGTAGCTCCCTTTATGCACTGCAGCTTGCTGATTGGTCACTCCTCAAAAAAAGAAAAACTGCTGCAAAACTCTACCTTCAAAATTTTGAACGCTGCCCTGATTAAAAAGTAACTCTTTCCACGCACTTTTGGTGTGGATTGTTCAACTCCCACTCCTCACTTAAGGTGAGAGGAACGAGTTTTATGGTGGATCTGAGTAGTTAACATTTGGAACGAACTGCTAGAATAGGTAGTGAAATCAGATACAATCGCTACTTGCAGGTTGCATTTGGACAGGCACAAATACTCAAGGCACAGAAGGATACAATCGTAATGCAGATGCATGGGATTAGGGTGGATAGCTGTCAAATTTGGGAAGGACGTAGTGGGCTGATGACCCTATTTCTGTGCTGTACAATGCCATGTGAATCCATGTGATAAGCTCTCTATCCCGAGACATTTGGATGTTACTGACACATGCTGCTGTCACATCCAATAGACCAATAATGCTGGTTCTAACTTGACCTATAATCTCCCTTGCAGTGAGTCAGATAAACAGATGTACTTTACAAACCAGACCTAAGTTGTGTCTCCACAGATAAACCAAACTGTACAAACCTGCTGACCTCGAGGCCCCTTCTCTCCATTTCGTCCCTGTGGCCCCGAGGGACCCCATATCCCCTGTAAATTAAAAAAGACAATTGAGACTGATGTTGATGAGGACAGGTCAATGCTACACCACAAATAGTTCATTTCTTTATTGTTTACGTGAGGATGTAGAAATCAAATCTTCACCATTCAAAATATTACATAGGCAATTTATTATCCAAGAAATGGTTCTATGGTTCAAAAGCATGCTTTCTGTGTAGATCCATTCACAAACAGGAGAACATCTGCAGATGCTGGAAATTCAAGCAACACACACAAAATGCTGGAGAATCTCAGCAGGCCAGACAGCATCTATGGAAAAAGGTACAGTCTGTGTAGATGACTGCTGGATGAGGGTAGAGAGGTGCAATGAGTGGTCTGGTGGGGATTGGCCTTTGCTGAGAATAGGGGAAGTAACCTTCAATGTAAAATATTGGATTTAAGTGAGGAATGGGAAGCATTGGTTAATATCAAGGTTCATAGATGAAGTTAACTGATCAGTATATGACAATAAGACCATAAGAAATAGGAGAAGAGTTAGGCCATTTGGCCCATTGAATCTGTCCTGCCATTGATCAAGTTGATTATTTTCCCCTTCAATCCCATTCTATTGCCTTCTCTCCAGAGCATTTGGCGCCCCTACTAATCAAGAACTTATCAACCTTTGCTTACAGACAACCAATGAGAGAGCCTCCACAACTGACTGTGGCAATGGATTTCTCAGATTCACTACCCTCTGGCTGAAGAAATCCCTCGTCATCTCTATTCTAAAGGGATGTCCTTCGACTCTGAAACTGTGTCCTTTGGTCCTAGACTTTTCCAGTATTGGTAATGTTCTCTCCATTTCCACCCTATCTAAACCTTTCAATATCTGTTAGTTTTCAATGAGATCCTCCTCATCCCCTTCCTGCATTCCGCTAAACTCCAGTGGGTACAGGCACAGAGCTATCAAATATCCTCATATGTTAATTCTTTCAGTCCCTGATGAGGATCATTCTCGTAAACCTCCCCTGGAACCTCTGCAATGCCAGCACTTTCCTTCTTAGATATTGGACCCAAAACTGCTCACAGTATTCCAAATGTGGCCTGACAAATGCCTATAAAGCCTAAGCATTACATCCTTGTTCTTATATTCTTGTCCCTTTGAGATGAATGCTAACATTACATTTGCCTTCATCAATTCTGACTCAGTCTGCAAGTTAACCTTTTAGGGAATCCTGCACAAGGACTTCCAATTAATTCTCTTTCCACCTTTGATTTCTCAATCAGCTCCCTATTCAGAAAATAGTCTATGCCTTTATTCCTTCTACCAAAGTGCATGACCATACACTTTCCGAGACTATATTCCGTCTGCCATTTCTTTGCTTATTCTCCTAATCTAAGTCCTTCTGTAGACTTCCTACTTTGTTAACACTACCTGCCCCTCTACCTACCTTCGCATCATTTGGAAACTTAGCCACAAAGGTATTAAGTTCATCATCCAGATCATTAATACATAAATATAGCAGATTCAACCTTGCCCCCTGCTGAAGGCCACTAGTCACTGGCAAATAACCAGAATAGCAATTCTTTACTCCCGCTCTTTGCCTTCTGCCAATCTTCTGTCCATGACTGGATCCAATCCAGTGACAGTGGCCTGAAGAATATTTGCAGCAAAAAAGGTTGATGGGTTTGAACTAAAGGGGAAAAGACAAATAGCCATGGGAAGATCTATATACTAGACTCCATGGTAATGAACAAGGACTGGTTCCCTTTCAGAGTCCCATGTTTTAGCCACAACTGCCTTGTGAAGTTTTGTTTCTGAAGGTTTCTATGCAAATTAAACTATGTGACTGAAGCCCAAGTGAGCTGTAATCCATTTGAAAAATATTCCCTTTGTCCAGAATTTCACTCTTGGTCCCAGGCTCTTTCTGGGAATATCTACATGACTCACACATTGAGCTTTGTGTGCTGCACAAAGGAATTTAACCAAAGAAAATCTTTATAAATAACCGGGTTCAGCTAAAATCCTTTTGTGTACACAAGAGAACCTGTTGTGGGTGAACATAAACCATTATTTTTGGCATCTTTTAGAACTGTTATATTAAATTCAAGCTTTTCTGAGTATGTGGATGAACACTGGAAGGAACTGTTTGAACCTCCCAAAACAAACCCTCAGAAGCCAACAAAAGCAACTTTGAAGATAAGATTGCCTCTGTTGGAGATGACTTTTGAATGTCTCAGCTCACACCCTTGAGCAGCTAGCCAAATCAGTGAGAGTTTATCAAGCAGAGTATGCTACAAGAGGTCAAGAAAACACAGCCAGGAAATGAATAGAATAGGTGCTAGAATAGGTGCAGAAGACTTTGCTATTTACCTTTTAACAAGGTTATTCCTCAGACTCTGATGTTTTTTTTTCTCTTACTTTGAATGCGAATAATGATGTTAACATTGACACTGGACAGTAATGAACACTGGGTGATAATGAATCTGAAGATTTTCATGTATCCTAATTTATTTCCCTTCGAACTATGTTAAGCTTTTAACTTTCTTTCATGAGTCCAATATCCCTTGACATTGCACATTGTGGTGTTGATAAAGTACAGGTGTGACCACAGCAACCTTGTTGGGTGAAGGGTGAAGTAGTTGATGGGGTGAAGGAACAGAACTTTGTCAAATGAAGAAGAAAGCATTTGAAGGGGGGGGTGGCAGCAGTAAAACAGGATGAACATGCATTAATCGAAATAACCATAGAGATTAATGACAATTAGAACGATTGTACTGTGAACGTCCATACCACTGATGTTCTAATTAAATGCTCATTGTTACTCTTGACTACCTGTGAGCCTTGGAATCCTTGGCTTCCAGCACGTCCTCTCTTACCAGGTTTTCCAATTTTACCCTAGATAGAAACAGACAAGTATTACTTGATGAGACAGATCCTTAATTCTGGAAAATCATTTGATTTTTAAAAACTGCACCTGATTTTAAGATTTAATATATTGTAAAATTCCAATAATCCAGCACATACAAGACTTTAGCGCTGCCGGATTAGTAAAATTTCTGCATTATTCCCCCCATTTGTCTTAGATGTTAAGCAGGATGATAATGCATTTTTCAGGCAAACCAGGTGATTTTAAACTGGACCTAAGTCAACTGATGGAGAGTGATGAAACCATTGAGTTAAATGGGAGCGTGGGAAACCAGGGACATGGTGAGTTGGAAGAGAACAGGAACTGGAGATGGAGCTCCAAATTTCAAAAAAGGGGTATGGTAACTGTGGCCCAAATGAGGGGCGAGGGAGGGTGGGGACCCAAACCCAGTGAGTTGAAGATAGCATGCGAGCTGGGGCCCTGCTGTAATACTTATTCTGAAACTCTAAACGCAGAATATCACAGTATCCATTGCTGGTAATAGAGTTGTTTCAAAGTGAGCTCAAGCTCTTATAAATGCCTGATAGAATGTTAGCCTGTAAATCTCTTAACTACTACGAAATTGCAAATTGGAACTTTTTTTGTCAATCAAGCAGTCAAAGATCAAGGAGATTCTATTCTATTAATATTAAAATCCATCTATAATGTGTATCTTGTAACCAATTGATTCTCAGTAAAATACTATGGATTCTGCTTAATTGGGCCACTGGCTAATCTTGACAACTGCTTATTTGGGTAAAGTCTTAAAGAACAAAAGCTAATTGAGAAAATAGCTGGGATTTCCTTTGTATATTTGAGGCACAATGCCACTTAATTGGGGCAGCAGACTGTTGCCAAACATTTTCTAACTACCATTGGTAATGTGCACTTGTGCGGAGGTTAGACGGTGCATAGTGCTCAGAGCAAACAGCTTATAAATAGTGACCTTTGCATGTGTTTGTGTTCAAGAAGCAGTGATTTTTGTCACTGATAGTTGGCGATAAATAAGCAGTAAGACAATGCAGAACAGTTTTGTTCCCTGCAGTTTCAAGCATCCAGGCATGAAGATTCCTGAAATGGATGGGAATGAAAATGAAATGATTTTGCTACTTCAACAAGTTAGAAACTACAAATAATTTGAAGATATTGACAATTATCTTGAATGTTACAATGAAAATGAAAAATTGGAGGATACAATTATATGAAACAGTCCTCATTTTGTTCATTTACATTCAATCAAATGAACACAGGGACATAAACTGGCTAGGTATGTCGATAGCTACAGTTTGAACACCTCTGATCCGAAACTCCAAAATCTGAAACCCTCTCAGATCTGAATTTTTTGAGCCCTGACACGATGTCACAAAAGCAAAATTCCACACAGCACTGGGAAGGTTCCTAGGTGATGCATGGGTCTCTCCACACCACAGACAATTCTGAGAAGTGACCTCACATATGTAATGAACAGAAGTGAAAGAAAAATGGAAAAACACTGCATTAAGTAAAAAATGAAAATCTCAATTGTGTATTGAATGCTGCTTAAAAGTATGCTGATTGTGAAACAAGCAAAGATCTATCATGACAAACTGAAATTTGAAGGTAGTTGTGAATATTCAGCAAGTTGCAGGAATTTAAGGAAAGGCACGGCATTAAATTTTCAAAGATTTGTGGTGATAATGCGTTTGCTGATCACAAAGTAACAGAGAAATTCATTGATAAGTTTTCCGGGCTCATTGCTGATGAAAATCCAACATGTTGAAAGGCTGCATCTGTACATATAAGTGATGAACAAGTGTAAGACAAAGAGTGCTTACCGGTAGCACATAAATTCAGAGTCAGGAATGGTGTGATGCCAAACAGCCACGGATTGTCCACCTGGGCGGCTGAGGTACTGATAGCTTACCTTTCTGATGGTTCAATGTATATATTGTTGCTTCATGCATAAAATTATTAAAATACTATATAAAAGTACAGTCAGGGTATATGTATAAGCTGCATATGTAATGGAAACGGATTTCATGCTTAGACCTGGGTCCCATTCCCGAGGTATCTCATTATATAGAGAAAAATATTCCAAAATCCAAAATCTGAAACAATTCTGGCCCCAAGCATTTCAGATTAGGGGTGATCAAGCTGTGTACAGTTTTATAGTATGGTAGTGGTATTGGTCATGTTCTAATTTGTTCTGCATTTTAGATAAATACTTAAATTTCAGTTAATTGGGCATAAATGTACTGATCCCAATGTGCCCCAATTAACGGAATCTACTGTACTTGCAAATTTTAGGATCCTGACTTATGACTGTTTCCCATTCCATTTTTAAGATTACTTTAAATTTGGAATGAAGTGCGATGTTTGGTATGAGAGAATTGGAGTATGGAAACATGTAGTACATGATGCAACGTGTTTTAAACTACGATCACTATCTTGAGAATTCTGCTTGTGAAATCATTAATTGTGGAAATAAGGGGGAAAGTAGACTTCATTATGAAGAGCTTTTGCCAAGTGGAAAATGCTGAATAGTTATTTATGGCACAAAACACTAGGAGGCTGCTATAAGCTTTCTCAAAGAATGAGGGAAGAATTTATCAATAATTTTCTTTTATAAATATTTAACACATTCTTAAATCACTATAAGACAGGTCGGTCAAAATAAAATAAAAAGGCTAACAGCTGCTGAAAACTTACTGGAAATAGAATTTTGAACCTAAATATTGGACTTGGAGACTTCAATATCAATCCCACAAGACAACTGTGATATTTAAACCTGGTTTAATAAATCTGGAATACTAAACTAGTATCCATACTAGTAACCTCGATGTGGGTTGATTATAACAACATCACATCTGGCTCCCAGATGTCCAATAGGAATGGAAACGAGCCCTATTTGTAACTCCAGACCCTAAGTGTTGATATTATCTTCTGAATTAAGTCACTCAATTTGAGGGAGAAAATACATTTAGATTTTTCCGTTGGCTTCACCAGCTTCCTTCTTGAAAATAAGTATATAATTGCTTAGTTACAAAACAGTTCCAAATCCGACAGCAGTTGGCTAGTTGAGTAAACCTTACCATAATGACTTCTAGCACAGATGTAGCAGGTAAATAATGGCACAGAATTGAAAGTGTGAACTTATAAAGCATGTGTGAATTAGAATTGCACATTTTGATCTTATTTTCTCAATAGGCATATTCCCATTGGTTTTGTTGGTTAGATGGGAATTAGCAGATTCCCATTAGCAGATGGGAATGTACAAAATAGGAAAAAACTGATTGCAATCCATCAGATTTGACGCACAAAAATCCCACATAAAGATTATATGATATGCACTACAATAATATAAAGCAGTGAGAGTAATTCGAATGAAAAATAAATCACTCACGTCTTGCCCAGATGGTCCTCTGTGACCAGGGACACCCTAAAACACATAAAGTAATACATGTTAAAGTTAAATTACAAGTTAAATTGAGATCATGCCTTGCCAGTCTTAACATTTTTGGAGATTGCTTTTTTAATTTCTGCTCAACAAATGAGAAAGGAAACTGTTCTATATTGATGTTTAACATTTGAGTCAGTTTCAGCCTTTTCAAGGAACGATGAGGTAAAGGAGAATTATTTGCACAGGAAATGGATGGTGGTGGAGCCTGGTGCTGTAGATTAGAATGGGAGTGAAAGGGTAGAGGTTAGAAGAGGGTCATTAAGAACTGAACCACAAAGCTGCTATAAATTTAACTTCCAAAACTCTGGCTTATTCTTCATTCAATTGGTGTTTATAACAATTAAGAGAGTGATAACTAATGAGTGAAGGTTGTTAACACTGCAAATGCTTAATAAGGATGATGAAAGATTACATTTAACAATAAGGCATAAGAACATGGGAATTTATGCATTTTATTGGAATTAAATGAACGTTGTTAGCCACTCTTATGTAGCAAATGTAGCAAAATAGCTGGAACTTCAGCTCTTGCATTTCTCCGAACAGTGTTGCCTGGTTTCCCTGAGCGATGCTACTCCTAAATTGATAATGGATTTTGCTTGGTCTTCAGTATTGGTGTTGCTGCAGCTTCTTAGCATGTAAAACAGGGTGCAACACACACAATATACTGGGGGAGCTCAACAGGTCAGGCAACTTCTATGGTAAACTTTTGATGTTTTGGGCTGAGACCCTTGATCAAGACTAGAAAGGAAGGGGCAGAAGCCAGAATAAAAAGGCCGTGGGGAGGAAGGGCCCACGGGGGGTGGGGGGGGGGAGGAGTGCTAAACTGGTGAGCCATAGGTGGAAGCAGGTGAGGGGGAAGGTAGGTTGGTGGGGGAGGGGAGATGATAGGTAATGATGTGAGAAGATAGGAGGCAATAGGTAGAAAAGGTAAAGAGCTGAAGAATGAAACTAATAGGAGAGGACAGTTGACCATGGAATAAAGAAATGGAAGTGGTGAACCAGAAGGAAGTGATGGGCAAGGCAAGAGGGTGTGGAGGGGGAATGAAGTGGTGTGAGGGTTATCAGGATGAAGAAAAACAAAGTGGGTGGGGAAGGGCATGGTTATCAGAAGCCAGAGAAATTGATGTTCACGCCATCAGGTTAGTAACAACCAAGATGTAGGGTGCTGTTTCTCCTACCTACATCTAGCTTTGTTATGGTAGTTGAGGAGAACAAGGATCGGCAGGGCAGTAGAATTGAAATGGGTGGCCAATTGGAGATCCTGGCAGTTGCAGCAGGTGGGGCAAGGGTGCTTGATGAAGCGGTCCCCTAATCTGCATTGGTTTTCATGGAAGGAGAGGAGGCTGCAGTGAGAGCACTGGATGCAATAACTAAGCTCCACAGATCCATAGATTAAGTGCTATTTCACCTGAAAGGACTGTTTAGACCCCTGAATGGCAGTGAGGGATGTGATGTAGCACTTGGCACAGCTGGAGAGATAAGTGCCTGGAAGGAAATCTGTGAGGAGGACGAGTAGACAAGGGAGTTGCAGAGAGAGTGATCACTGCAGGAAGAGGAAGTGCCTTGGCCCCAAATGTCGGTTGTTTATTTCCCTCCATAGCTGCTACCTGACCTGTTGAGCTCCTCTAATGTTTTGTGTGTGTTGCTCAAGATCTCCAGATGCTGCAGAATCTCTTGTGTCGATGTAAAACAGGATGTGCAGTCTGCCTTCTCTGGTCACAATTTAAATACCACTCTTCAACCTAACTGGAATCTGCAATAAGATGGTGGGAAAGTCCTTCCAATGAGTACGAGAGCCCTAAATATGCTTGGTAGAACAGAGCCAACTTTTGCTTTATGCAAAATACAAGCAGCCACAGAATGTATGTGTGTTGTCTTCTGCCGTAGTAACCCATCCACTGCAGTTCAATGTGTTGTGCATTCAGAGTTTCTCCTCTGACACCACTGTTGTAAAGTGTGGTTATTTGAGTTACTGTCAAGCTTGAATGAGTCTGAACATTCTCCTTGGACCTCTGTCATTAACAAGACATTTGAACCCACAGAACTATCACTCTCTGAATTTTTTTTTTGTTTTTAGCACCATTCTCCGTAAACTCTAGAGATTATTGTGTGTGGATTTCTCAGGACATCAGCATTTCCTGAACTACTCAGACTTCCCTGTCTGGCACCAATAATCACTCCATTGTCACAGTTCTTCCCCATTCTGATGGTTGATCTGAACAACAACTGAACCCCTTGACCATGTATGCAAGCATAGAGTTGTTGCCTCATGATTGGTTTATTAGACATGTACATTAATAAGCAGGTGTACCCAATAAAGAGGCCACTGAGTGAAAATACTATGCCTGAAACTAACTGTTCCTGGCAGAAAGTTCATCCTAAGAAACCAAGTTCAGTTTCTGAATGCTTACTCATTGGAGAACTCTGCAATGTGACCAAATCCCTATGTGCTTCCTGCTTGTTGTTGTGGGCTGAAGTCGCAAGTCTGGGCATTGGGCTATCTTCCTAACGCAGACTGCTCAGTACCAATCTATGAGATGTGACAGAGATTGTAATGCTTACTATTGTGTAGATGCTTAATGGAACTTTTCCTGATTGCATCCATGGTACATCAGCAGAGAATCCTGCTATCAGGGTAAGAAAGATATAGGAGTGGAAAAAAACATGCTTGATGGTGGAAAAATGGCTGATGATATCACAGTACTTCAATGGTCATGAGGGTCGATGAAGGATGCTGCATTAGGCGGAGACCATTATTTTGACCAGTGCCTCCATTTACTTTCCAGGTCGTTCAGTAACTAGCAGAAGAAGATAATATACAGCAAAGTCATCTCTCGTCTTGAACCAGCATGATGAGGTGGCTACTAAAGACCGAAATGTTTATGGTGACTTTGTAGCAAATAACTTCATTTGGCCTTTTTTGTGCTGAAGCACTTTTCAAACACCAGTCTGCAGGTTGGCATGTGAAAGAATTCTTGAAAGTAATACAGTTTTAAAGAAGCAAGTATCAACAAACTTACAGTATATAACACACAACATACATTGCATCCCCCACTTCAATAAGGAAGAGAAAACAATTCATCAGATAATTGGTTAGTCTCTGTGTGCTATACTCTGATGCATGAGGAATTCTGCTTCGGAGTACAGTTGCAAACTAATGGGAATGTTGGATATATAGTTCGCGAGGAAATTTAATGGAGGTATGAGATTGTGCTGACAGCTGACACAGACCGCAGCATAAACAACCTCCTTCCATATCAGAAGGGAATATGGAAAATGAAAAGAAGATCCTCTTCAGAGTTATTTCTACACAGCATGATGAAGTGCAATTTTGACACTAACTCACAGGAGACCATGTGTTGCTGCAAGGAAGGCAGCAATTTAAGCCACAAAATAGCAACAGGAAAATAAACAGTGAGAATGCCAAGGACAGCAAGTTACAATCCAGATCAGCAATCCAGGCCCACCCATTTCAATCAAGAATACATGTGTCAAGTTTCCATTTCTGGAGCAGCCTGAGTAGGCTTTGTCCCACAGATGAGATATTCGCAGGGGGGCCCATCATTCCCAACCCCGATGTTCATCACTTGATCCAGCACAAGTTTCCACCAGTCCCGATGAAGGGTCTGGGCCCAAAATGTGGACTGTTTACTCTTTTCCATAGATGCTGCCTGGGCTGCTGAGTTCCTCCAGCATTTTGTGTGTGTTGCCTTGGATTTCCAGCATCTGCAGATTTTCTGATCAAGATTCCACCAACTGGAATACCTGCTACTTATTTTATCAAAACCTTTCAATGATTTGCAATCAAACCTTTCCTCCATTTTAAGAAGATTACCAGTTTCTCTAGTCTTCCCATTAAACCAAGTACTTCATTCCAGTTGCTATTTTAGGACATCTTCTCGGCACTATTTCAGTATCATAACATTCCTTCTTAAGTGTGACATTCAGCACTGAAGGCATTATGCTGAGACTTAACTATTATTTCAGTTTGCATTTTGTTAGACCCTTTTATTTGTCACCCATCCTTCACACTAGGATACATATTTACCCTTTGATTGTGCACCATGTTTTTCCACCCAGGATGTTTCTTCTTGAGGTCCATTCTCTGTTAACTCCACTGCAGTATTAGATAGCCTTCTCAAGGGGCCATCAATCCTAACTGTGTAGGGCACAACTCATTTATGTTTTGCTTCAGGGATGGCCTTGATGCTCTTGTACTGGAAAATTCTCTCAGCTGCAATATTTCTTCAATCACATTCTTCTTTATCTTATTATTTGTAATGCCATGAGCACCATCCAAAGATCACTACATTTGAGATTCCTGCTTTTAAAGTTCTTTTCCATCTCATTAAACCATCTGAGTGACTCCAGGCTTTTTCCATCGAAGACCAACAAATCCCACCAAGATGGATGCTAGAAGCTGGGCTTGTACCTCTTGGAGCAAAGAAGGTTGCGGGGAGATTCGATGAAAATATGGAAGATTATGGTAGTTGTAGGTAGAGGAAACAGATATAAGCTGCTTGGTTCTAGCTTCAGGAGACACTAATCCAAATGATCAGAAAGGCACAGGGACTTCTTGTAAGAAAAAAAAACTTTTGTTCTGTTGGGGGTAATTACAATGTGACCTCCAAAAGGGAATTAGACGGTTAATTGAAAGAGATTTACCTGTATGGGTACAGGATACAGTAGAGGAATGGAACTCCAGAAGAAGCTGTCAAGAACTCAATGGTCCAAGTAAGCTAAGTCGGAGCTACAATTCTATGATACTGTATGTATTCATAACTACAAGCTGTTCCTCTTTCCATATCATAATGAGCCAAAGGTTAGCTGGTGGATGTTACCTCTATTTATGTGAGAAATAATTTTGATTTTAGGCAGTATAATGTACATTCAGCAGCCCACCACCCATCTATCAAATTTTTGAGATATATTGACACTAAATGATGCCTAATTACCTACATAGAACATAACTTACTCTTCACTTATGAACTGCACTTTACCCAGTCTCCCCCAACCCCCAGATCCATGAGTAATATTAAATAGCTGAAGAATTGGGAGCAAAGTAAAACAGCAATAATGAGGTTATCTCAAGGAATAATTAATTGAATTAACTATAGTCCTTATAATTATAAACAATGAAAATATCTTACAGGTCTTCCAGCCCTACCACGTTTTCCTGGAACACCATCCTCTCCTGTATCACCCTGTTAAAAAAAAAGTGTTCCATTGTTAGTTCAGTTTACTACTGCAAATCCATTGAATACGGATGGGGAAAAAGTCCAAAGGTTTTTGAAATTATATTGGGTATATGGTATTTGTATCAATTATATAGGAATATCATCTTAACTCTATTGTATAATTGTAAGGTATGCCATACATGGATCCTGTAGTATGACTTCACTTTGATATCTAATATTAACACAGTACCTCACTTGCTAGTGCATTTTGGAACTACTGAATGCATAACTGTAAACTGTGATACATCATCAGAACCAACATTATAATTTTGAATGGAACTGTCAAGATTTTAATTTAATACTTTTTAATTGGGCAAATACAAACCTGTTTAAAGTAATCGTATGTATCTCTAGGGAGTATTACAGGATTCCAAGCATTTTCAATGAATGCCAAAGACTCTTCGGTTTTGAAGTGGATGATAGAAAGGATACAGTTAGCACAAAATTGTGGAAGAAATTGTAAAAAAATATCTGGTTGATTATTTAAACTGATATGGCACAGAAAACTAACAACCAAGTTCTGGTGAATGAGATTAGTATAGATGAATACTTGGTAATCTGCATGGTTGGAATGAATGTGGTGGGCCAAATGGCTATTTGTTTGCTGCAGTGTTATGATTCTACAAAAAGAAAGATTTAAGAGACCAGAGAAGGATCTTTTTATATGTGAGTTTTTAAGAACTTCTAAAGCCTTGTGAATGAGGTATGTAGTTTTAGTTGTTTGCCTTAATTATCAGTTAAAGAGTAATTGTGCAATTAGTTATCGGACAAGTTCCCTACTAGATTTGTTGCGTCATTAATGAATAGATATAGCATCAATTTGAAAATCACAGTCAGATTAAGCCCAAGGCATATCTTGCAAAGTTAATAAAGGAGCATCAGTAACCCCAGGGAATCACTTTCTTATTAAGAAGCACAATGCCTTGTAAGTGCCACTATTAACCTACTTGGTCTCACCCTATCAGAGATATTCCCTTGGTTTTACCCTTCCTCAGCTTCTCTGTTCCTGAAAACAGAACTGTTTTTTCCTTCTTCTGCCAAGTTCTGATACAGGGTCTCAGACCTGAAGTATTAACTACTTTCCTTTCTGCAGTTGCTGCCATTTCCTTCTGAATGCTTCTATAATTTTTTGGGTTTCTTTTTTGATTTTGATTTTCCATTATGCTAATTTTTTTAATCTTCCTGCAGAACCTCTACCGTGCAATCATGCATCAAGTGGTTGGATGATTTGCAGGTTAACAATAACATAAAACAATCACACGCAATTGTTTCATTTACAGCAAAATCACATGTGATAATTAGTAAACTATCACATATAGAAACATGAAAATAGCTCACCGCAAATCCAATGTCACCTTTTACACCCTTTGGACCTTGAATGTTATTGCTTTTACCAAATTCACCCTTCAAAAAATGAAACAAAGCCCATTAATACACCAAAAGCAAGGAACACGGTTTTCAGTAGAATGCTGTCAGGGAATATGTATTTCCTATGAAACAGTGATTCTGGGATTTTAGATGAATTCTGTAAACAAATATAATTTGGCCCCTTTAACACATAAGATGCAAGATCAATCATAATATTGCTAGTTTAAGTGATAAAACCTTCATATCGATAGATAAAATGAATTAAGGAGTCACAAAGTGTAACATAGTATTCATATAAATACAGATACTTAATTTCACACACATTCACTTTTTCCTTTCCATCCATTCTCCTTGACTATAATTTTCACCATATTTCCTAGCTCTGAAGTACAATCATCACTCTGAAATTTAACCCAATTTCTTTCTCCATGCCTACTACCAAACTACTGAGCTTGTTTCACCATCTTCTCTTTTAATTGGATAATTTGATACATCTAATCTACCAGTTAGTAATGATTTCAACTAAAGATTATTTTTTGTCTAAAAGTATTTAAGCTATAGTAAACATTTAGTGTGCCAATTATTATGAAAGTAATGCCCCAGTCTGAAGCATAGAATAAGCAGGTTTAATTGTAGCATTTCTGTACCTAATTCAAAGTTATACAGTTAAAACTCCAGCACAGAAAGGGAAACCTGAGCTCCTGCCTTGAGCTTTTAGTTAATACCCAATGGGAAATTTGCATTCAGCAGATGAACTTGAATTATAACCACCATGACCTTTTCTCTCCACCACTTCATAATGGATGTAATAAAATCCATTTTCCTTCTAAAAGCGACTGGGGAATATTAAGACTAGCTAAATTTTTTTTAAAAGGTTCAGAAAAGTCAGAAAATGAAGCAGCATTTGTGGAGAGAGAAACAGACAGCATTTCAAGTTGATGACCTTTCATCAAAACCAGGTGAAGTTTAAAATCATTTGAAACATCAATTAAAATAGGAAGAGGAAAGAACCAGTAACTTCCCTGTGAATGAAATTGGTGCATAGATGTAATTCAGCAGAAGGAATAGGATGGGAATCTAACGACAATAAATAACAGGATTGAGTAATAGGAATTATAAATGTTGAGAAATAATTGCTACCAGTACTGCCGGTTCAGGAAATATGCTGATGATCTATGATCACTGAATTAAACGTTGGAAATTACTAAGCCACCACACCCTTCCATAATGGCTTTCCACAAACAATTTAACAATCTAAGTTCTTCCAATTCTGAAGAAAGGTCTAAGATCAAAATATAAGCCTTTGTTTCTTGCTCAAACCACAGATATCTATGAAGACGATAGTATCCAAAAGTCTTCATTTTTATGAGAACTCCAACAGTGTTTGTTATAGTTCTTATGTTGAAGATTGTCAGATTGATAATAGGCTTGTGAGTCATTCAACTATCCTCCAAGAGGAGAAATAGCTCAATTCAAACATAACTTTAGCTGATAAGAGACAAGTTGTGGAAGTTGTGGAAGTAATCAGTAAACTATACTTAAATTGTATCCCAAACTGAGGCTTTGTTTGCTATCTAAATTTTTATTCAAAATTTCCATCAAACACAACTACATATTACTGAGCATGAAATCCAAGAATATACAGTATTTTATGTTTCCATGAACATAAGAGGTAGAAATAAAAGTGGCCCTTCATGCCTCCTCCACCATTTTACTTCAGTGGAATCTTTCTTCATTACTCTTGTATCCTAACCAAAATTCAAGTCCCTGCACCAAAGCTCAAGTGTGAAATGAATAAACGTGCAATTTAAAAATGTGTTTTAACCAGAGACAGAAGATTCTGTGTACTTACATGGTCTCCACGTAAACCCATTTTACCAATTTCACCAGTTTCTCCTTTTAGGCCTTTGCTGCCCTAAAAATTATGAAACAATATCAGAAAAATGTAGAAGAATTTTTGTAGAAATCCATATACTATTCATACAGTGGGTAAAATCTAATTGATTTATCAAAATTACTGCTTTTTTGACCTTATTATGGGGACCAGCTGTTAAGTGTAGCAATCATTATTCTTTTCATAACTGATCATCTTTCTTTCATGAACTGTCATTACTAAGAAGAGATGGATGGAAGATAAAGATCAATGAAATCATTACAAGTTCACATTCCTCTTAGACACTGGAGCTTCCTGTGAGCATTGGAAATAATGTGAATTTCAAACATGCAAGTGCATAAAGCCAGAAAAAACAACAATTTCTGCATTGGGCCAATATTTGCAACATTTTTGTTGTACAATTCCTTTGCTTGTACTTAATTTAGTGTTTCAATACCTTCTGTTTCTTCAGTACTCCAATCAATTTGTGACAAAATTTTGATATTTTGGTTTAATACTTAAAAATTCTACAAGGGCATATTTATCCTTACTAATACAACACTCACAAAGTAATTATTCTTTCAATTTTCTTTCTCAGAATACAAAGTAAATAAAACAGTCTAGGACAATTTTATTTGTATTTCTTGGCTCTTCAGCTCATTACCAACTCACAGGTCACCTCTGTATGTCTTTTTTATTAAAGCTGATTGACTGAAGGACATGAAAAATGGAATTGGTCCATAACATTTTACGGTGATTTGGAGACAGAAATAATTGCCAAATTGTCACATGACTTTCTGTTGGTTAAGAGTAGATTCTGCAATTGCATTGAACATAAGAACATCAGAAATTGGAACAAGGGTAGGCCACCTGCCCTGCTGAGCCTGCTCCGCCATTCAATAAGATCGCGTCTGATCTAGCCATGGACTCATCTCTACCTACATGCCTTTTGCCCATAACCCTTAACTCTCCTACTATGCAGAAATCTATCCAAACTTGTTCTAAATATATTTACTGAGATAGCCTCTAGTGTTTCATTGTGCTGAGAATTCCACAGATTCACCACTCTCTGGGAAAAACTGATCCCCCTCAACTCCGTCCTAAGTTTATTCCCCCGAATCTTGAGACCATGTCCCCTAGTCACACCTACCAGTGGAAGCAACTTTCTTACCTCTATCTTATCTATCCCTTTCATAATTTTATATATTATTATAAGAGCTCACATTTTAAGTCAATTTTAAGTTTTAAAATTATTTAAAAATTAGCCCATTATTATTGAGACATATAATTATAATCTCCAATTTATTCTGCTAATGCCTTATTTCAAGCTGACAAATGAAAGAAAATATGAATATATTTTAAGACTATCTTCTTCCATTCTCAAACAACTAAAATTATTAGATGTTTTTTAATTTAAATGAGTAACAAAGGTAAATGGTATTTTGATATTTCCTTTTACAAAGTTTAGGTGCAGATATGACAAGACAATTATTGCTGTTAATTATAGCCAATTATCATTTTGCTGCTTTCCGTTCCTGGTCACATATAAGCTCCGATTTTATGGTCAGACCATAATAATTTGCTATCAGCTGTCAAGTACAAGCCTGACCAGCTGAATTCCTCCTACCTTCTGCGTGTTGCTTTTAAATTTCCAGCATCAGCAGTCCCTTGTGTCCCAATTACAAAGGATTTCAGGTGTCCCAGAACAATATTGTCATTAAAGGAGTTGTTCAACAGGTCACACTGCAGCTTTGTTACAGTATGCAAATAAACCAGCTAGTGCAAAGTGCACTTTTAACCAAAGGCATTAAATCTTTCATAGATACCGAACTTCGAACTGGAATTGTAACATACAAATGAGATCACAATGGAAGCTTGAGAAAATAAAAGAAGCATCAAAAATTTTGGTGTATAGCACTGATTTCTATGTGGATCGTGCAACCATATATGTACTGACAATTTCATTCGGAATTGTTGGCAAAATCATGCCATTTAAGTTGCAAGTTATAAAGAGGACACTTTGGAATCATAAGCATTGAGTAAAGAGCTGTATTTCATGGGGAAACAAACACTTGAATGAGAAGCAATAAATAAATATAGATATGCATTTTCTGAATATTACAAAGTGATAATACCGGATTTCCAGTCATTCCTTTTTCACCAGGCAGTCCAACAACACCACCATCGCCCTGCAAGAACATTTTATTTTATTAGTACTTATAAAATACCAAGATTATTTTAAATCTAAAATTAGTCTAAATTTGCTTTAAAAAAATTACCTGCTCTCCTGCTATTCCATCAATGCCATCGGTTCCACCAATACCCTGTTACAACAGGAAAATTATGAACACTGGTTTAAAAATTAGAATTGTCAGGAAATTAAAAAATTCTTGATGAATAGTTAAATACTTTAACTTAGAACAAACATTATAAGTTTACCTTCTGTCCGGGATACCCTGCCATTCCCTGAAAAACAGAAACTCTTTAATCAAACTGCAGGTACATAAATACAATCAATCAAGACATATTTTTGGTCAACTGCTTCCAAAAGGAGAGTCTCTTGCCTTTGAGCCTCTGGTACCTGGACATCCTTCAATCCCATGAGTTCCATTTGGACCTGTTTGGCCTCTTTCACCCTAGAAACATTAAAAAAAAAGCTAAACTTGCAAAACTTCATGCAAAACATTGAAATGTATTTTTCCCACAGTCAATGGCCTCTGTTTTATTTTTTTTAATTCCAGTTATTTAATACAGTCTTAGTAGAGAAATAGAGTGTAAAGAATAGAATATTTATGAGCAACACATATACACAAACTAAGAAATGTTAAGGTATACATTTCAATCCAATTCAATTAAAGTTTAATTGTCATTCAACCATACATGGATATTCATGAATACAGCCAAATGAGACAATAGACAGGAATAGGCCATTCAGCCCTTTGAGCCAGCACCACCATTCACTGTGATCATGGCTGATCATCCACAATCAGTATCCCGTTCCTGCATTCTCCCCATATCCCTCGACTCCGCTATCTTTAAGAGCTCTATCTAAATCTTTCTTGAAAGCATCCAGAGAATTGGCCTCCACTGCCTTCTGAAGCAGAGCATTCCACATATCCACAACTCTCTGGGTGAAAAAGCTTTTCCTCAACTCTGTTCTAAATGGTCTACCCCTTATTCTTAAACTGTGGCCTTTGGTTCTGGACTCCCCTGACAGCAGGAACACGTTTCCTGCATCTAGCGTGTCCAATCCCTTAATAATCTTACATGTTTCAATCTGATTCCCTCTCATCCTTCTAAATTTCAGTGTATACAAGCCCAGTCGCTCCAATCTTTCAACATATGACAGTCCGGGAATTCCGGGAATTAACCTCTTGAAGTTACGCTGCACTCTCTCAATAGCAAGAATGTCCTTCCTCAAATTTGAAGACCAAATCTGCACACAATACTCCAGGTGTGGTCTCACCAGGACCCTGTACAACTGCAGAAGGACCTCTTTGCTCCTATACTCAACTCCCCTTGTTATGAAGGCCAACATGCCATTAGCTTTCTTCACTGCCTGCTGTACCTGCATGTTTACTTTCAGTGACTGAGGAACAAGGACACCTAGGTCTTGTTGTACTTCCCCTTTTTCCTAACTTGACACCATTCAGATAGTAATCTGCCTTCCTGTTCTTGCCACCAAGTAACGAGGCAGTGTTACTCTAGGATCAAGATGCAAAATAGAATACTAACTGTCACACACAGCACAAAGCACACACAAGACAGCAAGTACAAATGATATCACAAACATGCAATAAAAGAGTCCAAAACATGCACTATCAATTCACAGACGACCACAATAGGGCCCACCTCCCACTGAGTAACCATTCGGGGAAGAAGCACCAGAGGACATTTTGTTTACTCCATATAAGCCATTGTAATGGACCATTCTGCTATCTCACTTTACAAAGATGAAAACAAAATATAATGGTGATATTGGTTTAAGGAAGATATACTTCCCTTTAATGATATGTGGCTGTGCTTTTTATTAAGATGTTTCAAATATACCATTCTACAGTACTGCTTGACAGCTACTGAAGAAGATGATAAAAATGTGTGATTAAATGTGTCTATTAACCTACAGATAAATATGAGTAAAGTTAAATAAACCAGACAAGATGCTATTCTTCATGGAGTCAATTGTTGCTGATCAGTTAAAAATGCAGGTGAGTTTAGAATCAGGGAGAACAATTTAGTGTTTCTCAGTTCATGCATAACTTTCATTCTTGTACCAAAGTTATTTAATAACTCATTGCAAAGAGGAACTCAGTTATTTGTGGTAGTCCAGTTGTACTGCATGTGCTGGTAAATTTGCAAAGAGTGTGTTGAGTTTCAGTCCATGCAACTACGGAAAAATGCTGAAATTTTCTAATTGACAAGTGTCCGCTTGTTTCAAATTTAGGGTTAAGGGACAGAACTACTTTCTGAGTAGTTGAAAAGTTATTTTCTACTTCCTTTTTGAAGTTGTATAACTTCACATAGGGTACTCAGAAAAGAACACATCTTGTAAAGTTTGAACCTGATGGCATATTGTAAAGTGATAAGACAGCTGTGCTTTGTCAAACTAAAAACACGGCAGCATTCTCACCAGAAAACAACTGCTGGAATCAATTATTTTCCTGATTTGGCATAAATGTATGTCCTAATGTTGCCAAAGTAGATCATTACAAATAATGTTTATTGACATTTCTAGAATGGTCAGACATTTGGTGAAAATCAGTAAGGACTGGATAAACACTCTTTCAACTTCAACTATTCTGTATAATGGATGATCAAAGAGTGTGCTGGCATAATGGAGGCACTGGTGAATCTCATGATCAATGTCAACCTCAGCTGAGTTGAGGCTCCTGCTATGTGGAACATACTGCCTGAGCTGAGTACTTTCACAACATCTAAGACTTATCTAGATGGGTCCTTGAGTTTCCAAGGCATAGAAGACGACTGAGCAAGTACTGGTAAATGGGATTAGACCAGGCAGATAATTAATGCTCAGCTGGGACAACCTGGTCCAAAGAGTCTCTTTCTGTGTTGTGTAACTCACCAACTCTGCACATAAGGTGACATATTTAACCAATTTGGTCATTTTGTTCTGGCTACCTCTGTCAACGAGATTCACCCAACCCTCTCTGGAGCTCAACCAACATTAGTGGAGAGACAGCTGAAGATTCTCACCAAGCTTCTGGGAGTGGACCAGGTGAAGTCTGCGCAAAGCTGCTGATCGTGAACAACATAGCAGCAAGGATCTCAGACGGAGACTTGGGAAGAGTGGACAGCCAGCAGCTAAAGAATGTCAGGGCCCAGAAATGGAGGGAGAGAATGGAAAGCTGGTCTCTCACCTTTCATATATCGTTACGGTATCGTTATGGTATGGTAAAGACACGACCTTTAGAATTGTATGATACATTGTGTTTCAATTCTGGAAACCCTCCCACCCAATTTCTCCTGCATATTCACTTGGTTTAGGATTGAATAATCATCCATTGTATCTTAAACACAGAAGTTTCTGCAGATTCTGTAAATATTGAGGAACCCAGCAAGTGAGGCAGCATCTATGAAGATGAATAAATTGTCGACATTTCGGGCAGATAACCTTCATCAGGACTGAAGAGGAAGGGGGAGGGATTTAGAATAAGAAAGTGGGTGGAGGGTAGGGCGTAAAAGGTGATGGGTGACAGGTGAAACTAGGCAAGGGGAAAGATGGGCGGGTGGGAGAGGGAGGATGAATTAAGAAGCTGGGAGGTGATAAGTAGAGAGGGTAAAGTGCTGAAGAAGAAGGAATCTGGTAGGAGAGGACAATGAGCCAATGGGAGAAAGGGAAGGAGGAGAAGCATTAGAGGCAGATGATGGGCAGGTGAGCAGAAAAGAAGGGGTAAGGGGGAGCCAGAATGCATGTTGGTGCTCCTGATGTGAAAAATAGTGGATTAAATGCCTGGGCTGGTCCAATTGTATTTTAGGACATTGTGGGATGCCAGGGAAGAAATTACTTAGGTCCTGCTATCTTCATTAGCCACAAATGATGAATTGAAAGACTGGAGATTTGCTAATGTTGTGCTTTTATTTAGGAACAGCTGAAAGAACAGGGCAGGTATGTGAGCCTCATATCACTGGTATGTAAGTTTCTAGATGTGAATTCTGAGAGATATACCCTATCTGGATTTGGAAAGGCAATGTTTGATTAGGAATAGTCAGCTTGGCTTTGTGCATGAAGAATGTGTCTCAGTTACGCAATTCAGTTGTTTTTAAGACAAGACCTTTAGAATAGACAAGGTCAGGTGGATAGACATTGTCTACATGGACTTTGCAAAGCCTTTGACTAGGTCCTGTGTGGTAGGCTGGTCCAGAAAGATAGGTTACGTGGAATCCAGGGTGAGCTGCTCAACTGGCTACAAAATTTGGTTGGTGCAAGAAGACAGAATAAAGGGTTGTTTTTCAAATTAATGGCCTGTGGCTAGTGGTGTGCACATGGATTAATGCTGGGTGCCCTGCTTTTTGTCATATATATTAATGATTTGGAATGATAATTTAGATGGCATGAATAATAAAACTGCAGATTGCACCTAAATTGCTGATGAAGTGGACAGTGCAGAAGGTTTTATAAGGTAATAAGAGGATCTAAACCAACTGGGAAAGTGGGCAAGTGAATGGCAAATGGAATTAAATTCAGGTAATTGTGAACTAAGACATTTTGAGAAACTAAAAACCAGGGCAAGTCATGGCCAGTAAATGAAAGGGCCCCAGAAAATGTTGTAGAATAGAGAGACCTAAGGGTACAAGTATATAGCTCTTTCTAAGCAACAACATAGGTAGATGCACAGTTACAGGAATTGGAATATAATTTTAGTGCTGAACAAAATGTTGGAGAGACTGTAACTGAAGTATTATGTGGATTTCTTGCCTCCATACTCTAGGAAAGATATGATTAACCTAGAAAGGGTGCAGGAAGATTCTCGAGAGTGTTGCCAGAATTGGAGGGCTTGAGATGTAAGGATAGACTAAATAATCTGGGACTACTTTCTCTGGAATGAAGGATGTGTATAAAACCATATAGCGCATAGATGTTGAATGGTCACTGTCTTTTTTTCTAGGGTTGGAGAGACTAAAAGTAGAGGCAGGTGTTTAATGCAGCTGAGGAAGGATTTAGAAAGGACCTGAGGGCCAAGCTCTTCACCCAGAGTATGGTAGGTATATAGAAGTGCAAGTGGTAGAGATGGGTACAATTACAGCATTAAAAGACAATTGGAGAGATACATGTTTAGATGGATATTGGACAAATGCAGGCAAATGTGACTGGCTCAGGTGGGCACTTTGGTTTCCATGGGCGGATTAGGGTGAGGGATAGATTTTTCTATGCTGTATAACTTTATAACTCCATGAGTCTAGTCTTGTGAAGTCAAACACTGGTAGTCCTTTTGGATAATTATATATCTTATAGGACCCAAACCTATGCAAGTTGTTGCATAGTCAATCAAAAATTTATTCTAATTTATTACTGTCTCCAACTCAGCTTTTACAATTGTTTCAGAATTAACATGTTCAAATATACCTTAGAGCTACTTGGACTAACATTTAAAGCTGTTAGAGGTTTTTAGCTAAATACACATCCAAGTTTTCATTATTTCTCTGACATCCTTGTTTTGGCCTTGTTCCCATATTTCTGTACATGGCCCCAAAGCTTTTAATTTAACACAGGGTTAGTCACAGCAGAGCCTAAACACAACTTGGCTCAAAACCAATTGAAGTTGAACTATTTCAGTGCTCAAGATCAGGATACCTCCATTTGCAAAAGAAACATTAAGTGCCAACTTACCAGTTCCCCATCTTCTCCAAAATAACCTGGAAATCCCTGTGCTCCTTTATTTCCCTGAAATAACAATAACACATTTACTAAAAGACAACAGAGCTGAGTAAGTTAGATGTCTAACAGCTAGCAACAATGGATACAATTTCAACCATGAATCAACCATAATCTTTAAGTATTAAATATATTCTAAAAATAATCAGAGTTAGAATGCAGATCGTGTTACAAATCTAGGGTTCATAACGCTACACTGAGCTGAGAGTTTCAAAGCAATACGGTGTGACCATTCTGCCCTTCACTTGAAGCAGGGTGGGGCAGATCTGGTGGGAGGTTTTAGAAATACTCTAAAAGCTGCTACCAGTGGTGGCAAAAGTGGAAACCATGAGACAATTTCACTCAGACCATCTAATCCCTCTAAAAGAAGTAATTAATAGTCTAGTGATGCTGCTTGTCAGCACCTTTCAGCCAGATAACTGTGACTCACAGTCCTCCAACAGACCTGGGCATTTACTGTCTTATTGATTCCTTGATTAAGTGCGCTCTTCTGATAAATAATGTTAGAGGAGGGTCAACTTAGCCCTGTGAATGGTGTTTGCAATATTATATTTATTGTTCCAAACACTCCACTTACGTTTGGGATGATAAATATAATATTGTGAAAAGCATATGCTTTCAAAACACTGCCATCCTCTTCTTTCTCAGTTTCCTCTCTTCCAATATAGTGACAGTAAAAGATGGCCGTCAGGAATTTCACCCTGCTCTTGAGAGGTTCCCACTGTGGAGAACAATTGGATCCATCATCTCCCAGGTGCAAGAGCATTAGAAGCAATCCATAGAAGTCAAAACGTAAGGAATATAATTAATGCATTTCCATGTATTCCAAGTGAATTGTAACTGTAATTAAGGAAGTACTAACAGCATTAGTTATGTGAGACAAATAGACATTGGAGGTGTAGACTTCAAGAAGGGCCAAACTGTGTTTGGAAATTTGGCTGTATCATTCTCAAGGTGGAAATTCCTTCAGTGATTAGTCACAGTGCTGATAAATCCCAAACTTAGGCCATTACATTTTCACAAAGATTCATTTCAGTTGGGTTTTACATCTTTAGCACAGGGACTTACCTGAACCCCTTTTTTACCCCTTGGCCCTCTGGCACCTGGTTCTCCTGTGCATTTGCAGAGGACACAACAGCATTCCTTTTCCACAATTGTATTCTAGAATAAACACGTACATGCATTAATTCTTCACATGGCATGAGTACAAGTTCACTGCCGGATAGCAAACTTAAAGCTACAATTTTTCCCCATTTAGGATAAATGCTATTCTATTTAAGGCTTCTTAAGGTTGTTAATGCCCAGGGTGGTAATGGAGACAAGCTTCCATTAAATACTCCCAATAGACCCTGATAACCAAATCCAGTTCCTGGCCTTCATGTGTGGTTTAGTTTCTAAGCCCGACAGAACCATTTTTACCAATAGGAGAACGTGTCCTCTAATTGAATATACACAACAAACGTTTTCCAAATGGTCGCCTATGACGATGTCATTAATTGGTTGAATAAATGCTATAAAAATGGTAATTTTACCAGAATTTTTATATACATTTCAAGTGGTTTCATCCTTTGTCTCGAAAACGTTCTTTGACAGAATAGATTCTATGATCCTGCCATATATTTGGAATAATAAAAGTTCTAGAGTGCAAAAATCTTTATTGCAAAAATTAAAAAAAGGATGGAGGACTGGTGTTACCAAATTTTAGATTTTATTAATGGGAAATTAATATTCATTCTATCACCTTTTGGATTTATGGTATAGATAATCAGGACTGTCCTTCATGGTTAGAATGGAGGAGAACTGGGTAAGGGGTTTTTCTTTGGCTTCTTTACTGGGAGCTCCTCTTCCTTTTTTGTTCTCTAGGATAGGTAGACAAGGTCTTAGTCCTATTGTTAAACATACATTAAAAGTTTGGTTTCAGTTTCATAGATTTTTTTACTTAAATAACTTTGTTCTCTCTAGTAATATCCATCTTAACTTTTTTTTTAAAACCATCAATTCTGGATAAGGCTTTTTTAACATGGAAAACTAAGGGAATAAAAACTTTTTTAGATTTGTTTTTAGAGGATTGTTTAATGTCCTTTTCTCAGTTAGTGGATAAATATGATATATCTAATGCACTATTTTTAGATACTTACAAGTTAGGAATTTTTTACATGATGTCTTACTGAATTATCCATTTGTTCCTTTACCAAATATGATATGTGCTATTTCTCAGCTCAAACCATTTCAAAAAGGATTGATAGCTTTTATATATAAACAGTTAATGAATTCACATGTGATACCTAATGATAAGGTTAAACGGGCTTGGGAAATGGAACTTCAGGACTCACTTTCAGATGATCAATGGAATAAAATTTATTATTTAGTTAACAATTCATCTGTCTGCACCCATCACTCCTTGATTCAGTTCAAGGTAGTGCACAGGGCACATATGTCAAAAGATAAACTAGTGCATATTTTTCCTAATATAAATCCCATCTGTGACAGATGCAACACTGAGGTGGCTACTCTAACTCATATGTTTTAGTCTTGTATAAAGTTAAATAATTTTTGAAGAGATGTTTTTAGAACATTATCAAAAGTCATAGGTGCAGACTTACAACCTAATTCACTTACGGCAATCTTTGGGATTACTCCAAAGGAAGCAGGAAATGTCCCTGCTTCCACTCATCATGTGATAGGCTTTTCAACTTTATTGGCTAGGAGAGCTGTTTTGTTGCATTGGAAAGATCCTAATCCACCTACAGTTTTTTTTTCCTGGCTCCCCTCCATTATGTCTTGTTTAAGCTTGGAGAAAATTAGAAGCCAGACATTTGATACATCTTTCAAATTTAAGCAAACCTGGTGACCTTTTATTCAATATTTTCATATGATCTAATTTTTTTTCTTTTCTTTTCTATTTTTAGGTAATTTTTTTTCTTTTTTTTCCCCTTCACAAAGTTTCAGATTTGACCAGAAGGATGTTTTCTTTTGTTTTGTAATTTTATCTGAAATGGACTGCCCAGTCCCTTTTTTTCTGTTTTAAGTTAGCTTAGTAGGTTTTTTTTCTTCTTATAAATAGAAAATTTCTAGTCTTTTTTATTTGTATGAATTGTCAACAAACGGAGTTGTGGTTCTCTGTTTATATATACTAGCCTAATATTATATTATAGATGATTTTGATAGTGTACTGTATATCCTTTTCTTTGTTTGTACATTTATTGTATTATGTATTTGATATAACTTCTCCTCTGATTTGTATCCACTCATATAATTTTTTAAAAAATCAATAAAAAAAGATTGAAAATGAAAGAGCAAACATGAGGAAATCTGCAGATGCTGGAAATTCAAACAACATACACAAAATGCTGGTGGAACACAGCAGGCCAGGCAGCATCTATAGGAAGAAGCACTGTCGACGTTTCAGGCCAAGACCCTTCGTCAGGTCTCGGCCCGAAACGTTGACAGTGCTTCTTTCTATAGATCCTGCCTGGCCTGCTGTGTTCCACCAGCATTTTGAAAATGAAAAATGAGAAGGGGTAAAGGCAGGTTACTAGTGTCTCAAGCCTGTCGCTTAGGGCAGATGGGTTTCATCAGCTGTGTTGGCAGCTTATACAGGAGAAGGAAAACTCTGATCTCAAACCTCTGCTGCCTTGCAGCATTACCCACTCATGGGGAAGGGTTCGGGAGTAAACCCTGAGGGAAAATCTGGAGTTGGAGTCCCTAAGGCAATCCTACATTGAGTTCAATGCTGACTGACAACTCCTGCGACGGTGCTGGTGTCGGTCTCTGCCATTCGTTTGAGTTCATCAGATGCATGGACAGAGGGACCTTGCTACATGAGCAACAGCTTCCTGTCTATATTGTCGGCTTGCATGTCTGGACAGCTAGGATGCAACAATCCATGACTGACCCTGAACGACGGGGGCCTCACTCACTCACTATCCTATTTAAATCATGTAGTACTAAATAAAGACTGAGGAGTGGCATAATCTTCACTAACGTGATGTTATTCTCATCCATAGATTACTGGACAGTGAAATAGAAGCATTTGCAGATTTGTGAAATCAAGTGTGCAATGCTGATTATAATAAGTAGGTTATCAAAAATAAAATGAGGAATGGCAAACTAATTGAAAAGCAGTGCAGAACTTATTTAAGGATGATGTTATTGAAAGAATTAACAGGGAGTTTAATGTTAAAAGTAAAGCAAATCACCATAGATCTTAGCATCTGAAATAAAAGCAGAAGAGGTCAGGCAACATCTGAGGAGAAGGAAGCAGGTTGACAATACTTCTCATTTTGATGAACATTTCTGATAAACCATCAGTGACAGTCCTGAATGAAAGATCAGCAGCATGAAATATTAATTCTGTTTCGCTTTCCACAGTTATTGCACGGCTGATGAGCTTTTACAGTATGCATCTGATTCTTTTCTGCTTTTTTGTTATAATAAACATGTCATTGGACAAAAGTATCGGAACAAGGATTGATCTGGTAAAGAGGATATTCATATAATGAACAACAAAAATGAACTGAATTCTGTTCTGGTCATTATAGAAGCTGAAATGCTATCTTTGAAGGCAAAACAAAAAACTGGATAAATTAAAGCCAATGGGGAAATAAATCAGAAATAGCAGCAATATTAAGAATACTTTTTTAAAGTTTGCTAAGAATAATTGTTTAATAGGGTTTACATACTATCTGTGTGTGTAAAGCATTTGCAATATCCTCCATCTCAATTGATAGTGCTTTCTTATATCCAAATCCTCTTCCATATTCAATAGAAGATAAGTCACGAACATTTTGTGCACCCTCCAGAGCCACAGTGATGAGTGCATTGATACCTACAATAATAAAATTGCTATTTATTAATTGTACAGTACATGTTTGAGTATCATCAAAGATTTTGATTGAATGTTAGGCCCATTTATAAGTTAAGGAATACTCTTTCTTTTGAGAAGAATAATTACAATATTCTATTATAATCTATTACTAATAATAGATAATTACTAGAATAATCTATTACAAAATATTTTCACAGAACTCAAAGAACATAAAATTGACTTTAGTTCCTAGTCTCAGTATTCATAGAGGAACCTTTTTAATGTTGACAGATATTTTGAGACCATCAGTAAAATGTTTTACAGAAATGTATTGTACCAAAATTACAAATAACAGCCTTCTGAACTCACTGCCTGCACTGACAGAAGACAAATAGCCACATGGGTCAGATCCTTGAACACAGCTGGTGCCTCTTGGAGCTAGAATCAGGCACGTGTTAATTGTTTAGAACAGCCAAAGAAAATCAGAAGAATGAGCCAGAAGACTTTTAGTCAAGTTAGTGTTGAAGTTCTGTAGTCAGTAAATGAGAATATATGTTATAATTTGTCAGCTATAAACTGGACTTTTGCTTCTGGCCTGGGCACTATCTATAATAAAATTAAACTCTATGAGGATTGAAATATTATCTGAGCAGGTTAAGTGGTGGGGTGGGTGAATATGAAGGGGAGGAGAGCTGGAGTGAAATTCTGAAGGGTCATTGTGTTGCTTTCTCAGATGGAAGATACAGTCACAGGATATGGAATCGGTTACTAAAAGCTAAGATTACTGAAATAACAAGTCGAGTTTTTTCAGTGGGCTAGAATCTTTTGGCGTTCTCTTCCACAATGGGCTTTGGATGCTCAGAAATTGAGCGGACTGGAGGCTAAGATTGAGGTGCACCAGGGGAATCAAGTGAAATGGGGTTTGCCAGGAAAATAGTCTTGTGGATTAGTGAACTATTGAATGCTGGAGCCGGACCATCGACTAATCCTTTCCTAATCATGATCAGAGAATTTAACAGGCCATTTCCTGGCCTGTAATCAAGAATGGGCAGGAATGGAAAATAATACTGTTCAATGCAACACACACAAAATGCTGGAGGAACTCAGTAAGTCAGGCAACATTTGAGGTTTTGAGCAAAGACCCTCCTTCGGGACAAAAAGCAAGGAGAAGATGCCAGAATAAAATGGTGGGGGGAGGGGAAGAATAATAGCTAGAGGGTGATGGGTGAAGCCAGGTGGGTAGGAAAGGAAAAGGGCTGGAGAGGAAGGATTCTGATAAGAGAGGAGAGTGAACCATTGGTGAAAGGGAAGGAGGCAAGGACCCCGGGGGAAGGTGATAGACAGGTGAGAAGAGGTAAGAGGCCAAAGTAGGGGATAGAAGAAAAAGGGAAGATCAGCAAAAAAATAATTACCTAAAGGAAAAATCGATATTCAAGCATCAGGTTGGAGATCACCCAGACAGAATATATGACACAAGAGGAGGGCATGGACAACATGTCAGGATGGGATGGGAATTGGAATTAACAAGTTTGGCCAGCAGGAAGTTCTGTTTTTGATGGATGGGGCAGAGGTGCTATACAAAATGGTCCCCCAATTTATGACAGGCTTCACCAATGTAGAGGAGACTGGACACATTAGATGGCCCCAGTGGATTCGCAGTTGAAATGTTGCCTCACCTGGAGAATTGTTTGGGGTCCTGAATGTTGGTGAGGGAGGAGGTGAATGGGCAGGTTTAACACTTTGACTGCTTGCAGGGATAAGTGTCAGGAGGGAGATTAGTGGGGAGGGACAAATGGACAAGGAAACCACAGAGGGAGCAATCCCTGTGGAAAGCAGAGAGTGGGGGTGAGATAAAGACATATTTATGATAGGATCTCTTTAGAGATGGCAGAAGTTGTGGAGAATGATGTGTTGGATGTGGAGGCTGATGGGCTGGTAGGTAAGAACATGAGGAACTCTATCACTGTTAAGACTGTGAGAAGATGGGGTGAGTGCAGATCTTTGTGAAATGGAGGGGATGCGGTGAGGGCAGTAGAAAGGGTGGAGGAGGGAGAACCCCATTTTCTGAAGAAGGAGGACATCTCTGATGTTCAAGGAAGGAAAGCCAAATCCTGGGAACAAATGTAGTGGAGATGAAGGAACTGAGAAAAGGTAATAACATTTTTACAAGGGACAGGATAGGAAGAGGCATTGCCAAGATAACCATGAGAATAGGTAGGTTTATAAAAGATGTCGGTTGACAGTTTGTCTCCAGGGATGGAGACAGAGAGATTGAAAAAGGGAAGGGAGGTGTCAAAAATGGATGAACTGAATTAAGGGCAAGGTGGAAGTCGGAGGCAAAGTTGATGAAATTGACGAGCTCAGCATGAGTGTGTGAAGCTATCTTCTACTTCATTAGGAGCATTGTATTTCGCCTTGAACAACCTTCCTGTAAAAATGCTTCTAATCTTCAGCACTAATGAGAAACTGTTCAATCCACTGCAATTAAACTCCAAAGGTGTCCCTATCGGGACACTTCGCAACATTCGCTTCAACACATTGTCAACTTGTTTTCCAAAGAATATGAGAGGATGAGTCCTACTCACCAAAATCCACAAGACAGAGATCCGCCATTAACCTATCTGCTGTGTGCAATATCTGCAGACAATAAAGGTTCTTTAGCACCTCCCCCTGAAAATTCAGATGTTACTGATAACATTCACCATTGCCTCAATGCACCAACTCATCCTCCCATACTCTTCAGTGAACAAATTGACATACACAGAACTTGTTCTCCAAGTGCATGCAATTGTTTATTATTTTATTTATTTAGCAATAGAGTGGAGAAGTGGCTTTTCCAGCTCAATGAGACACATTGTTCAACAACCCATCTATTTAGCACTAGCCTAACCAGAGGACAATTTTAAATGGCCAATTAACCTACTAAACAGTACATCTTTGGACTGTGGGAGGAAACTGGACCATCTAGAGGAAACTCACAGGGGGAATGTAGAAACTCCTTTCAGATGGCAGCTGATTAACTCCAAACTCCAGAGCGCCTTGAGCTGTGATAACATCATGCTAACACTATGGCACATTAGTGCCTACTTGCTTGATTGAAGGAAAGGGACAAAACTTGTTGTCTATGGGCAGCACTCCTAGCAGCCTACCCAGACTACCTACAGCAGGTATCACTAGGCACTCAAAAATGCCACCAAATACTCTCTACAAAATTCTCCAAACCTGTCTGGCAATTCCCTATCTTAATTGAGCCTTAATCCCCTCGTCTGATTTCCAATCATTCCCAGTTCCACTAATTACAACACACCAGGCTCCCATTAGCGAACATAGGATAAAACTCGGGCGTCACAGTCCTGCTTCGCCAGTTCGTTGGTTGACTCTAGTGTGAGTAAACCTTGTTTCCTGATTCCTTAGGACTGTCAGTTCTAAGCTCCACGTTGTTTCCTGGATACTCTACGTAAACCTTGTCTCCGTGTAAAGACTCTCCTGGATACTGGTTCCCTGTTCGCGAAGGTGCTAATGCTTTTCGACTGCCTCCGCACCTGTGTCCTGCATTTGGGTTCGTCCTCATTCTCGTCCTTGCAACAAAATCCATTGAGAGGACATGAACAAACATCAGTGTCTTCTCTCAAACTGTCATACTCAACATCAAGGACCTACTTACATTAGTCAGCTCCATTGGGCATGGAAGGTCACTGCATGCTGAATACCAGGCATCTTATTCCAATATCTGTCATGAGAAGGGATTACCATATTTCATAGTTTCCCTAAAATAAATTCCACTGTTCCCGCAGTTTCCTGGGAATCCTTGGATCATAGCACACAAAGCAGAGGAAGAAATTTCAGGATAGTATTGAGTACTTTGAGGCTCTGCATCAGGAATAGGCAGAAGCCCTACTTTAGTGATGGAAGATCATACTACCTCATGATCAACTGACCTGCCATCCCATCAGCTACCTAATACTTCTTGTATGGAAGAGTCTGCAGTTCCCTCATTATCCATCTCGGAAGCAAATCATCTTTAATCTCAAGGCAGTACTGAAGTAGACACAAAAGCTGAGGGACAGTTTCTTAAGCTCTTCAGATTCTGTGGCAGCACACCCATGGAGACATTCCTGAACTGGAGCTCAAGCTTTCAGATCTGACTTCAATGTTTTATCATTCACTTTCATTCTTTTGAATTCCAAAATCTCCAAACTGCATTTTTGCACTCTTAAATAAACTTATTGAACAGTTGTATTTGCTGATAATGAGACTTGATCTTTCAGAGCAATAGATACATCCATTTTTTCAGTACGTGATGATTGTGCAATACCAAGGTTCAGGAAGCACTTACCTAGGAAAGGGTGTTTTGGACAATGTATAGTTTGTACATTATATAGGTACTGATGTAGAGTATAATTTAAACTAAATTTAAATTTCTTTTAAATAATGTTACTGATTTACTCTCAATAGGCCAGACCTCTTTAACAGGAGAGTAATTATGTGAAATCCCTGTTTCTATATCCACCCAAACAGTGGATGAACAGATGTTCGGAGAGCTGTGTCACAATGTGACCAGAATGAATGTGTTCATATGTATTTCCAATCACTGCAAAACTTTGATAGACCTAAAGAAAAGTCTTTTTACAGAAAAAGATTCCTGAACAATAACAGGTTCTGTTATATTTTATGAGAATTAGTCTCATTTTCCAAGGCAGCTGATGCAGATATTTGATTAAGTAATGTCTGGGCAATGCTGACAAACAGGAAACACCTAATTGCAGCATGAAAGGTCAGAAGATAGCATGATTACTCATCAGTAGAAGAACTGCCAATTATGTATTAGTTGTCCATTTACTTTCAGATGGCCATCCTTACACAAGTAAAAGGCATTTTTGTTAAAGTAGCTTCAAGAATTTTTGTTTCCTAGCAACACTTTATTCAAGCCAACATTAACAATATCATAACCCCACTCAGCAATGTGATTTATATTTTTCAAGTACATTACAATAAATTACAATTGCAATCCATATTTTTTTCAGAATAGTATTTGATTTTTAAGTATTTTTGCCCCAATTATGGCCCCAATGCTTCCAAAGCAAAAACATTGTTTTTCAGTGTACAACAGTATACAGTATGTGTCAATAACAAAGCAATTTACCAATTAATTGCCCTTTTGGCAGAATGGAAACATTAGTATTTCTGCAAAAATTGTTAATGCAAATTACTTAAATTTCCCTGTTTGGTTTTCTTTTTTTTAATTATTTTGTCACAATATGGAAATAGCTTTAATTGCTCTTCAAAACTTAGATTCAAAGATATTTAATTTAATCATAATCCAATATCCTTGGCTTGAAGCTTGTTAATATGAACACTGCTAACTGGAACAAGAACACAATATTCCAACTGAACTTATCCTTGTGTTTTGCATGACCAACACCATATTCATTATTCTACAGTTCTTTGAATGTGGCTTTAACTTTTCACTCAGATAATATAACAGCACATGTTTTCTGAAACATTGCAGAATAATACAGTTGGTAATTTACAGTAAAGATTGCTAAAACAGCATCAGATTATCTACTGGAACATCAATGAAATTATATTTTGTTTCTTTCTCTCTACAACCGATGTACAGTTGGATGAATACTGATAACTTACATTGGGATACACCAAGCTAGTATTTATCCTGCCCCTGATCTGCATCTATCAGATGAGCTAATAAAGTAAAGACTGCTGGCTAATTTTTCACTTGTATAACTTGCAAAATTCCAAACTCATTAGATATACTTATCAAACCCAGAACTGATGTGAGTTGAACTTTCTAATCTGCGTAGTTTCCGCACAATGCCATGGTGCTATACATTTGAGGTTTAGATTTATAATTAAATTTAAACATCTGGGGTGGTTTTTATCTGCTAGTTGTTTGTGATGTGAAAAAGGGAGGCCCAGCAACTGGATACACTTGAGGCCTTTCAACCATTCCATTTATGTCAAGGCTTATGCACTGCATTTTGTAGCATATCACCCAGCGAATGGGCTACTCAAATGACTGGATTAGTTTTGTAATGAACGAAACATCTAACATCATTTGTAAGATCCAGAATGCAGCTTTCATGAATAAATGGTGGAGCGTGCACTTACACGTCTCTTAAGGGGACCACTGGAACTCATGACAAAAACAAGAAACTTGACTGGGAAACTGTTAATTAATTCTGGAGAATCCAGGAGGAGTAAGACAGCATTTCATTCCCACTGTACTTCTGCCACAGAGTCCCTCTAAGTTAACTCACCATGTGCACTGCATAGTAGCTGCTGGATATTGCAATTTAACACAGTCCCAATGGCTCAGTTATCCAGTGATACACCAATCCCTATGGTTCTGCATCCAGTACACACTGAGGTATGGAATCAGACTGCGCACCAAATAACTCAAACAAAACTTGGATAAAAATGATATCTTTACCTTTCTTTCTGAGACTTCTGGTTACATTTGCAAATGCATCTTTAGAGCCATCCAAGCCAACTGAAAATATGATTATTGCCTATAAAGAGATTGTGTTCAAGATAGTTATTATGAACTGTTAATTCTCCAATTAATGTATTTAGTGCTAGCAGTACTGATATAGAGTGTAAGCTGTTAGGTGAAGTGATGCTGATGATTTCCAAAATGTGGAACAACAGGAAGCTGAATTTGATTGTCCTTACTTATAAACAGAAAACTGATAGAATGGGCATTAATTTGATCTACTGACTGTGATATAGGCTTATCGCTACCACTTCCTCCCCACTCTCTTCAAAACTGACTTGTCTTTCACAAAGGTAGCCAAGGAACTTCCAAATTCAATGGAACTCTTTTCAAAATTATACAAGTTAGGACACAAATGGTTAGGGCTGTACCACACTACGTTCTGTCCATTAGCAAGGGACAATTAGTGTCTGAGCCAGTAGTCCTTAAAGGACAATTCCTCTTTCTATCTCTCTTACTATGTTGTCAGCCCACAACACAATGAACCTTCACTTGTTATATTTTGCAGTGGGATTTGGTATTCTCCCTGAACTAAAGAGCTATAATTGTCTACCCCATCTGATTTTGGATCCCAAGAGAGGGAATTTGTAGAATGTCTATTAGATGGCTTTTTAGAGCAGCTTGTGCTTAAGCCGACTAGGGGATCAGCTATTCTGGATTACTAGGGAGAAGGTGCTTGGGATGCTGAAAGTTCAGAAAGTAGATAAGTCACCTGTACCACATGGACTACACCCAAGGGTTCCGAAAGAGGTAGCTGGAGAGATTGTGGAAGGATTAGTAATGATCTTCCAAGAATAACTAGATTCTGGCATGGTTCTAGAGAAATGGAAAAATGCAAATTTCACTCCACTCTTCAAGAAGGGAAGAAAGCAGAAGCAAAGAAATTATAGGCTAATTAAACTGACTTCAGTGGTTGGGATTGTGCTGGAGCTGATTGTTAAGGATGAGATTTTAGGGCACTTAGAGGCATGTGATAAAATGGGCCAAAGTCAGTATGGTTTCCTTAAGGAGAAATCTTGCCTGACAAAACTTTTGGAATTCATTGAAGAAATAACAAGCAGAATATAGAAAGGAAAATCAGTGAATGTTGTGTGCTTGGATTTTAAGAAGGCCTTTAACAAGGTGCCACACATGAGGGATTTAAGAGTACTTGTGCAGGATTCCCAAAAGGTTAACTTGCAGGTTGTGTTGTTAGTGAGGAAATCAAATGCAACGTTAGCATTCATTTCAAGAGCAGTTAGAATATAAAAACAAGGATGTAATGACTAGGCTTTATAAGGCACTGGTGAGGCCTCACTTGGAGTATTGTGAGCAGTTTTGGGCTCCTTAACTAAGAAAGAATGTGCTGATACTAGGGAGTGTTCAAAGGAGGTTCACAAAAATGATTCCAGGATTGAAAGGCTTATCATATGTGGAGCATTCGAAGGCTCTGGGCCTGTACTCACTGAATTTTAAAAGAATGAGGTGGGGTTTCATTGAAACTCATTCAATACTCAAAGGCCTAGTTAGCGTGGATGTGAAGATGTTTCCACTAGTAAGGGATTTTAGAACTAGAGGGCACAATCTCAGAACAGAGGGACATCCATTTTGAATGGAGGTGAGAAGGAATTTCTTTAAACAGAGGGTGGTAAATCTGTGGAATTTGTTGCTACAGGCTGCTATGGAGGCCAGGTCATTGAATGTATTTAAGGTGGAAGTTGAGAGATTTTTGATAAGTCAAGATGTGAAAGGTTACTGGAAGAAGGCAGAATAATGGGTTTGAGAGGGAAATGGATCAGCCATGATCAAATGGCAGAGCAGACTCAATGGAGTAAATGGCCTAACCTGCTCCAATGTCTATGGTCTATCTTCAACCAATTTTGCATTTATCCCTGGTGTGCCTTAACAAGTAAAATATAAGTGCATGTCCCATGTCCCCATCCCTTCTTGATCTCATTCAACTAGTTATCAAGGATTTTCTGTCATAAGCACCAACACATTTCACCCATACAATATGCCGAAAAAACATATGTGTTCTATGACATGGTGAATAGTGGTGGTATGATGATGTGCTACACGGTGCTGACAATGATAAAAGTTGTGGTTTAAAATTTAGCTTTCAAATGTACAGTCAGTTTGATAGGTAACTTTAATCATGAGGTTAATAAAGAATATTGGGAAAATTTAACCAATCGACATTTGAAAGAATGACAGCTAAATTTTAAACCATAACTTTTATCATTGTTACCACCCTGTGTTGCTTGAAAGTTCAAATTTAAAGTAAGTTATTATCAACCCTGGCTAGGTCGCCTGGGTGAGGGTGCATGATGTTGAAAGACCTGAAACACCCGACGATGATGTGTCCCAGTGCAGCTGAACCATACAAGCTGGCTGAGCCAGTGGCTTCCAGGAACAGGCTGGGGTGAATACCAAGAACAGATTGGTGATGACTGGAGAGACAGCTGACAGCTCAGATAGACGGCAAGCGGGACAGGGAGGGGTAGCAGCCCAACCTGCATCTTCTCTGAAGAAGAACCCAAGAAAGCTACAGATAAACCCAAAGAAAGACACCCCCAGGGGAGCCCGAGAGGCAGGAAGAATGTGCACCTCAATAGGACGGACCTAATAACCAAGGCAAATGGATTGTCGATGACGAGAGAGAGCTGCATTTGTGGCAAGGTTTGTAAGAACAGGCGCGGCCTGAAGGCCAGAATGAAATGCTTGGAGCAGGAGAATGCTGCACAACGCACAGGATTTACGCCTGGTGAGACGCAGGAGGAGCCCGGCCTGGTCCACAGAGCCCAGAACCTCCAAGTGCCAGAAGCTTCTGTCCCAAGCAACATAGTGGAATAGCACCAGATCAAGTGGCCCCCTAGCCAGCAACAAGAAAGACTGGCTCCAGTCCGATGAGGATGAGGCAAGGATCATAGAGTTGACAGCCAAGGGAGATGTTGACAGATCGCTTCAGACAAAGACCACCGTCAATGTCAGCTTTTCCACAGAGAGGTCTAGAATAGAGGAGGGGAGGACCACCAGATCCCAATACACTATGAACTGCAGGGCAGCGCAAATCCACCAATTGCGCCAACAACTTCGGTCTCTGGCACTGCAGTTCAGGGTAGCAACGGAGGAGGAGAAACCTCCTCTGGTTGAGCTCTGGAACATCTGCAGGAAGAAGCTAATGACCCTGCGCGGAGCAGAATGGCACAGGAGGCAAGGGAGAGATAGAGCCAGGAAGCGAACTACCTTCATAGCCAATCCGTTTGGTTTTACAAAACAGCTCCAAGGGCAGAAACGCAGTGGCTGCCTTGTGTGCTCTAAAAGAGAGGTAGACCATTTCCTCCATAACATCCTGAGTGACCCCGCAAGGGAGTAAGAGCTGGGTCTCTCCCCATAGTGGAGTTCGATGCGAGGGAGCCCACCTGGAAGGAAGTCTACAAGGTTGTATCTTCAGCCAGAGCCAGTTCTGCACTGGGTCCCAGTGGAGTACCCTACAAGGTGTACAAGCACTGCCCGGAGCTTGTCAAGATTCTTTGGAAGATCCTGCGAGTGATCTGGCACAGGGGTACAGTGGCAGACAAGTGGAGGTACACAGAGGGGTGTCTGGATCCCCAAGGAGGAAAATCCATCGAACCTGGAGCAGTTCAGATCCAACTTGCTGCTTAGTGTGGAAGGGAAAATCTTCTTTAGTGTCTTGTCCCGCTGGCTGATGGACTTTCTTCTCAAGAATGCTTGAAGAGGAGATGAATAGCAGGATGGTGGGCATGCAACAGCAGGGAGCATGGACAAGGTAGGAAGGTGTGCTGGAGCGGAAAATCTCCTGGTCTGACATTTGGCAGGCAGAACCCCAGCACATTAAATTTATGATCCAGGCTGTCTATGACATCCTGCAAACCTCCATGTCTATGCAAAAGCAATGCACCACCATGTCCTCTCTGTCCAGGAAGAGGATCAATGGAGCACATCATTAGCAGCCGCCCTAAAGCCTTGGGGGAAGGTTACTACCGGTGGCGTCATGACCAGTTGCTGAAGGCAATGGCGGAGAGCATCGCAATGGCCATGACCACCAGCAAACAGAGTGGTCAGAGGAAGAACATCTCCGTTGTCAGGGCCGGAGCACAGCCCCTACATCAGCCCAGACCAGCATCATCATCGGGCCTGCTCAGCACCGCAGCAGATTGGCTGCTTCAAGTTAACCTGGGGAGGGCAAATAGCAACAACTTTACTGAGGCCAGATGTCCTCGAAGCAGATTGTCCTCATCGAGCTGCCAGTCCCCTGGGAGGACCGCATCGAGGAGGCAAATGAGCGGAAGTGGGCCGAGTATCAGGAGCTGATGGAGCAGTGCTGGAGGCAGGGCTGGAAGGCTCACTGGGAGACCATCGAAGTGGGGTGCAGGGGTTTTGCTGGCCGCTCACTCTGCAGTGTCTACACCCTACTTGGCATCACTGGGGCTGGCAAGAGGACCATCACAGAGGACGCTGAGAGAGGCTCCAGATGGCTATGGATCAGGAGGGGTGATCCGTGGGACACAAGCTGGGATCTGATTAACCCTGGCTGGGTCACCTGGGCGAGGATGTATGATGTCGAAACACCCGAAACACCTGAAGACCCCAGGTTACATCACCGATGATGTGTCCCAACGCATCCGCAGGATGTATCTCAGAATCAGAATCGAAGTACGTATATGTCACCATAGTACCTTGAGATTCTTTCTTTTTCTGAGTCACTTATTGTAGAATAGAGAAATAAGATGAACAAGGACTATAGGAAGACAGACTGCACAAATAAGATAAAATAAATAAATAATACAGAGAACACGAGTTGTAGAGCCCTTGAACGTGAGTCCATAGTTTATAGAATCAGTTCAGAGTTGAGGTGAGTGAAGTTCTCCAGGTTGGTTCAGGAGCCTGTTGGTTGAAGAATAATAACTGTTCCTGAACCTGATGGTGTGGAACCTAAGGCTGCTGTCCTACCTTCTCAACGAAACCAGTGAGAAGAGAGTATGGTGTGGATGGTGAGGGTCCTTGGTAATGGATGCTGCTTTCTTGTGATAGCACTCCTTGTACATGTGCTCAGTGGTGAGTGGGGCTTTGCCTGTGATGTATTGGGCTGTATCCACCATTTTTCTGTAGGCTTTTCTATTCTTGACCATTAGTGTTTCCATACCAGGCTGTGATGGAACCTGTTGGAAACTCTGCACTGTGCATCTAGAGATACTTGTCAAAGTTATAGATGACATGCCACATCTGCACAAACTTCAAAGTAGAGGAGCTGAAATTGCTTCTTTACAACTCAGAAAAACATGCTAAGTTGAATAGAAAGATTTATTGTAGAAGAATTTTTACCTTTGCTTTTGAATTTGCTTCACTGAGTTTCTTTCCAAATGACTCCAAGTTTTCAATGGTCATACCAATTTTTCCTTCGGTTTGGGTTGCTTTGAGGAGATCAGTTTTTTCAGAAGTATAATTCTCAAATTTTGTTTCAAAGATAACCTGGCCAGTTGTACTTTGCAAGTAAAATGCTACATTTATTGTGAGCTGGGAGTCAGGAATACAACTGATATTATTGACAGATGCAATTTTCTGCATAATTTCTGGTAGCTTTTGCCTTAATTTCTGTTGGCCGGTAAATATGTTTTGTGATCCAGACCATCCAGCGAGATCAAATCCCACAACAATGTCTATGGAGCAATCTGTAAATCATATCAAACAAAAGCTGTCAGAAACCACAATATTGCTCTACAATTCACAGGTCAATGTTGAAAGGCATGTAAGTGCAAGCACTCACAAGTAGATTAACTAAGTTATAAAAGAAGCATAATTCTCAATATCACAGAAAAAAACAGCATGTTCAGTGCTGTTTGAAAAGCTCATCTGACCTGTGACACTCAGCAGCAGGCATCAACATTCATTATTAAATTTACAAATCTGTAAAGTTACTGGTTCTGCACCTGGAATGAATTTTATTGAAGCAAGTGATTATGCAGTCAAAATAGTTCTATTTCTTTTTTGGATTATTATTTTAGGAGGCTAACCTGGTTTCCATTAGCTATATTATCCATTGAGGCTTCTTTAACATGATTAACCCACTGGCGGAGAACTCAACTCCTGCCAGCCTGTCTTTTGATTTAAAAATGAAGAAATGCTAGTTGGAAATCCAATAATAAATAACTGCTGCCACCATTCTCCCTGAATCAACTTCTAGATCTAGGGTTAAATGGGTATTATCCTATCCAAAGAAAGGCATTACAGTAGCAATTTTGGGGATTGAGGGATATAGATTGTGTGCAGGGAGACATGCAATTTGAATTAGCATTATCTCCACCTAGTCTAATAGTATAGTAAATCTCAGATTAAACTATAATGCATACATTGGCAAATATTGGACGTAATGGCCAAGGAATCTAGTGGTGTATTATCTGTATTGAATAAACAGAGTACAGATTTGCAATACAAGTCGATGGTCTGTTTGGTGTACAGAATAGCTTCCAATATGCTTGCAACCATATTGTGGGAAGGGCACTGGTGTGTCTACTTTTTACACTAATCAGAATATGTTATGATCTCCGCCTCCTAAGAGCTCCTTTACCTTAAGATCCCTAAGTTAATCTTATTTATTACATAACACCCAATTCAGAATTGCCTTTGACTAAACCACAAGTTGCTCTGAATAAACATCTCAGAGGCATTCAACAGGTTCTTGGAATCCAGTACCAACCTGATTTTCCCTTTCTAGCTGCATATTGAAGTATACCATGACCATTGTAACATTGCCCTTTTTGCATACCTCTTCTATCTCCCATTGTAATATGTACCCTGCCTGGCTACTGTTCGGAGGCTTGTATATAACTCACATCAGGTTCTTTTACCCTTGTAGCTTCTTAACTCTACCCACAAGGATTTACATCTTCTGATGCTATGTCACTTTTTACTAAGGATGTGAGTTTATTTTTTACCTACAAAGCCACCCCACACCCTTTGCCCACTTGCCTATCCTTTTAATACAATGTTGAGCTCCTAGCTGTGATCTTCTTTCAACCATGATTTTGTGATGTCCACAACATCATACCTGCCAATTTCTAACCGCACTACAAGATCATTTCATATATCGTGTACATTTAGATATACCACTTCCATCCTGTACTCACCATCCTTCCTTTCAATGCTTCCTTCTTTTCATGTTGGCTGAAGTTCAATTCTTATCCCTTTCTAAACTTTGTCTTCTTCTTTATTCTGGAAATTTCAGTAATGTCTCCTGCACTCTCTTCCCTTTTACTTTATCCAATTGTTTCCAAATCAACCTTCCTTCCAGCTCATACAATTTAGCTTAAGGCCCTGCTTCTGTGATTCCCCAGGATCCTGGTCCCAGCAGGGTTGAGGTGGAGCCCATGCCATCACACCAGCTTCCTGCTTCCCCAATACTGGGAGGAACTCAGCAGACCCAGTAAAACTTTGTAGTGATAAGAAGAATGTGTAGACTGCACACAGACTGGATTAGCTATCGGCATTCAACCTGCATTACTTGATCTATGCTAGTGCCACCACGGTGCCATCTTTATATGACCTCACTGAGTTTTAGTATTAACTGTCTCGAATTGAGCCCTGCGTAAGTAATTTCTGAACTAAGATCGTTGACTTAAGTATCTCCATTGATCTTCTCTGACCTGAGTATTTCCAGCGAATGCTGGATCAAGTGCAACATATAATAATTTGACTGCGGCCTGAACATCATGCAGTTATGTTGACGATGCACTGGGTACGTTCACACATTGGCTGGAGGCAGTAATGGGGCATAAACAAACAGCGATGAACTGAGTAAGTATTTTGTGTCAATTTTCACTGTGGAAGACACCAGCACTATGCCAGAAATTCGAAAGTGCTGGAGCAGAGGTGAGTGTATTGCTATTACTAAGGAAAAGATGCTTTGGAAGATGAAAAACCTGAAGCTGGATAAGTCACCTGTACCAGATGGACTAGAACCCAGGGTTCTTAAAGCCATAGCTGAAGAGATTATAAAGGCATTAGTATGCTCTTTCATGAATCGCTAGATTCTGGAATGGTTCTAGAGCACTGGAAAACACAAATGTCACTCCACTCTTTGAGGCAAAAGACAGAAAATTAGCCTGACTTCAGTGGTTGGCAAAATATTTGAGTCCATTATCCACGATGAGATTTCAGAGTATTTAGAGGCACACAATAAAATAGACCAATGTCAACATGGTTTCATTAAGGGGAACTCATGTCTGAAAAATCTGTTGGAATTCTTTGAGGACCTAACAGGGAGAATGTAGAACAAATAGTCAGTGGATGCTATTTACTTGGATTTTCAGAAGTCCCTTGAAAAGGTGCCGCACATGAGGCTGCTAAATAAGATAACAGCCCATGGTATTACAGGAAAGATGGAGGCTTGGGAAGAAGAGTGGCTGACTGGCAGAAGACAAAGATTAGGAATAAATGGGGATTTTTCTGGTCAGGTTCCAGCAATTAGAATATCTGCATGGTTTATTTCCCATTAGCAGTTTTAAAGACTGTTCTGAATGGATCTAAATTCTGCACATACAGGTTTTTATCTAACTGCCGAGTAATAAATTAAATAACTTGATTAGATAAATACAAGATTTCGACACAAAAGCACTGAGAATTGACATTCACCCTCATTGTTGCCAAATGCACCAACAAGGGAAGATGATGTTCAAGAGGTTTAATAGCCATCTCTTATATTTTAAAAATTGCATGTTAAATCATGAAATCAAACTCAAAACTTGCCTTGTGTATGTAAATCCTCTGATTGGGTTTCTAAAACTTGTCTATAATTTACATTGCAAATTTTCTTTAGGATGTCTCTTTCAATATCTTCCAAATTGTTAGTTAGCATAACAAAATTTTCTGGAGGAGGTGATGCAATACTTGCAAGTTCCTTGAAACTGACACTTTTGATGCCTACTGCATATACATAAACACCAGCACGTCGGAGCTCAGCAGCTGGTAGAGCCACGCTATCTGTTGAATCTTCTGCAGTGATCACAATTATAATTTGATGAATTCCTTGCTCTATTCTGCTGCCAGATCTTTCTGTAAGGTAATGGTGCCTTACAAAGTCCATAGCAGCCCCTGTTTTAGTAATTCCTCCTTTGTAAACCATTTCTTTTAGGTATTGGATGATGTCTGCCTTGTTTGAAAAAGAATTGAGGTAGAAATCTGGTTTTGTACTGTTACTATACCGGGCCAAACCAATCTGTATTCTTTTAGCACTTATTTCCAAAGCTGTAATAACCTTAATCAGAACATTGCGGATCTTTTGAAAGTCACTATTTCCAATCATGCTAGATTCACTCACTAGGAATATAATGTCAGCCAACCATGGATAGGAACACTCTGTAGAAAATAGACAACAAGATTTAGAGTTCTTCAGTTCTTATGATACTAAAAATATAATTGATTGTTAACCAAATAACATGGAGATTGAATACATCTCATCTGAAAACATCAAGAATAACCCTCATCAAAACAAATGCATAAAATGGGAACAATTAAACTGTTAAATACAATACATATTTATATCTCATTTTCACCTTTTACATTAACCACTTGAATTTGCTTTTATTTTTTGTTACCTAACAAGACTAGCATAAACCCAATGCCACTTTGGCTCCCGTTCTCAATGCTGATGTAATCCAAAGTAAACTATCACGATGAGCACTGATAATTTTTTATTGGGTTAAATATGTGCTTAATAGTTATATATAAGCAACTTAAGGCATGTATATCCAATTTTATCTTCACCACAAGTTAGGTTGAAAATATTAAACATTTTGTCTACCAAACTTAAGCTTTATTTTACAGGATAGACCGTAGTGCTGTACTATTAAAACTGCAAAGGAAGTGCCTACCTACCGTGGCATATTCTTCTCACTGTCACGTCATAGACATTATTTTTTAAAGACTTGTTTTTATTCAAGTTATTCTTCAGCCCATTATCTCTTAATAGCTCACTATTTTCTAAGCAGCATGTATTCATCACTCTGTACCTTTATGAATACTTATTTGATTTTATTGCAGCTGAAGTTAATATAGAACAATTTATATAGTCATTACTTATTCAGAAAGAATATAGAAATAATTTTACATCTGACAAATAACTTCAATGTTCGTGAAGAAGTATTTTGACTTTACCTGATGCTGGTACTATTACTTGGCGTTTGATGACATTGTGTATGTTTTTTACTGTTTCAAGTACATCTGAGGATAAATCTGAAATACCACCAACATTATCAACTTTGTAAACAAATGGAAGACTGTCACGATAGGCAATTTTTTGTAGTTCTGTGATGTCTGCCTTCTTTACTCCAATGGAAATCAATATAACATTGCTTTTTTTCAAGGATGCAGCATAGTTTTCAACATTATCTTCTGATGGTGCAGATGTAATTATTATTGCAATTTGAGGAATATTGTCATCCTTTCGACTTCCAGCAGTTTGTATGAAGAATCTTTTAAGCAGAAAATCCAAAGCAATGCCTGTATGCACCGAAGCTCCACCCTTATACTGAAATCTTTTCTTTATGTAGTTCAGTACTTCCTTCTTGGATTGAAATTTATTCAACACAAACTCTACACGTTGAACATTACTGTACTGAGCAAGGCCAATTCTGTATGCGTCCATTTTTACATTCAGCTTGCTGATAGTTTTTAAAAGAAAAGTGCGTATTTGTCTAAATCCTTGGTTTCCCATATTTTGAGATCCATCAATCAGAAAAACAATATCAGCCGCAGGCTCATGAAGAACTGTCAGTTTAAAAAATATCATTAGTTTCAATAAGAAAACATGAAGGTTAATATGACATCCCTATAGTTATTGAAAGATTTCAGGGTCCAAATTCCCATTTTCCATCCCTGTAAAGTAAATCTACCATTGCAAACTAATCCTGCAGTTGAATTGTGTAGGCTACAGAAAGTATAGTAACTTCTGTGATCTCAGCCCCTCAATTAAAACCAAAAATTGAACCCAGTTGAGCAGCTAGAGTTCCAAGGTTCAACTATTGGTAATTCAAAATGGTGAACTGCCTTTCTGTGCAACTCGCTTCCATGGTCTGAATTCTCCTAGCTCAGACAGAGAGTACCATTTAGCCCGATCTTCAGGCAGACAGCCAGCTTCAACTGCTTGCTCTCACTCTGAAGAATTCTGCTCTTGCTCTTCTTCCATAATGGGTTTCTATGTTCCTAGACTTAGCTGGTCTGGATCTGCTCTGGATGACACCTCGAGGCCCAACTGATTCCTCTTTGATCAGCTGAACAGCAGCTTAAATCTTTTGGTCATTTTGTTGAGCCCTCAACTCATTTTCCTCACTGCCTCTTTACCTTCTGAGACATTGTGTGACCCACTGCATCTGTTAATTATTCAGCTTCAGCCTCTGTCTGATTTCTGACCTAGTATCTATTCTTTTGTGTGGAAGAATTTTAACCATTATGTCTGGACTGTTATAATTATGTCAGCTGCCTCTCCAGTTCCTCCTGTTGTTCAATAGTCTGAGCTTCAAATAGCTTTTGTAATCATTTCTGAAGTTGAACATCACTTGCCAATCCTCCATGCTGATAGCCATACTCCCTGTATCAACTTCATCCCACCACCTCTAACACTAGGTCTAGAATCCTCCTCATGTAAGCTCTCTATTCCCCATTTTCTAACTTAAGAAAACTTATATTCTAACTTCCTGTGAGACCAAGCCTGTGGAATAAGTTCTCCCTGCCACACGCATGTGTTGGCTCAATCTCAAACCTGAGCAGGTGAAGTCCCCTAGTTTCACTCTAGCATTCTCCTCCTAGAGCCCTCCATCCCACTTATTTCATCTCTCTGGATACAATGACCTCTTACTACCCCAAATCCAACTGCAACTCTGTCTAAGCTGCCCTCAATGGTCCACCAGGCTCTCAATGCTCCATCTTTATAGGGAGCAACTGAAGCTTCCCCACCTTCCCGTCCTTCTGTCTTACAGACCTCCTTGCCCACAAGGGCCAAAGTTGACAATCAAGCTTTCTTTTCCAGGTCACCAAGAGTCAAATCCTTATATTCATAATTTCATATGATATCGAGGGTTTCATTCAGTCCATCAAGCCTATACTAGCTTACAGAGTAGCCCAATTCCCCAATTACCTTTCTGTGTATCTGAAAACATAAACTCCCTCCAGATCCTACCTATAACCATCACAACTAGGAACAACTTACAGTGTCCATTAAAACCTACCAGTTCACAGATGATCGGGATATGGGAGGAAATCAGACCATTCATGCAGTCTCAGGGAGAAAGTGTAAATTCCATACAAACAGCATTGACGATCAGGACTGTACCCCAACCATGTTTTATATCAGGTAACTGTAATTAAATATTTCTTTAAAATTCATTGTTTTGAATATATATTTTATACACATACATATGTATAATTATAAAATCACATTTTATATATTTCCATGTAGGTTTATAGTTAGTCTCTTAAGCAAAATGAATTCACATTTAGGAATTCTTAAATACCTTGTGCCTGAGAGTTAGTAATGCATGTTGTTGTCAGAAGGAATAATGATATTGATATTTCAAGCAGCCCCATGGTGGTGCAAGTTCCAAAAATTGTCCTATTAAAACCATGAGAAAGAGCAAAGATTTATTTCTTTTTCTTGCTGTTTGTTATTGCTTTTAAATAGCAAAATCTTGAAAACACAGAACTAATTAGTTTAAGTTCATCTCATGGTTCTTTTTAAACAGAATAAATTATATAAATACAATTAAATAAAACTAATTCACTAATTTGTTTTGCAACAAGATCCGGATGATCCCAAAACAACAAATTCATTACCTAATGCTAGCGTACGAGGTTAACATATATTTTGAATGAGCATTTCTAAAGCATTGGGTAAAATTCTTACCTCCACAAATCGTATATGTTTAAACACTTCGAAATAAACACATGCAAAAAATGTGCCATCTGCAAATTAGACTTTAAATGCTCAGAAAGTATTCAAACAGGATAACAGCCAAAGTGCCATCAAGTGCAAAGATTTATGTATTTTACATTTGCTAATCCATATCAGATAGAATTGGTAATTCTCTCAGTGATTTAATGGGCTTCTTTCTACCAACCCCTCCTCCATGCCCCCCCCCTCCAACCTCCTCAAAAACATGGCACTATACATCAATCAAAGTATGTAGCTTTGTAAATTTTAGTTGGGAATATTCAAAAGTATTGTTTTTGCATAGACATCTGAAGTCAGTGATAGCTGGGAGAGAATCATTCAAATTTTCTTATGATAGGTAAGGAGGCCATTTGCCCCATTACGTCTATATCAGCTCACAGAGCAATCTCATCCTCCTACAGATTTTCCTTGTAATTTATTCTCACTAAGCAACACATCGAATTGAGACTGACAGAACAGACCTGACAATAAGCCTGGTAATGAAACTGATGGCAACATGTTAATAAGCATTTAGTTCTCCTCTTTCTAGCTCAGAGATTAAGGAAGGCTGAAGAAGTAACATTTCACACAAAGGAATAATAATTCATTTCCTAGTTCAGGAAAGAGAGAGAGAGAGGAGATATTATTCTATCTGACAGTGGATTTGCAAAAAATCTGGAGTGAAGCACTTTATTGCTTAAAAATATGAAGCATTTTATTTTGGTAGGGATAATGAGAAGAGGCAAAAAAAAGCTGAGGAGCAAATTTCTATAAGGCAACAAGTGCAAACAGATTGAGGGGAATCTCTGCATGCTTCTTTAAAAATGGCTAGACAGTGTGAGAAATTGCTTGTAAAATGTAAGTGGAGTATATGACACTGGGTCTGTGGTCTCCAACATGATATGGCTCAGGTTCAGTTGTGTTTTTAAGTTTGTAGAGATGGTTTTGGAGACAGTGACATGAATAATTGATGGAAGATATCTGTGGATGGTGGCTGAACCAGGTCAGTGGGTCCTAGGAGGCACGAGGTCCAGTAAGCCCGTGCTGGGTCCCATAATCAGCTAGTCTGAGGGGCAATACCAAAGATTTCAGCCCAGCAGTCAGTTGAAAGTCCAGAAGTTGAAGCTTGAAGGCCAAAGTCTGGAGACTGGAGGCCCTGGACTTGGACAACTGGTCGTGTGTGAGGGAGGGTGAGAGAGAGGAAAGGGTCTTGTTTTGCTGTTGTTACTTTGTTACCTGTTGTGTTTTGTATTGTTGCATTCTGTGTTGTTCTCATTGTGGTCATGCTCTGTTGGCACCGGAGTGTGTAGCCACACTTGTGGGCCGCCTCAGGCACATCCTTGGGTGTGTTGATTGTTAATGCAAACGACATAGGTCTTGATGTACATGTGATAAGTAAATCTGAATTTGAACCTGTATTTGAATATCGTGTCTTATTCTAGGGGCAACCGCTTAGAACAGAAGTTAAGACTTTCAAGAGAATAATTTAGAGAATTAACAAAACAATTCCAGAGATGGTGGACTTCAGTTATGACAATAGATGAGAGAAGCTGGTTACATTCTTCTTGGAACAGAAGAAATATGAGGAATTCTAATATTTTAAATCATGAAGAATAGATAAAGATGTGTCAGGGATCCGGGAATACAGAATGAAAGGAAATGGTCTAAAATTAAAAGGACCATGAAGACTTTTTTTCAGTATTTCATGCAGTTGTAATATAGAAATAGGAGAAGGTGTAGACCAATTGTCCCTTCAAACCTATTCCAACATACTCTAAGATAATCTCTAATCATTTACCTCAGTGCCATTTTCTTGTACCATTCTCATATCCTTAAAATATATCAATCTCTGTTTCAAATAAACCCAATGAGAGAGCCACCTAAAGATTCACCATGACCTGTGTGATGAAGTTTCTCCTCATCCTAAATAGCCTGCCACTTCTTCTGAAACCATGATCCCTGTTTTCACAGAAACATCAACATGATTTTCAAGCATTAGGGCCAATTAACCTCCTTCAACATCATAGTAAGTAGTGCATTAACTTTCTTCTTGCTTAAGTCAAGACTACTTTATGCCTGACTGATGCAAATTTCTCATGGACGACATGCATCATTACCCCTTCATCTGCATATATTTCCCAAATGAGTGAGTGGAAGAAAATCTGATATCACTTCATTTCTATTGCTCTGTTGCCCAAATCCTAATTGACACACACCAGAAGGCTGCTACGTATCATAATAATACAATGGTCTGGATCGTGCTGGGACAGACTCACTGCCCAGAATCAGTACCTGCAGTCTCCGGACTCCTGTACCTATGCAGCATTGATTTGGAGCTCTCCTTCCACTAGTCCATTGCACTCTTGAATGCAGCAATGAAGCCTAAACAGTGGCTGAGACACAGTCAGCAGTAATGCAAAACACAGTTCCTGAGTGCAGGCAAAGCAGGGAGCAAATCTGTCTCACATCAAAGTTCTCACTGATATTAACAGTGTTTAAATGTCAGGTCTCCCTGCAAATGAAGGATACAATTTCAATAGAGGGAGGAAATGTTCACCAGATATCTGGGCTGTGGGATCATACCATGCAGAAAGGTTAATCTGACTAGGCATATATATTCCTTGGAATTCAGAAGAATGAGGGGTATTGAAAGATACAAAATTCTTTCAGGGCTTTTCAGGGTAAAGGCAGAGCCAATGCTTCCTTTGCTTGGGTTGGATTGAACCAAAGGTTGACTTCTCAAAGTAAAGGGTCATTCAATCTGGACTGAGACGAGTAGAAATCTCCTCACCTATAGGCAATGAATCTTTCTGGACACTGAGAGCTGTGGAGGCTTAATAAGCATATTCAGAATTAAGAACCTATATATTTTTGAAAATTAAGTATATGAGGTGAGAATTGAAAATGGCACAGAGATAAAAGCACAAACATTGAATGGTGGAGCAGGGACATGCAGTCAAGTAACCCACTCCACATTTTATTCTTTATGTTTTATGTTTTTTGGATTATACACCAGATCTCTGGAGTTGTTAGAACAACAGTAACTTGATCCTTAATTTCCTGCCACATTAGTTGTCTGTTTTATATCAATGCATCATATATTTGTTCTGATCATTCCACTACAGCTTTTATTACTACTTTGCAGATTTATTTAATAAACTGAACAATTGTTTTTGATGTTAATCCCTAACTCTTGAAAGAATGGTATTCTCTACACATGGCCAAATGAATTTGTCACTTTTTAGTGGCTAATTTTAAAATAACAGGACAGGGTGAGTTTGATAATCCACTAGGTTTATCAATTATTCCTGTGACCAAACTGTACATTTCCAAGTTGCACATATTTCAACAATGACATCTGGTTTCTTAAATTAAAGATTCCAATTACTTTACAACATGGACTTTTTGTAAACTTTTCTGAATCAAATGAAAATACAATATTACTTTATACTTTAGTGCAAATGTTCAAATTGTCTGTTTTAAGCAATAACATGCCACATATATTCCAAAACAGATTAATTCTCAAATGTAGTCATAGTGCCAATATATGCTCAAAGACTAAATTATGTCTGAAAAGTTAAAATGCATTTGTAATCTAATCATTTATTTTGGTTTAATCTGGGCCACAAATCTCATACTTTAAAATATTTTAGTACCTAACTTCACTACTATTTTTGTAAAAGAAACTGAAATGCGACATTGGCAATCTGAAGGTTTCCCTTCTTTCTAATTACGTATTTTTTTCTTTCGCTTTGTCTACCAGCCAGGTGTAAAGTACAAGTGATTAGCTTTATAGGATGGAATTCTAATTATAAAAGCCAGTCTTTAAATATTATGGCAGTATATTCATCTGACCAAAACCATGCAAGCAATCAATTAACTTCAGAACAAAAACTAGCTTTCTTTTACAAAATAAATATGACATGTTCCATGAAAAACCAAAGAGTTTCATATACAAATCAAAAGATCAATTAACACTTCAAGTTAATCATACATGATCAATGCAGAAATGTCATAGCAACTGTATTGAAATTATTGATCCAAAAGGTAATATTTAACAATATTACTTACAAGAGAGTTGAATTTTCAAAAGAAAACATTTTGATGTGACTTGATTTTATACTGCACAAAATCTGTCAATTTAAATAATTTAATCCCTTATGATATTAAAACTTCATACAATTATCAGTCCTCTAAAGCACATCTTAATGCTTTGCATATGTAGTATCCAAAATACTTGTAATAAAAGCTATATGGTTTGTTACAAAATTGGCAGAGATAGGTCTGTGTGTGTATATATATATATACATTATAGAGAGAGTCCACTAAAGAACATTTTTAATTGTAAAAAAGTAAAATTACTTACTGTGTACGACAATTTAAATTTGCCCAGTTCAGAGCAGGTTCTGAAACTCCAAGTTAATATTCCAAAATCACATTGAAAAAAAATTTGGAGGCTCCTCCTTACTCTCCCACTTCCAATATTAGCGACTATCCATGGTACAACTCCTGGGATGTTAACCCTTCACATGCAGTCTAATTTTTCAAACTTCCAAATTATGACGAGAAGCAATTTGGTAGTAGCCAGAGCAGCTAATGGTCAGAAGGACTCCACAAATCAAAATTAGATTTTAAGTATCTACACACCAGTTGACTTACTTGCGTACCATTTTTAAGATGCTCTCCAGAGGCAAAAATTGAAAACAGTTACAGGTACATGTGACATCGGTTTATTATTGTCACATGTACTGAGATTGAATGAAAACATAGTTTTTCAAGCCATCTGTGCAGGTAATGTCAAAAACTTATTTTGAGATAGTTCAAGGAAAAAGCAGTACCAGAAAGCAGAATATAGTGATATGGTAATACTTAGAGAGAAAGCAAAGTGCATCATAAGCACAGGAGTTTCTGCAGGTGCTGGAAATCCACTGTATCACACACTAAACACTGAAGGATCTAAGCAGATCAGTCGGTATCTACGGAGAAGAAAAAATTCACCATTTTGGGCTAAGATGCTTCATTAGGACTCATGAACTCTTCATGAAAGGTCTCAGCCTTAAACATCAAATGTTTATTCCTCTCTAAAGATGTTGTCTGATCTGCCGAATACCTCATGCATTTTGTGTGTGAAAGCACAGTGCAGCTGGACAATAGGGTTCAAGGGTCATGATGAGGTAGGTTGTAGGAACAACAGTTCACCTTCACCATGCAAAAGGTTTGATCAGGAGCCTTATGACAGTGGGATAGAAACTACCTTTGAGCCTATTGGTACAGGTGCTTTTGTATTTTGTGCCCAATGGAAGAAACCACAGGCAAGAATGAGTGTGGTCTTTAACTATCCAAGGAAGAGAGATGTCTAGACAGAATCCATGGAGGGGAAGCTGCTTTTCATGATGACTACCCAGAACTTTCTACAGTTTCTTGCCGTCTTGGACAGAGCGGTTGCCATATCAAGCTGCTATTCATCTAGATAGATTACATTCTATTGTGCATTAATAAAAATAAGTTGGGTCAATGGGGATGTGCTGAATTTCCTTCTAAGGAAGTAGAGATGCTGGTGTGGTCTCTTGGAAGTAGTGTCTACATGGTTGGACCAGGGCATTGGTGATGCTTATAATGTGGAACTTGAATCTCAGCACCAATGATACATACAGGAGCACATGGTCCACTCTGCTTCCTGAAGCCAAGGACCACTTCTTTTGTTTTACTGACATTGAGGAACAGTTTGTTGTCCTCACAAAATGACCCCAGGCTCTTATCCCCTTCCTGTACTCTGGCTCATCATTATCACCATGGTGGCACATTTGCAAACTCGTAGTTGGAGATAGAACAGAATCTAGCCACACATTTCTGGATGTATAGGGAGAAAGGAGATCACGACTTTGCAGGTAGATCTGGCAGAGATGTTGCTGCTTATCCTAATAGTTGTGGCCTGTTGGTCAGAAAATCAAGGTTCCAGTTAACCTGATCTTATATAAATAAGTTTGCCTTTTACAGATGTAATTGTCCTTGATATCAATAATGTGAAGAATTTTCTTGCTTTCCACCAAATCCGGTCATAATTTTGCCATTTTCTTCAAGAACAGACTCAAGCAAGACACTGATGAAGAACTCAGACCAGATGCTAGAAATCTGAAATGAAACTTGAAAATACTGAAAAAAGCTCAGAAGGTCACCAATATCTGTGGTGCACAAACGGGGAAGATCATTAGCATGAAATATTAACCTGTTTATCTCTGTAATTTTGCCTGGTAAATTCAGTATCGCCAGCATTTTCTGTTTTATTTCACAAAAGACCTATCATACTTTTCTCTCCTTTATAATTATCCTATTTTAAGTATGTTTCTTTCCCTATATGACATACTGGAATCTTTTCAACACAGGATCATATAAAGAAAATTAAGTTACATCAAAGCAGACTTTCATTCTTATAAACCTTTAGTCATTATCGTGGGTAAAATTATAAAACTGAAACAAGAATGAGAGCTGTTAACTAATTAAGCTGGCCCAAATTCCAGTGATTTTATCATTTCTGGAAAACTCTCTCTTCCAATTGTAGACTCCAGCCTGATTGCATCTCAACCCTGTGGTTTCTATTTTCTCCCTGACTCTGGCCTGACTCAGAAAACATCTTTCTACTTTCCACCAAAATTGTTTTGCCATATCAATTTTGATGCTAGACCAAGAATTTGACTTTGTAAATTCTGCATACTCAAAGCTCGCTTCAATATATTAAAGCTTAACATTCATTTCCACATTTGAATGTTTTAACAAAACAGACAAGTCCTCACTGGTTGTTGCTGGGTTCATTTGGTAAGCAGAGTAAACATGCGGGCATTTCTTGTTGAGCACCCAGTAATCTGGGTTAACTAAATTTCCCTTTATATATAACTGCTTGCAGCAGTAATAGAACCTGAGGGGAGTTAATGGAAACGTGGAGAGTAAAATGGGATTTCATTAAGATTTTTGTATATGGATGCATAGTGGGGCAAATGGCCTATTTCCATGCTGCTTTCCTCTTGGCTTATAGTTCAATGACACAGTTCAGCAATATTCACTGTTCTATTGTTCAAACTCTACTCATGTACCTAAGTTCATGATCCTCATGATGTTTTGTACATTTGAAATTGTCAGAACTTCCAATCCAAATAATCTTATCCATAAGCATACCCAGTTCTGTAACATCTCCAAGTCTCATGAAATTAGTCACTAGGTCTTTGAAATCCAAGCACTATAAAATGATCCTGACAAGACAGAAAAATGGTAAAAAAAAAGAATGGCCTTATTGACAATAAAACATTATTAAGGATAAGGAAGTTTTGAATAAGAGGAAGTAGAGATTTATGACAGGCTTTCTTACTCTCTTATGAAGCAAACAAATGTATAACTGCGGTCAGTGACATGCACATACTAAGCCAAGGTGGCCTTCAGGAGGTTTTTAACTTTCATGTTGGTTGAGGTAAGCCAACATCTAAAAGGCTGTGAATGTTTTGAGCAAATTGACGATAATTGTATGAAACCAGTGCCTAGCAATTCAATTGCATAACTCAATTGATTTTTTTTTTCCAGAGTAAAACACATAAGTCTATTTCCAGGTCAGCGCACTCAAAATGCCGGAGGAACTCAGCAAGTCAGGCAGCATTTATGGAGGGGAATAAACAGTTGATGTTTTGGCCAAGACTCTTCATCAGGAGTGGAAGGGAAGTGGGAGAAACCAGAATAAGAAGGTGGGGGAGGAGAAGGAGTACAAGCTGGTAAGTGAAAGGTGACACCAGGTGAGGAGAAAAGTGTGTGGGTGGATGGCATGATCATCGATTTCTCCAACTTACAGTAATTCCTCCAACTTCCCTTTTGCTCTTCTTTTTGCATTCATCAATTCTGATTTCCCCTTCACCCCTTCTCTTCGCCTAACCTGCCCATCACCTCTCCCGGATTCCCTCCTCCTTTCCTTCCATCCATGATCCACTGTACTCCCCTATTGGATTCCTCCTTCTTCAGTCCTTTACCTCTTCCACCTTCCTCACCCCAACTTCATACTTCGTACCCCACCCCACCCACCCACCTTCCCCCATATTCTCATTTCTGCCCACTCTCTTTCCAGTCCCGGTGAAGTGTCAGCTGCTTAATTCCCTATAGAGTATGCTGTCTAGCTTGTTGAGTTCCTCCCCCATTTTGTGGGTTTGAGTGAAAAAAGCAATTCGGATTGAAGTTAGAGACTAAATCAGATCCACATTACTTCCTACAAGGTGAAATATAACTTCATGGATGGCTGTGAAGCTTCACTCCCAGATGAGCTCAATGCCTTTTATGCATGCTTTGAAAGGGAGAATAAGACTTTACTTGTGCAAATCCCAGCAGCATCTGGTGACCCTGTGATCTCTGTCTCAGAGCCTGATGCCAGAACAGCTTTCAAGAGGGTGAACCCTCGCAAAGCATCACACCCTGATGGTGTACCTAGTAGAGCATTGAAAACCTGTGACAATCAACTGGCAGGAATGGCCAGTGACATTTTCAATCTTTCTCTGCTGCAGTCAGAGATTCCCATCTGCTTCAAAAGGGATAACCATACCAGTGCCTATGAAGAGTAAAGTGAACTGCCTCAATGACTATCACCCAGTTGCACTCACATCTACTGTAGTGCTTTGAGAGGTTGGTTATGGCCAGAATCAATTCCTGCCAAAAGAAGGATCTAGGTTCACAGCAATTTGCCTAACGCCACAATAGGTCTACAGCAGATGAAATTTCATTGATTTGGATCACGTAGACAATAATAGCAATATCAGGCTGGTGTTTATTGACCACAGCTCAACATTCAACACAATCATGTCCTCAATTCTAATCAACAAGCTCCAAAACCTGGGCTCTGTACTTCCCTCTGTAATATGATCCTTGACATCCTCACCAGGAGACCACAGTCAGTGCAGATCAGAAATAACATCTCCTCCTCACAGATAATCAACACTGGCACACTTCATGTGTGCTTTGCCCTCAACTCTACTTTCTCTACACCTACAACTGTGTGTCTAGGTACAGTTTAAACACCATCTATAAATTTTTCGAAGATACAGTTATTGTTGGCAGAATTTCAGAAGGTGGCAAGGAGGCATACAGTAGTGAGATTGATCAGCTCGTTGAGTGGTATCGTAATAGCAACCTTGCACTTAATATCAGTAAGAACAAGGAATTAGTTGTGGATTTCAGGAAGGGGAAGCTGAGGAAATACAGACCAGTCCTTATCAAGGGATCAGGAGCAGAAAGTGTGAGCAGTTTCAGGTTCCTGGGTGTCAATATTTCTGAAGATCTGTCCTGGGTCCAACATATTGATGCAATCACAAAAAAAGGCAAATCAGCAGCTATAATTCATTGGAAATTTGAGTAGACTCACTATGCCACCAAAGACCCTTGCGAATTCCTACAGATGTACCCTGGAGTGCATTCTAACTGGTTGCTTCATCTTTGGGTATGGAGGGGCCACTGCACAGGATCAGGAAAAAGACACTGAAAGTTGCAAACCCAGCCTGCCCTTCATGAGCACCAGCCTCCTAAGCTGCACTCTGAAAAATTAATTCCCTGTTATGAGCCAGCCTTGTGCCGCTGATAAGATTCAAGGTTTCACATCAACTCATTCACTGTCCAACACTCCATTTAATCTTGGAATTATGCTTCATTGTCATGAATAACTCACCAGCAAAAGAGCAGACCAGTATGCCTGTCAAGAAAGTAAATTACTTACCTTAATCCTTGGCCCCAGACTCAGTGAATCAACACATGCCCAGACAACATTACCTCATCTTCATTTTGCCCTTGTTCCCAATATTGATCCACCTTCATGAGGCTTCTCAGCCCTGTCTACCTTTAAACAATCTATCCTATTTTTCAGTCACCAGCTCCTCCGGGTAATGTTTATCTGCTTCCAAACCCAGACTCCCTACCACCTCTCACCCCGGTACTAGCACAGGAATCTGTAGCAAATGTATCCTAGAACCCATGCAGGTCAGACTACACTTAGAAGTTAAAGACATAAGGATGTGGAAACCATAGAAAGGGTGCAGCGGAGATTTTCAAGGATGAGCTTGGATTCCGGAGCATGCCTTATGAGAATAGGTGGAGTGAAATTGGCCTTTTTCCCTTGGAGTGACAGAGGTTGAGAGGTGACCTGGTAGAGTTGTATAAGATGATGAGAGACATTGATCATGTGGATAGTCAAAGGCTTTTTCCCAGGGCTGAAGTGGCTAGCACGAGAGGACGTAGTTTTAACGTGCTTGGAAGTAGGTACAGAGGAGATATTGGCATAAGTTTTTTATGCAGAGAGTGGTGAGTGCGTGGAATGGGCTGCCAGAGACGGTGGTGGAGGCAGATACAACAGGGTCTTTTAAGAGACTCCTGGACAGGTCTATAGAACTCAGAAAAATAGAGGGCTATGGGTAATCCTAGGTAATTTCTCAAGTAAGGACATGTTCAGCACAGCTTTTGTGGGTCAAAGGGCCTGTATTGTGCTATAGGTTTTCTACGTTTCAATATTTAGTTAATAGGTAGATGATTATTTCCAGCATCTGCAGAATTTCTCTTGTTTGTGATTATTCATGTGCTGGTGATCACATTATGATAGAGTGCAGCATAGTTTTTCAAAAAGTAAAATACAAAATAGAAGAGGATGAGAATAAGAAGCCAGACATTCCACAACTATTTAATCAAAGATGAAGTTTCAGCAAAATTAATAAAATTAACTAATGGCAGTAAGAAGAATTCATGTACTTTTTGATGCCCCATTTGCTTGAAACCTGGATTGATGATAAAGGCAGTTATGCCACCTTGGTAATTCAAGTATTCTCACTATATTTGGATCAAGGTTGCAATCAGGTCTGGAACCAAATACCCCTCAAGGATTTTAGTCATAATCTTCCCATTTGACTGAAGCCTCAGCACTGCTTTATAGAAACTTTGATGTGGCTTTCTATAACCATGGTAACAACTGAGAATTAGCTGATAGGGCAGCTTGAATTGGCCCTGCATTTTGTAAACATAACGTATTGGCAATTTTCCATATTCTCAGATAGTTGCCAGTGCAGTAATTGCAATGGCTTGCAAGAGGTACTCCAGTCTGGATCACAAGTATTCAGTAGAGTATTTGACATGTTGCTGGGACATTTGATCGTGGGTACTCCCAGAGCCCTCAAATATTTTCTATTAAGAATCAAACACTTGACATTTATATCTTATTAATAAACTGGATTTTCGTGCAAATTTTATTTAAAAAGAATGTACCTGCTCTTTAATTATTCCAATCATTCTTCATGACTCTGTTGCTTCTATGAAATTTTGGGTTTTAGTTGACTGGTAACATTAGAGATTTTCTGTCTATGATCGTTCTTTCTCTGAGGTATGTTGATTGTAAAACCATAAGGTTAAGAAATTTCCATTTCTATGATATTGCTCAACATTAGGTCATTCATGTCTAGCCTCAATTATTTCAGTGAATTCCAATGGCCAGTTTCCCACCATCAAATCTGTGTTTATTTGTCATTTACAGCTCATGGCTATTTTATCAAGTCTTGTGCACTCATGGTTTAACAACACCACTACTTGAAAACATTCATTCAAATCACCCCAAAGCCTTGCTCTGTAATTTACTTCAACTTTACAAACCTCCAAGATTTCTGCACTCCTGTGGTTCTGGCCAATTGAGATTCTGGTTAGGGAATTGCAGTCCCTGATGGCTTACTGAATTGTAGCATTACATCCTGAAAATTATGGTCATTACAGCTGTAGAGTGCATTTGCCTTTCAGGTGGTGTGTTGTGTGTCAAGCAAATCTACTCCTTCTTCCAGCTGTTTTGAATGGATTTTGAGTGTTTTTCTTGCTGTTAGAATTGCACAATTGAGCAAGCAGAGGGAATTCCATCACACTTTTAACCTTGATGCGCAAAATCTTCAGGTAGCCAGAAATCGAGGGCTAAAGCATCCTCGATGTATCTTTATATTAATATTTAAACTGCAACTCACTCACGCTGTTTTGTAAAACTTTCAAATGAAGCCAATATCTGATTTAAAAAGCAGCTTTGTTAAACTCCCTCCTACACTGCTTCACTTTCCATGGGAGACTCTGAAAAGGTCTAGTTAGTTTCCATGGTGTCAAGACTGGGCTATCTCAGTGCTACAAGACTGCTAGCAATCTTTGACTTCCTGGAGGGAGTTTGCTGCATACAGCTGAGTGAATTAGTCCTTCAACAGGCATTTTTCAGACTTAGTAGGCTGGAGTGAGGTTCTAGGTGGCTATGCAGACCATACTTACTTGAGAACCCATAAGTAGATCAACAGAACAAAGACCATCATGCTCGACCTCAAGGGATAGCCACGACGATGAGAACATACAGTACTCTGTAGTTAATGCCAGCATGAAGTTGCCATTTAGTTCCCCCATTGGAGATCTGTCTCACATATACACATCTGTCTCCTTTCTCTTTTCTGTTTCCCTTTCACTCTTCTCTCTCACTTCACCTTTCCTTTTGATTTTCCACCAATCTATCTCTCCCCATCTTCTTTTCTGTTTATTGCTGCTGCCCTGTGTGTCCATATCTTTCTACCTTTCCCTAATCCCACTGTTCTACCAGTGTCTCTTCTGAGCTCTACATCCTTGCCCCTCTATATGTCAACATAGCAGTATGCCAAATTAGTTGCTCTATTACAGGTTTGACTCCATCTTCAAATGAGACCTTGAGGCAATGGAGACTATTTCTGGAAAGAGTGAAAAGATAACCATTTTGCAGTGACTTTGTTTTCTTTTGAACTAAAATATTTTTGAATGCTCTTTTGACTTCATTACGTAGCCCCAATTCTTGGTGCTCTCCTGATCTTAACTATTATTAACTGTAGTAGACTGCAGGTGTTCTGGAGAGGCCATTTGATAAGCCTGTGCTTGCTGTAATGGTATCCATCCTCTGATAAAATGAAATCAGTATGCATCACTTAGTAAACATGAAGCTAGTATATGGATTATGGGGACTAACATTTAGATTTATACATGATTTCACTGTGATTTATTAAATAGAATTTTCTGTCTCAGGAACTTATATTGAAATACTTTGCTAAATTGGGAATCTCAATTTTTTTTATAGGAGAGGAAGTCTGTATTCATTTTAATTAAATACCTTTTTGGAGATAATTAATAGTTATAAAGTGCTGTAACTGTTGTATCACACTGACTTTTCCTAAAAAAATACTAATTGTTTAAGTGCCCCAGCAGACAGCAGAGTGGTTTGAGAATGATTAGGAAGGAAGGGGTGAATATCAGGGTGCTTTTGCAAACTATTCCAGGATCCAACACTGCCTCACAGAAAGGTGTTGACTTTGGGGAAATTTAGCAATGGGTGTTTATCATTGATGGCCTGGACTTACATACTTATCCTCAACCTCTTCCTCTTAACTTCTCTTGGTTACTACAGTGCTGTTATTCTCCTCGGTGTTTTTCTAGTTTTGGTTGTTGTTTGCCAAATTCTCGTCAATATCTGAGGTTGTCCATTGGGTAAAATATACGAAATAAACAGCAGTCGAACTCCAGCTCTGTCACAAGCTTCAACTAGAAACAAAAATCTGAAGAAGTTTGTTAAGTATCCCGGCTTTATTCACTATTAACTCCTGCAAATAGATTACAATCAGACTGTGAGGGGAATCCTGTTGATGCTGCTCAGAATATGTTTTAGGTGTGTCCTCTGATAACTTCTGCCTTGGTCTATTTGATCATGCGAGATTGTTCATCTGTTGCCCAACTTCTGTTATAACCTAAAATACCACTGCAATGGGGATCAATTTCTCCAGGCAATAGTGTGGGCTTCATAGCAGTGGATGCATCATTTGAGGAATGCAGTTGGTCTGAACTTAAGAGTATGTCTTGTAGGATCAAATTCATTTCCCGATATTTTTTTCACTTCCTTTGAGAACCGAAATTTACCATGGGAGACTTATTCAATTCTTTCCTTTGGGAGGATGTCAGGAACAATCATTACTGGAATATTTCCACATTTAACATCTGGGCTATTTTGATTGCTTAATTGGTCTTTGCTCAAACTTCATTTTCTCATATTCTGCGGTCTGCACAATTGTCTTCGTGAGGTGAAAATGTCAATGCAAAAAAGAAGGAAAAAAGCTGATGCTTGCATTGTGAAAAGTAGTAAATTATGTTGTAATCTCCTTTTCTATTTTGCTAAAGAAATATTCTTCACTGGAGTAGTGATTAAAATCAAAGCAGTGAAACACTTGATGAAGAGATAAAATTCACTTCCTAACATTCTGGCCACACTGGAACCTAAATGATGTTGAACATTTTCCAGTATTAGGCATCATTAGTAGGTGGTAAACAGAAGGTTTCATGTTCCTTATTTGCTATATTGGAACATACACAAGTACAGGCCTCTGTCTGCACTAATCAGCCTTAACTCCAGCCCTAAAAGGGGTCTTATTGATTGAAGCACCCTCCTGCTGATAATTAATTAGAATCACTCTGCTCTCATGGCTGTGAGTAGGCTCCATCTAGGCAGAATTGCACTCGGGTTTACCAGCAGGTGAGATGCAGAGGGAATCCAATAGACAGAGTTGCCAGGAGGCAGTCAGGTCTGAAATAGAAGCACAAAAATTACCTACCCTTATTTCTGTAATCAAGCTTGGTGCTGTGATCCCCAACAGATGAATGTAGCTCCTCCTCACCTCCATTGTATCACTCGCATTACCTCACACACTTCATGGCAAATCTACTAACACACACACACACACACACACACACACACACGTGCAAAAATACTTCAGCATGGACATACACCAAGCCACCAATGCTATACTTATACACACATGCACACACAAACACGTTTAACATGGTTCATACGGTTGTCATGCATGAGCAACACATTGATGTTCACTTTCTTTTGTTTTCAAGGGGATAGGGATATATTGAGTAAGCACATCAGAAGGCACATAACGTGAAACAGTGCGTGGTCATTTACTTTGGTGAATGGTAGAAAAGCAGAGTCATTATTAAATGGTGGGAGATTTGGTAGCATTTATGTTCAAACTGTCCTGGGTATGCCAACAAAGTCAATGAAGGCAAATATGCAGATGTCACAAGCTATTTGAATTTTGGCCTTCGTAATGAGAGGGTTGGATTACAAGATTAAGAAAGTCTTAACTATTTGCAGCAATACCATACCTAGGGCATTATGTACAGAACTGGCCTCCTTCCTTAAGAGATAATATCCTTATCATACAGGGATTGCAGCAAAGAACTATTAGATTTGTTCCAATGATTGCAGGTTAGCCACATGTAAAGGCACTGAGTCTGTATTCTTTAGGTAAAAAAGAATGAGAGGACATTACCAAAAGTTATAAAATTCTTAATGGGCTTGACAGGCTAAATGCAGGGAGAATGTTTTTCCTGATTGAGGGGTCAGGTGCCTGGGGGCATACTTGAGAATAAGTGGTGGACAGATTGAGATTGAATTGAAGATTTATTTCTCTCCCAGGTGGGGCTTCAGAGGTTCAATCACTGAGTTCATTTACAACAGAGGTTGATAGATCTCTGGAGACTGTATTGAAACTGGAATTAGTTTATTATTGCCACATATACTGAGATACAGTGAAAGCTTGCCTGGTATACCATTCGGACAGATGAAATCAATGCATTGAGTAAAACAAGGGAAAACTATAACAATGCAGAATAAAGTGCAACAGCTACAGAGAACATGCAGTGTGGTAAACAATAAGATGCACAGTTATAACAGAGTAGATTTTAGATCAGGAAACTATCTTATCATAGTAGAGAACCATTTAATAGTTTTATAGCAGCGAGATAGATTCTGCGACTGAGCCTGGTATTACATACCTCTGCACCTTCATTTCACAGCTTATTGCCATGTCCTCTCATTCAAGCTTTGCCCGCAGGTTGAAACATTGCAACATCTACCCTGTCATGTTGCTCAAGGATCTTAAATGTTGCAATAATATCGTCACTCATTCTTCTGAATTGCAAATAATATAATTTCTTTCTGAGAAGAAGCCCTTGTATATTTTGTGGATTGAGGAAGTCAATTTGTCACTTCAGATGCATTTCTGGTAGTGTTCTTTCATGTTGTGAACCCATCCAGAACACCTGTACATTCAGAAGGATGCTGGAGAAAAGTCATTGTATCATGTATGTGCCATGCAGAGATATTACTGAATATACAGTAAGTGTGTTTTATATATTTGAAGCAATGTCTTATGTACAGATCTTACACCATGGGAGCTGTGTGCAGACTCTTCATCAGAACTGTGAAGTTGAAAAATAGTATTTGGCTTTGGATTCCCAAAGGCATGCACCATTAAGGTGGCTGTCACTGCCATAGTTACTACCTCCCTCTCTCTTGTGGAATCAGTAAAATAATCCCCAAAGAAATCTCTATGTTTTGATGTTTGAACTTGCCTCCTCTAGTCATTATTTGATCACATTCTCCTACCCACTTATCTGTCTTTTCTTCCCCACTTCCATCTCTGCTCTTCTATCTCCTGAAGGAAGTCTTCAGGCAACTGCTCAGCACTTCCAATAGTTAAAGCAGATGATGGTGAAGGCTCAAAGCTCTTGACAAGTGCTGAAACGTAAATGGAACATGGAATATGGATACTGGAATATCATTTTGAGCACTCTTTTAGCATTCTCCATTAACATCCTGGTGGTCTAGAGACTATTACTGGATGCTGCTTTATACTAGAGCTTAGTAGGGGTCAGCTGCAAAGGAAAGGTAGTCCTTGTTTCTACAGGTAAAAAGCTGAAAAGCAGGACCTCCAGGGTAACATTCTTTGGATTGCTGCCTGTGCCATGTGCCAATGATGGCAAGAATAGCATGATTAGCCAGGTTAATGTGCAGCTGAGGAGCTGGTGCAGGGGGCTGGGTTTCAGATTTAAGGATCACTGCGATCTGTTCTAGGGAATGTACGACCATAAAAAGTATATATTTTATTTATTTTTCTATATCCACGCATAATGACACCATCACTTCATCAAACTATACCACTCTTTTTAAACCTACCTTTGTTGAAGTGTCATCAGTTGACTATCTACTGAACTAATGTGAAATATCATAGTAATTTTAAGTTGAAGAAAAAACTTACTTAAAAAGCTCAATAGGAAGTGCTTCTTGGAGTAATGGAAGGTATGATTTTAAATAATGATCTGGGGTTCTATTTCAGAAGAATTGATTCTGAGTCTATGATTCATAAAATTAGCTCATTTACTGTGGATTTACTCAGTTAGTTCTCATAAAGTGTCAAACTTGCATCTGCTGTCTCAAGTGTTTAGTGTCCAAATCCAGAATCACCAAACAGAAAGCAGATGTAGCTGTTATAATGAGACTAAACCATGCATATTGTCAGAAATTGAAATGATCAGAATCTTTTTTATATAAAACTAGTGTTCTAACTTGTTTTATGCTTACATAACACCAATTACTATTGTGCATATTGAACAAAAGTAACCTTTCTTTTGGGGCAGGCAGAAATATTTTTAATCTATGTGGGAGTGTTAGGAGTAATATTATGATGTTAGAATCTTATTAAGATATGAAAGTAACATTACACTGTGAGAATTATACAAGGTCCGCATGGATGATTGGTCAAGAAGGTGCAGTCGCTCACATTCAAGATGAGGTAGTAAATTGGATTAGACATTAGCTTTGTGAGAGAAGCCAGAGGGTGGGTGTAGATGCTTGCTTCTCTGACTGGAGGTCTGCAGTTAGTGTAGGAATTGGTGTTGGGTCCTTTGCTATTTGTCATCTGTATCAACTGTTACGAACCCCATAACTGGGTGTCTTACCAGCAAAGATAGAAGTGTCCGTTGAAGTCTGGTGTTACTATTTTCAACAATATTTATTAGCAAAAATATACAAAATGATATCAATGCGAATATACAGAGAATATACGTTAGCAATACTAAGTTTAAAAGTGTGGGTATAATAATAATCACTAATGAAACAAGCTCTAACGTTGTCTGGGGATAATGAATTGTCAGATGGAATTATAAAGTTCAGTTCAGTTCATGCAGGCTGCAGTCGTTGTTGGTCGCGGTGTTTCAATTGTTGGAGAGAGAGAGAAAGAGAGAGAGAAAGAAAACGGGTGAACACAATAACAGCTATTATCTTGCCAACCTTCCTTTACGATTTTGATCCATCGATGCATTGTTGTTGTGGCCATTCATGTATGACCCCTCCGTCCTTTAACTAGACCATTCTTCCGTGGTGGATTCATCACCCAGGCAAGGGTGGACACACACACAAGCCCCCACCAGTCTCGCTACAAAACACTGTGAGTTAAAATTTACCGACCCTTCGTTCAGTCTCCGATTTCCCACCCTGTCTCGTGGGGGTTCTGATGCTCACTAGCGTCTCTCCTGGTGCGTCTGAGGGGTGTTACCCCAGACCCCACTTTTATCCCCACTCACGGGGTCTCAGGTGTCAATCAAGTTGGGATGATGTAACCCATCAAACCAGCCCACTCTGGTTGTTCCCTGAGGGGTTTCAATGAATAGAACAGTACCAAGTAAACAATCCTTCTCCAAAAGACAATAGCAGTAAATCAATGGCTTTTGTCAGTAGGAGACATTCCACTTTGTGTATCTCTGAGCTGTCTCTCTCTCATTAACTTTCATAAGCTGTTATCAATAACAACTGCCCTGGCAGCTTTCCTGTGTCTCTCTCACTTCCTTGATAACAGCATCGGAATAGTAGCAATTTATGATTCTCCAAAAAGGAGGGGGCATGGGCGATTCTGCACCCTTCTGGCCATCAGAGTTGTTCATCCTTCATAACACAACAATCTGGATGATAATGTGGATAACTGGATCAGCAAATTTGCGGATGACACCAATACTGGAGGAGTAATGGACAATAAAGAAGGCTATTATGGCTTGCAGTGGGATCTGCATCAGTGGGCTGAAAATGGCAGATGGACTTCAATTTAAGCAAGTGCAAAGTGGTGCACTTAGTTAGGACCAGCACAGTGGATGGTAGGGCACGTATAAGAGTGGTAGAACAAAGGGACATGTGAACACAAGTCCATAATTCATTGATAGTGGCTTCAGGTGGGTACAGTTGTAAAGAAAGCTTTTGGCACATTCACCTTCATGAATCAAAGTACTGAGTATGGGAGATGGGATGTTTTGATGAGTTGTACAAGTCGTTGAGGAAGCCTGATATGGAGTTTTGTGAGATTGGTCACCTATCTGCAAGAAAGATGTAAGGAATGTTGAAAGAGTGCAAAGAAAATTTACAAGGATGTTACCAGGTCTTTTCTATGAATAGATTAAGTCTTTATTCCTTGGAACATAGAAGACTGAGAGAAGATTTCATCAAGGTAGACAAAATTTTCAGGGGTATAGAGAGGGTAAATGCAAGCAGGCTGTTTCCACTGAGGTTGGGTGGGACTACAACTAGAGTTCATGTGTTAAGGGTGAAAGGTGAAAAGTTTAAGGGAAAATTAAGGGAAACGTCTTCAACTCAGAGGATCATGTGTGAAATGAGTTGCCAGCCCAAGGTGTGCATGCAAGCTCAATTTCAACGTTGCAGAAAAGTTTGGACAGGTACATGGATGGCTGGGGTATGGAATGCTGTGGTCCTGATGTAGGTCGACAGGACTGAACAGCTTAAATGGTTTGGAGGACTAGATGGGGCAAAGGGCCTGTTTCTGTGCTGTAATTTTCTATAGTCCTTTTAGTCTATCCTGTGCAATCTGTGGTCACTTTATCAGGTACATCTGTACAACTGCTCATTATGTATATCAGCCAATCACTTGGCTGTTAGCCAATGCATAAAAGCATGCAGACATAGTCAACTGTTGTTCAGACCAAACATCAGAATGGTAAATAAATGTGATCTAAGTGACATTGATCATGGAATGCTTGTTGGTTCTTGACGTGGTAGTTTGAGTATCTCAGAATCCGCTGATCTCCTGTCATTTTCATGCACAACAGGCTCTAGAGTTTACAGGGAATGGTGTATAGAAATAAAAAGAAAATATGCTGCAAGTAGTAATTTTGTGAGTGAAAATCCCTTGTTAATGAGAGAGGTCAGACAAGAATATCCAGACTGGTTCAAGGTAACAGGAAGGTGACAATGGTGTGCAGAGGTGCATCTCTGAATGCACAACATGTGGAACCTTGAAGTGGTTGGGCTACAGCAACAAAAACCATGAACATACACTCATACACTGTGTTTAATTCCCAAGATATCCCTATTACTTCTCCTGAACAACAGAACAATATTTGCCATTCTCCTGTGCTCTGGTATCACTTGTGTGGTCATGAAGGACACAAAGGTCATAAATGCCCCATCAGTCTCTTTTCTCACTTCCTGTAGTAACCTGTGTATATACACCTGGCCCTGGGAACATATGTATCCTAATGTTTTTTAGCCTCAACATGCTTCTGTCATATGGCGGGCGCTGGGAACGGACCCAAATGCAAGACACAGACACTGAAGTACTAGGGAAAGTGGGACCTGGAAGAGGAACAAGGTACAGGGAACTAGGAACTAGCAACCTGGATAAGGACTCCGACAGGGACACAGAACCTGGGTCTTGACTCAGGCTCGGACTTCAGAACCAGCTGAGGACTGGACATGGCAAGGCAACAGGACTAGACGTGGGGCAGGATGCGGGACTCCAGGGCTGGACAAGGACATGAAGCTCAGACATGGTCTTGATCGAGGGAGAGCAAAGCAGGAGTGGAGAGAGGTGTAGCTGGACATGGACCCTGACCCTGGACGAGACCAGGACTCAGGGCCTGGGTATGACTTGGACTTGGCCATGAAATGGAATCTCCCCGGGTCCTTGGCCACAAACTGGAACCTCCCCGGGTCCTTGGCCATGGACTGAAACCTCCTCGGAGCCTTGGTCATAGACTGGAACCTCCCCGGATCCTTGGCCACAAACTGGAAACTCCCCAGAGCCTTGGCCATGGACTGGAACCTCCCCGGAGCCTTGGCCACAAACTGGAACCTCCCCTGGTCCTTGGCCATGGACTGGAATATCCATGGAGCCTTGGCCAAGGACTGGAACCTTCTCGGAGCCTTGGCCATGGACTGGAACCTCCCTGGAGCCTTGGCCTTGGACTGGAACCTTCTCGGAGCCTTGGTCATAGACAGGAACCTCCCCAGAGCCCTGGTCATAGACTGGAACCTCCCCGGAGCCTTGGCCACAAACTGGAACCTCCCTGGGTCCTTGGCCATGGACTGGAACCTCCCTGGAGCCTTGGCCATGGACTGGGACCTCCCTGGAGTCTTGGCCATGGACTGGAACCTTCTTGGAGCCTTGGACATAGACTGGAACCTTCTCGGAGCCTTGGTCATAGACAGGAACCTCCCCAGAGCCTTGGTCATAGACTGGAACCTCCCCGGAGCCTTGGCCACAAACTGGAACCTCCCTGGGTCCTTGGCCATGGACTGGAACCTCCCTGGAGCCTTGGCCATGGACTGGGACCTCCCTGGAGTCTTGGCCATGGACTGGAACCTTCTCGGAGCCTTGGTCATAGACTGGAACCTCCCCAGAGCCTTGGTCATGGACTGGAACCTCCCTGGAGCCTTGGACTTAGACAGGAACCTCCCCGGAGCCTTGGTCATGGACTGGAACCTCCCCGGGTCCTTGGCCATGGACTGGAACCTCCCTGGAGCCTTGGCCATGGACTGGAACCTCCCCGGAGCCTTGGTCATAGACTGGAACCTCCCCAGAGCCTTGGCCACAAACTGGAACCTCCCCAGGTCCTTGGCCATGACTGGAACCTCCCTGGAGCCTTGGACTTAGACAGGAACCTCCCCGGAGCCTTGGTCATAGACAGGAACCTCCCCAGAGCCTTGGCCACAAACTGGAACCTCCCCGGGTCCTTGGCCATGACTGGAACCTCCCTGGAGCCTTGGCCACAAACTGGAACCTCCCCAGGTCCTTGGCCATGACTGGAACCTCCCTGGAGCCTTGGACATGGACTGGGACCTCCCTGGAGCCTTGGCCACAAACTGGAACCTCCCCAGGTCCTTGGCCATGACTGGAACCTCCCTGGAGCCTTGGACTTAGACAGGAACCTCCCCGGAGCCTTGGTCATAGACAGGAACCTCCCCAGAGCCTTGGCCACAAACTGGAACCTCCCCAGGTCCTTGGCCATGACTGGAACCTCCCTGGAGCCTTGGACTTAGACAGGAACCTCCCCGGAGCCTTGGTCATAGACAGGAACCTCCCCAGAGCCTTGGCCACAAACTGGAACCTCCCCAGGTCCTTGGCCATGACTGGAACCTCCCTGGAGCCTTGGCCATGGACTGGGACCTCCCTGGAGCCTTGGCCATGGACTGGGACCTCCCTGGTGCCTTGGACATGGACTGGAATATCCATGGAGCCTTGGCCATGGACTGGAAACTTCTCGAAGCCTTGGGCATGGACTGGAACCTTCTCAGAGCCTTGGACGTGAGCACAGGAACACAGAGCCTTGGACTTGAGCACAGGAACACAGAACACAGAGATGAGACCCCCTCCTTGGAAGCAGGATGTAGGGCCGGGGCTTTACACAGAGTCAGGACCACTCCTTGGGGACAGGACGTAGGGCTGGGACTCATACACGGACACTAAACATGGGGACACAAAGAGACAGTTCCAAGCTCAATGATAGATAGTTCCTTCTGTTGGTGTGGGAAGGCTCCGGTCTCACTCTGGCAGCTGAACTAGACGGCAATACAGGCAAGGTAGCAGGCAAGGCTCCAGCCAAGGGCTACAGAAAGAAGGGGAAGGGAAGGGAACAGGCCAGCCTCAGGGTAATGGCAAAGATGGCCTGCCTTACCCAACGGAGGCAAGGACAGGAAGGGACAGATCCACCCGCAGGGTAATGGCAAAGATGGCCTGCCTTACCCAACGGAGGCCAGGACAGGAATCTGACAAGACAAACCTGCAACCACACTCAAACCCCAGGCCACTTATATTCCAGCCCCAATATGAGAATCAGGTGCCTGTGATTAAGCCCAACTGAAACAACGGACAGCCAGAAGACCCGGAGTCCGGAGTCCACAGACCAGACCACGAACTGGAACGTGGACTTCACGGACCAGACCATGACAGCTTCAGCACATTAGCCTTCTCCGTGCTGACCTCACATTCATCAAATTCTCTCTCTCTGCTAAACACTGAGGAAAATATTCATTAAGAATCTCCATCATCTTCTCTGCCTTCAAACAGATGATTCCTCCTTTATCCCTCAGTTAACTCGAACACACTCTAGTCATTTCAGCTATTCCTCACATACTATAGAATGCCTTTAATCCTACTTGCCAAGGCCTTCTCATGCCTCCTTCTAGCTCTTCTAAGTCTATTTCTAAACTTCTTTCTGGCTATCTTAATCTCAAGAGCCATGTTTGGGTTTTGCCTCCTAAGCCTTAAGTATGTTTCCATCTTCCCCTTATCTTGATATCCTATCTCTCTTGTTAACCATGGATCCTTCATACCACCATCCTTTCCCTATCTAAGTGAGACAAACATATTCAGTACCCCATACAAGTGCTCCCTAAACAATCTCCACTTTTCTGCTGTGCATCTCTTGAGAACATCTATTCCCAGTTTACACTTCTAAATTCTGGTCTAATACTATCTCATTTAGCCCTCCCACAATTGGAAACTTTCTCATATCATCTGCTCCTTTCCTTATCCATGGCTCTGCTGAAGGTCAGGGAGTTAAGGTCACAATCGTCGAAATGCTCACTCTCTATGAGATCTGTCACCTGCCCAGGTTTATTGCTTAGACTAGACCCAGTATGGCCCATCCTCTAGTTACCCTGTCCACATATTGTGTTGGGAATCCTTCCTAGACACATCTAAGAAATTCTGTTCCATTTAAACCTTTTGCACTCAGGAGAAGCAGATCAATATTAGAGAAGTTGAAGCCTCCTATGACCACATTCCAGTTAGTTTTTTCCAAAATCCGCCTACTTTTCTACTCCTCCATATCCCAGTGGCTATTGCGGGGGGGGGGGGGGGTGCCTATCAGAATATTCCCAACAGAGTAATTGCTCCCTTCCTCTTTCTGACTTTCACCCACACTGACTCAGTTGTTGATCCCTCCAATCGCATCCGCCCTTTCTGTAGCTGTGATACAATCCCCTATTACCTATGCCCCTTCCTTTCTGCTCACTACCTGTAACTTTTAAAATATCCAAATGTCCAATGCTTCTGACAGCCCAGTAACTGTAATGGCTACAACATCATAATTCCATGCATAGGTCCATGTTCTAAGTTCATCACCCTGATTTTCAATACTTCTTGCGTTAAAGTGAATATGTTTAAACCCATCCAACTAACTGAGTCTCTGATACTGTCCAAAATCAAACATTCTTCTGACATTTAGATAACGTATAAACTTCACCGACTGAACCCGGTGATCCTGCATCGATTTTTGACCTTTTCTGAAATGACCAGATTCCTGGTATGGTAGGGGAGAAGAGCCTGTACGTACCCATTCAGAAACATACAACCAGATGCATTCAGAATGGAAATATTAAAAAAGTACAGTATTTACTGGGATCCATAGGTATTTCCATTCAGAGATTTGAAATGCACCAATGATAAGAATTTGATTTCCTGGGCCGTTTGTGCATTCAAATAATGTGATTACAGTCAGAATAATTCCAGTGGTGCATAAGAACTCAATTTTTCAATGTTTAAGAGAAGTTTGGATAGGTACATGGATGGTAGGAGTGTGAAGGGCTATAATACCTGTGAAGGTTGATGGGAGTAGGCAGTTTAAATGGTTTGGCATGGACTAGATGGGCCAAGGGGCCTGTTCCTGTTCTGTAATTGTCTATGACTCTGTAACAGCGTGGGAGTGAAATTAAAATTTGGAACTCACATTATAATGTGGAAATAATTTTACAGTGTGTGAGTGATATAACATGGTCTCCCATAAGGTTCAGCTAAAAACCATGACATTTACTTTAAATATCATGTAAACAAGCTGCATGTTGAAAGTTCTGACATTGCTTAGCATTTATGAAAAGAGGAACAGGTCCTGGCAGAGCAGTCTCAATTGGTCAACTGGTTTAATTCTGCTCTTATATCTTAAGAAATTTCAAAAGCAATATTGGAACAGTCCCGCACATGGGTTGACATCAGATTCTTCCAGCGCTATTGGGGAAGCAATTTTCTTGCAAAGAAACATGAACACTTTCACCAATCACCTCAGATGTTGTGGTTGATATACACAGTTGCAAAAGTCATACGAGAAGCACAAGACATCGCGGATGTCCATGAGAATGGAAGCCTGAATTTACAAATCTGCCAAGCTAATGAGAGCAGCAACTTTTCTTCAGTAAAGTGACATTTGTGAACGAAACAGCTTTCTGAAAATCTAAAAGAAAACTGCAGATGTTAGATTTTGGGAAGTAGTCCAAAATTACAGGAAATATATCATGTTAGGGTGGGTATTTGTTCCAATTTATAGTTCATCAGTTACAGGCTGAGAACAGTGCATCAAAATATATTACAAGCTCTCTATTTTCTGCACATCTAAATAATAATTAGAGTTTGAATTAACTCAGATTTAAATACACCACTGAGAGGTTTTCTTTGGTATTGCTACAAAGTGCTGATCTTCACTATCAGCCTTACCACAAGATACTTAATTTTAGGTATGTTTTCCAGTCACATATTGTGATATTCCTTTTATGTTAACAGTTGTGATAATTATTATGCTAACAAAATGTTCCTTAGCCGCAAGTTAATTTTTTTATGTAACACTACTATGCAAAATAACACTGTTCTCTATTGATTTTGGCTTCCTTACTATGCAGTGTCTACTCTAGATTGAAACTATGCACAACAGCTTGAATGAATCAGCTTTCGGTGTTAAGTGCTGGGAGGAGATGAGTGCTTGTTTGAAATTAAGCCAGTTGGCAGCCTTGAATTTAAAGATTTTGGCACTGGGTATATTACACTGTTTTTTTTACCCATTTTAGTTTCTATAGAGACTAAAATGACATAATGTAGTATACTTCTTGTTACCTAATTCTACATCCCTGGCCACACACATTTTCTTTATGTACAGGTATCAGAAAGTCAATCACTTTAATTGTTAAACTTTGTGATCACAAATTATTTGTGACCCAGAAAAGCCTGTGTTTTTCTCCCTAGTGTAAACTGGTTATTCCAACAACAGACCAATAATAATCTGTGTTTTCTTTCTTTTCCTTATTGTCATATGACCCCCAACTGACTGGGACAAAATGGAAGAAGGGAATATTATTAAGACAACAATCTGTTTCCACGGCTAAGATTTTAGTCCACTTTGTGGGAAAAGATGGTAGAAAGTAATTGTTTCATTGGTAGTGGCAAGAGTTTCAAGATGGCGACATAGACATCTGCCTTCGGGTGCTCTTCATTTTTTAAACTATAATCACCCTTTAATCAAATCTTTTCATACTTAATTACATGGGTTGATACGTTTTACTTCTTTTTTAAAATAATACTTGATTTAATCTTCTCAAACTTAAAATGTCTGTATCTACGAAATCGTCTGAAGACCCTCCATCTCTTGAGGCAATCTCCAGTCTTCTGGATACTAAACTGGATACTAAATTTGCAAGTCTGGAAAATAAGCTTACTGTGAAAATGTCTGAGCTTGAAGAAGTCGTTAGATCGTTTGATACCAAGCTTCAATCGCAGGCAGCAGATATTGAACGGCATGAAGAAAAGTTTGCGGCTCTTGACAAGTTAATTTGTGAAAAAATACGTACTATTGAAACTTTAGAGGAGAAGTTATGGTCGACCGTTAAAATAGTGGAGCAGGGTAAGTTTAAAATCACCGATCTTGAAAACCGATCTCGCAGACAAAACTTGCGTATTATCGGATTTCCCAAAAATGTTGAGTCTGGTGACTTAACTGAATATTTCTCTAACTTATTGTGGGAAATTTTTGGATAGGACGCTTTGCGGGCTAAACCTACTATCGATCGTGCTCACAGAGTTTCGAGATTTTCGATCTCGAGAGATAAACCACGAGCTGTGATTGTTCGCCTCCATTATCCTCGGGAGAAAGAGCTTTTAATCCGATTAGCTCGTCAGAAAGGTATGATTTCTCACAGAAACATCAAGTTTCGAATTGTTGAGGATTATTCATTTGACGTGATGAAGGCGAGAATCGCTCTTAAACCAGTGATGGCAGAGATTCATTCGATTCGACTTAAACAAGCTTTAAGATACCCAGCGAATCTCAGAATTTTGTTGAGTGACAACAGTCAGCGTTTCTTTAATACTCCGGAAGAAGCGAAGAAATTCGTCGAAGAATATCGGTCTTCTAGTACAAGTTGAACTATGTGTTATGTTGAAGAATTTTTGGAGAGAAGATGCCATTTCGTTTTGGGCTTTAACTTATGGAACTGTGGTATAGCTTTTTACTTTGGTCTGTAGACCTGGTCTTTTTTTATTATCATGATTTATAGAAGCTCTTCTAATTTTACTATAATGTTTTTTTTTTCTTTCTTAATTCTTTTCTTCTGAACTGGATATACATGTTAATACTCTGTAATAATGATTTATTTTTTAAGATGTTGTTTCTTCTTCCCATAAGACTTTGCTTTCCGTAAGCATTTATTTGCTTGTACTTGAAAATGGGATGAATGTTTTGGACCTTTTTTTTATATATATACTGTAGTGATTATTGAATCCTTTTTTAATCCTTTTTTGATGACCTTTTTTAATCCTTTTTTGATGACCTTTTTTTAATAGATTGGTGAATTTACACTTATATTCTGTAATATGGTTTTTTTCAAAATGTTGTTTCTTCTTCCCATAAGTCTCTGTTTTTGAAACGTCATTTTCTTGTATCTGAATATGGAATCTTTTCTTAAAGGTATATTACACTATTTTAAACTTTAATGTTTATCCTTTTTTACTAATGTTCTTTTACTTTGTTATATTATTTTTTCATTTTGATTGATATATTCTTTCTTTTTACAACCCTGTATTTATATCTGGGTGTTATATAGTCTTTTTTCTTTCTTTTAATGAAGTTGCCATCTGGAAATGGGGGTAATATTAGTATTAGTTTGTGCGCCTGCCGCTTGGCTTTTTCTCGTGGGGTTGGGGGAGGGGGTAGGGATCTTTTTTCATGCTTTTGCTTTTTATTTTTTTGCTTTTAGTTCATTGGCCAACTTTAGATTATTAATATTGTTGAAGTGTCATGTTCTCCGGTTGCTCCTGAATCATTTTTCCTTCTTCCTGAATTATGGGTTATGTATCTTTTTAACCTTTTATGATATATACAATTAGTATTGGCATGATGGATAAGTCTATTAATTTTATCTCTTGGAATACTAATGGTTTAAATCATCCGATTAAATGTAAAAAAATATTTAAAGTATTCCATAGACAAAATGCTAATATTATTTTTGTACAGGAGACCCATATTAGGAGGGAGGATAATCAATGCTTTTTTGGGTTCTGGAAGGGTCAACAATTTCACTCGAATTGTACCGCCAAAATTAGGGGTGTGTCTATTTTTATAGACCCCTCAATTTCGTTTACACATCATGAAATTATTTCTGATCCACAGGGCAGATTTTTGTTGATAACTGGCTCACTTTTCAATCGAAAAGTGGCTCTAGTTAATATTTATGCTCCAAACTTTGACTGCCCTGAATTTTTTAAAGGGTTATTTACTTCCCTCCCTAATCTAAATGAATATATGCTGATAATGGGTGGAGATTTCAACTGTTGTCTGAATCCTTCAATGGATAGATCTAAACCTATTCATACTCTTCCGAATAGATCAGCCTTACTTATTAATTCCTTTATGGTTGATTCGGGAATTACTGAAATATGGCGGTTTTTGAACCCTAAAGATAAAGAATTTTCGTTTTTCTCACATGATTATCACAGTTATTCTAGAATTGATTATTTCCTTATTGATCATCGTTTATTAACAGATGTTACTGATTGTAAATATGACTCTATTGCCATTTCGGATCATGCACCTTTGAAGTTATCTATCAAGATTTCAGACTCTTTCAATAATACTAGATCTTGGAGACTTAACGCTACTTTGTTTCAAGATCCAGAATTTATCACCTACATAAAACAGCAAATTGACTTGTTTTTTTCAACAAACTATGCCGAAGAAATTGACAGAGGAATTCTTTGGGACTCTTTTAAGGCTTTTATCCATGGACAAATTATCTCATATTCTGTCGGTAAAAGAAAACAAAGATATTTAGATATTGCTTTATTAGTGGATAAAATTAAAGAAATTGATAGGATTTATTCCGTGACTCCTACCAAAGAACTCTATAAGAAGAGAGTTGAGCTTCAAATGGAACATAGTTTACTATTATCTTCTTCAATTGAGAATCAGTTAATTAAGACTAGGGCTCAATTTTATATTCATAGTGATCGAACTGGTAAATTGTTAGCTAACCAATTACAAGCTATTTCGACTAAGTGACAAATTATTAAAATTCGTAAACAAAATTCGTAAACAAACAATTCGAAAACAAATTTGTAATCTGACTACTGATCATAAAGAAATTAATAATACTTTCCAAGATTTTTATAAATCTTTATATCAATCAGAATTTGATGGCGATCTATCCATGATGGATAATTTTTTTAACAATTTGAATATTGCTAAACTGACAGATAAAGATCGGAGCTTGTTCGATGCTCCTATTTCTATGGCTGAAATAGGAGAGGCTATCTCATTAATGAACTCAGGGAAAGCTCCTGGCCCTGATGGTTATATTATAGAATTCTTTAAAACTTTGTCTTCTTTGCTTTCCCCTTGGTTATGTGAAATCTTTAATGATGCATTTACTAAGAAGAGACTGCCCCAGTCTTTTTATGAAGCTACTATCTCTCTAATTCTTAAAAAAGATAAGGATCCTACTCTATGTGCATCTTATTGCCCTATATTGCTATTAAATGTAGACTCTAAGATTCTTACAAAAATTTTAGCTATTAGATTAGAAAAGTTACTATCACAAATTATTTCAGAAGACCAAACTGGTTTTATTAGGAACCGGTATTCCTTTTTTAATGTTAGAAAATTGATTAATATAATTTACACTTCTTCACCCACAACCCCAGAATGTGTTATTTCATTAGATGCTGAAAAAGCTTTTGATAGAGTTGAATGGACATACTTATTTAATGCCTTGAGAAATTTTAATTTTAGTCCTAATTTTATATCATGGATTAAATTAATTTATTATAAACCTGTTGCTTCTGTTCTTACAAATAATTACAGATCCCCTTTTTTTTCAATTATCTCGTGGTACGAGACAAGGTTGTCCATTAAATCATTTATTATTTAATATTGCATTAGAAACTTTAGCCATTGCTATTCATGAATCCCCTAATATTTTTGGTATTACCCGTAATGAGAAGTTATACAAGTTATCACTTTATGCTGATGACTTGTTGTTATATATTTCTGATCCTGACAGGTCTATTCCTGCTATTTTATCCTTATTGGCTTAATTTGGTAGTTTTTCTGGTTATAAACTAAACTTGGATAAGAGCGAATTATACCCTTTAAATGCAGAAACTTTATTGAATGACAGGATACCATTTAAAGTTGTTACTGATAACATTATTTATTTAGGTATAAAAATTACCAAGAAATATAAAGATTTATTCAGATTGAATTTTTTACCTATGCTTCATCAGATTCAACAACTTACTATAAGATGGTCTCCTTTATCCTTATCATTAGTTGGCCGGATTAATGCTATTAAAATGATGATTTTACCGAAATTTTTATATTTATTTCAAGCCTTACCAATTTTTATTCCTAAAACTTTTTTTGATAACATTGATTCTAAAATTTCCTCATTTGTGTGGCAAAATAAAAACCCCAGGTTAAGTAAAAGGCAGTTACAAAAATCTAAAAAAGATGGTGGTTTAGCTTTACCTAACCTTAGATTTTACTACTGGGCGAATAATATTTGAAATTTAATATATTGGAAATTAGATTTGGATTCACCATTGTGCCCACAGTGGGTAAATTTAGAATGCAATGATGCACAAGGATATTCTCTATTCTCTGTTCTTGGTTCTTCTCTTCCTACTGATTTAGTTAAATTCAATAAACAGTTATCCAACCCTATTGTCAAGCACACATTACGAATTTGGTTTCAATTTCGTAAGTTTTTTACTCTGAAAAACTTTGTTCTAGATAGCCCTATCTTACTTAACTTCCTTTTTAAACCTTCTTTGACAGATCAAGCTTTTAGCATATGGAAAAGGAAAGGTATAATATGTTTTCGAGATCTTTTTTTTGAAGGTAGTTCGATGTCTTTCGACCAACTTTCCAACAAATTTGTTACCTAAATCTAATTTTTTTAGATACTTACAAATCAGAAATTTTTTACATAAAGTTCTACCATCCTTCTCCAATTCAACTTTGATAGACTTTTCAGATATGATTTTTACCTTGAATCCTTGTCAGAAGGGATTAGTGGCTCTTATTTATAATATGATTATGAAAATACAACCAGAAATATTAGGTAGAATTAAACAAGAATGGGAAAAAGAACTTCAATACAATATATCAACAGAAAAATGGGAAAAAATTCTACAAATGGTTAATTCTTCTTCTATATGTGCTAAACATGCTTTAATACAATTTAAGGTTGTACATAGAGCCCATATGTCTAAAGATAAACTTGCTCGATTCTATTCTCATATTAACCCTCAATGTGACAGATGTCATTTAGATGGGCCTTGTTGACCCACATGTTTTGGTCATGTCCCACTTTACATGACTATTGGAAGGACATATTTGCTATTATTTCCTCAATTTGGAATATTGATTTACAACCTCATTTTATTACTGCAATTTTTGGTATACCAAATGAGGATGGTAACCGGTTTTCCACTTCAATTAGACGAATGATCGCCTTTGCAACATTAATGGCCAGAAGGTCTATATTACAAAATTGGAAAGAAGTAAACCCTCCTACCACGTTTCAGTGGTTCTCTCAAACTATTTCTTCTGAGCTTAGAAAAAATTAGAAGTACTATTTTCGATTCATCAATTAAATTTGAAGAAACTTGGGGACCGTTCATTCGACTTTTTCATATGAATTAATTTGATCTCTTCCAGACCTTTTCTCTTTTTATCCTTGTTCTGGTATGGAGTTCCAGAGTTTTTGACACTATCATATACATATAAACTGTTATTATTGCCCATGTTAGTTTAGTTTAGGTTATATTTTTTTTCAATATATATTTTTTTCTTGCATTTTTTAAATTTTTTTTTTCTTCTTTTGATGATTATTCTTGTTCTTTTTCATGTATAATTAATATAGGTTAGATTGATTAATGTACTTTTTTGCTGATATTTTAATAAGATATTATTTTATTACTAATTTAACTAAGTCTAATGTACCCATAACCTATTCAATATCACGATATGTTTTTTTAAATATATGAAATTCAATAAAAAGATTGAAAAAGAAAAAAGAAAGGTAGTGGCAAATTATTCACCTCGCCATTGAACTTGGCTGAAGGGGAATGTAAAGAACATTTGTAAGGTAAGTTGTGCTTACAGAAGAAAGTCTTGAAGCTTACAATGCAGACCACCAGCAATCCTGGATAAGAAACCAGGTAATATTGCAAAGTAAGAAAATCAGCTTTTATCTATGATTATCCACTTCCCAAATGAAGCAGCAAGCTCAGCCCTAATATATGAAAGCAAAATAAGAAAGTGAACTACTACAGATGGAAGACAAGAGCAGAAGAATTTCTCGGAGCATTGTAGTAGAGAGATCAAGGGGAATCTACGGGGTTTGTACCAGATAGAACAAGTCTAGAACAGGAGCCAGTCTGAATCACAAACTGCAGAATATATATAGGGTGAGGTAAACCTTTTGCAGGTGAACTGTAGTATTTCTAGCCTCCAACATAATAGCATGAATATCGATTTCCCCTTCCAGTAAAAAAGATTTTCCCTCCCACTCCGCTGTTCTATTCTCCACGCAGACCTCTTACCTCCTCTCACCTGCACATCACCTCCCCCTGGTTTCCCTCGTCCTTCCTTTTCCCCTATCCCTCCAGTCCTTGACCTTTCCTACCCACCTGGCCTCCATCTATCACCTCCTAGCTATCCTCCTCTCTACCCCACACCCCCAACCACCATTTTTATTCTGGTTTCTTAAAGACATTTTCCAGTCCTGAAGGACTGTTCATTCATTTCCATAGATGCTGCCTGACCTGCTGAGTTCCTCCAGTATGCTATGTGTTTTGCTTTGGATTTACAGAATCTGCAGAATTTCTTGTGTTTATGGTAAACTCAAGCCTGGTTACCAACTTAATCCTATAAACATCAGGATAGAAACTTGTTATTACACATGTAAGGTAAAGAAGGACTGTGCATAGATAATGTAGCAGATGCATTATCTCAAGCTTGTCAATTATGTCAAGCTTGACATCTCACACAGCACACGGGCACTGAAGCTTGACTCTGCTAAAGGCTTACCTCAGTCTGTACCCACCATGCATGTGGCATAGACATAACAGAGGAACCAAGATAAGAAATACTATGAAAATAATGAAAGCTTTGGACTGGGAGCATTCATTCCAGGATGAGTGACTCCCCTGTTGATGCCAGCTTGTAATTAAGATAAAGCTTTAAACACAAGAGATATAGCAGGTAGTGGAAATCAAGAGCAATACACACAAAATGCTGGAGGAACTCAGCAGATCAAGCAGATTCTGTGGGGAGGAATAAGCAGCTGATGTTTCAGACTGAGACCGTGCACCAGAACTGGACAGAATGAGGGAAGATGCCAGAATAGCAAGGCAGGGGTAGAGGAAAAAGTTCCAAATGGCAGGTGATAGGTGAAAGCAGGGGAAGGTGAATGGGTGGGGGAGGGGAGATGAATTGTTGGATTAAAAGAGAAATCAGAATCTGCCGACACTCTAGATTATTTTGCTAAGGTGTTTCAGTCTTTATTCCCGGAGGTTTGTTCACAACTCCCGGAGATTGAATCGGCTCATAGAACCGGTGCTTTAAAATCTTTGGATGAGTCCACTGGAGCTCGTATTTTTGATGATCCAGCCGAAGCACTGCATTTTATTAACTCTTTGTCTGACGAGTCTGAAGCCTGAAGATTGAACAATTTATAATAGATTGATTGTCTCGTGGTGTAAAGTGATGAAATTGGAAGATTTGATGGTTATAAAAGTTTTTACCTTAAAATGTATTTTTATCTTTGAAAAAGACTGGTTTGGATGGTTTTAACCTCTGAAGATATAGTGGAAGAACTGATGAAAGACATTAGATAATTCTGAACCATTTAGACTTTTTTTTTGTAGCATTTAAATGAACCAACTGTTTTTTTTTTGTTCCATATGCCTTTGTAAAGTTTTTTTTTAAGTAATTACTTGGATTATTTTATGTTTTAAAGAAAGACTGGATAATTTAAAGATGGTGATAGTTTTTCCTTTTGAAAAACACCACAGACTCAATCTGCAAATTACCTTCAAGGAATCCTGCACAAAGACTCTTAAATCCCTTTTGTGTCTCCGATTTTTGTAATTTCTCTCCATTTAGAAAATAGTCAACCCTTTCATTTCTTCTACCAAAGTGCATGACTAATCACTTCCCAACACAGAATTCCATCTGCCACTTCTTAGCCTATTCTCCTAATTTATCTAATTATTTCTGTAGCCTCTCTATTTCCTCAAAACTATCTGCCTCTTCTCCTATCTTTATATTGTCTGCAAGCTGCATCAAAGGCATTAACTCCATCATCCAAGTCATTGACTTATGACGTAAAAAGAATCGGACCCAACACAGACCCTTGTAGAACACATTGAGTCACCAACAGCCAACAAGAAAAGACTCCCTTTATTCCCAGTCTTTGCCTCCTTCTGATCAGCCACTGCTTTATCTAAGCAAGAATCTTTCCTGTAATGCCATGGGCTCATAGGTTGTTAAGCAGCCTCATGTGTGGTACTTTGTCAAAGGTCCTCTGAAAATCCAAATACGCAACTTCAACTGAATCTACTTTGTCTATACAGTTTGTTATTTCTTCAAAGAATTCCAACAGAGTTGTCAGGCAAGATTTTCCCTTGAGGAAGACCTGCAGAGAATGCCTATTTTATCATGTGCCCCCAAGTACCCTGAGACCTCATCCTTAATAATTGACTCCAACATCTTCCCAACCACTGAGGACAGACTAACTGTCCTTTAGTTTCCTTTCTTCTGTCTCCCTCCTTTCTTGAAGAGTGCAGTGACAGTTGCAATTTGCCAGTCTTCCAGAACCATTCCCGAATTTAGTCATTCTTAAAAAAATCATTACTAATGCCTTCACAATCTCTTCAGCCACCACTTTCAGAACATTCTAATGTACACCATCTTATCCAGGTGACTTATTTACCTTCAGACCTTGCCAGTTTCCCAAGAACCTTCTCCCTAGTAATGGTAATTTCACACACTTCATGTCCCCTGACACCTGGAACTTCCACCATATTGCTATATCTTCCACAGTGAAGACTGATGCAAAATAGTTATTCAGTTCTTCTGACATTTTCTTGCCTCCCATTACTACCTCTCCAACATTGTTTTTCCACAGTCTGATATCAACTCTTGCCTCTCTATTGCACTTTACATATCTGAAGAAACGTTTATATAATTGATTAGCTTACTTTCATATTCCATTGTTACCTTCATAAGGACTATTTAGCTGCCTTCTGTTGATATTTAAAAGCTTCCCAATATTTTAACTTACCACTAATTTGTGCTCTATTATATGCCCTCTCTTTGGTTTTCATATTGGCTATGACTTCCCTTGTTAGCCATGGTTATGCCACCTTGTCTTTAGAATACTTAGAAACATAGAAACAGAGAAAATCTACAGCACTTTACAGGCCCTTCAGCCCACAAAGCTGTACAGAACATGTCCTTACCTTAGAAGTTACCTAGGGTTACTCATAGCCCTCTATGTTTCTAAGCTCCATGTACCTGTCCAGGAATCTCTTAAAAGACCGTATCGTATCCATCTCCACCACTGTCACCGGCAGCTCATTCTATGCATTCACCACTCTCTGTGCAAAAAACTTGCCTCTGACATCTCCTCTGTACCTACTTCCAAGCACCTTAAAACTGTGCCCTCTCGTGCCAGCCATTCCAGCCCTGGGAAAAACCTTCTGACTGTCAATATGATCTATGCCTCTCGTCATCTTGTACACCTCTATCAGGTCACCTCTCATTCTCAGTCACTTCAAGGAGAAAGGGCCAAGTTCACTCAAACTATTCTCATAAGGCATGCTCCCCAATCTAGGCAACATCCTTGTAAATCTCCTCTGTACCCTTTCTATAGTTTCCACATTCTTCCTGTAGTGAGGTGACCAGAACTGAGCACAATACTCTATGTGGGGCCTGACCAGCGTCCTATAGAGCTGCAACGTTATCTCTCGGCTCCTAAACTCAATCCCACGATTGATGAAGGCCAATGTACCATATGCTTTCTTAACCACAGAGTCAACCTGTGCAGCAGCTTTGAGTGTCCTATGGTCTACGACCCCAAGATCCCTCTGATCGTCCACGCTGCCAAGATTCCTACCATTAATTCTATATTCTGCCATCATATTTGACCTACCAAAATGAACCACCTCATACTTCTTCCTCTTTGCAATGTATCTTTCCTGCATTTTCTGATTTGTTCCTAGAAACTCCAGCCATTGCTGTTTTGTCATCATCCCTGCTCGTGCCCCCTTCCAATCAACTTGGGCCTGCCCCTCTTTTGTGCCTCTGTCCTCCACTGACATCTGATTTTAGCTTCTCCTTCTCAATTTTCAGCTTGAATTTGATCTTATTATACTCACTTGCTCCTAAGGCAGTGGTCCCCAACCCCCGGGCCGTGAAGCATGCACAGATGAAGCTGTAGCCAGAACACACCCAGCACATTTTTTAAGAAAAAAGCTGAAATAAACAAGCTAGTTAATTAGGTGTCACCCGGCAAATGTCCGCCCAGATCAGAGGCACCTCTGATCTGGATCGACATTTACGTGCCGGACAGCACCTAATACATTAGCTTGTTTATTTCAGCTTTTTTCTTAAAGATGTGTTGGTGCATTTTGGCTACAGCTTCACCCCTGCATGTTTCATGGCCCGGAGGTTGGGGACCACTGCCCTAAGGGTTCTTTTACCTTTATAATCTCTAATCAATTCCAGTTCATTACGCAACACCCAATCCTGAATAGCTGATCTCTTAGTGGGCTCAACCATGAGCTGCTCTAAAAAGCCATCTCATGTGCATTACAGAAATGGCCCCTTTTGTAATCCCGCACCAACATGATTTTCCCAAACTACCTACATATTGAAATCCCCCATGACTATTGTAACAGGACTATTGGCCTTTTGGCATGCGTTTACCATCTCCCATTATAAGTTGTAGACCATGACCTTGCTACAGTTTGTGGATCTGTATATAACTCCCATCAGGTCTTTTTTTTACCCTTGCATGTGATTCAACACCTTCTGACCCTATGTCACCTCTTTCTAATGATTTAATTTCACTTTTTACCAACAGAACCATCCCACCCCTTCTGCCTTCCTGCTTATTCTTTCAATACAGTGTGTATCCTTGAACATTGACCTCCAGCTATAATCTTTTCTCAGCCATAGTTCAGTGACCATACTTGCCAACCTATAACTGTACTACAAATTCATTGACCTTATTCCATATACTGCACACATTCAAATATATCACATTTAGTCCTGTATTCACCCGTTTCAATTTTGAGTTTTAGAGAAATTGATGTTCATGCCATGAGACTGGATGCTACGCAGGTGGAATATGAGGTGTTGCTCCTCCAACCCGTCATGACTGTAGATGAGGCCATGGACCGACAGGTTGGAAAGGAAACAGGAGGTGGAATTGAAGTGGGTGGCCAGCAGGCAAGACGGAACAGAAGTGAAGTGGTCCCCCAATCTACGCTAGATCTCCAACGCAGAGGAGACCAAACTGGGAACACTACGTACAGTAGATAACACCGACGGACTCACCTCATCTGGAAGTAGTGTTTGAAGCCCTGAAAGATGGTGAGAGAGAAAGTTTGTTCTGCTGATAATACGCGTTAATTTTTTCTGTTTACAACAGGTTGTCTGCATTATGTACTTTGGGGTGCTGAGGGGGACAGGGTATATTCCAAAAATATACTTATTGCACGTGCATGTGTGATTCATGCTGGTAAAGTATATACACATTCCCCTTGTATTTTTGAAACAACATGCTCAGCAATAAACAGCAACACAGACAATACCATCTGATAGAAACTTTTGGGAAATCTTGATGCTGATTTTTATAGTTATTCATGTAACCTTTGCAAAAATTGATGTTAAACTTCCAGTATTGTTTTTCTACAAAATATGTAAAAACTATTCATAAAAATCCATCATTTAATCCCAGTCACATTTTCTACAAAGAACGTGGAACATAGAATAGATAGAGAGAATCTGTTTCCCATGGTCGTAATGTTTAATACCAGAAAGTGAGAGGGGGTAGGTTCAAGGGGGATGTGAGGGGTAAATTTTTAGCTCAGAGAGTCATTGATGCCTGGAATGTGCTGCCCTGGTATGGTGGTAGGGGAAAATACATCGGAGGCGTTTAAGAGAAGTTTGGATAGACACATAAATGTAGGGATGATGGCGGGATATGGACATGGTGTAGGTAAGAGTGATCAGTGTTTGGGTGTTTTTGATTTGCTTTCTAGCTTGTTCAGCACAACATTGTGGGCCAAATGGCCTGTTCCTTTGCTCTACTGTTCTACGTTCTAGCACTGCAGCACAGAACAAGCATATTGTCCCGCAAGACTGTGCCAACCTTTTAACCTATTCTAAGATCAATCTACATACTGTCCTACAGAGCTCTCCATTTTAATATAATTCAAATGTGTATCTAAGTGTTTGTTAAATTGGACTATGTGTCTACTTCTACCATCACACACTGGCAGGGTATTCCATGCACTCACCACTCTTCGTGTTAAGAACTTATATCTGATACCCCCCCTTTCTTTCCACCAATCACCTTAATATTCAGCCTTTCATCACCTTGTACACCCCTATCAAGTCACCTCACACCCTCCTGCTCTCCAAAGAAAAATCTTAGCACCAAGTGAAAATTGATTTCCAGTACTGTTGATTTGATTGTTCTCTGGGAGGAAAAGCTCTCACTTAGAAAAATGTAGGATTCAGACTCACTCCAAAGCCAAAAGCAGAAAATGATGAAATTCTCAGCAACATCACTAAGAGTAATAAACAGGACAATGACTCAGATCGAAATGCTTCCAGTAAAATGGGAAAACTCTAGATCAATCCTGGTAATACAATTGCTCTTGAGTGGACTCATTTGGTACTCTGGACTGAGACTAAGAAAAAAGCCCAAATTCTTTGTAACAACCAATCATCATGCAGGAGGTTACTACAATAGGTGGGTTAGTAAGTTTGTAGATAACACGAAGGTTGGTGTAGCTATGTATAGTGTAGAGGGTTGTCGTGGGTGGCAACAGGACATTGACAGGCCGCAGAGCTGATCTGAGGGGTGGCAGATGGTGTTCCACCCAGAATAGTGTGAGTGATATTCTTTGGGAGGTCAAACTTGAAGGCCGAATTCAGGGTTGACAGTAAGATTCTTCACAGAGTGGCGGAACAGAAAGATCCCTCAAAGTTGCTGTGCAAGTTGATAGGGTTGTTAAGAAACTGTATGGTGTACATTGGCCTTCATTGGTTGGGAGATTGAGTTGAATTCAAGTGAGGTAATGTTGCAACTGTACAAAGCAGTGGTTAGACCACACTTGGGATATTGTGTTCAGGTCCATCGGAGGAGTGGAGCTTGGGATGATGGCGCCTAACAGTGACTCCTTTGCTTGCATCTTCGGAAACAGCTCTATTTCTATCTTTAATACACCTGTATCTGTTTTTTTTTTCCTTCTCAGGGTTCTTTTGAAGACCCCGACCTGGAGTTACACACTGACTTTGGTTCTTTGTGGAAATGGGACCCACTCTCAGTGTCTCACAGCCGGCCGCTTTTCAATATGTCAAGGATGCGGCCTGGAAGACTAACGCACCTTCAGAGTGCCAGATTTTCATGGCTCTGGAGGCGGGCTGGTTCAAGGCCGGTGCTGCCACCTGATGTGTCGTAGGACTACATGGAAGATCGAAAGCAGTGAGCTGGCTGCTGGCTGTGTGCCCAGAGACCTGGGTTCTTTGGGCATAGAGCTCAGAAAAAGCCACATAACAGACTTTTAACACTATAAATCAGCAAGCTGTTGTATTATGTCTCCCCTTTCACTGTGAAACAGGGATACCACTTTTTCCTTTATTAGGGAGAGAGAGAGATCCTGTGGTATGTCGAATTACCGGGTGAACGAGTAGTATTTGAGGCACTGCAAGTCTGTGTCTTTATTGATGCTTTGCTGCACGGTTGCATGTTCAGTGGAGGGTGTGCATGCTTTTTTACTGATGGGGGGGTTGTTGCTCTGCTGCTGCTTGTGCTTGGGAGAGGGGAGCTGGGGGGTGGGGGGCTTTGAGGTTCCAACATTTAACTGTCGTTCATTCTTTGAATAACTCCTCAGTTTCTGTGGATGTTTGCAAAGGAAAAGAATTTCAGGATGTATATTGTATACGTTTCTCTGACATTAAATGTACTTATTGAAACCTATTGAATTAAGTTCTGGTTGCCTCATTATAGGAAGGATGTGGAATCTTTAGAGAAGATGCAGAGGAAATTTACCAGAATGCTGCTTGGATTAGAGAGCATGTCTTAGTTTCAATAGTTCCATTTAATATCAGAATAATGTATACAATATACATCCTGAAAATCCTTTTCTTCGCAAACATCCACAAAGCAGAAGAGTGCCCCATAGAATGAATAATTGTAAAACGTTAGAACCTCAAGGGCCCCACACTCACCCTCCCACAAACAAGCATCAGCAAGCAATGACCCACCCCTCCCTCACTTCAGCAAAAAGCATCAGCACTCTCATCCCACCGAGTAAGCAACAGCAAAGCCCTCAAGGAAGACCAGGATCCACAATACAACAGAAACTAATCATTCACCCTGACAAATCTGACATATCACGGGCTCTCTCTCCCTAATAAAGAGGCAGACAGGTGTCACGCAGTGAGAGGGGAGACATAAACAAAACAACTTGCTGATTTGCAATGATAGAGTCAGCCATATCTCTTTCTTTGCCAAGTTCTCCAACTTGAGAATTGGCAACAAACACTCCCCCACCAATGGGTGAGTGAGAGAGAGAGAGAGAGAGCACAATTCACTGAGTACAGAGCCCCTGACAGCTAGTCCACTGTTCCCAATGTTCTGTTTTCTCCCGCGATGCTTCAGTCAGTGAAACCAGCGTAGAGTCGGCTCATCCCAGAGCTATGAAGCCTTGGAACCCCAAAGCTGTGCTTATCTTCATGGGATATTGAAAAGCAGCAAATTGTGAGCCCCCGAGTCCCACCACCACGAAGAACCTGTAACTCCATGTAACACTTGCTTCACCTAGCAGCTTAATCTCAGGGGTGATAACTCCCCCTGCCCGGCTAAACTTAAATAGTTTCGTTTTGGTGGATGCTGTGCGATGTGTCCCCTGTTTCAAATCAGTACTCAGAAATAACGAACAGTGCACAATATGTGGTTAAAAGATTAAGATTTATAATACTTACTTTGACTGCGGTTAGTAAAGAAACAAAATATGAAAGAAAAAGGCCCCAATCTTATTAAACAGTCAGTGCACAAATCATTGGAGCTGACTCAGCAAGATCTGCTATCCACCATTCGATCTTCTCCGAGCATCGCCGACCTCTGGATTCCACCCGGTCGGGCGTCCCACCGACTCTCTCAAGTCACGTCTCCTCGCTTCATTCCCCTCACGCCTTCCAGCAAAAGTCCACGAAACTAACAGCTTCCAGACACACAAGGAAGAATAACATTTCTCCCATTGGATAGCCACCTGCTATCTCTAGTTTTAACCCAAACATTGCTGCTACAGAGAAGCCATTACATTAGTTTTTGCAGTTAACATTACAGAGATGGCCTTACATCCAGAACGGGGACTCCGGCAGAACCCTAACCACCCTGAAAAGGAAGAAGAGAGACAGGAAAGGTAAAAGTTAAACTCTTTCTACAGATGAGCTCGATAAGCACCATCGTAGCTCTGCATTTATGGTTGAGTAAGCTCCAGCTTTTCCCTTTGGAGTGAAGGAGGATGAGAGGTGACTTGATACAGGCGTACAAGATGATAAGAGGCATAGATCGAGTGGACAGCCAGAGACCTTTTCCCAGTATGGAAATAGCTACTACAAGGGAACATTATTTTAATGTGATTGGAGGAGAATATGGGGCGGGAGGGATGTCAGAGTTTTACACAGAGAGTGGTGGGTGTGTGGGAACACTCTGTCAGGGGTGATGGTAGTGGCAGATATATTAGGAACAATTAAGAATCTCGTAGATAGGTGCATGGCTGATAGAGAAATGGAGGGCTATATGGGAGGGAAAGGGATAGATTGATCTTCGAGTTGGTAAAAAAAAAGGTCAGGAAAACATTATAGGCCAAAAGATCTTGCCTGTGCTGTACTGTTCTATGTTATATGCTGTTCCATGTTAATTATCACCTGTCAGCAGAGGAAAATCCTAAAAATATCAAGGCGCTTGAAATAAGAAATAAGAATCCCAACAGATTCAAATGAAACAAATGGTAACTTCATGCTTATTTTGTGAATGAGGTAGCAACAGCTCAGATTAATTCTGTAGGGCAAAGAAGGACACACTTAGAGTCATAGACATGTACCAGGCCCTTCGGCCCATCTAGTCCATGCTGAAATCATTTAAGCTGCCTACTCCCATCGATCTGCACCCAGACCATAGACCTCCGTACCCCTGCCATTCATGTACCTATCCAAACTTCGCTTAAGTGTTGAAATCGAGCTCGTATGCATCACTTGAGCTGGCAGCTTGTTCCACACTCTCACAGGTCTCTTGAGTGAAGAAGTTTCTCCTCATGTTCCCATTAAACTTCTCACCTTTCACTCTTAACCCGTGTAGTCCCACCCAACCTCAGTGGAAAAAGCCTGCTTACACTTAACCTGTGTATACCCCTCATAATCTATCAAATCTCCCAACAATCTTCTACAGTCTAGGGAAATAAAATTCTTATCTATTTAATCTTACCTTATAACTCAGTTCCTCCAGTCCCATCAAAATCCTTGTAAATTTTCTCTGTACTCTGTCAAACTTATTTATATCTTTCCTGTAGGTAGGTGACCAAAACTGCACACAGTACTTCAAATAAGGCCGCACCAACGTCTGAAACAACTTTAACATAACATCCCATCTCCTCAGTACATCGATTTGTGAAGGCCAATATGCCTAAAGCTTTCTTTATGACCATATCTACCTGTGACACAACTTTCAGTAAATTATAGACCTGTATTCCCAGATCCCTTTGTTCTACCACATTCCTCAGTGCCCTGGTGCTCTCTGTGTAACACCTACCCTGGTTGGTCCTACCAAAGTGCCACACAGACAGACAGACAGACAGACATACTTTATTGATCCCAAGGGAAATTGGGTTTCGTTACAGTCGCACCAACCAAGAATAGTGTAGAAATATAGCAATATAAAACCATAAATAATTAAATAATAATAAGTCAATCATGCCAAGTGGAAATTAGTCCAGGACCAGCCTATTGGCTCAGGGTGTCTGACACTCCGAGGGAGGAGTTGTAAAGTTTGATGGCCACAGGCAGGAAAGACTTCCTATGATGCTCAGTTTTGCATCTCGGTGGAATGAGTCTCTGGCTGAATGTACTCCTGTGCCTAACCAGTACATTAAGGAGTGGATGGGAGTCATTGTCCAAGATGGCATGCAACTTGGACAGCATCCTCTTTTCAGACACCACCGTCAGAGAGTCCAGTTCCACCCCCACAACATCATTGGCCTTACGAATGAGTTTGTTGATTCTGTTGGTGTCTGCTACCCTCAGCCTGCTGCCCCAGCACACAACAGCAAACGTGATAGCACTGGCCACCACAGGCTCGTAGAACATCCTCAGCATCATCCAGCAACTTGCACTTGTCTGCATTAACTTCCATCTGCTATTATTCAGTCCATTTTTCCCCAGCTGATCCAGGTCCCTTGGCAAGCCATGACAGTCTTCCTTACTGCCCACTACACTCCAGTCTTGGGGTCATCCGCAAATTTGCTGATCCAGTTAACCATATTATCATCCAGATCATTGATGTAGATGACAAACAACAACAGATTCAGTGCCAATCCCTGTGCCACTCTACTAGTCACAGGCCTCCATTCAGAGAGGCAACCATCTACTACAACTCTCTGGCTTCTCCCACAAAGCCAACAGCTAATCCAATTTACTGCAGAATCTTGAATGTGAGCAACTGAACCTTCTTCACCAACCTCTCTTGTGGGACCTTGTCAAATGTCTTGCTGAAGTCTATGTAAGCAACATCCACTGTCTTCTCTTCATCCACTTTCCTGATAACTTCCTTGGTAAACTCTGTAAGATTAGTTAGACATGAGCTACCATGCACGAAGCCATGCTGACTATCCTTAATCACTCCATGTCTATCCAAATACCTGTATATTGGGTCCCTTAGAATATCTCTGAATAACTTTCCCACAACAAATGTCAGACTCATAGGACTATAATTTCCTGCTTTAGGTTTAGAGCCTTGGGGGCTGTCATTTCTTAGGTAAGAGTAGCTCATGCAACAGAGTGACTACACTGGATAGTTGATGTGCTGGATCATGAAGATAGCTATGGGATCCTTTCTCTAGAATAGGACCACTGATATACTAGTTTAAAATCCAGTCAAACCCAGTCAAGGATCTCAGCTGCCTATTAATACAGCTAAAGCAGGATGGCATTGGATGAAAACTCAGTGCCAACAAATTGATGTTAACACCAACACCACTCATACTTGCTGTCTGTAATCTTTCTGAGTAGTCTGAACAATTTCCAGAACGCACATTCATATGTCATATTCTTTTGTGTTTTGATTCCTTAATATTTTAAAAAGTCTGCCTTGACTTTGGTGATCTGCAGTGTAAAAATTATTGCTGTGATGTGTGCTTTCAGAAAATTCATTCATTTAATGTACCATACACATCTCCTCTCTCTCATCAGGCAGGAGATACAAAAGTCAAGAAGCACATAGCAGCTCTCAAGGACAGTTTCTATCCCAGTGTTATCAGACTCATGAACAGACCTCTTGAACGATAAGATGGGACTCGACCTCACAATCTACCTCATAATCATATTGCACTTTGTCATTTTACCTGCACTGCACATTTTCAGTAGTTTTTTTTCTCTTTGTTCTGCATTGTCATTCCTTATTGTAGCTCAATAAAAATGAGGTACGAAGGTAAACTAGCCAAGAATATAAAGGAGGATAGTAAAAGCTTCTTTAGGTATGTGAATAGCAAAAAAAATAGTTAAGACCAAAATTGGACCATTGAAGACAGAAACGGGTGAATTTATTATGGGGAACAAGGAAATGGCAGATGAGTTGAACAAGTACTTTGGATCTGTTTTCACTAGGGAAGACACAAACAATCTCCCAGATGTAATAGTGGTCAAAGGAACTAGGGTAAAGGATGAACTAAAGGAAATTTATATTAGCCAAGAAACAGTGTTGGATAGACTGTCGAGTCTGAAGGCTGATAAGTCCCCGGGACCTGATGGTCTGCATCCCAGGGTACTTAAAGAGGTGGCTCTAGAAATCGTGGACCCATTGGTAATCATTTTCCAATGTTCTTTAGATTCAGGAACAGGTCCTGTTGACTGGAAGGTGGCTAATGTTGTCCCACTTTTCAAGAAAGGAGGGAGAGAGAAAACAGGGAATTATAGACCGGTTAGCATGACGTCAGTGGTGGGAAAGACGCTGGAGTCAATTATAAAAGCTGAAATTACGACACATTTGGATAGCAGTAGAAGGATCAGTCCGAGTCAGCATGGATTTATGAAGGGAAAATCATGCTTGACTAATCTTCTGGAGTTTTCTGAGGATGTAACTATGAAAATGGACAAGGGAGAGCCAATGGATGTAGTGTACCTGGACTTCCAGAAAGGACTTTTGATAAAGTCCCACATAGGAGATTAGTGGGCAAAATTAGGGCACATAGTATTGGGGGCAGAGTACTGACATGGATTCAAAATTGGTTGACTGACAGGAAACAAAGAGTAGCGATTAACGGGACCCTTTTGGAATAGCAGGCTGTGACCAGTGGGGTACCGCAAGCTTCAGTGCTGGGACCGCAGCTGTTTACAATATACATTAATGATTTAGATGAAGGGATTAAAAGTAACATTAGCAAATTTGCTGATGACACAAAGCTGAGTGGCAGTGTGAAATGTCAGGAAGATGTTATGAGAATGCAGGGTGACTTGGACAGGTTGGGTGAGTGGGCAAATATATGGCAGATGCAGTTTAATGTGGATAAATGTGAGGTTATCCACTTTGGTGGAAAGAACAGGAAACCAGATTACTATCTAAATGGAGTCAAGTTAGGAAAAGGGGAAGCACTATGAGATCTAGGTGTTATTGTACATCAGTCAATGAAAGCAAGCATGCAGGTACAGCAGGCAGTGAAGAAAGCTAATGGCATGCTGGCCTTTATAACAAGAGGAATTGAGTATAGGAGTAAAGAGGTCCTTCTGCAGCTGTACAGGGCCCTGGTGAGACCCCACCTGGAGTATTGTGTGCAATTTTGGTCTCCAAATTTGAGGAAGGACATTCTTGCTATTGGGGGAGTGCAGCGTAGGCTCGCAAGGTTAATTCCCGGAATGGCGGGACTGTCATATGTTGAAAGATTGGAGCAACTGGGCTTGTATACACTGGAATTTAGAAGGATGAGAGGGGATCTGATTGAGACAAATAAGATTATTAAGGGATTGAACACACCGGAGGCAGGAAGCATATTCCCGCTGATGGGTGAGTCCAGAACTAGAGGCCACAGATTCAGAATAAGGGGTAGACCAGAGATGCGGAAAAACTTTTTCACCCAGAGTGGTGGATATGTGGAATGCTCTGCCCCAGAAGGCAGTGGAGGCCAAGTCTCTGGATGCATTCAAGAGAGAGTTAGATAGAGCTCTTATAGATAGTGGGGTCAAGGGATATGGGGAGAGGGCAGGAACGGGGTACTGATTGTGTATGATCAGCCATGATCACAGTGAATGGCGGTGCTGGCTAGAAGGGCCAAATGGCCTACTCCTGCACCTATTGTCTATTGCCAATGCACAGTGTAATGATTTGATCTGTGGAAACAATGAGCAAGACAATCTTTTCACTGTATCCTAGTACATGTGACAATAATAAACCTGTATTTGTATACTCAATTAAAACAAAACTACTGCAGGTCATCCCCAGGTTATGAACCCCCAATTTATGTCTAAACTCTGTATACAAATATTTGGAAGATTGGCAGGATGGATTTGTCAGCTGCTGTAGGGAGTGGGCATCTTCTGCTGTGTAGGAACTCATTTTGTGGTTACATTTCCAACTTAAAAACTGTGCTGATGATGAGTGATTCAAAGTGTTGCAAAATTCCCGTAACTGGATCACTTACCAGCAAAGATAGAGAGGTCCATTGAAGTCTGATGGTACTATTTTTAAAAGTATTTATTGATAAAGGGCACAAAAAGAAGATTAATGCAAACATACAGATAATATACGTCATCAATACTAAATCTAAGCGCGGGTATAATAATAACCGATAAGAAATAATTCTATCATTGTCTAGGGGTTACTGTATTGTCCGATGGAAAGATAAGTCACTATCAGTTCGTTCAAGCTGCAGCGTTGTTGGGTTTAAAAGTGATGCGGTTTAAACTTGCCCAAGTCTTTTATGATATCAATCCATTGAGTCAGGGGAGAGGGTTTCCCCGTTGTTAGCTAAAAAACTGTTTTCCGTGGTTTCAGCCACTAATTCCAGCCACGGAATTGAACACACGTGGCTCGGTTTCTGATGACGTCTGCTGTTACGTGGTCGCTTAACGTTCCTTCTGGTGCGTCTGAGGGGTTGTTCCTATTTTATTCTGACTCGCAGGGTCATAGATGCCAATCAGGTTGGGGGTGATGCAATCTCTCCCTCAACCAGCCCACTTTGCCCGAGGGCATTCACATAGCAGAGCATCTCAATCCACAAATCTGTCTCCAAGAGACAATGGCCATGTCCCTTAGCTTTACATCACTATGAGGGGGGAGAAATGTGACATCCTGCACGTCTCCCCCTCATGTCTTGGGCTCCCCTTTTGACTCAACCCAACAGTGATCTGGCGATTCTCACAAAGGAGGGGGCTACGGACGTGATAAAAAGGAATGAACCCATGTATTAATTCATATTATTAAACATCAAATAATTGGAATATATATAGAGGATACTTGAAAATAATAACATATGATAATAGGGCATTTTTAAATTCATTATCCTTAATTGAACTAAACTTAGATTTAAAATCACTAATCAATGATCTACTGTTTGCATGGTATAGACCCAGGATGTGTTCCAAGAACAACCTGCATTTATTTACCACCTTTAATATAGCAGAATGTCCTATGATCCTTGTTGAAACAGCAAAACAAAATGAAAGTAAAGGGATAATAAGACAGGCAGCTATAATGGAAAGCGTTAGAAACACTGATCAGGTCAGGCAGCAACTGGAGAGGGAGAAAGGTAGTGCTGAAAAGAAAACAAACTAAATTCATGAAACTCACTATCTTCAGCTACTAAAGAAATGTCGCCTAGTATTTTGTCTCCAGTTGTACAGCATACCTTATTGATTTAGTGGAATTTTCCTTCTATTAAAATAAAGAAAAAGAAGGGAATTGCTTTCAGTCCCTACAACACATTCCATTCTCCAGAAATCAGTTCTCCCCTCTTTCTGAAGACTGCTTGAGTGTGAATCGGAAACCACAGGTAACAAATGAATTTTTAATGTCTTCCCAGCATTCTAAACGTAGTCTTTTTAAGTATAATTATACCTATTTAGTGGAAATTATTAGAGTCTCATTTGCATGGAAAGACATAAATAGCAATGAGATAAAGAAGTCGAAAAGCTTGGTGTTGGCAGGGTACAAATGCTCTCTAGTCAGCACACTTAATTTTCTTCAACAATTGCAATTTTACTTCCACCAGGAGGGCAGAGAAATTCACGACTTAATGAAAAATGGCTCCTCCAATGGTCCATGCTGGATCGAAGAGAGTGCATAAATCTCCAAACTGAGTGGTGAAATTTTCTATTTTATTCCAGTCTATTAATTATAGAAGTCCACAATAATCAACATTTAAGTTTGTATAAATGGTCAGAGTTCCACATAGTTCCAGGGGAAGGTACCAGAGCCTTCAAGAAAACCATGGCAACCAAGCTCCTTGTTTTTGCAAGTTTTTCTATTGCCTTATTTAAAATTACTCATCTGTACTGTAAGGCAAAATAAGGTTCAGGTGTCTGGTCCTGAGCCAGAAAGATAATTCACTTGTAGGACTGATGACACCAAGAAGCTAAATATGTACTGCCCTCAACAGAGATGTACTTAAGCCTTATAATTGTGGTTTATAGTGGATAAGAGACTTCACTGCCATCAAAAGAGTTTTCTTCTTAAGACAAAATCTTCTCTCATGGGCTAGCACATAATTAGAATAATGCTTTCACCACACCAGTGATTGGAAGGTCAGGGTTCAAGTCCCATTGCTGTCTGTAGGGGGTGATGGCAAAGGTTTGCAGATGCTCCACTTTCTGCCCCAAGGATGGATGGTTCAGTTGTGGACATGCTATGTTGATGCCAGAAGCATGGAGACCCTTTCAAGTTGCCCCCAGCTGTCTTGGCCAGTGACACAAATGACACATTTCACAGTATGTTTCGATGTACATGTGACAAATAAATCTACTCTTTAATCTTTAATTAAGAGACCTCTCGCAGCCCATGTCAACTCTGGTATCACCTGGAAAACTCAAGTCAAAGTATGTGGACCTATAAACGTGATCTGTAAGTGCTGCTGAACACAAACAAAACAAGAATTATTTTTATAATATGATTTTTATTGAAGGACTAGTAATTGGTATTATATCATACAACTATAAATTTCTCATCATTAAACAGGCAATTCACTGAAGCCATCAAGTTATTCTTTTGGCACAATAGTACCACATGTAGCAGGATTTTTGAAAAGACAAACAAGGAAACATACAAATAACCACATTCCCTACCCTGAGCAAAGAACAATAATATTTCCCTTGTAACAAATATACCTGGAATATACAGAAAAAATAATCATCTTCAGTTCTAGCGATGACACCAATAATTTTACAATGTGTATTTGCACCAAAAATAATTACTGCCTAGTACTGATCAATAAGGGAACAATTATTGATGTGTCATTCACATGGCTTGTTGAGCTTTTCAAGTTTTACAAATGTATATTCCTGTGAGAAACACCTGAATGTGAAAACTCACCAGAACTCAACATTAGAAATAAAATCCTATTTGGTTGAATTAGAATCCCTAGCTGACCTTTCAATTACTCGAAGTATTGATTTTATGTTTAAAATTTCCTTTGCAAGTATTTTCTATATCCATATACGATTGAATGTTGATAAATGTACTTCTAATTCACCAATACATTTTGTACATGAAACAGCACCATACAGAATCTTATACAAAAAACGACCTAAGTTCTAAATGTTTGAACCACAACCTATTTAATATTAAATTAAACACTTTAGTACATTAAGACATATAATCAAAAACAACCTACACAAATGATTAAATGTCTGGAAGATTTTCATTTTAATTGTATGTATGGCAACAGATTGAAATAGAAATCGATTGTAATGACTGTCAAAAATATTATGCATTTAAACTAGATGAAGATTTCTCAAATAATTCTCATTTAGGTTCCAATACTTTACTAATAGCTTCCAAGTATGAATTTGTCTCTAGAAACAGTAGAAACTTTTTGCCTCTTTACTATATCAACAGGCTCATCTGTAATATTTAGATGAACCCTTCAGTTTCCTGAGTTTCTTGGTTTGTTGCCTACCAAAGGTTTTGTCTTTGAAACTAGCAGTTATGAAGAGGGAACCCACAGGTATCTGTCATTAATTACCCCCATCACCCAGATCATGTCCTCTTCTCATTGCTATCATCAAGGAGAAGGTACAGGAGCCTGAAAACATACACTTAATATTTCAACAACAGCTTCTTCCCCTCTGCTGTCAGATTTCTAAGGTGACAATAAACCCATGAATGCTACCTCAATATTTTTACCTCTCTCTGTGTCCACTACTTAATTATTTTTTATTTATATATTGTATACATATTGCAATTTATAGTTTTATTAATATGTATTGCAATATATTACTGCTGCAAAACGAATTTCACAACATACTGTATGCCAGTGACAATAAACCTGATTCTGAGATGCGCATAGTCCTGGAGAATCAAAAGCTTTCAGTATTCTAGCTCATGCTCTGCATGGTGATCATCTCCTGGATTTTGACTTCCTGGTCTAGAGTGCAGAGCCTTGCCTACATCTGGGAGCTTTTCTGGGAAACCAGGAAGGGATGCTTTAATTTTGTCCTGTTTGATTGCAAGCTTGTAAACAAAACAAAAATCACGGAACCTATTTGCTTATTTATTTTTGGATGATCCTTTTGCCATTTATCTTTTTTTTTTACATTTGGAAAGGAAAATCCACTGGAAAAAAAAGATGTCCTATCTATTGTAAGCTCCCCCACTTTTAGGAAGAATGTAATTCTGATTAGGAGTAAGATTCTAGTATGAATAAGATATTACATATGCATATAGAAAATAGCATGGTACATGTGGATTTCAAGCTTGTTACCATTGAGTATGTATCTAAAATCAACCCTACTACAACATTTAGAAGGGAGATTTTAAGCACAAAGTTTCACATTCCTCCCTTGTGTCAAATCTATTTCCATTTCCTTTACAACCACCATACCAGAACCGTTTGCAGATCTGTGATGCTTTGTCAAAGTACCATTTTAAGGCATAACTGTAGCAATCCCCTGAATCACGCTTCAAGCCACAAACATCTGGAACTGAAAAGAATGGAACAGTTTATGGAATGGATTGTAGATGGAGCCATACGAAACTACAGGTGCTGCAACCTGGAGCAAAGAACAAACCTGTGGAGGAACAAGCGAGTCAACCAGCATGGGTGATGGCAAAGGGGTTGTTGACATTTCGTGCTGAGATCCTGTGTCAGCACCTGATGTAGAGACTTCTCCTGAAGCACTGATGTCCCTCTGCCACCACAGATGCTTCCGGAGTTCCTCCAACAGTTTGATTTTTTTTTATTGTGAAAGATCTACATCCATTGACCAGAACCTTTTAACTAAGCTGAATGAAATGAGCAGGAATATTTGAATGAAAATATGAGCAGCACAATAGGGTATGTAAAAATGCTTTGTATTTCCTCCAAATACTTCATATAGCATTTTTAAATATCATCTTTTGGTCAGGACTTGTAGAAGATCAAAATTGAACAGTATACAAGAGGCAGTGAAAGTCATGGGATTAATGAGGGCTGGAGCTCAATTAGCTTGGACTACCATCACCTCCCCATCTTGAGGTCCAATTCCCAACTGCGAAAAGCAATTTAATTCCTGCTGGCTATAAGCAAGTGCTGGTAGGAGCTGAGCTGGCTCCCCAAGGAATTTTACAGATGGTTTCCTCTCCTTATATCTCTCGCCGAGATGCCTGGTGCAATTTGTCTTCAGCTCCAGGAAATGAGTAAGGTCCCTCATTGTGCAAGTAGAAAGAAAAGGCCACTTTCTTTCCAAACCACCCCTCCCCCACCAACCCCAGTCTGACGTTCTATCACAGACATATCTAAGTTTTGGCCAAGGCCCGTGAAACAAGATTTTTCTTTCCCTTTTAAGGTTTTTCTGCTGAGGTTTGTAGCAACAGGAGCTCTTTCAGTTCTTTAGCCCTAGCCAATGCAGTCTTACCAAATGAGGAACTGAAAGCTCATGTCAATGCTTACCTTTCCAAGACATTTCCTCTATTTTGCTAATCCTTTGTCATTTTCCTTTTATGGCCATGAATATAAACTCATGCAAGGAATAATACTTAGGTAATAAACACTAGATCTTTAGCTCAAGCGCAAAGGCAGATGAAAGGAGCAGGGAGCAGAAGTGGCACTTGTTGCCTGAGCGCTATTTCAATTTTTCAGATCAAGCTGCTGGCCAGCATCAGTAGGAATTATGTATGATTGGCTAGCAGGAGTAAGAACATGTGCAGTACAGTCAAGGTTGACAATCAAAGACCAATTTAAGAGGCAATAAAAAGGGAAGGAAATCATTTACATCCCACTCTTCACATGAAAGGGAAAACGGTAATGCGCATTCCCTCTTTTCAAAGATTATTAAATACTTATACAACATTTGGGAAGCAATTATATTCTTCTCTATGAACGGAATAACTAAGTAGTTAAATTTACCTTCCTGCCCCATTTCAGGTTTATTCCCTCCAGCCTCCATTTAATCTGGCTCTTTTTGAGGTTGGAAGGAGTTCTCCAATCTATCAGGTGCTTTACTGAGACATGCATATCGGTCTTTACCATCACTGGAAGCCTCGAACCAAGATTGGCCAAATTAGCAGATGCACTCAATAAGTCAAGTTAGAGAAGAAGATTTACAGGGCCAGGAGGAGAAGGAATACTCTTCCAGACCTCACTAATTATGCTTGGGCTTGAGTTGCCATGGTCCCCCTTCTCTTCTACAATAGGCCAGTCATGGTGATACTATACCTATGTCCTGCTCCATTCTCCAGATGTTTGATGGACATCACTGAGCTCCTTGCTGACACTTAAGACCATAAGACAAGGGAGCAGAATTAAGCAATTCAGTCCATCAAGCCTGCTCCACCATTGCATCATGGCTGATCCCAGATCCCACTCAACGCCATACACCCGCCATCTTGACATATCCTTTGATACCCTAGCCATTCAGGAAACTATCAACCTCCAGCTTAAATATGCCCATGGACTTGGCCTCCACTGTAGTCTGTGGCAGACCATTCCATAGATTCACTACTCTCTGGCTAAAAAAATCCCTCCTTACCTGTATTCTAAAAAGCAGCCCCTCAGTTTTGAGGCTGTGACCTGTACTTCTGGAAATCCATCCTCTCAACATCTACCCTATCTAGTCCTTACAACATTCCGTACGTTTTGATGAGATCCTCCAACATTCTTCTGAATTCCAGTGAGTACAGGCTCAAAGCTGCCAAATGCTCCCAATGCATTAACTCTTTCATTCTTGCAATCATCCTCCTGTATCTCTTCTGGATGCTCTCCAATGACAACACATCCTTTCTGAGTTATGGGACCGAAGGCTGTTGACAACACCCCAAGCGTGGCTTGACAATTGTCTTATAAAGGCTCAGCATTATCTCCTTGCTTTTATATTATATTCCCTTTGAAATAAATGATTGGTAATGGCCTACATCAATGCACCCAGCGCAGTGGAAATCAGACTACAGGAATAGGTATGAGCAGCATACTTAATCTCAAACCAATCCGTTCGTCCAATAACTTTCCAAAACCATTCCCAATTAAAGTCCTTCAAGAAGATATTTTTCATCTGTACCTACCATAGCTGCTGATACCATCTTTTTGTTCTTCCAAATCTTCCATAGCTTTCATTCTGTATTGAAGAAGTTGATACATTAATTACCAAAGGCAAATTCCATTCTGAATTCAGAATTTGGCCATAATTGTTGGAGAACCTACCGTGATTCAGGAAGTGTCCTCTCTCCTTTTGCATTTTGAGAATTTTTTCCTTTACATTTCACCTTTAGAGCCGGAGGTGGATATTTGTTAATTCCATCTATTAAATAAATACAGTACACCATTTAGTTTGAATGACAGCAAAGTACCCACAACAAATAAAATATTCTAAGACTGCAGTGCTATGTAATTTTCAAAATGGTATTTTTTTTAAATAGTTTGAGTCTTGTTAGTCCCAGATCCCAGTCGTTTCTCAATAAACATCACTTTGTTTATCCAGCCTAGCTGCCTATATCCCTTCATGGATACTGGATTCAATATCTTTTTCAGTTTGAACATTACAATCACAATATTATCTGAAGGAAAACATTTCACTTCATTTATTTTCCTTTGAAATTAAATCTATGTCCCACAGATTTTAACCTTCTCACCAGTAGGTTCTCATTCAATAAACATTTTCCATCATTTTTTAATTATCTCTGTAGAAGGAAAACAACAGCTTCGTGAAATCCCTAAACTTGCATAACATCCTAGTAAATATTACTTTTTTTTCTATACCCTTTCCATCTTTATTAAATCTTGTTGGTCAGAACCATCCAGATTACTCCTGGCCTGAACAATCACTTACAAGGTCTAGAACTATTTAAAAAATATATTTATCTTTATTCTCCAGAGCAGTTCATGCTTTTATTAACCACCTTATTAACATTCATTACCACTTCTAAGATGATTGCCACAAAATTTGTCATTCGCACCATACGTACTGTAGAACAGAACTGCAAATACTACTGGCAAAACTCAGTGCAAATCACAAATGGAGTACATTAAGCAGTCAGTGGTGTTTAGAAGGTTTCTGACTACTTTTAGGGATGGATTTCTAGAGGGACATATTTCATCCCATTTGCCTTTACTCCTACAGTCAGCCTCTGAGGTATAATAACATACAAAGGGCATCAAATCAAAAACAAAATTAGCAAAACCAAAACGTAATTGCTTCAATGGATCCAAAGAAAAATTGATTAATTTTCTAGGGATAAACAAGTATTCAGAGCAATCAATTTGCCTTAGCTGATTCATATATCTTGAATTTGTCAAGGGAGCAATAAGAGTTCAGAGAACATAATGTCCATTGGGAGCCAGAATTGGAAAATGCTGAGAGGAAGTTTCCTCTTCCAGAGAGTCCAGAACCAGAAGGCATGGTCTTATTTCAGGTTCTTCAGCCTATATGTCTGTGCTGACCATTTACACTAATCCCATTTTATTCCCATAGTTAACATCTGCACACTAGGGTAGTTTACAGAGGTCACACATCTTTGCGATGTGGCTTGAAATCACAGCACCAGAAGAAAAAGGATCTAATGCTTTCCTGGTGAATATGAGGAATAATCTGTTCTCAGGCGTCCAACAGGGTATAGGTATCGATTATAACTGACATTTCTATGAACAACTCTGCATCAGGGTTGGAAGCCTGAGAAGAGCTAATTTATCACTTTGAAGAAGTCAACAAAGTCATTCTTCAAACTATTAATGAATGATGACATTGTCACATTATGAATATTGTTTTCTACATCATTAGAACAACCTTCAGTATTTGCAGAACACTCACAGAAGCGCAATCATGGAAATAAAGCTTCACTTAGGTATCATTCAAGATATCATGATATATTTGTTGTAAGAATCAAAATATTGGTAAACAGATGACAATATAAAGTTCAACTATGCATCTGGCAGCACATAGGGGAACTGAGTTTTATGAGCCATTATACAGAATCTCAGAACATTCACATTGGCATTTCAGAGATTCCAGTGACTTTTCCTTATTATTTGCTGATCTTGTACCCCTTCTGGATGCCAATTATCCCATGTTTTGACAACTAATTTGAGGTCTAATCCCACTAGTCAACATATGCTGACAAAATCGCCCCCTCCTCTCAATACCACTCCTACAAGAATGTGTGGTTGAGGAATTGAAGAAGGGGACAGGGTTTCAGATTTCTAGATCACTGGGATGTCTTTTGGGGCAGGTACTACTTATACAAAACTGGATGGGTTACATCTGAACTCTTGGGTTACCAATATGCTTTTGGATAGTTTGCTAAAGCCGTTTAGAATGGTTTAAATTAATTTTGCAGCGGAATGGGAACTGGAATGATAGGGCTGGAAATGGGGTAGCTGGTGTACAAGTAGATGCAGTGTGTAGTAAGACTGTGAAGAAGGACAAGCAGATGACGGAGTAAAATTGAGGTCAATGGAATGAGTTGAAGTGTAATGCTGGGCAAATTCTAATTGGGTGATGAATTCAGCACTGAAGGTATTATATTTGAATGAACATAATGTGCAGAATAAGGTAGATGATCTTGTAGTGCAGTTAGAGATTGGAGGTTAGAGGATGCAGCTTGTATTAAAGGGACAGGCAGAGGGGGTGGGGTGGCTCTGTCGGTAAAAAATGAAATCCAACCCTCATGAAGAGGATCAGAATATGCAGAATCCTTGTGGGTAAATTAAAGTAAATGCAAGGTTAAAGAGACCCTGATGGGAGGTATATACAGGCCTCTAAATAGTAGACAGGATGTGGGATACAAATTGCAAATGGAGATTTAAAAAAGCCATGTAAATCAGGCAATGTTACGGTAGAATTAAGAGATTTCAAAATGCAGGTGGATTGGGAAAATTAGGTTGCCACTGGATCCCAAGAGAGGGAAATTGTAGAATGGCTACATGATAGCTTTGTAGAGCAACTTGTGGTTGAACCCACGAGGGGAAAGGTACTTCTGGATTAGTAATGAAGCAGATTTGATTAGGGAGCTTAAGGTAAAGGAACTCTTAGGAGGCAGTGATCATAATATGATAGAATTTACCCACAGTTTGAAAGGAAGATAAAGTCAGAAGTATCAAAATTACAGTGGAGTAAAGGGAATTACAGAGATATGCGAGAGGAGCTGGCTAAAGTTGATTGGAAGGAGGTGCTAGCCTGGATGACAGCAGAAGAGCAATGGCTGAAGTTTCTGGGGGATATTTGGAAGGACGGGACAGATACATTCCAAAGATGAAATATTCTAAATGGAGGCCGAGGCAACTGTGGCTGAAAAAGAAGTCAAAGACAGCTTAAAAGCAAAAGAATGGGGACATAATATAACAAAAACTAGCACGAAGTTAGCAGATTGGTAAGCATTTAAAAACCAAAAGAAGGCAACAAAAATATCATATTGAGAGAAAAGATGGAATATGAAGATAGGCTAATGAACACCATAAAAGAGAATACAAAAAGTTTTTGCAAATATATTAGAAGTTTTAGAGGCAAGAATGGATGTTGGACCACTGGAAAATTATGGGGGGGGGTGGGACAAAGAAATGACAGATGAACTTAATAATTATTTTACATCAGTCTTCACTATGGAAGACACTCCATAGTATCTCTCACAAATTTGAGAGTGTTGGGGGCAAGAATGAATGAATGTTGTTACTAAGGAGAGGTGCTTGGGAATCTGAAAGGTCTGAAGATAGATAAGTCACCTGGACCAGATGTATTACACCCCAGGTTTCTGATAGCAGTAGTTGACAAGATTCTGGAGGCATTAGTAGTGATCTTTAAAGAATCACTAGATTCCAGAATAGTTCTTGAGAACTGGTAAGTTGCAAATGTCACTCCTCTCTTTAAGGGGTGGGGGGGGAGGCAAAAGAAAGGGAATTATAAGCCAGTTAGCCTGACTTCAGTGTTTGGGAAAATGTTGCAGTCCTTTTACAAAGGATGAAGTTTTGGAGTACTTGGAGTGACATGATAAAATAAGCCAAAGTCAACATGGTTTGCTTAAGTGGAAATCTTTGTGGAATTAACAGGCAAGAAAAACAAAGAAGGGTCAGTGCATGTTGTTTACTTGGGTTTTCATAAAGCCTTTGACAAGGCGCCACACGTGAGACTGTTTAACAAGATAAGAGCCCGTGGTGTGACAGGAAAGATACTAGAACAGATGGAAGATTGGCCAATATCCAGGAGGCTAAGGGTGGAAATAAAGGGGGCCTTTTCTCATTGGCTGCTGGGTGACTCGTGGCATTCCACAAGTGTTGGTGCTGAGAATTGGATGATGGAATTGATGGCTTTGTCACCAAGTTTGTGGAAGATATGAAGATAAGCAGGGAGTCTGCAGAAGGACTTGGACAGATTGGAGAATGAGCAAATAAATGGCAGATGGAATGTAGCATTTGGAATTGTATCATCATGCACTTGAGCAGAAGGAAGATTAGTATAAACAATTTTGTAAATTGGGAGAAAATTCAGAAATAAGGTGTGCAAAGGGGATTGAGAGTCCTTGTGCAGGATTCCCTTAAGGTTAACACACAGCTTGAGTCCATGGTAGGAAAGGCAAACACAATGTAATATTAGCATTCATTTCATGAGGACTAGAATATAAGAGTAAGGATAAGACCGTAGGACATAGGAATAGAATTAGGACATTCAGCCCATCAAGCCCACTCCATCATTTCATCATGACTAATCCTAGATTCTATTCAGCCCCATACACCTGCCCTCTCACCATATTCCATGATTCCCCAACCAATCAGGAATCTACAACTTGCATTTGAAATATACCCACAGACTTGGTCTCCATCGCCCTCCCCATCGTATTCCACATGTTCAACACTCTTTGGCTAAAAATATTCCTTCTTACTTCTGTTCTACTTGGTTGGCCCTCAATTTTGAGGCTGTTCCCTCTAGTTCTGGATACCCCCACCAGAGGAAACATCCTTTCCAAATCCACCTTATCTAGTCCCTTCAACATTAGGTAGGTTTCAATGAGATCTCCATGGATGCTTCTAAATTCCAGTGAGTACAGCCCCAAAATTGCCAGACACTCCTCAGATGTTAATCCCTTCATTCCTAGAATCATCTTAGTCCTCTGGACTCTTTCCATTGACAACACATCCTTTTTCAGACTAAGGCCCAAAATTGTTGATAAAGCTTCAATTGCAGCCTGATTAATGTCTTATAAAGCTTCCACATTACCTCCTTGCTTTTAGATTCTATTCCCTTGAAATAAATGCCAACATTGCATTTGCCTTCTTTACCACAGACTCAAACTGTGAATTATTCTCCTGGGAGTCTTGCACAGGGACTCCTAAGTCCCTTTGCATCTCTGATGTTTGAATTTTCTCCCCATTTAGTTAATGGTCTGCACTGTTGTTCCTTTTATCAAAACGCATTATCATACATTTCCCTACACTGTATTCCATCTGCCTCTTTTTTGCCCATTCTTCCAATTTGTCTAAGTCATTCTGCAATTGCATTACTTCCTTAGCGTTACCTACACCTCCACCTATATTCATATCATCTGAAAACTTTGCCACAGAGCCATCAATTCCACTATCTAAGTCATTGATAAATAATATGTAAAGTAGCAGTCCCAATACTGACCCTTCAGTAGTCACTAGCAGCTAACCAGAAAAGGCCCCCTTTATTCCCACTCACTGCACCCTGCCTATCAGCAATTCCTCTGTCCATGCCAGTATCTTTCCTGTAATGCAATAGGATCGTAACATGCTAAGCAACCTCTTGTGAGGCACCTTATAAAATGCCTTCTGAAAATCTAAGTAAATGACGTCCACTGCCTCTCCTTTGTCTGACCTGCTTGTTATTTCCTTGAAGAATTCTAATAAGATTTCTCTTTACAGACTCCATGTTGACTTTGACTTATTTTATCATTGGTCTCCAAGTACCATGTAGCTGCATTCTTAATAATGGACTCCAACACTTCCCCAACCATTGAAGTTAGGCTAACTGGCCTATAATTTCCTCTTTTTTTCCTTCCTCCCTTCTTAAAGTGTGGAGTGACATTTGCAATTTTCCAGTCCTCTGCGATCATGCCAGAATCAAGTGATTCTTGAAAAATCATGACCAATGCCTTCAAGATCTCTTCAACAACCTCTTTCAGGACACTGGGATATAGTCCATCTGGTCCAGATGACTTATCCACCTTAAGACCTTTGAGTTTGTCTCACACTTTTTCTTTTGTAATATCAATGGCACTCACTCATCCTTCTGACCCTCACTGGCCACTGGGCATACAGCCAAAGTCTTCCACAGTAAATACTGAAGCAGAGAACTTATTAAGTTCATCTGCCATTTCTTTGTCCTCCGTTATACCTCACCAGCATCATTTTCCAGTGGTCCAATATAAACTCTCACCTCCCATTTACGCTTTATATAGCTGAAAAATCTTTTAGTAACCTGCTTTATATTATCAGCTAGCTTGCCCTCATATTTCATCTTTTCCCTTCTTATAGCTTTTTTAGTTGCTTTTTGTTGGATTTTAAAAACTTCCCTACCATCCAACTTCCCACTCATTTATCTACCTTATATACCCTTTCCTTGGCTTTAATGCAGTCCTTAACTTCCCTTGTCAGCCATGATTGCCGACCACTGCCATTTGAGAACTTCTTCTCTGGGACATATATATCCTGCACCTTGTGAACTATTTCCAGGAACTTCTGCCATCTCTGTTCTGCTGTCATCCCCCCAGCATCCCCCTCCAATCCACTTGGGCAAGCTCCTCTCTCATGCCTCTGTAATTCCCTTTATTCCATTGCAATAGTGATACATATGACTTATGGTTTTCCCTTTTTAAACTGCAGTATGAATTCAATCATATTATGATCACTGCCTCCTTTACATTAGCTGACTAATAAAATCTGGGTTATTACACAATGCCCAATCTACGTTAGCCTTTCCCCAAGTAGGCTCAAGCACAAAATGCTCTAAAAAGCCATCTCATTGGCATTCAAGAAATTCCCACTCTTGCAATCTGACACCAACCTGATTTTTCCAATCTCGTTGCATATTGAAAGCTCTGGATAGAGTCCCTTTGGGGAGGATGCTTTCAATAGTGGGTGACTCTAGGACTAGAGGGCACAGCCTCAGAATAGAGGGATATCCATTTAGAGCGGAGATGAGGAGGAATTTCTTCACCCAGCAGGTAGTGAATCTGTGGCTTATTGCCACAAATGGCTGAGGAGCTCAAGTCATTGAGTATATTTAAAGTGGGGTTTGATAGAGTCATAGGTGATAGGTTTCTGATTAGTTAGGGCATCAAAAGTAACAGGGAAAAGGCAGGACAATGGGGTTGAGAAGGTTAATAAATCAACCATGATGGAATAGTGAGCAGACTCAATGGGTTAAGTAGCCTATTTCTGCTCCTATGTCTTATGCTCTTATAGTCTTATTGTTAAGGATGAGGTTTTGGAGTACTTGGAGACACATAATAAAACAGGCCAACTCCAGCATGCATTCCATAAAAAGAAATCTTGCCTGACAAATCTGTTGGAATCCTTTGAGCAAATAACAAACAATGGAGAGTCAGTGAATGTTGTTTACTTGGATTTTTAAAAGACCTTTGACAAGGTGCTGCACACGAGGCTGCTAAACAAAATCAGAGGCCATGGTATTACAGTCATAATTCCAGCATAGGTGGAAGATTAGCTGACTGGCAGAAAGCAAAGACTGAAGATTAAGGGGGCTTTTCTGGTTGTCTGCTGGTGACTATGTGGTGTTCTCCAGGGGTCAGTGTTCAGGCCACTTCTTTACACATTATATGTCAATGATTTGGATGACTTGGCTTTATGGCCAAGTTTGCAGATGATACAAAGACAGGTGTAGGGGCAGGTATTGTTAAGGGAGCAGGGAGGCTGCAGAAAGACTTAGACAGATAAGGAGAATAGACAAAGAAGTGGCAGATGGTGTACAGAGTAGGGAAGTGTATGGTCATGCACTCTTGTTTAAGGAAGTGTAGAATATTTTGCAAATGTTGAGAAATCAGAGATGCAAAGGGACTTATAAGTCCCTGTGCAGGGTTCTCTAAAAGTTGAGTCATGAGAGAGGAAGGCAAATGGTAGCATTCATTTTGAGGGGACTAGAATATAAAAGCAAGAAGGTAATGCTGAGGTTTTATAAAGTATTGGTCAGACCACTTGTGGAGTTTTGTGAGCAGTTTTGAGTCATTTATCTAAGAAAGATGGGCTTGCGTTGGAGAGGGTCCAGAGGTGATTGACAAGAATGATTGCCAGAATGAAAGGGTTAATGTATCAGGAGCACTTGATGGCTCTGGGCATTTACTCGCTGATGCTTTGATGAATGAGAGGGGATCGCTTTGAAACTTTTTGTATATTGAAAGCTCTAAATAGAGAGGATGTTTCCGAGAGTGGGGGTGTCTTTCACCAGATGGCACAGCCTCAGAATAGAAAGATGTGCATTTAGAACAGAGATGAGGAGAAATTTCTTTAGCCAGAGGGCGGTGAATCATTGCTATAGACTGCTGTGGAGGCCAAGTCATTGGGTATATTTAAAGCAGAGACTGATAGGTATGTGTGTCAAAGGTTACAGGGAGAAGGCATAAGAGAGTTGAGAGGGATAATAGATCGCAATGATAGAATCATGCAGTAGACTCAATGGACAGAAGCACCTAATTCTGCTCCTAGGTTTTATAGTCTTTTACTGTTTAACAGTCAAGGAAATGGCTTCAATTGTAACCTGTTGAGCAGCAGTACATAGCTCTTTTAGGCTTCTCCAAAGATCACAGTTGATGATTGACCTCAATACTACATGCTTATGCTTACTCCATGTACTTTGACCCCCCTATTATCGTCTTAAACACATACATTCAACTTCCCCTCACCAATATACACCTAACTTGTGCATGCGTACATATGCACATATATTTGAAGCCTTTTTTACAGCTCCAGCTATTCAATTTGTTATTTGTTGGTCTAAGTCAAAATCAAGTGAAGTCCTTGCCAATGGAACAGCTTCCTCTTTTCCCATTAGAGATGCCTGTGTCCCATAAATCAAAATCCATTTCCTTTATACTGGTCTCTCAATCATCCATTCATTCCTTTGGTGCTACTTATATTGTGTCAATTTGTAGGTACCTCACCAAATAATCCTGAAATAGTGCTTTTTAATTTGACCCGCTACCTGCTCCTCTTCCTTCAGCAGAACCTCTGCCTTTAACTTATTTATGTCATTTATGTTCCCACAAACACCACAACAACCAAATGTTTCCTTTCTCACATTGCAACTCGTATAGAAGTTCTAGATCCTGGCACCAGGGAACTAATACCGTCATCTAGAGTCACGCTCCTAGTTTCAGAGAACAGTATCTGTGTCTCTCTTTTGTAAAATTACCCCTGGATCCTCATATCTGCTTTCTTGCCTAGTTGTGCCCTCCTGTCCCTCTTGACTAACCATTTCTACTATATTTAGTATAAAGCATATCCCAGGAACAAACCATCCAGGAAACCTCTCCTTCCCTGATGTTTTATAGTGGACAAATTTTGAATCAGCTCTAACTCCGGACTGGATTTCTTCACGATACAAACTGTAGATATGTTCACCATGAATCCCAATTGTCTCCACATTGCAGCAGCTGTCTTAAATGTTAATTTAATCAATCTGTTTAGCTCCGTCAACATTATCTTTGTGCACAAGTCTACGCAACAATGGACACTGTACTCACATGACACAGAAGATACTGACATGATGAAGGAAGCCCTAAGCACCACCAGAGATGGAGGGCCTTCATTGCTGCCTTAAATGCCAGAGGTATTAATGCCACAGGGCAGTAAGTAAGTAAGTCACATGACATAGTGCTAAAGACATGTTGCACTCCCAGCTGACTCCACAGACCTTTCCCCAGTTTTCATTATCCTTGTGTTAATTAATTAATTAACAGTTAATTAATTAATCAGTTTTAACCTGTTACCTGGAGACTAGAGGTACCATATTTACCAAGTTAAATGAGGGTAAGAGAATTTAGCTGTAAAACTAAATTAAGTATTTTTAAATGAAGATAAAATCGCCTCTTTGATCTACATCCACGCGAACTGTTTCTTTGTGTAAACTCAATACATGGTATGACATACAGAGACGAGAGGCAGAGTGTGGGAAATGGTTGGAAATGAAGGGACTCGGACGAAGGACTACTGGTATTATAAGGAGAGTAAATGGATGAAAATGGGGATGGGGTTCGACCTGGGAGGTTGAGCTGGAGTTTGCAGATTGGATGGTCTTGGCGGTGGTGCATGTGTGAATGTGGTTTGGAACTTGTTGAGGGAAAGAGAGTGGAGAAGGAGCGGGAATTGCTGGGAGGGGTTTGCCTGGGTCTGGTAATGGCAAACAAAGCGAGAGGAGGGATTGAGGGAAAGAGAGTGGAGAAGGAGCGGGATAGGGATTTGGGATCAGAGGTAGGCAGCTGGTGAGAAATGGATTATTGTGAAGGGAGAAATAAAGGGAATAAGGAGATAGTGAGGGGATGGTTGAATGAAAACTGAGACAAAGGGAATAAAAGGATAAGAAATGACAATGGAGAGAGTTCTGAAAGTGAGGAAGATGAACAAGTTCAGAGAGGAGGTGTTGTCATAATTAGGTTTAATGAGAAGGCGCAAGGACACATGAAGAAAATTAACCCGTTTGTGCTAACAACAACTCTGGCAAATAAGATAGGGGAAATAGTATTTGCAAAAGTCCTTAATGATGGCAATCTATTGGTAAGATGTGCGAATGAGGAACAACTTGAGAAAGCACTCAAGTTAAAAGAGGTAGGAAAATGCAAGGTGGAATATACAGGGAGGGTGGGAGCATGAAATGGTGGTTGTAAAGGAGTGATCATGGGTGTACCAATGAGTATAAACATGGAGGAGTTGAAGAGGAATATCAAAGGGGGGAAAGTAATTAAAGTTCTAAGACTGAAAACACCAAAGGAGGGAATGAAAAAGGAAAATGAAACAGTATTGATTGAATTTGAAGAAGAAAGAGTGCCAAGGAAAGTGTTCCTGGGTTTCATGAGTTACCCAGTAAGGGTATATGTGCCAAAGCCATTGAGGTGCTATAATTGTCAAAGGTTTGGACACATAGTTAAAAACTGTAAAAGGCAGAGATGTGCTAGATGTGGGGATGATCATGAATATGAAAAGTGCGGAACAGAAGTGCAACCAAAATGCTGTAATTGTGGAGGAGCTCATAATGTGGCGTATAGTGGGTGTGAGGTTATGAGACGGGAGAATAAAATTCAAGAAATAAGAGTGAAAGGAAAGATCACTTATGCAGAAGCTGTAAGAATGTCAAGAGAACAGAATAATGCTCCTAATGACCAGAGAGCAATAGGGATGCAAGAGATGCAGCAAAGAGTAAATGACAGGATTTATGTGGGGAAAAAAAGCTCCAGTAAAGCTCCAGGAGTCATTAATAGTACGGCAGAGATAAAGTCAAAAAGTGATAAAATTCAGCTGGTGGTCAAAGCAACAGTAAACCATTTAGGGTTTCTAGGACTGGCATGGGAAGAAGTGAGGGAGAACCCCACTAATCAGTCAAAGCAGGAAGTGTCATAGGTTGGTTAGTACTCATTATGGTGATTCTTTTGCAATGGAATGCAAGGAGTTTACTGGCCAATGGTCGGGAATTTAAGGGCTTTATTAAGGAAATGGTTGTAAAACCGGATGTAGTGTGTATTCAGGAAACTTGGTTGAAACCAGCTTTAGACTTTGTGGTATATGGGTATATAATGATAAGGAAAGATAGAAATCTAGGTGGAGGAGGGGGTTGTGCTATGTTAATCAAGCAAGGTATACCGTATAGGGTACTGGAAAAAGGAGACGATCAGGAATACATAGTGGTGGAAATATGGGAGGGAGGGGAGGGTGTGGTTATAATTAACTACTACAATCCATGTAAAAGGTTGGATTTGGACAGCCTACTATGGATACAAGGACAAAACAGACATAAAGTAGTGTGATGTGCAGATTTCAATGCTCACAGTACAATATGGGAGGATTCAGTTACAGATTCAAATGGAACGGTAATTGAAGATTTGATGGAAGAAAGGGATTTGGTGTGTATGAATGATGGTAGAGGAACAAGGATAAACTTAACAACAGGAACTGAGTCGGTATTAGATATTACGTTAGTGTCTAATGTCTTGGCTGGCATCAGTAACTGGGGAGTTTGGACTGCTTCAACAGTAGGCAGTGATCACTACCCAGTTTTATGTTCAGTGGGTGAAAGAGTTGAAATAAGACCAGGTGGGGGAGTCCCAAAGTGGGTGTTTGGAAAAGCAGATTGAAGTAAGTTCCAGAAGTTAAGTGAAGAAGCATTGACAAAGATTGACATTTCTGGAGATATAGATGAATTGAACAGTCAGGTGACTTCAGCAATTATTATGGCAGCAGAAGGATCTATACCCAGGAGTAAAAATAGGATGAATAGAGAACTAGTGCCATGGTGGACAGAGGAATGTAGACAGGCTGTGAAAAACAGAAATAGAGCATTCAGGCTAGTTAAAAGAACCCATAATATGCAGCATTTGATTCAATATGAGAAGGCACAGGCAGTGGTGAGAAGAACTATACGTCAAGCTAAAAGGGCAAGTTGGAGGAGTTTTTGCAACAAAATAGGAAGAACAACACCTGTGGGAGAGGTATGGGGGATGATAGAAGGGATTGGGAGTATCCAGTAATGATATCTGAGGAGGAAACAACAATCTCCAGCAGGGATAAGGCTGAGATCATGGCCAAGTCATTTGTAAAGATACATAGTTCAGAAAATTCTTCTGAGAAGGGAGGAGAAGGGAAAGAACAATGAGTCAATACCCAGGTGTGTTAAACAGGAGGAAAGAAACAGATGGTATAATTGATGGTCCATTTACTTCGGCAGAAATGGTGAGAGCAATAAAGAGATCGAGACCAACCTCCCCAGGGAAAGATCTAATATGCTATATTATGCTAAAAATTCTAGGAGAAGAAGCGCTCTTGAAGTTACTGCATTTTTATAACAGAGTGTGGGAGGAGGGAAGATTACCAAGTGCATGGAAAGAAGCAGTAGTAATTCCAATAAGGAAACCTGGCAAGGATCCGTCAAAACCCACTAGCTACAGGCCAATAGCATTAACATCAAATATATGAAAGGTAATGGAAAGGATGATAACTGGCAGGTTATCATATGATCTTGAGAAGAGAGGAATGCAGTGGTTTTAGGAAGGGAAGGAATTCCATGGACTCAGTGATAAGGTTAGAGACTGAAATAAGAAAGGCCCAGGCAAATAAAGAATCAGTAGTTGCAGTGTTTTTTGACATTGAAAAAGCCTATGATATGATGTAGAAGGAAGGATTATTAATTAAATTGCACAAGATGAGGGTTGGGGGGAGATTTTTTAATTGGATTGAAGATTTTTTGTTTGGTAGAAAAACTCAAGTTCGGATTGGATCAGAATTATCAAAACAGTACGTAGTGGGAAATGGCACACCTCAGGGTAGTGTGATTAGCCCGTTACTTTTCATCATTATGATCAATGATGTTTTCACAAAGGTACCAGCGGATATAGGTAGGTCACTGTTTGCGGATGATGGGGCCTTGTGGAAAAGAGGCAGGAACACGGAGCATATGATCAGGAAACTACAAGGAGCAATTGATGAAGTGGTACAGTGGGTTATGATTGGGGATGTAGATTTTCAGTGGAAAAAACTCAAACTGTATTTTTCACTAGGAAAAGAATTGAAGCAGGGAAAAAGTTAAGGATGTATGGGATTGAATTAGAAAAGGCTGGATCATTTAAATTTCTGGGAGTTATATTTGATTCACGATTAACATGGGCAGACCATATCAGGAAAGTTGAGGAGAAATGTAAAAAAGTAATAAATGTGATGAGATGTTTGACTGGTAGGGAATGGGGAGCAAGTTGTTCAGCATTGAAGAGAATGTATGTGGCGTCAGTAAGATCTGTGTTGGATTATCAAAGTGTAGCATATGGATCAGCAGCTAGGTCTCTTATAAGGAAACTGGATGTGATTCAGGCTCAGGTTTTGAGAGTGTGCAGTGGGGCTTTTAAAACATCACCAGTATTAGCCCTGCAGGTAGAAATGGGAACAATGCCTTTGGAATTAAAAAGGATGCAATTGATGGCAAACTACTGGGTTAATTTGCAGGGATACTATGATTCTCACCCCGCTAAAGGAGTGTTGCAGGAGTCCTGGGAAAATGGGAGGTTTCAGAGGGAAAACTTTAGTCGGGTAGGGAATGATATTGCTAGATCATGTGGAGTGTTTGATCTAAGGATAAGTCCTTCAGTAGTTTATCCGTTTGTAGCTCCATGGAAGCTGGTATGGCCTGACGTAGACTGGCATTTGTTGGAGGTAAAAAGAAAAGGGAAGTATAAAACTGATTTGGTAAGTGCATTTAACTGTTATGTGATGGAAAAGTATAGTGATTATACTCAGGTCTATACAGATGGTGCTAAGGAACCTGAGACAGGAGTGACAGGGTTTGGGGTGGCTATACCAGCAAAAGTAATTGCAATCAGCAGAAGAGCATCTGATAAGTTAGCGGTGTATACAGTGGAGATGATGGCAGTGTTGGTTGTGTTGCGTTGGGTGGAGAAAACTAAACTAGTCAAAGCGTTGATATGCTCAGATTCATCTTCCGTACTGGCAAGTTTAAGGTCTTCTCACTCAAACAGCTGGCAAGATGTACTTCATGAAGTTCTTCAGTCAGTCACAAGAGTTGCAAATCAGGGAGGTCAGGTTAAATTTCTATGGGTTCCAGCTCATATAGGGGTGAAGGGCAATGAAAGGGTGGATGAGTTGGTAAAGAGGGCAATAAAGAAAGAAAATATAGAAATGCACATTAGTATCAGTAAAGCAGAGGTTAAGTGTGTAATCTGGGAAAAAAATAACCAAATGTGGCAAGAAAGATGGGACAGGGAGGGGAAAGGGAGGCATTTATATCAAATACAAAAAAGTGTTGCAGGTACTAGGGTAGGAAGTAGATACAGAAGAGAGGGAACTGTGTGGACTAGGTTAAGGCTGGGGCACTGTGCACTAAGCCAAACATTGAAATTGATCGGGAAACACCAGACAGGATTGTGTGAGGACTGTCAGGAAGAGGAGTCAGTAGAGCATGTAGTTCTGAGTAGCAGGAAGTATGGGATACAGAGAGAGATGATGAGAATTAATCTAAGGGAATTGGGGGTGCAGGAATTCACATTAAAAGGGTTGCTGGGCGTGGGTGAGAGAACACAGGTCAGGATGTTTTTAGCTTTCTTAAGGGGTACAGAGGTTTTTATAGGATATGATGGATAAACAGAAATAGGGTACTAGGATGGGGAGGATAAAGTGTAGGTTAGGGTATGTGTATGTGTGCGATTGGGTGAAGGGATTTAGAATGTGAGTTCATCACATACTCCGGAGCAGAAGGTGGCGGAAATGCACCATTAAGCTGGGTGCCAACCGCCGTAAAACAAGACGAAGAGAGTGAGAGAAGTTAAATGAGGGTAAGAGAATTTAGCTGTAAAACTAAATTAAGTATTTTTAAATGAAGATAAAATCGCCTCTTTGACCTACATTAACGCAAACTGTTTCTTTGTGTAAACTCAATATATGGCATGACATACAGAGACGAGAGGCAGAGTGTGGGAAATGGTTGGAAATGAAGGGACTCGGACAAAGGACTACTGATATTATAAGGAGAGGAACAGATGAAAATGTGGATGGAACAGTGAGTAACTCCCTCTCAGTGCCAGAGACCCGGGTCCAATCCTATCTGAGGTTGCTTTTGCCCTGTGTAGGTTTTCTCAGATGTCCCTGTTTCCCCCCTTGTACCAAAGACAAAGGGTTGGTAAGTTAACTGACTGTTGTAAATTACCCTAGTGGTAAGTAATCTGAGGAACTTTGAGAGGAATGTGGGGAGAATCAAAAGTTGGTCTGATGCGAGGTAAGTAGTTAATAGTCAATGTGGAACTGGTGGGCCAAAGAGCATGCTTCCATGCTGGATTTCTGTGTTACTGTATGACTGCATGAGGTGCAGCTCAGGGCATGAAATGGAGGAAAGGAACTGCAGTGACGTGGGGGATTGGAAGATGTGAAGAACGATGAAGACTGTGGGATACAAGCTGAAAATGGGAGTAGTACTTTCAAGGGGAATTGGGGAAGTATTGCAATGAGTAGCAAAAGAATGGCTGGAGTGAGGTGGGAGAGAAGCTCAGAGAAGGAAAATGGTCACAGGTTCTGGGAGGTAAATGGCATCATGAACTGCAGTCACTGAAAGTGGGGGGGTGGGGGGGGGATTAGGCCTGAAACAGAGACCAATATCTTGGGGCCTGTGCCAGCTTTCATGAAGCAGCTGTTCAGGTTTAGTTACTTTTTTAAAGTTGTTTTGAACGTAATAAATGAACTCAGTGTGGTAGATCCTTACTAAAATCTCTAGCCTTTTAGTGTATGCCCATATGACCGGGGCTTCACTTGAAACTGTGTTACTTTTGAACTATTTAGACAGTCCTCCATATTTCAAACAGGTGCTTTTTGAATATTCAAGTGCAATTTTTGCTGCAAAAGGAAACAGTAAGAACATTTGCTAATAGCAAGTAAAACAAACTTCCATTTCCACCACTTTCTGAATGAACTAGGAGTTGGGTATTTCTGGCATGCTTTCCAACACTACATTGATGGTCCACTGTATCATTCAGACTAATCGTAGAGTATTCAAATATACAGATGAAAACGAGGAAATTCAATCTACACTAACTTGTTGTCATGGCATCCTCTGGAATTATTTTCAGCTGGCAGAGAATATTACTGGAATTTTTCCCTGGTCCACTTTTAAATTTGTCTAATAATGAGGTCATTTCTTTCCATCTTAAGACTAAAATTAATTGAGAACTTTGAAACAGCCTAATGCTTGCCATGTGGAATAGGAAAGGGTGGAAGTAAGGCACAATGAGCTAAATGAATTTGTGGATTTAAAGTTTCCTGTGGTTAAGATTAGACATAGGGAGGGATAAAGCAAATAAAACATAAAAGAGAAAAGCTGGAAGCACTGGGCAGGTCAAGCCACATCTGTGGAGAGAGGTTGAATGAAAGGTTAACTGTTTCTCTTTTTGCAGATGCTGACTGCCCAACTCAGTTATTTCAGAACTTTACTTTTTTATCTAGGTAATATTCTGTTAAGCTTTATCTGCACACTCTCCTCAGCACTCATTTCCTTCCCATAGTGCAGTTGCAGTATCTGGAAATTCACACAATACTCCAGCAACAGCATCACCAATGTCTCTCAAGTTGTAACAAGACTTCTTGTTATTCCCATATATATATATATATATAAGATATAAGATATATTCTTGTATTCTATAATTCATGAAAGCAATCATGGTTTCTTCATCACGTCACCTACCTGAGGTGATGTGGGATCTATGCACCAAAAGCCGTCCATTCTTCAATACTCTACCCATACCAGACTTCCCAATACACAAAACCTGACACTTATTTGATAAAACTCCATCTATCGCTGCTCTGCCTAATTTGCCAGTCGAACAATATTGCTCTGTGACCTAATACGTTCCTCCTCACTATCAATAACATTATTAAATTTTGTGTCAATTGCAGACTTACTATTGATATTTCCTATACTCATATTCAAATTATTAATACATATTTCTAACAGCAAGCATCCCAGCACTGATCCCTGCATTACACCACTAGTCGCAGGCTTCCCATCACAAAAGCAACCCTCCATAAAACCTCAGGCTCCTATTAGTAATTCAACTTTGGATCCAAGTTATTATTTTACTAAGGATACCTTGGGGTATATCCTTTCCCAGCCTTTCAGGAGGGACCTTGTCAAAGGCCTTCCTGAAGTAAATGCATCAGCCACATTGTTCTCATCAATAACTTCTGTTACTTCTTCAAAAAGCTTAATCAAATAGTGAAATCGAATCTCCCACCAATAAAGCCATACTGACTCTCCCTAATCAACCATTATCTTTGACTTCCCTATGATAGGCATTAGATTCATTGGCCTCTAATTATTTGGCTTATCCCTACTGCCCTTGTTGAACAAAGGTAGCTAGCTCTCACCAATTAATAATATTTCTTCTTTCCTTTTTAGCTACAGTTAACTTGTCTGTGTCATCAACAAATCTATTTGCAAGATGATGCCAAATCATAGCAACTTGTTGCAAGCTGCTTTCTGCAGATCCACTCATTACTTCTATTATAAGCATTCTACACTTTTAAATCTAAATTCTATGTCTTCAAGCTGTAACTGAATCCCCTACTGTCAACATCCTGGGGGTTACCATTGACAGGAAACTGAACTGGTCCAGCCATATAAACACAATGGCTACCAAAGCAGGTCAAAGGCTAGGAATCCTGTGGCATGTAACTCACCTCCTGCCTCTCCAAAGCCCATCCACCATCTACAAGGCTCAGGTCAGGAGTGTAATGGAATACTTGCCCCTCGCCTGGATGAGTGAAACTCCACCAACACTCGAGAAGCTTGACACCATTCAGTACAAGGCAGCCCACTTGACTGGTACTCCTTCCACAAGCATCCAATCCCTCCACCATCGACAGACAGTGACAGCAGTGTGTACTATCTACAAGATGCACTGCAACAACACACCAGAGTTCCTAAGGCAGCACCTTCCAGACACACGTCCACCACCATCGGGAAGGACGAGAACAGCAGATACCTGGGAACACCACCACTTGGAAATCCCCCTCCAAGTCACTCACCATCCTGAGTTGGAAATATAGTGCCATTCCTTCATTGTCCCTGGGTCAAAATCATGGAATTCCTTCCCTAACAGCACTGTGGGATTGCAGCGGTTCAAGAAGGCAGCTCATCACCACCTTCTCAAGGGCAATTAGCGATGGGAAATAAATGCCGGCTGAGCTGGTGACGCCCACGTCCCGTAAATTAATAAATAAAAAAATTTTAAAAGCTGTAACACTTTACTCTGCATTCTGTTATAGTTTACCTTGTACTGCCTTTATGCACTGTTATAATGAATTAATCTGTATAAACAAGATTTTCACTGTATATGTGACAATAACAAACTAACTTACCAATTAATATCCTACGCTGCCATCTAGCTCTATATCAACCATGAAGTTAGATACATTGATCTAAGTCATTGACATAGGCAGTGATCTGTGGATCCCCAGCACTCATCCTTGTAGCACTCCAGTTGTTACACTTGACAATTCGATAATGACTCATTAATCCCAACTTCTTTTTGTTCACTAAACAATTCTCAATTCATACCTGTATTTCATCCCCACTGTCATTGCTTAATTTTATTTTAAGCACCTCATATGTAACATCTTATTGAAAGCATCTGAAAATCAAAATATGGAACAACTTACTTGTCCCAAACTTTTCAGCTAGTTACTATCTCGTAGCTCCCTGAGATAAGACAAATAAAATTTCCCTTTCATAAATGCTTGCTGACTCTGCAATCATATTAATATGTTCTTTGCATCCTGTTGCTATTTCATTAATAATAGACTCCAGCAATTTTCTGGCAGGCTAGTCTGTAAGGCATCCTCCAGAACCTTTATAATCACAAGAATTTTTGCAGATGCCAGAAGTCTTGAGCAACCCAAACTGAATGCTGGAGAACCTCAGCAATCCAAGCATCATCGATGAAGGGGAATAAGCCATTGATGTCTTGGCCCAGGACCTGATGAGGGCTCTCAGCCCAAAGAGTGACTGTTTATTCCCTTTCATTGATGCTGCCTGACTTGCTGAGTTCCTCCAGCATTTTGTGAGTATTGCTCCAATTCTTTTAACTTTGTTATCAAACAGTATTGTACAAGTATACACATTGACATTTATTGTATGGAGGGTTAATAGTGCATAGTAATAAGTTATGGTTTTACCGTAAACGCTCCTCACGGTTCAAACACACTTACTTTCCAGGTTTTTCAGGAAAGCTACTGAAAACTTTTGTGCATATTCTATTTCATTTGCTAGATGATGCAGATGGAGTAAATGTAGACCTTGAGGGAAACTGACAAACTCCTCCAGGACTGTAATGTTGGATCTTTCTCCAACAACCAATGCAAAGACAGCAAGTCCTTTACATTTGGCATCCTTTGATAATTCCATCAATCTCTTCTCATCAATACTTGTGTCCCCTGAAAGTATTACAAAAATAACCCTGTGAGTTATCTGCTTTGTAGCGTTTGAGAAGAAATTCCTCAGGCTCCATTCAATAGTTCTATCAAGGCCACAGGAGTCCTCCAGTTGATTAGATGAGTCTTCAATGTGTCGCTTTTTCAGTGTTTTTGCAGTGTAATCCAAAATCCCAAACTCCAGATGAAGTGGTTCTTTGCCATACATTGGTGTGTAACTTGGAGTATTTTGTACAATAGCCACTCTAGGATGAATATTAGAAGCCTTTGGTTCTTCAGAACTTATAAACTCATTAATCATAGAGTTTAGAAAATGCTGAATAGTATCTGAACGTGTAGATTCCATTGCATCTAAATCATCAAGAACAAAAGCTACTTCCAGGTTTCCTGGAATATTACGGACGACTCTAGTTCCTTCACACTGTCTATCTGGATTACACATATCTGAAAAAGAAGAAAAAATATTTAATGGGAATATCTGAGTATTAGAACCAGATTTTGAATTACAGCAAATTATTTATTTATACAGCAAAATCAAGACAGCAGAAAGCAGGAAAAAAAACAAAGGTTTTTATTTAAAACAATGATAAATAAAATATTGTGGATGTTAGAATCAGAAGCAAAAGCTGAAAAATAAATGTTTCAGCCAGTCAGGTAGCATCTTTGGAAAGAAAACCAGCTAATGTTATAGATTAACTACCAATGTTCCCTCCAAGGTGTGCATGTGTGCGCACACACATCTTTTGCTGTTAGTGCACAATGAATTTAGACTGGTCATGAAAGGTTGTCACCCTCTACCTCGTTGGCATGTTAAGTATATTTCATGATCCTACTCAATCACATTTCCTTTTCCAGTTTGTGATGCAGATGGGTGTTGACAATGTTGACTTGTCTGCAAATTTTAGAACATACTTATTTATACTGTTTTTATTGAAGAAATTATTCTGTGTGAACTTGTTGTTGTAACTGGGCAAAAAAAAATTGCACAGCATAAGATCTTTGTGCATTCGAGTCATTACAAATTAGAGGGAACATTATCAACAACACTTCATTGGAACTGGAGTAAGAGTGGAGGGGTTAACTTTTTCAAAGTAAAACTGGGAGGAAGGAATGCATACATAGAGATGGGTCAAGACAGATCAGCTGATAAAAAGCATGAATGTTTAACATTAAGCTATTTTAAAATGCAAGTAAAAAGGGCAGATTTTTAATACTATTATTGGATTGGTATACAAAGATATTATTTCATCTGTTATAGAGCAGATTATTTCATTATAAATGGTATAAGTACTTTAATTTTACATTAAGGAGGGCAAAATGTGTGATAACCTGGGACCGAAGAATTGACTGAATGCAAAGGTTAAGCTGCCAGCAGACATAATGTAAGCCTGTAATAATAGATATAGTTAGGCTATATATCATAAGTAGACTAAGGAATTTATAGCAGAAAATGAAGACAAAACATGAGACAGCTAATAGGATACAATTAATTTTTCTTATGTAAAAAGAAGTGTGAATTAAGAAGATCTTAGCACGTTATTGACCAGGTTTTAAATTTAAAATCATACCAAAGCACAAAGTGCATAAATAGACTTGGCGCAAAAGATCTTGGGACCTTTGCTGTTGCCTTGGCAATACGACTACTGCTTCCTTGGAAATAACATGGAAAGAAAGTTAATTTAGAAGTGAAGAAATAAATATGCAAGTTTAGTTAAAACATATTTCACTTAAGTAACAAAACTACAAATGTTGATTTCAATTGTGCTAAAACAGGCAGGTTAGAGGCAGCTAAATAAGGAGGACCATTTGCCTTTCATGCCATCCCAGGTTGGTTCCTTTAGCAAGAAATCAGTAACCTCATTAAAGGTGCACATCAGATGCAACAATTTAATTGGGAACCAATTTGCAATTACTCAAAGAAAGGAGCAGAGAGTGATTCAAGTGATTCAATATTCAAGATTGTTCACTGTTATTTCTCATACATGTGTAAAGGAGAACAAGATAATAGTTACTGTGAATCTGATGCAGCACCAAAGTTAACACAATTAGATATAAACACAATATATTCTTAAAGAATGCAATAAATATAAATACATAAAATCACTTATATACATAGATTAATTGTATGTCCATACAGTGACCTTAGGCACAGGAGTGTTTGTACATAAGGTGATTGAGAGGAAATGATAAAGTAGTGGTGGTGGGGGTGGTGGAGGGGTGGGTGTTGATCAGCCTTATTGCTTAGCTGATGTGTTTTTGAGTTTGGTGTTCCTGGAGTGGATGCTACGTAGCCAGGACCACCATCAGGAGCCAAATCCACACTCAGAAGCAAGCCAGTTTTCTTGTAAGGCAAGAGAGGCAGGTAGTCCCTACAAGTCTCATATGGAGCTTCGAAGATCCCAAGTATCAATCTAGACCTCAATGATTACTAGGTGCTCTTTCTCCTTGCCATGCCCCGCCAATGATTCCAAAGTGTGGGATTTTATTTTTGCAGTGCAGTATGATGGGAATGATTTAGAGTGACTATGGCATGTAAGATAATCTGCTGGGTGCTCAAGAGGAAGACATATGCACCAAGGATATTCTGAGAGATATTCCACTAGGCCAGGCCCATGTGAAACAATACGCACTTTAATAAGACTGCCTCAATGGAAACATGCCATGTCGTGTTGCCACTGTGGGAACAGGATCATTCAGCCAATGATTGTTAACCTTAATTCCACGCAAGGCGGAAGACACAAATGTTCACTTTTGTAAAATGTATGTCTTCTGTTTTGTGATCACTGAAGTTACAGCAAAGGAGGAAGTCATTAGGCCTATCCTGAGGGAGCAGCCCCTTTATCCCACTCTTATCCCTTCCCCTGCATGCCATTTTCCCTCAAGGACACATTAAATTTCCTCTTGAAGGAACTACTTCCCCTTCCACAAGGCAGAGAATTCCAGATTATAACCGAACTTGCTGTAGCTATTCCTCTGTAGCCCCTGGTACTTTTCTGTCCAAACCCTTAAATCTGCATGCCCTAATCTTGGAGAAATCTAATAATAAGAATCCATCAAATTTCTGATGAGCCTTATTTGCTTCAAGTAATGTAATTCAAGTTTCTTTAGACCAGCATTATCATTGAAATCCCTCATCCTAGAACCATTCCAGGAAATTCCTCCTGTGCCCACTTTGGAATCTTCACATCCTTCCTACAATCTGATGCCAAAACCCAATGCGATATTCATGGTTTGAGCTAACTTGTCTTTTCTACAGATTCGTCATGGCCCCATTACTTTGGTATACTGTACTGCTTTTATTTATGAATTCCAAGATCACATGGTGAATTTTACACTCTTACTAAATTCTGATACTTTTAAGGATTTTTGCTGACGTACACTTAGGCCCTCTGTACCAGCACACACTTTGGAAACGTCACCCCACCTACTCCGTGATACACAATTCTCCTTTGCAAAAGAACAGAAGGCAATGCAAAATGTTGCAGCTCCTCTAAGATTTCAAGGTTCCTATTCCTGCAGAGTCCTGCACCACATAAACTTGGAGAGCAGAAAAGATTCCACTCCCGAGATGAAAGGGTTGTCACATCAAAACGATTGAAGATAGTTTGGGTCAGTATTAGAAATAGAATGCAGACTGGTACAACACAGGAACAGGTCCATTGGCTCACAGTATCTGTGTTTACCATGACACCAAAGTAAGCTAATCACATTTGTTTGCACATGATCCATATTCCTCCATTCTTTGGAGTTCGGAAGAATGAGGGTGACCTTATTCAAACATATCAGATCCTAAGAGGATTTGACAGGTAGGCATTGAAGTGTTTTAACTAGTGAGAGAGTCAGGAGTATAGGTACAAAACAAAGGCCAAGGTTTATGCACAGACATATAGTTTTAGTTTAATTTGGCCTTATGGTTATCACAGACACTGGGCCAAAGTGTCTGATCCTGTTCCAGACTATGTATCAGTCATTTAAAACCGGTATGTGTGGAAATTTCTCTTCTCAATGGGTAGTGAATCTCTGGGATGTTCTCCACCAGAGGGTGGTGGGGGCCAGTTTGATAGATACCTTTTAAATATTTAAAGATAAATATTTGAAAGATCAAGAAAATGAGGATTATTGGCACAGAAGAAGAGTCCAGGCCAGCATAGTTCAGCCACGGTCTTTGTGCATGGCAGAGCAGACTTCAGAAGCCTAGTGACTTATTCCTGCTTCTGTGTTCTTGCATGCGTCTCTGCCCTATCCCCAACTGTGGCTGTGGTCTTGTCAGGCAGTTTAATTGTCATTCCCTTCCCTTTGCTGGGGTCAGGCGATGCAGCCACACTGCCCCCTGCTGGTTTGCTGCTGCTGGCACAGATTTAGCAATACCTTGTCATCTGAAAGAGAAGCAGCCAAGGGAATATCACACTGTGTCTGGGTAAATGCAGGTGTCACTGTTGAATAGCTGACGCTGACTGACTTTTCTAAGCATAGGAAATTATATTGGGACATAAAGATATTAAGTCCAAGTCCAAATCACAGAATTATAATTAGAATTACACTTAGAATGATCGGAGTGTGTGCTGTGAAACTCGTGATACACTAAAGCACAACCTAACTACTTATACTGAGGTGTTGTTAATGGAGTTCTGATATGTTATGAGCTGAGTGATGGCCATGGCTATAGAGCTAAAGTTAATATTTCCTTCAGATGCAAGCTCAGTTTCTTTAATTATATAAAGGGAACCCTGTGTCTATATACAAGTCATACTAGGAGAGCTTGGTGGTACTGAGGTGGGTTATTCAGCACAAGTCAGCCAAAGTCATTTTTGTTTAATAAAGTAGTTAAGTGATACAGGGGTTCAGGGGCTATAAGGCTCGAGGAAAACACCAGGCACTCACAACCCTCTGTGTAAAAAACTTACCCCTGATGTTTCCCCTAAACCCCTCCCTTAATTTTGTACATATGCCCTCTGGTGTTTGCTATTGGTGCCCTGAACAACCACATTTTATTTTGGTGCCTGATCTCTGCTGTTAATGTGCTTCAGAACACTGGGCTTTATAGGTAACTTTACTTACTCCCTGTTACGCTGCTGCTTTTGAGGGCAGTAATGAAGGTCGTCCATCTCTGATGGTGTTCGGGGCTTTTTTGATCATGTCAGTGACGTGGTCTTCACTGCTGTCAGTTATGCAAGCTCCAGGTGGAGACTCAGGAATGCCACTGCACTCAGATCTAGGATTTTTCGTTGCTGTTTCTGTAACAGCTTTGTTTGACTAGTCGGGGTTGTTAGCCTGAGCTGAACCCCTGAACCCGGAGGACCAGAGGACCACTCATTCTGGCCTCTACCCTTTGACCTGTTTGGCATGGGTGACCCTACCAAGAACCAGAAGCATAAAGCCCTGACTCCAGCCAATGAGGCACACAAGCCTCCAAACCCTGCGTCAAAGTTGTGATCCTTTTGGGGGGCAGGTATCACTAGTAAGGCAGCAAATGCTGGGCACTGAATAGATCTCTGCTTTTGTGACTATTATTACACTGTTTGGTATTGATTGATGCAACAACTTCATTGGCAGAACCTGACTGCTGGATTGCCTCAAACAGCCAAGGTCTACTGGAACAAATGGGAGCTTTTATTTCCTTAATACAAGATGCTTCTACAAACAACAGCATTCCATCAATTCTCCTATTTCACATGTAAGGCAACAACCTGATGAATGAGTCTGTCACTGATTTCTGTACCAGCTTTCATGTACAGTGATGAACTGGAAGAATGGTTCTGGACTGTTTGAACTGGAATGTTAAACCAACCTTACTGCACTAAGACACATATTGTTCACATGTCAAATTCAGGGTGATTAATACAATTAACAATATTTTTAATATAGCCAGTATCAGCCTGGAAGAGCACACCGGTTTAGTTGGAATAGATCAGAAGACATTCCACAAGATCTCAAAATCGCAGCCAACAGATTCATGCTCTGTAACTTTGTTTAATAAACAACAAGAAGACGTCACTTCCTTCCAAGTTCCAGACAAGTTGTCAAGTCCTGACCAAGAATGTGAGCTTCCATACATCAGCAGCAATTTCCATGTCTATAAAGGAACTCAACTGGAGTGAAAAAGGCAGAAGTATTAGATATCTAAAATTTGTTTTAGTGTGAGCTACTCCATCCCTTTTCCATTTTCAAACACAAATAGAGCACTATCTCCAGTATCCCACTGGTTTTGCTCTATACAAATCTAATAGTAAAATGGAAATGAATTGTCACCAGTTTGTTACCATATTTGCTATGTGTGCAGGGTTCCGACATTGCCTCCAATTCATACAGCTATTTTATGTGTTCTAACCATCTCCTAACTCAGTATTTCTGGGGGTATTCCCCATTGATGAAGTAAATGCCCTGGGGGCACAAAGGGCTGGTTAGAGTTTATGCCATCCAACATTTACTTCCACTCTTCACTTGATATGCTGCAACTGATTCTGTTGGTCAGCTGATGTTATCGGTTACTGTATCTTACATGTGGGAGAAAAGAAAAGGCCACATCACTGTTCAGAGAGGTCTCTACCCTTTCAAAGTTCAAAAGACCCAAGTTTAAAGAAAAATATATTATCTGAGTACAGATATGTCACGACATACATCACCAGGTTCAAAAACAGTTACTACCCTTCATCCATCGGGCTCTTGAACGTAAGTGCATAACTACACTCATTCTACTTACAGTGTTTGCACAACCGATGGTCTCACTTTGAGGATTCTTTTATCTTGCTATTTTATCCTCTTTTATCCTGAGATTCTTTTTCTGCAAGCATATTTAGTAAATCTACAGATCAGTAACCGTAAACAGGATCAATAGACATAGGCATCTGTTAATCTCGTGAGACCATGGATTTGCGCCTTGGAAGGTTTCCAGGGTACAGGCCTGGGCAGGGTTGTATGGGAGACTGGCAGTTGCCCAAGCTGCAAGCCTTCGCCTCTCCACGCCACCGATGTTGTCCAAGGGAAGTGCACTAGGACCCAAGCAGCTTGGCACCAGTGTCGTCGCAGAGCAATGTGTTGTTAAGTGCCTTGCTCAAGGACACAACACGTCGCCTCAGCTGAGGCTCAAATCAGTGACCTTCAGATCACTAGACCAATGTCTTATCCACTAGGCCATGTGCCAGCACTCTCAATAGACAACAAACTGTGCAAATGCAGATATAAATAACGTGCATCACATAGCAAGATAAAAAAGTCCTTAAACTGAGACCATCGGTTGTGCAAACACTGTAAGTAGAATGAGTGTAGTTATGCACTTAGGTTCAAGAGCCCGATGGCTGAAGGGTAGTAACTGTTTTTGAACCTGGTGGTGTGACTCTTGAGGCTCTTGTACCTTCTACCTGATGACAGCAGCAAGAAAAGAGCATGGCCTGGGTGCTGAGCATCTTTGATGATGGATGCTGCTTTTCTATGGCAACGTTTTATGTAGACTTGCTCAAAGGTTGGGAGAGTTTCACCCATGATGTACTGGGCCAAATCCACTGCCTTTTGTAGGATTTTCCACTTAAAGGCATTGCTGTTCCCGTACCAGACCATAATGCAGCCAGTCAGCACACCTTCCCCCACATTCCTATAGAGGTTCGCTAAGGTTTTCTCCGCAGAATCTCCACAGACTCCTGAGGAAGTAGGAGCACTGTCATGCTCTCTTTACAAAAATTTTTTATATGATTGGTCCAGGACAGGTCCTCTGAGATAGTGACACTCAGGAATTTAAAGCTACTGACCCTCTCCACCTCTGGTCCTTCAATGTTACTGACTCGTGGACCTCTGGCTTCCCTCTCTTGAGGTCTACAATCAGTTCCTTGGTCTTATTGACATTGTTATTAGACCACTCAGCCAAGTTTTCAATCTCCCTCCTCTACGCTGATTCATCACCACCTTTGATACAGCCTGCAACAGTGGTGTCCTCCGCAAACTGATGTATAGTGATGGAGCTGTACAGTCAGAAGTGTAAAGCTAGTATAGCAGTGGTGCTGTGGTGCTCCTGTGCTGATGGGAGGATGATGGTGATAAATGCCCTGTTGTAATCGATAAAGAGCATCCTGATATATGTATCTTTGTTGTCCAGATGCTGCAGAGTTGAGTGAAGAGCCTGCTGTATGAGATAGCACCTGCTGTAGACCCATTGTTTCTGTAGGCAGATTGAAGCAGATCAAAGTCAAGGCTCAGACAGGATCTGATATGCTTCAATACCAACTTCTCAAACCTCTTCATTACTATTGATGTAAGTGCCACTGGGCGATAGTCATTTAGACAGGTTACCTTGCTCTTCTTGGGCAATGGTACAATTGAAGCCTGCTTGAAGCGGTTGGGTACCACACATTGTCGGAATGAGAGGTTGAAGATATCTGTAAATACACCAGCCAGCTGGTCAGTGCAGGTTTTCAGTTCTTGGCCAGATACTCTTTCTGGACTGAATGGTTTCCTTGGATTCACTGTTGAATGCAGCCCACACGTCATCTTCAAATACTGAGACCAAACCACCATTGGGAGAGATGGGGGTGAACAATAGTTCCTTCTTATTTTTTGGCGATCAAAGCAAGCATAGAAGGCATCGAGCTCATCTCCAAGCAAAGCCCTGCTGTCCCCTATGGCACAAGATTGAACTTTGGCCCTCAAACCCTGCCACAGCTGTCAAACATCCCTCATTGATTCCAGTCCGGAATCTCAACTTTTCCCATGAGATGGCTTTCCAGAGATCATACCTGCACCTCTTGTAGCATTCTTGATCTCCAGACTTGAATGCCCCTGATCTGGCTCTCAGCAGATTCCAGATTTCATGGTACTTAAGAGTTTTTTTTATAATTCCCCAGCATACACAACTGTCAATCCTTTGTGGTGATATACCATTCATATCACAGTGGTTTACTTAACAATGTAAAAGTTCTTATACTACATAATGTTAAAAAGTGTAAAAATGTACTTTTCCATAAATGCAACCTCCTGTGTGGACAAATATGCATGAGTCATGTACTAATATCAATCTTCCCTCAGCCTCAATTAATCCTCAGGAGCTTTCTGAAACAAATCATGGCATCTAAAATTATTCACATCATGCTGCTTGTAATTGCAGTTAACATCATGCTCTAGAGAGAACAAAAATTGAAAAAAAAATGTATAAAATGAAAGCATGCATTAACTCTCACCTTAAAAACTTGTTCTAGATTCGGGACGTTTTTAAAGGAGATGATGACAGGAATGATCTGTGAAGCGGATAATTCTCTGACAGCCACTTCCAAAGCTCTAGCGTCTTGGGATCCTCCATTTGTCAGAAAGACTGCTATTTTCCTCATTAGCATACCGTTACGAACTCGCTTGAAAGTATTTCTGACAACGTGCTGCATACTGCTGGCGATATTCCGTCGGTTTCTTGAGCGCTCATGAGCTAGGGCTTCGATTTTTTTCAGAAGTGGCTGCTTTTTCCTAAAATCTGAAAATCGAATGTAAGGCTGTGCTTCGTTATGGTACGTAAGGACAGCCACGCGGGCCCCTGTCGGACAGTTGTTTTCAGCGATATTGATGTCATTCAACAAATTAATCACAATTTTCTTCATCCTTTCAAACACAGGAGGAGTGACATCTGCAGATATGTCCAGAGCGAAGGCCAACTCCGTTGGGTAGGCTGGGCATGCTCCACTTCCTGAGAGAAAGCAACAATATTTTGCATTTTAAGAAGGCATTTATTCAAGAAAAGTGAAGGAAACTTATTTTTAAAGTTTTTTTTTTAAAAGAGTTACCTACTTTGTGAACAACAGGCTGGAGGAAAAAAGAGGAAGGAAAATTAATACAATGAAACAGACTTTTATTATTTACTCAATCCACTATGTGTCAATTTTCTCACCATTTTTCAAAGCTCTGGGTATCCATTAATTGGTATAGAGTAGGGGAACCATTCTTGACACAAAGTTTGGTCTATAATGCCTATCATCGAGATATTGTAGTTGCTAGCTGTGGTGAACTACATATAACGCCCCCCTGCTGACTGCTCCTGTGGCTCCTCCCACTGACCCCGGTATAAAGGCGATTGAGGCCTGAGCCCTGCCCTCAGTCTCCAGGATGTAGCATGGTGCTCAATTGCTGCTTGTTCTTTCTTCCAGCCAATAAAAGCCTATATCTCGCCTCATGTCTCGAAGAGTTATTGATGGTGCATCACTAGCTGGGAATCCAAATGACAGCAGCAGCCTTCCGGCACATTTATGATACTATTCTCATAATAAACCATGACCTGCAAAAATATGGCCTGTTAATGTTTGTTGGGAATGGACAGATCATAAGAGAACACTACTTTATTTCCAGGGCTGCCATTTTGCAGCTTAACACTATAGCCCATGCCTTTTGTTAAACACATGTTCAAGAGTAAAACAGACCTACTCAGGTTGCATTGGTGCCATTCCTCCATTCATCCAGGTCTCCATCCACTCCAATCTCTCTGCCCTGGACCTCCTACACTGTTCCAACACTGCCTGCACCACATTTTCTGACTGGACACGGTACGGCCTTCCCAACTCAAAACCAAATTTCACAATTTCAGATAATCAGCAATTCCGCCCAAATACGTCTTATATTTCAAGCATTTACTGGTGGCTTCACCTGTCACCTTCCAGCCAGCCTCCTTCTCCTCACCCCACCTTTTTATTCCAGCATCTTCGCCCTTCCTTCTCAGTCCTGAAGACGGGTGTTGGCTTGAAACGTTGGCTGGCTGTTCATTTCCATAGATGCTACCTGAACGACTAAGCTCCTCCAGCATTTTGTGTGTATTGCTTTAGATTCCAGCATCGGAAAACTTCCACAGTGTGGTATACGGCGTCCGGTGCTCCTGGGTTTCTCTTTTATATATTGGTGAGACCTGACGCAGACTGGGAGACCATTTCGCTGAACACCTACACTCAGTCCGCCAGAGAAAACAGGATCTCCCAGTGGCCACACATTTTAATTCCACGTCCCATTCCCATTCTGATATGTCTATCCATGGCCTCCTCTACTGTCAAGATGAAGCCACACTCAGGTTGGAGGAACAACACCTTATATACTGGCTGGGTAGCCTCCAACCTGATGGCATGAACATTGAGTTCTCTAACTTCTGTTAATGCCCCTCCTCCCCTTCTTATCCCTGACATATTTAGTTATTTGTTCTCTCTCTCTCTCTCTCTCTCTCTCTCTCTCTCTCTCTCTCTCTCTCTCTCTCTCTCTCTCCCCCCCCCTCTCCCTCTCCCTCTCCCTCCCTCCCTCTTTCCCTCTCTCCCCCCCCCCCATCACTCTACCTGTTCTCCATCTCCCTCTGGTGCACCCCTCCCCCTTTCTTTCTCCCGAGGCCTCCCGTCCCATGATCCTTTCCCTTCTCCAGTTCTGTATCACATTTGCCAATCACCTTTCCAGCTATTAGCTTCATCCCACCCCCTCCAGTCTTCTGTCATTTTGCATTTCCCTCTCCCCCCACTACTTTCAAATCTCTTACTATCTTTCCTTTCGGTTAGTCCTGACAAAGGGTCTCAGCCCGAAATGTCGACAGTGCTTCTCCCTATAGATGCTGCCTGGCCTGCTGAGTTCCACCAGAATTTTGTGTGTGTTGTTTGAATTTCCAGCATCTGCAGATTTCCTCGTGTTTGCTCTGTGTTTATGACTTATGACTTTTTTTCCTGTTGTTCTCTACAAGCAATTTTTAGATTTCATTCATCTCTTCCCAGACATAATCTTTGCTGTTTTGTAGCCAATTTTCACTCCACCCAACATCACTTTTAGCGAGCATTCCCTCCTGCCCTCCAGGCTGCCCATGGCCTTCACAAGCTTTCTCTTTTGTTCACCCCATCCCTCCTGCAATTTAATTTGTTCGTTTTATCTCTAACTTGAACCAGTTCCTCTGCTTCCCTCTCTGCAAATATCATGAAAACCTGCAAATATTTCCCCATGCATTTTGCTTTTACTATAGTCACTTATGGGAGGGTAGCTAGCACTGGTAAGAGCACATGATCCATTCTGGATACTCAAGGCTGAAGGCTAATTTGGAGTGTTCAAGCACCACAGATAACAGGCAGGTAGATTACTGTCCTAATGGAGAAGGAGAAACTTTGCTTGGGCATCAGCATTTAGGTATTCCTTTGTCACTCCCTGAATTATTTTAGATGGTACATCAGTGAATCATCTTCATTATCAGCATGAAGCTCAGACCACTGCATCAGTATGCTGTTTTAAACTTTCCACATCAGCTGATTGTATTAAAAACTTACATCAAATCAGCTCAATATGTGCAGGGGACCCACAGAGATCAGGGCTGGGAATGAGAATCAATGTTCTAAAGGCAGCGGAGATCACTAATACTTCATAAATTGTTTTAGGTTTAATCTAGGAGAAAGTGTTTTTAATTATTCCACCATCTTATTTAGAATGTTATTTTAATTTTTTTTCATCTTAAAATAAGTATCTTGATTTATAAATAATAATTGAAAAAAACTGCTAGAATTTAAAGAAATTGAAACCTATGCTAAACAAAAGTTGGTTTTATTTTTAATGTTTCTAAAATCCCACTCTTTACTCAGAGATTCCAGCTTTAAACAACTAGTAGAAAGGAAGAAACTGCAACTTACGACACATGTCCTGTATATATCTCACAAGGTCACATAACTGCAAAGAAATTGTAAAGGTATAAGTTTTTAAACAACCCCTGGATAAAACTTCTCTCTGTCAGACTCTATTTCGATCTACATACGGTCAGTGACATACCGTTTGTGATCTGCGACCAGGGGATCCTTTGGGGCCCTGAAGGAAAGGAAAGATAGAAGTTTTAATAGTTGATCTATTTTCCCATTTTCCTTAAAATAATGTTCTTTTTTGCATGTCTGTGTGTGTGCTCGCTATTTTGAATGTGCTGTGCATGTTTTGTACCTTGGCCTCAGAGGGCTGCTGTTTTGTTCAGCTGCATCTATATTTGGTTGAATGATAATTAAACTTGAATTTGATTTGATTTGAAGATTCCCTACCCCCACCCCCGCTCAAGGTATTAAACAGTTAGCACAATGCTATTATATCTCAAAGTGGTGGCGTTAGGAGTTCAATTTCAGCAGCCTCTGTAACAAATGGCTTTCCAGTGAGCGTGTGCGTTTCCTCTGGGTGCTCCCAAGGACGTACCTGTTAGTAGGCTTATTGGTCAGGTAAATTGTCCTGTGATTAGGATGGGGGTAATTAAGTGTGTTGCTGGGTGGTACATCTCGTTGGGCTGTAAGCTGCATGTCTAAATAAATTTTGCTGGTTATCTCTGCATTCCCCGCCATATAGTTTTTGTTTGCCTGTAAGCCTAACAGTGTTTTTTTAATATATAACAAGGCCATTGATCTCAAATTGGATTAGAGTGCTTTCAGCCTGGTCCCATCACGAACTGCCGTGAGTTATTTGTCTTGCATTGCTTTGCTGTTGGATTACCAGCAGGTGGAGCCAGTAGGCAAAAACAAAGATTGTCTGCACGCACATGAACAGCACATACTCTGCATCACTAACACAAAGGTAACAGCGGCAATGAGATAAAAATGACCTAAACTGGGTAAAGCAAAATTCCTGTAGGTTGCTTTAGAACCTATGAGTGATGTGCAATGTTTCATTAATACAATTAAATTTTCATTGTTTGAAGAAAACTGCAGAGATAAAACCTGGCAACACCTGGGCAGGTACAACAATTCACAGAATCAGAGGAGGCTTTGATTCTAATAAAACATTGTAACCAATAGTTAGGTGCAAATAATATAATGAGATAAAAATATTCCTTGTTTTTTTGGGCCCCATAGATTTTGGACTTTTCAAAAGCCCGGTTATATAATAGAAATTGGAGGATTTCTGCTGACACAGAACTTGCTGAAACATTATGGAAGCATTTCTATCCCAAGCTGTTCCTCATTAGAGAATATTTCAGATTTTATTGTCGATACCAAGGGAAAGGTAAAACTCTTGCAAATTACATCATTACATTGGAAGCCCATCAAGGCTCTTACGTTTGTGTTCCATTCACACATGCTGCCTTCTGGGATCAGATTGTCTGTGGTCTTTAAGGCTAGCTTTCCATAAAAATCATTACACGCAAAGGGTTTGATTTTTAAGACAACCTTTGATAGTACTCTCACTTTGGAACTTGCTCAAGGGGCTTACCAAGGATTTAACAAACCATTCTGACCCATGATTTCAGTTCACAGGGCACCAGGAGCCAAGATGAATGCCAGAATACAGAGTGAACCTTCTCCAGTGTCCTCAGCAGCACACTCCTCAACCTACTGCCTCGTGCCACAAACAGGTAGTCAAATCCCTGACAGGAAAGCTGCCACAACTGCGGAAAAATATGCCACTTACAGAGAGTATGCAGATGTGTAGAAAGCTCTGTTCATGCACAGGATAGGACTGATGCCAAACAGGTCACTAAGGAGCAATTTGGGATATAACCGTGTATGCAACTCACAGAAGAAGAGATGAAATTTCCTTCTAAGAGTGATTAGAGGGTGTAGTGCTTGAAAATGAAATTACATTTTGCACAAAAATTATAACTGAAATTACAAACTTCAAAAAATTGTTTGAATTGAAATGTCTGAGAAGATAGATCAGTTCAGTAAGAAAGTGTATTTGTCACCATATACAACCCTGAGATTCACCTTCTTGCGAACATTCACATTAAATACAAGAAACAAAATAGGACCCAAGAAAGATTGCACACAGTGTAATGACAGACAGATAACTAACATGCAAAAGACAACAAGCTGTGCAAATACTAAAATAAAGGAAAATAAGAAATAACAGCAATAGATAAATAACTATTAAATAGCAAGAACATGAGATGAAGAGTCCTTGAAAGTGAGCCCATAGGTTGCTGGAACAGTTCAGTGATGGGGCAAATGAAGCTGAGTGAAGTTATCCCCCCAATTCAAGAGACTAATCCAAGTGGTGTGGGTCCCTGAGGCTCCTGATGCAACAGTGAGAAGAGGGCATGGCCTGGATGGTTGAGCTCCTTAATGATCGATGATGCTTTCCTGTGACAGTATTCCAGTGTTAGACCCTACCCATGGTGGTGGTGAAGGGGAACAGGGCATTAACAGGGCAAAGCCGGCAGGAGAAAATACTACAAAGCAAAGGATGTGTTCCACAGTGTGCACCACAGGAAGCTCTGATAAACATGCTTATATATTTAATGACGCCTGTAGGAAGATTTCAATAGGAAGATTCATTTTGAAGCAAGACCTGTATCTGCTGTAGAAACATGGGATCAGGTCAGGCACTGACTGTTGTCATTTCGAAGCAAGACAAGACAGTGGTGACAGGGTCATGGTAAGTTAGAATAGATATTAAAAATATCTATAATCAAGTGAAGAGGATTTATCTGCAACCTTGGCTGGCTGAAGGGTTCTTCAATAAACTGCAATGTATCCACTCAACCAGCAGCTGGAGTGGGATTGAAAGTCAGAAGCCCACCTCGACTTTAACACTATAAAGGGTTGCACAGATATATTCACTCAGTCTATGGAGTTTAAGCAGCATCAGCCACTTTTTTTCCAGCACAGTGTGGACGATGTCTCCTGTTCCCTGGATGATATCCTGGTTTCAGCACCCATAGTAATAGGCAAATGACAAACCCGAAGATGATCCTATCTAGATTGCAGCAAAATGACATCAAAATAAAGCTACCAAAATACCAGCCCCAGTGAAGATCAATCACTGCCTTGCAAAAAATCAGCACAGTGATTACTATTCTAGCCATTTTTCCCACTTTCAGCAAAACAGCTTACCGTTGCTCCTGGAAACCCGATCATGCCTGCATCACCAGGATCACCAGCCGAGCCAGAAAAACCCTAATTTTTATAAGAATATTAATTATTTTATGTCATCTACAAGTAACAGTGATAGTTAAGATTTATTTTAATTTAATAGTAATTATGACTGAAACTATTTAATACAACAAAATTATCAAAATCATCAATATTTCAGAAGCATCATTCATACAGATGTTTCAAGAATGGATATAACTGTAATGCAATGATTGGTTTGTCAAACCCATCTACTGAAGTTTATTAAATACATCTGTACTTTCTCAAGATCTGCTGTTTAAGAACAATTTTACACAATTTAAACATCCTTTCTGTACACATGCTTTACAAAATGTTAGTGAAATAGTCATCCAAATTTTCATTTGTAAATCACATTAACACACCTAACATAGCTAAGCCTAAAATTTGGATCACAGGGTGTCAGTTTTAAAAAGTTAATGGTGCAAAGCTTGCTTTTGCATCAAGTAGATTATGCAAATAATCATTTCCTGGTGAAAGTTCATAAATCACAGAAGTTTACTGGGAATTTCCAAACATTGTCCGCATTAATTTGGGTGGTGGGGTGGAGATACGTCTCAAGCAAAGGGCGTATGCGACACTCCATCCCTCCACTAGCCTGCAGTCCCCGATAAGGGTCATGTGAAGCCGTGGGAGCAGGTGGTGGATGGTCATATGAGCAGCTGGTGAATATCAGAAGTCCTGTTTATGTGACACTGATGGCAGGCAGACAACCTCTGAAGAGTATTGATCACCTTTGGGTTCATCTGCCTTGTAAAGACACTGTGTAGAAGAAGGCAATGGCAAACCATTTCTGTAGAAGAATTTGCCAAGAACAATCATGGTCAGGGATAAGACCATGATCACATGCGTCACATGACACAGCATATAAAGATGATGATTATCCAATTAACGTTCCTGTGTTTTCCCAGAACCAGGCACCTAATACTGTCACTAAGGCTGCACTACATTCTTCTGCCCACACCAAAGTACGTTGGACCTCAAAGGTCTACAGTCCTGGTTGAACAGAATGTACATTGCAAAATTCACAAAATGCTGGAGGAACTCAGCAGGTTCCTCAGCATTTCCTCTGGAAATGATTAAATAGTCAACAGTTTGTGCCAAGACCCTTCTTCAGAACATTGTGCTACTTTGTTATTAAACTCGTTATTTAAAGGTACACCTTGCCATTACTGGGGACAGTTTCAAAGCTATCTTCAGACTCTACAGACATATTCTGAACATAGAACAAGACAGCACAGCACAGGCCCTTTGGCCCACAATGTTGTGCTGACCCTTAAACCCTGCCTCCCGTATATCCCCCCACCTTAAATTCCTCCATATACCTGTCTAGTAGTCTCTTAAATTTCACTAGTGTATCTGCCTCCACCACTCGCTCAGGCAGTGCGTTCCATGCACCAACCACTCTCTGAGTGAAAAACCTTCCTCTAATATCCCCCTTGAACTTTCCACCCCTTACCTTAAAGCCATGTCCTCTTGTTTTGTGCAGTGGTGCCCTGGGGAAGAGGCACTGGCTGTCCACTCTATCTATTCCTCTTAATATCTTGTATACCTCTATCATGTCTCCTCTCATCCTCCTTCACTCCAGAGAGTAAAGCCCTAGCTCCCTTAATCTCTGATCATAATGCATACTCTCTAAACAAGGCAGCATCCTGGTAAATCTCCTCTGTACACTTTCCAATGCTTCCACATCCTTCCTATAGTGAGGAAGCCAGAACAGGACACAGTACTCCAAGTGTGGCCTAACTAGAGTTTTATAGAGCTGCATCATTACCCCATGACTCTATCCCTTGACTTAAGAAATCTAACACTCCATAAGCTTTCTTAACTACTCTATCTATCCGTGAGGCAACTTTCAGGGATCTGTGGACATGTACCCCCAGATCCCTCTGCTCCTCCACACTCCCAAGTAACCTGCCATTTACTTTGTACTCTGTCTTGGAGTTTGTCCTTCCAAAGTGTACCACCTTACACTTCTCTGGGTTGAACTCCATCTGCCACTTCTCAGCCCACTTCTGCATCCTATCAACGTCTCTCTGCAATCTTCAACAATCCTCTACACTATCCACAACACCACCAACCTTTGCGTTGTCTGCAAACTTGTCAACCCACCCTTCTACCCCGCATCCAGGTCGTTAATAAAAATCACAAAAAGTAGAGGTCCCAGATCAGATCCTTGTGGGACACCAGTAGTCACAACCTTCCAATCTGAATGTACTCCCTCCACCACGACCCTCTGCCTTCTGCAGGCAAGCCAGTTCTGAATCCACCTGGCCAAACTTACCTGGATCCCATGCCTTCTGACTTTCTGAATAAGCCTACCGCATGGTACCTTGTACCTGTGACATGTGTATAAGTTAACAAAGAATATTTTCTTCAATAATCAGTTGTTGATATCCTCATTTTATGTGTTAGAGACCTCCAGAAAGATATATCTATTAATTTAGATTTTCCAAGGTTGACTCTACTAGAAAATGCAGCATTCACCTGGATGGCCTTCAGCCACATCCTTCTCCCTGGACTGCTCGACTCATGGAGAATCAAGTCCTAACTTCCTCTCAATGAAATCTTTCCGGGCTATGTCAGCAGACCTCTCTCTGCCTTAGCTTCCAATCTGCTGCTCAGTATTTTATTAAAGTGGTTACTAAAACACTGAATTCAAAAATTAGTAATTTTGTGTACACTGATTTCAGAAATGACAAGGTGGGATTTCGGTTACTGAGGTTGTCCATGCTGTTGGCTCTGCACAAACGCGGACAGCTAATGTCTACGTCCATGTGAACGTAAGAGCAAGGATATAATGCTGAGGCTTTATAAGGCAGAGGTCAGACCACATTTGGAGTACTGTGAGCAGAATGCAGCCCCTTATCTAAGAAAGGATGTGCTGGTATAGGAGCGGGTAAGAGAGGGCTTGTGAGAATGATCACAAAAATGAAAAGTTTACAAATGGGAAGCAATTGTACTCGCTGGAGTTTAGAAGAATAAGGAGAGATCTCACTGAAACCTATCAAATATTGAAAGATGTAGGTAGGGTAAACATGAAGAGGATGTTTTCTAGACTGAGAGATTCTAGGAACAGAGCGTGCAGCGTAAAAACACAAGGAAGTCCCATTAGAGCAGAGAAGAGGTCAGCGAATCTGTGGAATCCATCACCACAGGTGGCTGTGGAGGCCAAGTCATTGGGTATATTTAAAGCGGAGGTTGACAGGTTATTGATTAGTAAGGGCATCAAAAGTTACGGGGAGAATGCAGGAGAATGGCGTTGCAAGGAATAATTAATCAGCCATGAAAAAATGCGAAGCAGATGTCAATGGGCTGAATAGCCTCATTCTGCTTCTATGCGTCAGGTCTTATGAATTCCATAGAGAACCAAGATCGGCAGGAAAGGCACCTACTTACTCCATGTTCAAGACCTTTACATTGCTATCAGACTTCTGAACGAGTCACCTCTTTCACATCTCCTTCCCAATGAAGCTGCCCCTTTCTCCGAATCTTAGTTTTACCTCTCTTAGTTTTCTATCATTCAGGATTTCTTTTTCCACAACTTCAGATTGCTCTACAATCTTTGCACCATTCTCTTTATCAGTCATTACTGTATTCATTTACTCTGTTTTGGTCTGTGACTTTCATGCAAGCAAGGAATTTCATTTCATTAAGATAATCTAAATCTTTGTGGGCTATAGAAAGGATTTCCTCATGGTGGATGTGGTGAACTACATATACCTGTCTGGACACGCCCCCTGCTGACTGCTCCTGTGGCTCCTCCCACAGACCCCTGTATAAAGGCGATCAAGGCCTGAGCCCGGCCTCTCAGTCTCCAGGATGTAGTATGGTGGTCACTCACTGCTTGTTCCTTCTTCCAGTCAATAAAAGCTGATATCTCGCCTTCACGTCTCAGAGTGAGTTATTGATTGGTGCATCAGTGATGGCAATGGTTCAGGAAAGTACACATAACGTTTTCCTCCCTGAGGGAATTCACACTGCTGCACACTCACTGTGACTGATACTCATTTACTCATTTGGATGGATGCCATGAGGGATCCCACCAGTGAACTCGCAAGCACAGCTGCCAGCACCGAAAGAACCTGACGTCTCTCAAAATGTGCTCTTGCTTGTGAAGAATAGTTACAAGAACAAATCAGGAAAAAGTAAGTAATACTCAGCACAAGAAACAATTCTACATTTTGGAAGATTGGAAACAATGAGAGTAATTTAAATGAGCATCCTACCCTACGGCCTCTTGTCCCTTTGGGTCCTTTTTCACCAGGAGTTCCAGGTTCTCCCTGTGCTCCCTGGTTCCACAACAGACAGACACTGGTCAAACAGCAGTAAACTTTTCAAAACAAAATGTTACACAATAAAAATGATGACAATTACCTGTGGACCAGAATTTCCAAGGCTTCCTTGTGATCCCTATAAAATTTAATTTCATTATTTTTCATCCAAATACATATTTTACTCACAATCTTTACTGGCAGTTACACTATCAGTACACTTAATCATATTAAGCATGATTTAAATATTTCCTAACAGACTCATTTTCTTCAGTATATTTTAAAAGAAGCCTGAGCAATCTGCATGTGCGAATTACAGAAAAATACACCATAAATTCACAATGAGGGTCTACCCACCAGCATCCCCCCCTCCCCCAATATTTACATGCACCTGAGATATTTCAGGACCTCCCAGATCTTTTGACTGCAATAAAAGCAAATCCAAAAGAGTCATGTAACTGAGGCAGGAAGTGAGGTTGCTGGGTAGGGATTTGTTGGAGATAAGGGATCTTCCTCGTCTGATATTCGTTACCCTACCTCTTTCCAATTGGGCAACAAATTCTATTGCTGCCCACAGAAGTAAGTTTGAAGTATAAAGAAAGCTTCACTCTGCTTCTTCCTTGTGCTAAGAATTAAGATTGATAGGAACACTTGTGTTTGTCATTAATCATAGCCAATCATTGATTTAGTGCACATGTCAATCTGATGAACTGGCTATCCACACAAACAATGTTTCTCATCCTCTTTTACACCTCTATTAGGTCACCTCTCATCCTTTGTCGCTCCAAGGAGAAGAGGCCAAGTTCACGTTTCTTTCACTTTATATTTCATGACCCACTCTTCTTTATATTGGAGATGGTTTGATATCTGGTGCCAGATTTAGTCAATCAGAGTTGAAGTAAGTAGATTTTGATTAGGCCAAAGGCCTGCTGCTAATTGCTGGAACATCCTTCGACTGCAGGTTGATGGGACTAGGCAGAATAATCATCTGGCAGGGACTGGATGGGCCAAAGGACCTGTTTCTTTGATGTGATTCTCTATGACACTATCCTTTTGAATTTACAGCAGCCATTCTAAAGTCAAAAGATGCTTCATCATATGATTATGTCTGTGTTCACTGTTTTTCTCTGTTGCCTGCGTATCCAATCCTGTAGTAAAATTATTCAGCTTCCCAACCCAGCTGCTGAGGTTTCATATAACATAGTTTGTTAATTTTTCTTTAACTTAAGAGTATAATACCAGCATCGTCTGTATGAAATGTGATCAAACAGCATCACTGAATATGAGAGATTATCCTGTGTGAAGACCAATTAAACAAACAAAAATGGGCATCCAGTTTTCAGGCTCAAGGGGTTCTGCAGAGGCTGGAAACAAGATAACAGACAGAAAAATAGCGGAAAAAGAATTCAACAGGTCAGTCATCATCTCTGGGGAGGAATAAGGAGCTGACATTTTGGGCAAGATCCTTCATCTGGACTTTGTTATTATTATGTTAATTAGGGAGTTGCTTGAGATGACATTAGAACTTTGAGAACTCCTACTCTCCGGTGACTTCAATGTGGAATTCCTCCAAGCATCTATATTACTGACTGAAAGCACTTGACGACTGCAGGATCATAAATGAGTGAAACAATTCCATTGGCTTTATATTTTTATGTTTTCAGAATCTTCATATGGAGCAAACACTGGCTTCTCTTCCAGGGGAAAAGCTACTGCATTAGGATTTCAGAAAATGCTGGTAACACTCATCAGGTCCAGCAGCCTTTATGGAAAGAAAAACAGTTAATGCCTCAGATCCAAGACAAAAGCTTTCTGTGTCATAAATATTTACTGCTTCTCTTTATACAGATGTTGCCTGTCTTGCTAAGTGTTTGCAGAAGTTTTTTTTTATTTATTTAGATTTCTTATATATGTAGCTTTTTTCATCCAAATTTCTTCCTAATTTATCTTTCTGCTGAGTGAAGTTGATGATCTGAAGAGATTTTCAGCAAGGTGTCCTCATCCTTGGAGTAGGATTTGTGATACCAATTGCAGTAGCAAAATTTGATTTTTGACAGTCAGTCTACATACGTCGAAGGTTTGTGTTCTGCCATTGAAAGTGTATTTGATGTTCTCAATAGTGTACCTCTTTCAAAAAGAAATAGCTTAAATTAACTGCTGAAGTCCATTTTACAGTGTTCTTGATGTGCCTTTTGTTGCTGGAGTGGAAAAATCTTGTAAAGACTTTCTTTTTTATAGCACATTAATATGCATTAACGTCTTATGAATGAACACAGAAAAGATTCTGCATATAGCACATACAAAATGCTGGAGGAACTCAACCTGTAAGGCAGCATCTATGGGAAAGAATAAAGAGTCGACACTTCGGGCCAAGACTTTCAGGTAAAATGTATTAAGGTTCTGAAGCAAAGTCAATTGGGGGAAAATGTGAAGTGCACAGAATGCACTGAAGCAGAATTATGTTTTTTTTAATTTAAATTTTATTGAAGGAATGACACAATACAGAATACATAATGCATTACATTTTCCTCCATTTTGCTTTTATATCCTACCTCTAAACAAACCTCCCCTCACCCGCCCTCCCGGAACATACCATGGCAGCTAATGTATTTACAATACAACACTTCACAAATACAAGTACGGACATTTCACAGCCAGACCCCCACACTCCTTCAAGACGAAGGCCCACACACATCCACAATATGTCAGATGATCCAGGATATACTCATATTACAAATCATCAACCACCCTGTGAGGTAAACCATATGCGTGTTGAAAGGGGGGGGGGCAAATTCTCAAGTACAATCAAATGCCCTCAATTAATAGCTAATTCCTTAGGACTCACAAAATATGACAAGAAAGGTCCCCATTTCAAATAGAACTTTTCAACAAACCTCCTCTGAATGAATTTAATCTTTTCTAGTTTCAGAAAAAACATTACGTCCTCTAACCAAGCAGCAGCAGATGGGGGAGTGGCCGATTTCCAGACCAGCAAGATTCTCCTACGGGCCAAAAGCGATGTAAATGCAATGATATCCGACTGGTTTGCATTTAAACCCAAAGCATCATCTGCCACACCAAATACAGCTATAAGCAGGCAAGGTCTCAGTGTCACCCTCAAAACCTCACTGATAATTTAAAAACCCAGTGCCAATAGCCATCAAGCTGAGGGCAAGACCAAAATGCATGCACTAAACCAGCCAGAGAGAAGGTTGGAAGCCGGAGAACCAGCCTGTCACAGCCAGCATCTGTCCCAGGATATATGTCAGCAAGCCTGGCTTTACTTAAGTGTACCCTGTGTAAAACTTTAAATTATATGAGCCCCAGTCTAGCTCATGATGACGAGGAATGAACCCTATTCAATGTTTTTTCCCAATATTCCTCAGCCAGATCCATACCAAGGTCATCCTCCCACCTAGTCTTAGTTTTGTTTAGGTCTTGAACTCCCAAAGATATCAGCTGAGAGTACAGTGCAGAGATCAGCCCTTTATTATTAAAGCTAAGAGTGAGTTTTTCCCACAACATAGCGGGTGGTAGATCAGGGAAAAAGGGAATTTTTTCCTTAACAAAGTGGTGAATCTGCAGTTATTTAAAAAGATGATTACGCGGAAGGACATATTTACTGCTCAGGTTATTAAAACTATCAAATATATTACCAGTGTACAAATCCTTAATGCACATAAGACTGTTCAAGCCCCATTGTCTAAAGACTGAAATCTAGTGTAGAAGGAAGAAATAGACGAGTTCCATAAATGGGACCCAAAACTGAAGCTGATGTGAACTTATAGTTGCAGCAAAATTGATTAAAAACTTTGAGGTTGGAGAGCACAACCGGGTTATATATGAACTGAGAGGATTTCAATGGCAAGGAAGAATACACTAAAGCTGGGAGAGACGAGAAGTGGCAAGACCGTGTCTCAAGCAGGCACTAGTTTATATCAGGCCAGTGGAGCCAAAATAATACCTTTTGAATGTTTGACGCCCAGTAATAATGAATAAAGCTAGGAAGGCCCATTCCACCTACATCACGACCTCTTTGGAGAATGCGCTTATTAACCCTTGGGACCTTATTTTCCCAAATAAAGGAGGTTATAGCTTGGTCAACTGACTTGAAAAATAACTTAGACAAGAAAACCAGCAAGCACTGGAACAAATAAAGAAATCTGGGAAGTATAGTCATTTTCACTGATTGAATTCTCCCAGCTACAGTAAGGGGTAAACTGTGCCATCTCTCAAAATCAATCTTCATTTGGCTAACCTGAGGCCCGTAGTTAGCTTCAAACAGAGATGTAAAAGAGCGAGTAATGTGTATTCCTAGGTATACAAAACCATCTTGAGATAAAGGAAAAGGCAAAGATTCCTGTCGGATCTGTAGGGCCAAATTATTAATAGGAAAGCACTTGCTTTTTTGAAGGTTCAGTTTATAGCCAGAGAAGGCTCCAAATTGACCTTATAAAGACACAATAGCAGGACTGCTACCTACAGGGTCGCTAACATAAAGTAGGAGGTTGTCAGCATATAGGGATACATGGTGTTCCATGACCCCCTCCTAACGCCTTGAAATAATGAAGTTGACTTAAGTGCAATAGAAAGAGGCTCAATTGCAATTGCAGAAAGAAGAGGGGACAATGGGCAGCTTTGGTGAGTGCCACGCATTAATGGGAAATAGTCAGATCGAGAATAATTTGTCTGTATACATGCTAAAGGCAAGTGATACAATATCTCAACCCAGGCTACAAATATTCTACCAAAGTTTCTCCAAAGCACTAAACAAGTATACCCACTCCACTCTATCAAACGCCTTCTCCGCATCCAAGGAGGTAACAACCTCCGGACTCTGAGAACCACTGGGTGAATAAACCACATCAGCTAGTCAACGGATATTTTAAAAAGTGGCGATTTTTAATAAAACCTGTTTGATCATCTGAAATTGTCTTGGGAAGGGGGCGTTCTAAACGGCAGACAAGCACTCTAGTCAAGATTTTCACATCCACATTCAAAAATGAGATGGGCAATATAATCCACATTGACTCGGTCCTTATGCTTTTAAAGAAGAAGCAAAATAGATGCCTGTGAAAGAGGAGGGGGTAAGAAACCGTTCTCCAAAGATCCTGAAACACTTTTAGAAGGACTGGTATGAGCTTATCCTTAAATTTCTTATAAAATTCTATCGGATAACCATCAGGGCCTGGGGACTTACCACTCTGCATAGCCATAATGGCATTATTAACCTCTTCCTGCCCAAGAGCCCAAACTAAATTCTCCACCTCCTCTGGTTCAAGAGTTGGTATTTCCAAATTATCTAATAAAGTTCCACATTTATTATAATTGAGGGAAACTCTGAGGTATACAGAGAGGAATAAAAAGCTACAAAGATGTTATTAATCTCTTTTGGATTGCTTGTCAAGTTTTGGTGCATGTCTCTTAACTGGGGAATAAGTCGTGATGCAGCTTGGCGTTTCAACTGATGAGCCATAAGCCGACTCGCCTTGTCACCATATTCATAATAGAGGCCACGTGTCTTAGGAATTAATTGTTCTGACAGGTTTGTAGATAGAAGATTAAACTTCCCTTGCAAATCAGCCCGGCTTTTATGTAATTCCACAGTGGGTGCCTCAGAATATTGCCTATCCAGGTCCAAAATAGATTGTGATAACACTTGCATTTCCTTCCTACACTCTTTATTGGCATGTGAAGTATAAGATATTATTTGACCCCTCAAGTAAGCTTTAAAGTTTCCCAAAGTAAAGAGTACGATACCGACTCAGTTTTGTTAGACTCAAAGAATGTGTCAATGTTAGCCGATATATAACTACAAAAATACTCATTGAAAAGCAAAAGGGGGTTAAGTCTCCACAGAGGCCATTCTCGAATGTTTAAAGGAAAACGTAGGTCTAATTTCACGGGCAAATGATCAGGTATAACTATAGCAATGTACTCGATTTGTCTAATCATTGGTATCAAGGAGCTATCTATAAAGAAATAGTCTAGCCTGGAATAGGAGTGGTGAACATGAGAAAAGAAAGACAATTGCCTAACCGATGGATTCAAAAATCCCCAAGGATCCATATAACCATTTTGTTGCATAAACATCGAGAAGGCCTTTGCCAACCAGAAGATGTTCCCCTAGAGCTAGAGTAATGGTCGCCAACCTGTCGATTACGATCAACTGGTCGATCTTTGAGACTTTCCCAGTAGAGCCCGAAAAAAATGAAAAATAAATACACAAATACCATTGAGAGATTGTTTCCAGGTTGCTGGGTTTTAGTTCCATTCTTTCTGCCCAGTGTGCACGTGCATAGCTCCCCCGCCAATCGCCATGGTAGAAAAGACCGGAAGTAAAACCCACAACCCGGAAGCAACCTCTCTTTACAAACAGCTTCCGTAGCAGGAGGTATTGCTATATTAACATTATCCTCATTTGTATTAACTTATTTTTATAATGCTCATGTTAGAACACTTCTCCCCCTTTAAATTCCAACATTCCCTAAACGTAAATAACTGGGAAACAAAAAGCAGTGGTGTCATTAGCTTGCATACCTCTGAAACTTAGACTAGTGTCTCAGTAACAGTTTACCAATACAAAACACCTGAAACACGTGGCAGATTGAACATTCAGTCTAACAAAGGAAACTGACCATTCAAATATTCAGTCTGTCAGGAGGTTTGTGAGGGCGCTGTGCTGCAACAGATGAAAATTATTAACTCTAAGTACAGGAGCTGTCTTACTGACAGACACCTCACAGACTGTCTCAAACTGTCTGTGTGTAGTTATGAATCAAATTTCTCACTCCCAAATAAGGGACAAAAGTAGCAGTCAAATGCGGGACACTTGTGTTTACGCCGAGAAAGATTACCATGGCCATAAAGCCCTGCACGGGCACAGGTGTACGCATGCATGTACGTGCCGATTTTTTTCTACAAATCGGTTTTGGCTTAATCTTCCCGATTCTGCTAAGCGAAACTACACAGTATACATACTCTATCTCTACTCCTGGATTGCTGGGTTTTACTTCCTATCTTTTCCGCCCAATGCACATGTATGTGACTAACCAATTTAGTAGGTCGATCTTGCCTTTCACTAAGGCCGAGCGAGGTAGGGGATCTTGGGCTTAAAAAGGTTGGCGACTATTAAGCTACAGCTGTCAAGCAGTGGGTCAATAGCACAGTTCAAAGCTCCTGAAAAGATTAGCTGGTGTGTTTTCAGGTTAGGTATTAATGACAAAACCTTATTTGCAAAGTGGACATCGTCCCAATTAGGGGCATAAACATTTACCAAAATGGCAGGTATCTGAAAAAGAGATCCAGAGACTATAATAAAGCGACCTTTGGGGTCACTAATTACATCAGATGGTGTGAACTGCATTCTTTTGGTGATTAATATTGCTACCCCCGTGGACCTGCTATTAAATCTGGAATGAAAAACCTCACTAATCCATGCTTTACAGAGTCTATTATGGTCTTCCAATCTTAAATGCATCTCTTGTAGAAATAGTATATCTGCTTTTAATTGTTTCAGATGAGAGAAAACTTCAGTTCTTTTAACAGGACCAGTGAGCCCCCTTACATTCCAGGAAATAAACCTCACAGGGTGGCCGCCAACAGCATCACTCGTGTTAAAAGACGCACAGGGCCCACAATCCGAAACAGTGCGAGGGCACAAGCTGCACACAATAACACACAATGCAAAGAAAGTCTGGCCAATCCGTAACACACCAAAGAACAAGCTGCCGTGGTGATTCCCCCAAAACTCTCCCCCCACCCCTTTACACAAACAAGAAAAAACAATTAACCCCAAAACCTAGATCTACCTCCCCAACTGAGGATGATTGCAGGCATTACCAAACAAAAAACTTCCAAAGCGTTCCCCATACAACCAAACCTTCAATCTAATTTAGGGTGGCTCCCCTCCTTAAAATTTGTACACTCACTTATTCTACCTTTAATATATACAGGCTAAAAATAACTCAGGTCAAGCAAAGCATTAAAAACAAAAAAAAACCTAGGAAACTAAATGCCAGAGATACAAACCCCAAATATTTACATTTTGCTGGTTGGAAGTTTGTGTAAATCAGATTCCACAGCATAGCAGTTCAACCCGGTCGCATTCCACAGATTAAACTGGAAAGATTGAACAAATAAGTGAATTGCAAAAATTAACAGTTTACCTCAGTGGGAGGTCCCTTCAATGCTGCAAGAATAACCTAAAAAAAAGTCATTGCTCTTCTCATTCTTCTTCTCCCCAGCACGAATGGTAAAACTCTTTAACCGCCTCTGGTGTATCGAAATGATGCTTTTTACCTTCATGGATGACCTGGAGCCGGGCAGGATACAAGAGGCCGAGCCTGACCCCTTTCCTGTAAAGTAGGGTTTGGTGAACTCTGTGCCTGTCTGGACACGCCCCTGCTGACTGCTCCTGTGGCTCCTCCCACAGGCCCCTGTATAAAGGAGATCTGAGGCCCGACGCTCAGCCTCAGTCTCCAGGACATAGTATGATGGACACTCACTCCTGGTTCCTTCTTCCAGTCAATAAAAGCCGATATCTCGCCTTACGTCTCAGTGTGAGTTATTGATGGTGCATCAATTTTATTGACTGCAAGTTTTAAAACATGGAAACCGTTTTGCGTCCGGAAAGGTTGGATTTGGACCCTCAAGACCCTGACGCAGCTCTCGCTTTTGAACACTGGCTTTCATGCTTCCAATCGTACTTGGAGGAGGTTCGTGCAACTGAACCCGCCGTTATGCACAGAATTCTACTCTCGAGGGTCACCCCCAAAGTTTACTCCATTATCCGGGACCTGCCGACCTACGATGGGGCACTGGACGCCCTCAAAAGACAGTACCTGCAGCCGGTGAACACCGCCTACGCAAGATATCGTTTAGCTACCCGGCAACAGCGGCCTGGCGAATCGTGCGCTGAGTTTCTCCGAGCACTACAGACGCTCGTCCGAGCTTGCGACTGCAAGACGCTCACGGCAGAACAGCATGCGGAGCTGCTGGTGCGAGACGCCTTTGTGATGGGACTGAGGTCAGTGTACATGCGCCAGCGACTGCTGGAAAATGCCGACCTTACCTTAAGCTCGGCGATGGAGACGGCCAACGCTCTAGAAGCTGCTTTGCATAATGCTGACGCTGTCCAGTCGCGCGATTCCCCGCCGGTTCCGTGGACACCTCAGACCCCGCCACCGCCGGCTCCCGGGAGCGAAATCGCCGCTGCCAGTCGCGATTCCACGAGCTCCCCGAACCCGACCACAGCGGCAGCCCGTCAGAAGCCTGTGCTTTGTTATTTCTGCGGCGATAAAAAACATCCTCGACAACGCTGTCCAGCGCGAGAAGCGACCTGCTCCAGCTGCGGAAAGCGGGACCACTTCGCCAAGGTCTGTAAGTCTCAACCTCGAGTGGAGTGCAGCGCTGCGGGTGAAACGTGGGGGCCACCATCTTGCATGCCCGGATGTGGGCGGCCATCTTTGTCGGCGTCAGCATGCCCCGCCCCCGGCCCTCCGATGCTTAATGGGCACCCCGACGGCGATTCGACCAAAGCACCCCACACCAGCTTGCAAGGTCCATGATGGACATCTGGGTGGAGGGGCACAGGACTCGATGCCTGTTTGACACGGGCAGCACTGGGAGTTTTATTCACCCGGACACAGTGCAACGCTGCGGACTTGCAACGCGGCCGGTAAGTCGGAGGTTCCATTTGGCTTCTGGGTCGCAGTCCGCAGACATCCGGGCGGGTTGTGTAGCGACTTTGGTGGTGCAAGGCACAGAATATCGGAACTTTGAGCTGCTGGTCATGCCTAATCTGTGCGCACCTATGCTATTGGGGCTGGACTTCCAGAGCCATCTCGAAAGTGTGACTATGGCATATGACGGGCCCCTCCCACCACTCACTGTCAGGAATCCTCAGTTTTGTGGGACTTCTTCACATACCCCGCTACTGACCACACACACACACACGGGCACACACATCCCATCCAGAACCAGGCCAACAGCTGCACTACCAACACCACTTGCAGTCTCTCCACTCTCAAGATCCCTCCCCCACCGCTGTTTGCCAACCTGACCCCCGACTGTAAACCTGTGGCAACTAAAAGCAGGAGGTACAGCGCGGGGGACAGGGCCTTCATTCAGTTGGAGGTGCAGTGGCTGCTCAGGGAGGGGATCATTGAGCCAAGCTCAAGCCCTTGGAGGGCCCAGGTGGTTGTTGTTTGGACTGGGCAGAAAAATAGGATGGTGGTGGACTATAGTCAAACCATCAATAGGTTTACGCAGCTTGACGCATACCCCCTACCCCGCATCGCGGATATGGTCAACCAGATTGCTCAGTACAAGGTGTACTCGACAATAGATCTGAAATCCGCTTATCACCAGCTCCCCATCTGCCCAGAGGACCGCCCCTACACCGTCTTCGAGGCGGGCGGCAGGCTCTATCACTTCCTGCGCGTCCCTTTCGGTGTCACGAATGGTGTCTCTGTCTTCCAGAGGGAAATGGACCGGATGGTGGACCAGTACCAACTGCAGGCCACATTTCCCTAACTGGATAACATCACCATCTGTGGTCACGACAGGCCAGATCACGACGCCAACCTCCAACGATTTCTCCAAGTGGCCGCAGCTCTGAACCTTACTTATAACAGGGACAAGTGTGTGTTTGGAACCACCCGCCTTGCTATACTTGGGTATGTCGTGGAAAACGGGGTTATTGGCCCTGATCCCGAACGTATGCGCCCCCTGTTAGAACTCCCTCTTCCCACCACTCTCAAGGCCCTCAGACAGTGCCTGGGTTTTTTTTCCTATTACGCCCAATGGGTCCCCCATTACGCAGACAAGGCATGCCCCCTGGTCAAGTCTACCTCGTTTCCCCTCTCTGCTGAGGCCCGCGCGGCCTTCAGCTGCATTAAAGAGGACATTGCCAAAGCTACGATGCATGCGGTGGACGAGACCACTCCCTTCCAAGTGGAGTGTGATGCCTCCGATTTCGCTCTGGCTGCTACCCTCAATCAGGAAGGCAGACCAGTAGCATTCTTTTCTCGCACCCTCCAAGGCTCCGAAATTCGGCACTCCGCGGTGGAGAAAGAAGCCCAGGCCATAGTGGAGGCTGTTAGGCACTGGAGGCACTATCTTGCTGGCAAAAGGTTCACCTTGCTGACCGACCAGCACTAGGTTGCGTTCCTGTTCAGCAACCAACAGCGGGGCAAAATCAAAAATGATAAGATTTTGCGGTGGGAATAGAACTCTCCACCTACATCTATGATATCCTGTACCGGCCTGGCAGACTCAATGAGCCCCCTGATGCCCTATCCCGGGGAACATGTGCTAGCACACAGCTCGACCAGCTGTACACCCTTCATGCACAACTTTGCCATCCGGGGGTCACCCGATTTTACCATTTTGTGAAAGCTCAGAACCTGCCATTCACCCTGCAGGACATCAGGACGATGACCAGGGACTGCCAAATTTGCGCTGAGTGCAAACCGCACTTCTACCGTCCTGACACGGCACAACTTGTCAAGGCCACCTGCCCTTTTGAACGACTGAGTGTTGACTTTAAGGGCCCCCTCCCCTCCACTGACCGCAATGTCTATTTTATTGACGAGTACTCATGGTTCCCCTTTGCCATCCCCTGCCCCGACACCACTGCCACGTCCGTCATAAAAGCCCTGCGCCAGCTCTTCACTCTGTTCGGGTATCCCTGCTATATCCACAGTGATAGAGGGTCCTCCTTTATGAGTGAGGAGCTGCGTCAGTACTTGCTAGCTAGGGGCATTGCTACCAGTCGGACCACGAGTTATAATCCCCGGGGTAATGGCCAGGTGGAGAGGGAGAATGCCACAGTGTGGAAGGCCACACTTTTAGCCCTTAAGTCAAAAGGGTTGCCGGTCTCTCGATGGCAGGAGGTCCTCCCTGAGGTACTGCACTCTATCCGCTCTCTGTTATGTACGTCCACCAATGCCACCCCTCACGAACGCCTATTCTCTTTTCCCAGGAAGTCTGTCACTGGGACCACCCTACCAGTTTGGCTGACGTCCCCGGGGCCAGTGCTGCTCCGGAAACATGTGAGGAGCAATAAATACTCCCCGCTGGTGGAGAGGGTTCACCTTCTACATGCGAACCCCCAGTATGCTTACGTGGTCTTACCTGATGGGCGGGAGGACATGGTCTCCATCCGCGACCTGGCACCCGCAGGTGCAGCAGACCACTACCCTGAAGGCTCTCCGGTAACTATGAACCCTGCACCAGAGGTGACACCGTGCTCACCAGGCCCTACACAGACTCCTCACGACACTTGTATACCGGGCGTTTCGTACGCATTTATACCAGGCGCCTCGCACATGCGTGAGGGATCACCGGCGCCTAGTGGGCAGGAACAAGCGCAACCTCCGTCCCTTGTGCAATCACCAATGTTGCCGGCATCCATGCGATCACAGCCGGTGCTACGTAGATCGCAGCGACAGATTCGACCACCTGATAGACTTGACTTGTAAGAAACTGCGCCACATGGGGACTCTTTCAAACAAAGGGGGGGTGAATGTGGTGAACTCTGTGCCTGTCTGGACACGCCCCCTGCTGACTGCTCCTGTGGCTCCTCCCACAGGCCCCTGTATAAAGGCGATCTGAGGCCTGACGCTCGGCCTCAGTCTCCAGGACATAGTATGATGGACACTCACTCCTGGTTCCTTCTTCCAGTCAATAAAAGCCGATATCTCGCCTTACGTCTCAGTGTGAGTTATTGATGGTGCATCATAGGGATTTCACCTCCTGGAACGCTGCTCATTTTTGCCCCAGCTCCACACTAAAATCTTCATGAAAAAACACCTGATGCCCGCGGAAATACAGCTCCTGCTTCTGTCTATTGATGATGCGTTGCTTATCTTGAGAGAAGTGAAAGAGAACCAGGAATGTTCTTGGTCTTGTTTGCTTGGCTTCAGCGACGCCGGATGGTTTAGGCCTGATTCGGTGAGCACGTGAAAGCAGGAGAATTATGTTTAATACTTGGATGTGAATGCCAGAGCACTAACCCAGGAAGCGGGTCTGGGATGTGTTGGAAGCAAACAGATAGCATGGGACAGAACAATTAGATTAAATCTAACCAGGAACATACTAATGAAATGTGATACTTGAAACAAGGCAATATGTCTTTAAGGGAGTCCTGCTGAAGGGTCTTGGCCTGAAACATTGACTGTACTCTTTTCCAAAAATACCGTGTGAGCTGCTTGGATTTCCAGCATGTGCAGATTTTCTCTTATTTATGCCTTTAAGAGATGCAGCCCAGATTTGGATAATGCAGGTTAAGTATGAATGGTGATGACCACCGATTTACATACCAAAACAAGTCTCAAGATGACTAATGATGGCTGGACACTGAAACTCTTCTAATATTGGTGGGGTTTGGGGAGGGGCAACTGGGAGATGTCCTGGTGTTGATATTGCATCAACATGTCCAACAAACACTGACTCTACCACATCTGGAAACCCATCTGCAAATTTTAGTAGCAAACAAGTACCATATGTTTCCATGTCCTGTTTAGCTGGACTTTAAACCACTTATTTTTTTTATAATAACATCTGTCTAATAGGACACACCAAGAAATGTAGTGGAAGTAAATCAAGCAGTATTACAGACTGCACTGTCCTCCTGCATGGAAATGATCAGTGCATGTATTTTCCCTGTTCTTTTAATCATTCCCGAGGTTATTCACAATTTAAGAAATCCCTGTTGATGTTTTGTCCACCCTACTCAGCTGGTGGAAATCTCAGAGTCACGAGTGAAGAGCTACAATAAATGAAGGCAGAAAAATGTTATTGTGACATGCAAAATGAAGCAAAAAGGATAATGATACACACTTCATTAAAAACATTTTTTACAAAGATAAGGCAAACTTAAAAATCGTTTTCAAATCAAGAAACCATACAATTTGGCATTATCTGTGCTTTGAATTGGGAGCTTTAATTATATATAAAAACTCAGAGGTGCAGACAGCAACAACTGTTCTGTCTCTCTGATCCACTTTTCTACTGAGGCTATCGAATTGCTGAAATTATGCAACATAGTGATTTTCATTACCTTTCTGCCTTTTGGTCCAGCGGAACCAAATCCATGCTTGCCATCCATTCCCTATGTGGTTAAAAAGAAATTTAGAAATGGAGTTGTGTAATTCATTCAGTGCTTTTTTTCCAACGCACTACATTTGAAAAAGATATTCTCAAGTACAAAACTTGCCTAGAACAAGCCCTTTATCTGTTGGAAAATCACCCAACATAAAAAGTCAGGTTAGAAGTTTCTCAATACAAAGCATTAATTCCATTAATTCTACAGAATGACAACTTCTCACTCTCCAAATTTTAAGGCTGCACTTTAGTCAAAAACACACTGGAATTAACTTTGATTCCCAAAAACCAATGGGATGTAAAAAGTTAGAACTCTGAATGAAGACGCAATCGACCTTGAACAAAACCACTTCAATGGTGTTAAGCGAGATGGGGAAAAGGGCATGAAAGTAACCTGTTCTTGAGGTTTTCACAGTCAATGTATTTCATGCTAAAACAGTCTACCACAGAACTAATATCTACCAATCTCATCAGCAGATTATCAATTTCATCCTGAGTAATTATTGCATTCCAAACAAAATACTCCATATAATATATAAAAATATACAGATTGTTAAGCTAACATTCTAAATTCATGTACTCTGTAGAATTTTCCTGTTAATCTCTAAAATTGGATATTAGTTAAGTACAGACAAATTGGACACTTTTATATCCTAAATGAAACTAACTTCTAGGTCAACAGGAAAATGTTGTAAGCACGATGCTAAGATACACATGAGGATGTGCTGGGAAAGACTACTACATAAATTGTGAAAGGGTACAGATAAATTACATAATAATTTGTATTGGGTTGTTCATTCATTTACCAATAGTTAAACATGTAGAGCTCACTCATGAAACATCTAATGAGGCCCATTAGAGTAAAACCAATTTTAAAAGTCTAAAATACAATTGCCCATCATAAAGTCAACTGAAACAATTTAATCAATATAACCAGTGTAATATTATAGTCCAGCATCAATCTGAAAATATTTGCACCTCAAAACATCTTCCTCACATGTATAAGTTATTATTATAATCTTCCAGTTGCTCATAAATGTATTCTCCTGGAAGTATTAAAATAGGAAAGTAAAAGTGCTGTGTCCAAATTCAAATCATGGATTACTAATAATTAGTATAGGATCCATGGTATAGACAGCATGTTATGTGAATTTGTAAAGAATGTATAATAACTAAAGATCAGTAATAAAGTTGAAGTGCTGTACCGTCATTCCACGAGGTCCTTCTGCTCCCATCACCCCCTTTTCTCCAGGATTCCCAAACTGACCCTGTTAAATAAATGGAAGTATAAATTCATCAACAATAAAGAGTATTAATACATGCATATTACAGGGATTAAAAGGGAAGCATGTTACAATGACTCCTTCAATATGGCTTCAAAGAAAGAAAGCTCCCAATTAAGATGGCGCCAAACTGCGATGTCCTCCAAGATCAAGACTCAGACTTAGTTGTGTCTTGGCTTTGCAGGTATGGTTTTTGGCATCAGTGCAGTGAATTTAGGGGTCAGTTTAGGGTTTCATGACAGCAATAAGGAGATTTAAAGGTCAGTGGCAGGAGTTGTGTTTGGAGTCGAGGTCAGAGGCCTCTGGGTCAAAGCCTCATGCTCAGTGAGTCCTAAGGTCAGCAAGGTCCAGAAGGCTAAGCTGAAGGTTAAAGTCCAGAAGTCAGTGAGTCTGGAGGTCAAAACCCAAAGGTCAAAGACCAAAGTCTGGGAGTAGAGGTCCAAAGGTCGAATCCCAGGGACATCTTTTCCAGAGGTCAGAGACCCAATCTCTGTGCATCTGCAAGTCCACAGCTCCCTGCACAGCCTTAGGTGTGTTGGTCATTAGCACAAATTATGTATTTTACTTTATGTTTTGATGTATGTACATATGACAAATAAATTTGAATGATCATTCCACCATGAACTGTTTTCCCTCCAAAAGGTAGTTTTTCCAATGCAGAAAGTCTGTACCAAGAAAACCAACTCAAATAATATCCCCTACAAAAACCTTTCACAGACTTACAAAAAATGGCAATCTTATCACATAACCAACAAAAAAGCTCTAAAAGGTTAAAAAAAAAGTACTATTGAGTAGACTGGCCCTAATACAACAGAGTTACAAATCAGTAATCTACTTCAAATGAACAAAAACAACTGTATGGAAAGTGTAACCAGCAAGAATCAAATATTTCTAACATCATGACAGCCATTTTTGTCCAACTATGATAAATCCTGGCAGCTCTCAGTAATGATATTGCAGATGTGATATCTAATTGTAAATGCAGGCATTTGATAGCATGCAGGTTTTGATTTCCAGTACTCCTTCTTAACTCATCTCACCCAGTACTCTTCTTTCTAAATGAAATAACTGGTATTATTTTGAATGGATACAAGATTTCACACCTGTGGGTTGACTCTGGGGTATTCGTTGCTCCCCCTCTGCCTCCTGAAAGATGCTTGATCACTCTGAAGTATCCCACACTAACTCTATTACTCTTACTAAGTAAAACAATAAATAAAATATGTTGCTTTATTTTAGTTAATTGACCAAGGTAGCCTCTCAATAGCTTCAGAATTTTCTCCTCTAATTCTCTTCCATTTTGCTTCATAATCGCTCCATTTCTTATGAATTCAGCACCTTATCTTGGTTCCAGTCATCTGGCACCATGCCAGAGTCTAATGATTCTTGAAAGATCATTACTAATGTCTCCACAATCTCTACCACTATCTCTTTCAGAACCCTGGGGTGCAGTTCGTTTGGTCTGGGTGACTTTCAGCTTTTTGAGCACCTTCTGCCTTGTAATAGTAATAGCACTCACTTCTCTTCCCTCACACCCTTCAACAAACACCTGCTAGTGTTTTCCACAGTGGATACTAATGCAAACCCGATTGTAATGTATTCAACTTTACTAATGATTGCAATTCAGAATTAATTTAGTTGCCGGTAAAATGCATAAACTTTTAAAATTTAACCCTGCCTTTAGCTCCACCTTTCATCCTCCTTGGAAATTTGTCAATGTTCATCTAACCACCAAACAAAGCTAAAACCTTCATTTCCAAACTGACTCTCCAATGGCATTATGCTACCTATCATAGGTAGATAATAAAATATGACTTACATGTTTCCCTTTTTGACCAATGTCTCCAGTTATTCCCTCAACTCCTGTATTTCCAGGAAGACCCTGCCATATGAATGAAAAATATTGATTATAATAACTTCTTATTTCACAATTCTTTAATCAATCCAGTATATAAATCACATAGTTAAAATTCATCTGCATGTTTTAAGGAGTCAAGGTCAGGTTCGGCTCTCCCACATATTCTGAAGCAGGAACAATATGTTAGATGGGTTTAGACAGTAAGTGAGGCTGTGGTAATGTTGAGCTCCAGTCATAATTCTGAAGCAAGCTTTGAGCAGAACAGGACATTCTCCACATTCGTCAGCATCTAGAATGGTGTTAAGTTTGGGGTGATGATGGAGGAGGAGAAATATCAAAAGGCAACCAATTTCAATTTCAATTCAATACAAAAACACAACCATTTAATACAAAATATTGATCAGAAACTTGAACTTCAGCTGACATTTGCTACATTGTAACTTGATAGTTTTGGAATAAATTGAAGCACTTCTGAGATCAGTTAACTCAACACAGAAAAACAATTAAGCCTAAAGCATTTAATGGTCTAGGTCATTTTCAAGAATAAACAGTTATTATGACATCCATTGCTGGATTATGTTAGGTGTTGAACTTTCATTATACACACCTACTGCAGTAACAAGACAGCAAGAGTATCTTTGTTGAAAATGTTTCTTGTACCAGAAGTCAAGGCATCACTGCAGAGCATAAAGAATGGGCCTACAATAGACTGGCTTTATATCTGGCCTGATGCAAATGTATACATTGTCCCATATTGTGCCAGTGCAGCTGTCCGCAAAGGTATTACCATACTTCTCCAATAATGTCTCAAGGTGCAATTTTGCAATGTTGGCGTTGAAATCATTTTCTGAATCTAAGCTGGGTTATCTCAACTTGTCCTTTCCTATTGAGGTTAATCTGATTTCTTAATTTACTACAATGATCTACCATAAACTATCTAATTATCCCTGAAGTCAATAAACCTCAGTTTTTATGTAGCAGAACTTTCCATCCATGGCATTTGACTGAAGTTGTTAAAGATGCCTTGACTCAGTACACAACAGTACATGCCAAGGCACTCATTGTTAATTAAACCACACTTGAAAGTCTATTTACTGTCCTAACAACATGGCATAGATCCCTTACAAAACCAGTTCTCTGTTGTCTGAATGAACTTCCAAACAATGAAATACTCCTTTCCATATTGGTTCAGATTCCCGCCAATATTACTTCCTTTGCTTGTCCGAGTCTTGGTTGTGCAGATTGGTGAAGTATGACCTTACTTTTGGAATAAGAAATATCTGGCTGTTGTAAACTAACAAAACTGTAGCCATTGCAGGAGCAGTAACTAATGGAACTGGTCCAGTGAACTTGGTTTTGAGCCTTGTACTTTGCGATTGCTCTCTAAATGTGAACCAGAACCTTGACCTGATTTATGGTGATTCCTACCTCTTACCCCTCCTAAATACTTCTGAGACCTAGATTAGCTTCAGCAGGGACCTCAAGATTCTGGTGTCTCCCCAATATTGTATCCACAAAATCCTCCAAGTTCACTGGGGGGAGAAGTGAATCAAGGAGAGTATCCTCTGCATGGTCAACATCCACAAACTTCGAGCTGGCCATGATGCTCGTGTGCCCGGTATTTCTACAGATTAAAAATCAAAACCTGTCAAACATATTCAGTCATAATTGTCAAAACAAAAAGCAAGTAACTTGGAATCTTCCACTTTTCAGCACACGTTTAGATAAGTCAGACTCACTAGTAACATACTCCTGAGAGATAGCTGCTTTGACTTTTATTAACCAGGTTTTACACCAGGCAATCTGAATAAACAGTTCTACTGATGAATGCAATCATGATCGTAGCATCCCCATCCTGACATTAGGAGCAGTTCAGTTGATTCATAGGATTACATTGTCGAATCTTCTTCTTTCTCTTAGGCAGCTCCTGCAGAATGTGAATGAATCATTTCCACTCTTTTTTTGATATCTATTGCAGGAGGTTAGCAGGCAGGTTTTGTTGAAGAAGTTGACTACTAGCAAACTCCCATGACTATTTCACATGGAGATGCATGATTGAGGATGATTTTGAGAACCTCCATGCATTAGGAGCAACAAAAGCCCTCCACAAGTGATGGGAGTGGACCCACCTCACAAAGTGTGCTCTCCTCACCCTTCTGTGCTGACAGCCATCTTCTGTCCTATCTGTTTTAGTTTCTCCAGTTCCCACACTGATTAAAGTAGCCACCTCAGAACTCATTAAACCATAATGGAAGCAACTCTTCCATAATCCAGAGTGACTACCTAAAGAGAAGGTTCATATATTTATTTATTGAGCTACTGAATGGAACAGACCGTTCCAGCCCTTTGAGCAATACCACCCAGCAACCCCCGGCCTCACCATGGGACAATTTACAATGACCGATTAACCTACCAACTATTCTGTCTTTGGACTGTGGGAGGAAACCCGACCCCATAGAGGGAGAACATACAAACTCCTTACAGAGAGTGGTGGGGATCTTATTATGCAATCTTATAAATCCACTGATCATCTCCTACCTTCAGAACAGAGATGCCATGATCATGATCCCATTTTTCAACAGACATGTGAAATCTAGTTAATAGAAGTCCAATACCAATCACACAAAATTTTAACAACAGGATATTTTAAGTGAGTCCAGCTTGTCTAAATGTGGTGCTGGAAATAATTAAAGATTTTAACATTTACTTTCTTTTAGTTTTCACTTGGTGAAACCTGAATAGGCTCAGCAGGTTTTAATTTTAATTAGTAAATGTCTATAAAACTCAATTACACCTCATACTCACTGATCAACAAAACCATGTTCTTTGGCAATTCAGAAATTTATAATGTGTGCACAGGTGGGACATCAGTCTTTCGGTGCAAATTGACTATCAGGCAAGCCTTTCAATATGTAACTGACACCCTGAAAAGCAGGATCCTCGTTGGATCTCACACCAGCAAGGCAACGTGTGGTCACTTTGTTCTCAGACAGCTGGGTCTCCTGGTCTGCTCCTTCCAGGCAATGGTTTTCTGCATGAGAAGGCCATTCAAGCTAGAACTTTGAATCTTTGAACTACAAAACATTCTTTATCAGATTTCAGAACCAATCAATTCAATCACATCCCCTTCCCAATGGACCTGGCACATTCTCAATTGCTTCTGTGACCATCCCTTTAGCATTTCCATTTGCACTATGTCGGTCTGCCTACTAGACCATGATTCTGGCGCTCATTGCTGTACATCTTGATTGTATTTATTACCCCGTGTACACTGTTTACACGAACAAGGAACTTCATTGTGCCCCAGTGTATATCACAATAAATATGACACTGACTGTCCCAGTTATGATATCTTTTACTTTTAAGTTGTCTGCGCTAACTTCCCTGATATTATCCAGATCTGAAAATACAATTGATAAAAATTAAAACAGGTGTCTAAATCCATTCTATTTGCCAAAATTATTAAATAATAAACTTGAATTCTGGCACTGTTTTAGCATTATTTCACAGTGTTCTTTATGATCAAGTTTTGGATAGCATTTCAATTTTTAGAATTTAATTTTTATTTTAGAGATAGAGTACAATAATGGGCCCTAATGTTCAATCAGCCCCGCCTGCCCAATTACACCATTATGGCTAATTCACCTACTAATCCGTCTTTCTTTGGAATGTGGTGGGGGGGGGGGAGTGCCCACAGTCAACAGGAGAACGTACAAACGCCACACAATTTTTCTAGATAGAAAAAAGAACTAATAAAAGTATTAAAAAAATCTTCCTTGGACTCACTTTAACACAGAGGCCAACCCAAGTTAAAGACTAAATAGATTAGTGCCCGAGAATAAAATTAGCAGAATTCTGCCACATTCAATACTATACTTAGCCAGCAGATGTCAATATTTTACAGAGCTCAGTAAATTTGGTCCAGAATTTTAGACTATGGTAGTTTTTTTTATTAGTATTCTTCACAGGATCAAATTTTATATTAACAAACTCAGGTTACTTGAGTTGAGTTGAATGAAGTTATCCCCTCTGCTTCAAGAATCTGATGTTTGAGGGGTAATAACTGTTTCTGAACCTGGTGATGTGAGGTTCCTGCACCTTCTTCTTGATGGCAGCAGTGGGAAGAGAGCACATCCTGGGTGGGTGGTGGACATCCTTGATAATGGAGTGTTCGTCCACTAGCTGAAAGCACAGTACTGCTACTTACTAACACCACTGATTTTATCACCTTTTTTAGCAGCATAGCGATAACTAGATGATGTATACTGAACAAATTGAGCAGTGTTTTAAACAAAATGAAATATCCAATAGAAAAAAAGCAAATGCCAGGATTGCTGAGTGCAACAAGTGGAAGAGCATACAGTTTGGTTAAAGGTTTTACATCTCCAACCAAACCAGCCGAACTGAGCTATGCTGATATCATGAATATAATGCAGGAACATTTACAACCAAAACCATTGTGATTGCAGAACACTTCAGGTTTCATAAGCGGAATCAAAAGGAAGGGGAGTCAATTTCAGCTTACGTGGTTGAATTAAAGATGTCCTAACATTATCAATTCAGTGATGGGCTGGAATCATACAAAAAAGCACTCAAACACAGCTCACATGTAAAAGAGAAGCTGAAATCATTGTGTCAATGGAAACTGCAGCCAGAGATGCGATTGAGTGCTGTCAGCAACGCAAGAATAAAATTGCAATGCCTAAACAGAAACCAGCCTGGCTGAACAAATTGTGTTACCATTGTGGCAGGGTCACACATACACCAGACTAATGTAGGTTTAAAGATGAAACTTGCAGAAAATGCAACAAACAAGAGAAAATCTGCAGATGCTGGAGGTCCAAGTAACACACACAAAATGCTGGAGGAATTCATCAGGTCCAGGCAGCATCCATGGAAAAGAGTACAGTCGACATTTTGGGCCAACACCTTCAACAGGTCTTGTGACGCAAAGGCTATGAGCCGTTCATATCCATCACTCATAGCATGAGACATGAATACACATATACCATAAGGTGAGGCATCACATGCAACCTTCACTGGACAATGTGAATCACAATGTGTGAGTACAGTGTCTCATGTCACTGTTTCCTTGGTGGATGGATCTCCAATCGAGTTGTAGCTGTCTCAGCCAATCATGCCCCCACGATGCTGGCCTTTATGTTTTTGCCACATACAAGTCAATGTGGCATGTTGGTCATAGTATTTCACTGTTACAGATGTCATTCCCACAGGAGTTATCTTTTCTCCAGTATAATTTCTTGTTGGATTTCTGTAGGCGTCAGGTTCAAAGGTCAAAGTACATTTATTATTGAAGTATGTATACAGAACATGACTCTATGATTTGTCCTCCCAGAGGCAGCCATGAAACAAAGAAACACTATGAAACTCATTTCTAGAAAAACATCAAACACCCAATGGATGAAAATAAGAATAATTGCACAAATGGGCAAAGTGCAAGCAAACAATGCAGAGAGTAACAACGTCAAACCAGGAGTCCAGGAGTATTCAATCACAAACAAGAGAAAATCTGCAGACTCTGGACATCCAAGCAACACACAGAAAGTGCTGGAGGATCTCAGCAGACCAGGCAGCATCTATGGAGAAGAGGGGTTTCACCCGAAACGTCGACTGTACTCTTTTCCATAGATGCTGCCTGGGTTGCTGAGGTCCTCCTGCATTGTGTGTGTGTTTCCAGGAGCCAGTCTTCACCATAGTGCCCCAGTCCTCACTGACTGCCCTGATGAGACCACTCAATAACAGCAAAAAAAGAAAAGTATCATTCACATGCAACATGGATCTCAACTTCCCCAAAATTGAGTCTACAGCCATGACCTTTGCTGAGCAATCCTTGTCATGTGGAATCCAAAACTCCTGCACTTTCCTCCAACAGCAGCTAGTGAGAGGGAGATAAAGACTAGTCAAACACAGGCAGATGGTACTGAACATTCACCTGTCCTCCACTCTCATCCTGGACAACTTCAACCTGGCTCAGCACCTCAGCCAGGACTTTCATAGCCTTTGTATGGAAGTCAGCCTACCCTCATTACTGATTATCAACTGCTAGTGTCCATTTTCAATCCACAGAAGTGTGTTCTACTAACAGCACAAGTGTCGAGATGGGCTCTGTTACTTGGAGGACACAATTATAAGATCAAATTTAAGAGGACAATTAATCATGGATAATTTACAAAAGTGGACACTCCTCTTGACGAATTCTCCCTAATGCAAATTGAAAGTCTCCCTACTATGGCAGAAATGATCCACAGGGAAACCAGAAAAGACCCCACACTATATCAGGTCTACATAGCAACACAATATGTCTGGAATGTGCAGCAGAAATTCCAGTTCCCACATTTCTACCAGTGCAGGGATGAACTTGCCCTTGATGGGGGTTGCCATATTTAGGGTCTGAGAGTTGTTGTACCATCCAAGCTGAGAGCTAAAGTGTTGGAGGAGTTGCATGCTGGTCATTAAAGCATGGTCAGAATGAAAGCATTGGTTTGAAGCTTTCTCTGGTGGCCTTGGATAGATCAGCAGATCAAGAAGCTTTCCGTGCACTGTTTGGGTTGCCTACATGTCCACAAAAGGCCAAGAGCAGTACCTCGCTGTCCCTGGGAATGGCCTGCAAAGCCCTGGCAGAGAATTCATTTGAATTTTGCTGTTCCATCTGTAGGGCACAAATTTCTTGGTAATAGTGGATGAAGCTACAAATTGGCCAAAAGTGTTTCCAATAGCCTCCACTACATCCTCAGACACTGCTGTTGATGTGTTGTGAAGCCTCTTCTCAAACACCGGTGTTCCAGAGCACTTAGTTAGTGACAATGGACCACAGTTTGTTGTAGAACAGTTTCAGTCTTCCCTGAACATGAATGGAATAAGACATATTACATCTGCACCTGACCACCAAGCTACAAATGACCTGGCAGAACAGTTTGTTCAGAGTCTAAGGAAAGTACTGTGAGCAACATCAGGAGGATACATCACACTGAATCAGAGGCTCACCAATTTCATCTTTGCATATCACAACAAAGCACGCTCCAGAGCCAACAAGTCACCAATGATGCTCTTCCTGGGTCATTCCCCGCGCTCATGCTGGGGTCTGCTCAAGCCCCAACCTCAGTACAAACAGCCGAGTCAGTCTGAGGGTTCCTCAAACAAGGAGGCTTGATGTTTCACTCCTGGACAAGCAGTCTTGGTGAGGGACTACAGAGATGATTAAAAGTGGGTACTTGGAAAAATTAAGGACAGAACTGGACCTCAGTAAAGAAATTGCATCTGATGTTACCTGGAGATGACACCTTGTTCAGTAGAGGAGAGCAGAGTCAATTATTAGAGGAAAAAAATGCTGTCATACCTACTCCCTGAAGTGCCAGAGTCAACTCCTACAACTACCACAGAGAAACTAAGATTATTTCACAGGGGCATGTCTCACCTGCTAAGCAGAGCAAGCTTCCTGGTCAGAAAAGACATTATTCCACAAGGGTATATATATTTATAGCAAAGTAGGGAGGAGTTCAGTGTATTTAATAATTCAATATTTGAGTAATATTGAAAATATATTTCTTGATTAAGCATTCTTTGTTTGTTTACATAATCCATTATGGGTTATATATAAGAAATACATAAATAGCATACGTAATTATGCCACCACATGATATGACAGTGACTCGCTGAAGAAAAACTAAGTAGACAAGTTCATCTGTGTTTTTCTTTCAATTAGTTTCTGGAGTTAGAAAACATAGCTACTTCCACAGCCAGATCTCACCTAGTGGGAACTCGCACAGCTCCACATTAGTTTGAAGCACTTATTTATGAACATCTTATATACTGTTTAGAAATTCTGGATTGGTGTCTTCTAGTATATTATTAATTGTATCAATTTTACAATCAATATAATATAAAATTAGTGAATGCAAAATCCACCCTTTAAACAGGCAAATATGAATATAAATTGTATACAGCTCTCATGTTCGGCTACTTTATAGATCATCCTGCATTTGCCCATACAACTAATTATAATGGTGTAACTTATTATTATTTTACAAAACTGACTTAAAACTACATAAAGCCTCTTCATCATTCCGAGATTCAATTCTATTACAAACCTGTTGACCTCGAGCTCCTCGTATTCCTTTTTGACCTGGAACACCAGCTGAACCAGGTAGCCCCTGGAACAAGAAAATACACTCAAAATTAACAGTGAGTGAGTTTAATGCAGTGATAACATGAACAGAACAGCAATGAACTGTATCTAAAGGCAAATAAATGTGTCTGTTCTCAATCAACATGATGAAAAACAGGTTCTGTTTTTCCTAGCAAACTGCACCTCTTGTCTAGTTGGAAAACTACAGAGGGAGATAAGCAGCAATGTGTTGCATGTCTTACAAATAAAAGTTCTAATAAGTTTTCCCCACAAAGTCAGTTATTATAACAAGGCTTAAAAAAAGGCTTTTCAAGGCTATTATAACAAGGCTAACAAGGCTTTTCTGTCCATATTATGGCCACTTAAGTATTAAGAAGAGAGATACCGAAACAAATTTAATATTATATCAAATACCAACATTGGACTGCTCACGTTTGTGGACTGCATCATAAAATAGCTTTGCTTGTAATAATTTGTTTGCAGATATGATAAGAATGTACAGTAAGATTTATATTTGAAAGACACTGTACTTAACAGACCAATTTTCAAGATGATATTATTAAAATTAGATGCTGTACATAGTTCCAAACTATACATTGATAATCTAAAAGAGTTTCTGGTTAACTAAATTTGGATCAGTCTATTTTCATGCTAAACACAATTAATTTTTGTTTAAAAATGTCCTGATGAAGGGTCTTGGACAAAAATGTTGATTGCTTATTCCCTTTCATTGATGCTGTCTGATCTGCTGAGTTCCTCCAGTATTTTGTGTTGCTCAATATTTCTAGCATCTGCAGAATATCTTGCGTCTATTTTTTTAATATTGACTTCAGTTAATGATGAAAAGCAACGTGACCAGGTACAACATACAAAAAGACCTTCTTCTATACGTAGGGAAGGAAATAGTTTAAAGAAGATGACAAGTTAAGATAAAATAATTACACAATATTTTACACAGCTCTGAAGTTTCATAATTATTATTTTGTTATATGCTACCTGTGATTTATTTCAGTCAGTGTAGAATCCTATTTCTGAATTGTAAGGGAAATATGGAGTTGAACCATGAATTTGAAACTATTTGTCCTTGCAATTCTAATCAAAGATAAATTATTGAGTATGAAGTGCACACTAAATTTAGTATAGCCATGTCTTGACTGAATTAATTCATGCACTGAACACAAAAGAAGGTTAATTGGGCATTGTAAGTTGCACCGTGATTAGGCTAGGGGTAAACCAGGGGATTGCTGGACAACACACATAGAAGGGTCAGAAGAGCCCATTCTGGACTGTAGCTCAATAAATAAATGCCTACATATATACATACATTCATATATAAAAGCTGCTTCCCTCAGGTCAAAGAACAGCAAATAGTAGTAAAATCAAGAGGTCCCTTGTGCAGAATTACTGTAGGTGAAGTCTGCATTTATTATAATTGAGTAAAGCATTATGTTTTCAGTGGCTATTTTTGCCTATGACAAAGCTGAATCAAATATCAACTCTTTTTAAAAATATCAGCTATTTGCTCCTACATAACCCACAATGTTTTCCAGCTTGGTGCCAGCTGCCTCACTACTATCAGCTGCTTTTTCAAAGATACATTTTTTTTTATTTGGCCTGAAGGACGAACCTCATCAAAGCCTGCTACTGGATTCTGTTAACTTAACCCCTACATACTATTCGGGTCAAATTTTGACAGCAGTGAAAACACCCTAAATGCCATTTTTTTGCCCGAAATTTGATGACTTTTCCTAAAGTGGCCCAAAATGTGCAAAAATGAAAATGTTTACAAATTTTATACTTTTGTACAGGTGCTACAAATTTTTGTACATTGAGGCTGTTCCAGGCCAAATTTGACCCATATCTACCGAAATAAATTTTACATCTCTGAAACATTAATTACGGATTAATCACCCATTTATGAATGTCAGATCGGCTATTTATACATTCTAAATAGATCTGTGGTTCAAAATTTGGTATAGACACTTGTTATGAGGGGATTCTTGGGCCGGGTTGAAATTGACCCGGACTGTACTGTGAAGGTATAGAATATGAACTGTATGTAAAGATTAAGGCTATGATGCTACGAGCATCCTAAATTTCCTGGATGTGACACCATGTTAGGTTAGTTGATGGCTGTTGTAAGTGAGTGGTAGGAAAATCAGGGTGCTGTTTTTGGATATGTGTCATGTTAATGGGTGACCTTAGACTTTGGAATTGATGGGACTGTTCTGACAGCTGGTGTAGACATACTGGGTGAAATGTTCGCCTCCTATGTCTTGAGGAAAGCAACTATAAATACCTGCTGCAATGTGTCTGAAGTTTTGTTTTAGCTTCTGCTGATGGTTTATTTTCTGCTCATTTTTTGAAGACACTTCAGATGGAAGGTTCTTAAAACTTCAGCTGTACTAAAATTGCAATGTATGATATTCCTTTTAAATTAGTTAGTCTGGGTGGCATGGGGGAGGGTGATGAAATAATATCAGAATTTTGCTGTAAAACCTCCCAGTGAATTGTGATAACTTTCTACATTGTTCAAAAAAAAAAGGTTGCCTTTCATAGCAAATAAAACTGCTCAAATTGCCCTGTCAGCTTGCAAAGTTTTATGCAAATGCTATAATTGCTGACAAGATTTTTTTATTTGTTCATGGAACTGTGGACAGTACTAGCCAGCAATTACTATGCATCTGTAACTGTCCTGGATTATAAAGCAATAAGAATAAGCCACATCACAGAATTAAGAGTCACATATTGGCCAAACTGGTATTTCCTACCCTGAAGGACATTAGTCAACTAGATGGATTGTTATACCAATCCAGTGGTTTAATAGTTATTGGTACCAGCTTCAATTCCAGATTTGTTTAATTATTTTAAAATAATTTTTTTCTGTGGCTTCAATGGCCTGGAATCCAGAATGCTAATCTAGTAACCTAACATCTGCTCTACAACAGACAGCTGCAAGTGGGTGAAGGAGACATGAGTTATTGAACGAAAATCATTAGGCTGACAAACTGAGAACTGGAAAGCATCATGCACTCTTGTATGCATGAAGCACGAGTCACTTTGAGTTCCAATTTTCAATTATGTTCCATCAACAAATTGTGAATGCCAAATGAACAATCTTCCAAGACAGGGAGCGCATGATAACTTGGCCAACGCCAGTCACTGGGAACGGATAACAAGGCAGACAATCCAAAGTGCTGGAGCAAGGGAATTCTTGAGTGTTAGTGACAGATAAAGAAGTGAAGAGAGGGGAAGGTCTGAACAAATATCAGAGAGGTGGAGGGAAGGGGTCCTGCCCTCTTAAGCTTTGGCCACTTCGTCAGGAGGGTTGAGAATAAGTGTATCAAACATGGAAAGTTCAAAGGAGAGAAACTATGGGGAATACTGTAATGGGCTTGAAAAGGTAACAAATAAAGGAAGTAGCAAGAAGGTTATGTATTGACAATAAATGGACAGGGAGGTGGGGAAGAGCATGTAATACAATGGAAGATGGTGTAAGGACAAAATCCAGGAGTGGAGGGGTCAGAGCAGGTGGTTTGTGAAGGGAAGCATTTGAGAAGAAGTGCAGTGGTGGCTGAGTGATGGACATGCATATCCCTTAAGAAGTAAAGACAGTTCAAAGGTTCCAATTGTAATGAGCAGTGGGCCTTCTATTTTGGTGCTATCCTCTGCCTGCACATATAAAGAGATAATAATGGGCCAGGGAAGTGAACTGAGGAGTCTTTACCACCGTAGTAATTACTCTGACATGGGATCCATGAGTACATACCACCTATCATTCTGGACCCTTGGACACCTATGGTACAATTGTAATGTAAGGGCAGTGCAATCCAGGCCAGTGAAGCAAAGACTAGTACAGAAACAAGACACTATGTCTTAGCTTGACAGAGTGCCACATACTAGGACTGTGATTTTTTTATCATTTAACTAGAGCAACACTGGCAAAACTCCTTCAAAGTGAGAGCCATATTAACATAAATTAACATTTGATTTTACAGAGGGACTCATTACAGCAAAACAGATCATAACAAAACAATAAACAAGAGATTCTGTAAATACTCGAAATCCAGAGCAATACATGCAAAATGCTGGAGAAACTCAGCAGGTCAGGCAGCATCTATGCAAATGAATAGAAAATCGAAGTTTTGGGCTGAGACTCTTCTTCAGAACCGGAAAAGAAGAGGAAAGATGTCAAAATAAAAAGTGGGGAGGAGGGGAAGGAGGACTAGCTAGAGGATGATAGGCGAAGCCAAGTGTATGGGAAATGTAAAGGACTGGAGAAGAAGGAATCTGATAGGAGAGGAGAAAGGGAAGAAAGAGGGGAGTCAGGGGGAGGTGATAGGCAAGTGAGAAGAAGAGGTAAGAGACAAGAATGGGGAATAGAAGAAGAGGGAAGGCAAGGGAATGCTTAATTGGAAGGACAAATCAATGTTCATGCCATCAGGTTAGAGACTCCCCAGATAGAATATGTGGTGTTGGTTCTCTACCCTGAGAATACTCTTGTCATGGCAAAAGAGGAAGTCATGGACCGACAAGTCAGAATGTGAATGGGGATAGGAATTAAGTTGTTTGGCCAGCAGGAAATTCCACTGTTGGCAGATGGAACTTAGATGACTGATACAACAGTGTCACAGTTTACGTTGAGTTTCAACACTGTAGAGGAGACTGTATTAGTTGCACTAGATACAGTAGATAATCCCCAACGATTCAGAGGTGAAGCACTAGCTCACCTGGAAGGACTGTTTGGGGCCCTGAATGAAGGTAAGGGATGAGGTGCAGCATTCTGGTCGCTTGCAGGGGTGTGTGCCGGGAGGGTGGTTAGTGGGGGGTGAGAACGAATGGACAAGGGAGTCATGTAGGGAGGGAACCTTACAGAAAGCAGAGAGTTGGAGGTGGGGGAATGTAAAATTGTGTTTGGTGGTAGGATCCCGTTGAAGATGGTGGGACATGCAAAGAATGATGTGTTGTAGGCGAAGGCTCATGGGGTAGTAGGTGAGAATGAAACAACGCAGAAGCTTGCAGCAGTTAAACTTCAGAAAAGAAAATGAAGCTCCACATACCTTTGATTATTTTCATTTCTTGGAAAAGTTCAGTTGAGTAAGTCCAGAAAATGTTAAAAAAAAACTGTGGTATGAACAGTACCCACATACACCTTAAATTCTAATGTTACTGTTGACTACCTGGTCGCCTTGGAATCCTGGATCTCCTTTACGACCTGCGTCACCCACTGCTCCTTTGGATCCCTGCACACAGAGGAGTGTTCGTTTAAAGCTGGGAATACACTGCTATTTCAATTGCCTTGCTAATGGACAGAGTTAATTAAAAAGGCACACTGGAAACACTCAGAGTGTTAAGAAGTATCTATGGAAAGAGAAAGAGTTAACAGGCACATAGTTTTTTTTAAAAAAAAAGGTGAAATGATAATACTATTTCTTACTTAATAAGTACATAATAAATATCCCCATTTTACATTGCTGATTGCTACTGGGAATTATCAACAAGTATTCTGCTGCCACATCAGCAATCCCCACTGTCTATTTCTGCTGGCATATCATTCATTATCATTAACAAGCTCAGCTTGCTTGCATACTTTTCATCCCTTTTTCTTATTTCCCACTCAGCATGGAGGACATCCTCAGCCTGAACTACCAGACATGGCTTCCTGCTCTGCATTTCGTAATTCCTATATTATCTGTCTCTAATGTCATTCCTTAACCTCTCCACTCGCTCGCTGGCCAAATAGCCTTGTTTACCCTTACTTCTGTGATTACTCTGGTTTTACCCCAGCAGAGACAGCACTCTCCCTTTAGCTTAATGAACATCTCATCTCTCCTTCCCAGGATCTTTGACTGAAATTTTAACTGTGTTTCTCGTCACACAAATATCATCTAAACTGCTGAGTATTTCCAGCATTTCCTGTTTTTATTTTAAATTAACAGACACATATCTAGTTTTATACTTAATTTCAAGATGCCTGAAACCAAGGCTACTACTTATTTCAAGAAATTTTGCTCTCACACCCATGCCCTCTCCCGCAATTTCCACCACAAACTGATAAAACAACAGAATGGGAGGTTTAACATAATGAAATCTGAAACTAGTCGAGTTAAAATAAGAATGGCTATTTCTTCCAGTAATTATTAATTTCAAATTATTCCACTGATCTATTCCAAATGTCCCTGTCTAGTGGCAGTAACAAATGACATTCTTTCCACAGTGGACACAGTCAGCATGCCTACTGCGACACAAGCTTATGAAAGTTCTGATAGATTGTGGTTGAAAAGAGAATATCTAGTTATCAAATTACAGTACTCTTTACTTACATGTGAGTTTATAATAATAGCAAATCTATTATGTCAAAATCCTTGAAAAAGACAGTCTCGATAATTCTTAGATCTCTGGATAAAACTACACCTCCTCTCTTGTCCCCCCTATATTACCAGCAATAACTTCCCATTGCATTACGTGTCAAAATACACAGTACAAAAGATCTTACCTGTGTCCCTGGTTGTCCTCTACTTCCATCAGGACCCTAATCAAGATGGAAAACATAATGCTCTATTTATTTTGTTATTTCAATTATAAATACAAGGTGGTCTGTTCTTAATAGATAAAAATGGAGGTAAATAAAATACAGCACAGTGGATTCTGGTTAATTGGGCCATCAGTTGGTCAGGGCAGCCACTTATTTGGGCCAGGTTTTAAAGAACAACAACTGATTGAAAAAGTAGCTGGAGTTTCCTTCATTTATTTGAGATACTGTGCAGCTTAGTTGGGGCAGGAGGCTGTTGCAAAACAGTCTCTGACTAGTGTCAATCATGTGAACTTGCGCGGCCATTGAAACCTTGTTCCGAGTAAAGAGTTTTTAAATAGCATCAGCTGCATGTGCTTGTGTTCAAAACTCAGAGATTTCTATCACTGGTGGTTGGCAAGAAGTAAGCAGTAAGACAATTCAGGGCTGTTTTTCTGACCGCAGCCAGGACTGTAAATGAAATGATTTCACTACTTCAACAAGTTAGAAACTACTAAGAAATTGAAAGTATCGATAATCATCTTGAATGTTACAATAAAAATGAAGATTTGGAAGATGCAATCATTAAAGGGTTTGTACAAAGGCTGCCCATTATCTGCACTAAATACCTGTGCTTATTTTGTTTATTTACTGTCAAATCAACGTGATGCAGTTGAATTCTTCTGTCGATAAGTATTAGGAACTAAAGCTTTACAGTGCTGCAGTGGTATTGGTAGTGTTCTAATTTGTTCTGGTTTTACTTAAATACATAATTTGTTACTCAGTTTGTTTTTTTGTACTTTTTTAACTATTTCAATGAAACCGGCTAATTGGGGCAGCTGTTTAATTGGGCCAAATGTGGGTCCTGATGTGTCCCAATTAACCAGGATCCACTGCACTTACATTTTTATATAGAATATGAACAAGTGATAACAATTAATGCAAATTGTGAGATATTAGAACACCCTCTCACCTTTGATTGGCTTCTCAGTGATCTCTTTAATTACCTTCATCTGCAAGTTACTCACTTTACCCATGACATTACATAGAACATAAAACAGTACAGCACAGGAACAATTCCTTCAGTCCTCATATCTGTCCCAACCTTGATGCCAATTTAGACTAATCCCAATAGCCTTCAGATGGTCCATATCCCTGTATTCCCTGCCTGTTCATGTATCTGTATAAATGCCTCTTAAATGTTACTAAATGTCCACCACCTCCCTAGGCACCTATCACACTCTTTCTAAATAAAACTTGCTTCACAAATGTCCTTCAAACCTCTCATCCCTAATGTTAAATGCATACCCTCTAGCATTAAGCATTAATGATATTTATCTCTCTTGATCTCCAACCACAACTGTTCTATTAAATCAACCATCAGATCTCCTTTCAAACATGTGTTCTTTTTCCAGATGGAAATTGTTGAAAAAACAGAAACAAATAATCTTTGTGCCCTCGCACATTTTGCATTCCTCTCCCCAGTCTCTACTTAAGGCTGAACCACATTGTCATAAAACTCAATATCCTGTTTAGACTGACATGAGAGATTCACTTCAGTCTACCCTAACCTTTTCCATGTCTGTGTACAGGTCCTGCATGCTGTGCTTGAACCAATGTTAGTTCATACACTGAATGGACTACACCAAGCTCTCTAAATGACTTATCATTTTATCTACTCACACCAAAAAGAATCGTATATTGCATTTTTAATGTCTTCTAACTGAGTTGAAGCATGAAACCACTTCAAAGCCACTTATAGCTTTTAAATTAATATATTTCTAACAGTGAAATCATAATTAACCTTCAAATTTTATGTAACATTTTCAACAAATATGAAATTATGTATTTAATTGCAAAAGGAATAGCTTGAAAGAAATGAATAATTGTGGTTTTCAGATGAAGCTGTAAACTTCCTTACAGGGTTTCCTGCACTACCGCGTTTTCCTGGAACACCAGTGTTTCCTGGATTACCCTGTAAAAGACGATACACTATTATTGCCTCTGCATTTTTTTCAGTTCATAAAAAATAATGTCAGCACATTGTTGGTGGATACATTCAATCAGGAAGATAAAGGAAGACAACGTACCATTTGGCCTGGTTTTCCCTTTTCACCCTGTGGACCTTGAACATAGCTATCAGCACCGAGGTTCCCCTTAGAGAGAAACATTAAAAAAAAGTCATGAAACCTCTTGCAAAGCGTTCACAGTAAAATCCTGTGATTTGGTCAATTCATTTAGGGTTTGTGAGCAACAATTAACAATGCACCATTAAGGCATGTATTTCAATAACTATGTATTAAATCCAAAATAATCTAAATTGAGACCTAATTGGAAAGAAGATAGAGCCAGCCCCAGAGTCTCATTATATTCTATTCCCCACTATAAGCAATTAAAATCACAGTTGATATAATTATAGAGACTGCACGATCTCCCTGCAGGTACTACAGACTGCAGAATACTGTTGCATGTACTCAGGTGCAGCATTGAAATAGTATAAGAGAAAACAAGACTTCACTTTATTGTCACCAAACAATTGATACTAGAGTGTACAATCATCACAGCGATATTTGATTCTGCGCTTCACGTCCCTGAAGTACAAATCAAAGTAAATATAATAAAAATTTAAATTATAAATCATAATTAGAAAATAGAAAAGGGAAAGTAAGGTAGTGCAAGTCAGGTCCAGATATTTGGAAGGTACGGCCCAGATCCGGGTCAGGATCCGTTCAGCAGTCAGTTGGAAGGAAGCTGTTCCCAAATCTGGACGTACGAATCTTCAAGCTCCTGAACCTTCTCCCAGAGGGAAGAGGGACAAAAAGTGTGTTGGCTGGGTGGGTCGTGTCCTTGATTATCCTGGCAGCACTGCTCCAACAGCGTGCAGTGTAAAGTGAGTCCAAGGATGGAAGATTGGTTTGTGTGATGTGCTGGGCTATGTTCACTATCTTCTGCAGCTTCTTCCCGTCTTGGACAGGACAACTCCCATACCAGGTTGTGATGCACCCGAGAAGAACACTTTCTACGGTGCACCTATAAAAATTGTTGTTGTTTTTTTTTGCTGTTTCTCTTTGTTGTTTTTTTTTTACGTAGCTCAGTCTAGTTTTTGTACTATGTCATGTAACACCATGGTCCTGAAAAATGTTGTCTCATTTTTACTATATACTGTACCAACAGTTATGGTCGAAATGACAATAAAAGTGACTTGACTTGATTAGTGAGGGTTTTAGGGGACAGACCAAATTTCTTCAGCTTTCTCAGGAAGTAAAGGTAGAATATAGTAACAGAATATAGAATAAAATGTTACTATCACAGAGAAAGAGCCAAGGCAGACAATAAGGTGCAAGGTTGTACGTATTGAAGTAGATTGTGGCGTCAAGAGTCCATCTCATTGTACTACAAAACATATAACAGCAGGACAGAAGTTGTCCATGAACCTAGAGTCCTGATGAAAGGGCTTGGCCCAAAACATTGATTGTTTATTCTTCTACATACAGTGCCTATAAAAAGTATTCACTCACCTTGGAAGTTTTCATGTTTTATTGTTTTACAGCATTGAATCACAGTAGATTTAATATGGCTTTTTATTGCAATTGCAGATGCTGCCTGACTTGATGAGTTCCCTTCAGGCTTTTATATCTACTGCTTGATGAGAGGAACGAGAAGAGATAATGTCAGGAGTGAGTAACATCTTTGATGATGCTGGCTGATTTACCAAGACAATGAGCAGTGTAGACAGAGTCCATGGATCTTCTGGATCGGCTGTGAAGGGCTTCCCCGATGTGAACTCACTCTCGTGAACTTTAGTTCTGAATGTTATCTGCTCACTTTTCACTGTTTGCACCTTTTTGCACATTTGATGGCCTTTTTTTTTAAATGGATTCTATTGGATTTCTTTATTTTGTGTCTGCCTGCCTCCAGGTTATATTCAGTATACATACTGTGATGATAAATGTACTTTGAACATTGAAATTTGGAAGGGAGGCTTGTTTTGTGATGTGCTGAGTTGTGTCCACTTTTTTTCTGGAAGGAATGCAAATCTCATTCCTCACTGTCCCTCAGCATGTCTGATAATAATAAACCAATTTACCATTTGATTTCATTTAGCTTAAGAATCTATGTGCTTCTGAATGTGGTGTTCTTTCCAGGAATCTATAGAATGCAAGTGTGAAATGCCACCATAAGAATTATCCATTGATTATCCAGTGTTTTCTGAATCAGTCTATTTTAAACTCTTTGGATTTAGATCCAGCTAAGAAACATCAGCTGACTAGTGAGAATAAGTGAAACTCAAAGCCCCTCTACTTAATGAGCAGAAAGTGGATTCTGTTCCTGTGATGTATTATGCTACATCAATATTCCATATGCCTCTATCAAATATAACCATATAACCATATAACAATCACAGCACAGAAACAGGCCATCTCGGCCCTCCTAGTCTGTGCCGAACTCTTAATCTCACCTAGTCCCACCCACCCGCACTCAGCCCATAACCCTCCACTCCTTTCCTGTCCATATACCTATCCAATTTTACCTTAAATGACACAACTGAACTGACCTCTACTACTTCTACAGGAAGCTCATTCCACACAACTATCACTCTCTGAGTAAAGAAATACCCCCTCATGTTTCCCTTAAACTTTTGACCCCTAACTCTCAAATCATGTCCTCTCGTTTGAATCTCCCCTACTCTCAATGGAAACAGCCTATTCACGTCAACTCTATCTATCCCTCTCAAAATTTTAAATACCTCGATCAAATCCCCCCTCAACCTTCTACGCTCCAATGAATAGAGACCTAACTTGTTCAACCTTTCTCTGTAACTTAAGTGCTGAAACCCAGGTAACATCCTAGTAAATCATCTCTGCACTCTGTCTAATTTATTGATAACTTTCCTATAATTCGGTGACCAGAACTGTACACAATATTCTAAATTTGGCCTTACCAATGCCTTGTACAATTTCAACATTACATCCCAACTTCTGTACTCAATGCTCTGATTTATAAAGGCCAGCGTTCCAAAAGCCTTCTTCACCACCCTATCTACATGAGACTCCACCTTCAAGGAACTATGCACTGTTATTCCTAGATCTCTTTGTTCCACTGCATTCCTCAATGCCCTACCATTTACCCTGTATGTTCTATTTTGATTATTCCTGCCAAAATGTAGAACCTCATACTTCTCAGCATTAAATTCCATCTGCCAACATTCAGCCCATTCTTCTAACCGGCATAAATCTCCCTGCAAGCTTTGAAAACCCACCTCATTATCCACAACATCTCCTACCTTAGTATCATCGGCATACTTACTAATCCAATTTACCACCCCATCATCCAGATCATTTATGTATATTACAAACAACATTGGGCCCAAAACAGATCCCTGAGGCACCCCGCTAGTCACCGGCCTCCATCCCGATAAACAATTATCCACCACTACTCTCTGGCATCTCCCATCTAGCCACTGTTGAATCCATTTTATTACTCCAGCATTAATACCTAATGACTGAACCTTTTTAACTAACCTTCCATGTGGAACTTTGTCAAAGGCTTTGCTGAAGTCCATATAGACTACATCCACTGCCTTACCCTCATCAACATTCCTCGTAACTTCTTCAAAAAATTCAATAAAGTTTGTCAAACATGACCTTCCATGCACAAATCCATGCTGGCTACTCCTAATCAGATCCTGTCTATCCAGATAATTATAAATACTATCTCTAAGAATACCTTCCATTAATTTACCCACCACTGATGTCAAACTGACAGGTCTATAATTGCTAGACTTACTTCTAGAACCCTTTTTTAACAATGGAACCACACGAGCTATACACCAATCCTCCGGCACAATCCCCGTTTCTAATGACATCTGAAAGATCTCCATCAGAGCCTCTGCTATTTCTACACAAACTTCCCTCAAGGTTCTGGGGAATACCCTGTCAGGATCTGGAGATTTATCCACTTTTAAATTTCTTAAAAGTGCCAGTACTTCCACCTCTTTAATTGTCATAGGTTCCATAACTTCCTTACTTGTTTCCCACACCTTACACAATTCAATATCCTTCTCCTTAGTGAATACTGAAGAGAAGAAATCGTTCAAAATCTTTCCCATCTCCCTTGGCTCCACATATAGCTGACCACCTTGATTCTCTAAGGGACCAATTTTATCCCTCACTATCCTCTTGCTTTTAATATAACTGTAGAAACCTTTCGGATTTACCTTCACCTTATTTGCCAAACCAACCTCGGATCTTCTTTTAGCTTTTCTAATCTCTTTCTTAAGATTCCTTTTACATTCTTTATATTCCTCGAGCAATTCCTTTACTCCATGCTGCCTATATCTATTGTAGACATCCCTCTTTTTCCGAACCAAGTTTCTAACATCTCTTGAAAACCATGGTGCTTTCAAACCTTTAACCTTTCCTTTCAACCTAACAGGAACATAAAGATTCTGTACCCTCATAATTTCACCCTTAAATGACCTCCATTTCTCTATTACATCCTTCCCATAACAACTTGACCCAATCCACTCTCTCTAAATCCTTTCACATCTCCTCAAAGTTAGCCTTTCTCCAATCAAAGATCTCAACTCTAGGTCCAGTCCTGTCCTTCTCCATAATTATATTGAAGCTAATGCTATTGTGATCACTGGACCCGAAGTGCTCCCCAACACATACATCTGTCAGCTGACCTATCACATTCCCTAACAGGAGATCCAATACTGCCCCATCTCTAGTCGGTACTTCTATGTATTGTTGCAAAAAACTATCCTGCACACATTTCACAAATTCTAAACCATCCAGCCCTTTTACAGAATGAGCTTCCCAATCTACGTGTGGAAAATTAAAATCTCCCACAATCGCCACCTTGTGTTTACTACAAATATCTGCTATCTCCTTACACATTTGCTCTTCCAACTCATGCTCCCCATTAGGTGGCCTATAATACACTCCTATTAGTGTTACTACACCTTTCCCATTTCTCAATTCCACCCAAATGGCCTCCCTAGAGGAGCTCTCTAATCTATCCTTCCAAAGCACCGCCATAAGATTTTCTCGGACAAGCAATGCAACACCTCCTCCTCTGGCCCCTCCTACTCTATCACACCGGAAGCAACTAAATCCAGGAATATTTAGTTGCTAATCACACCCTTCCTGCAACCATGTTTCACTAATAGCTACAACATCATAATTCCAGGTATCAATCCACACTTTAAGCTCATCCACCTTTCTTACAATGCTCCTAGCATTAAAATAAATACATTTAAGATACTCTCCACCTCCTCCTCTCTTTTCATCCCTAACAATGCATTCAAATTTATTATCCTTTTCTTTCTTCTCCCCTACATCTTCGGGCTGAGCGCATCCCTTCTCCATCACCTGCCTTTCCTCCCTCAAACACTGTCTACTTACTTGCTCTACTGGTGAACTAACCTCCTCTCCCATAGTTTCCTCAAATTGATTCCTGCCCCCCCCATCTTACTAGTTTAAAGTTTGCCCTGTAACCCTAGCAAAACTCCCCGCTAGGATATTGGGCCCCCCAGGATTCAAGTGTAACCCGTCCTTCTTGAACAGGTCACGCCTGCCCTAGAAGAGGTCCCAATGATCCAGAAACTTGAATCCCTGCCCCCTGCTCCAATCCCTCAGCCAGGCATTCATCCTCCACCTAATTCCATTCCTACTCTCACTGTCACGTGGCACAGGCGGTAATCCCGTGATTACTACCTTTGTGGTCCTTCTTCTTAACTGCCTTCCTAACTCCCTATACTCTCGTTTCAGGACCTCTTCCCCTTTCCTACCTATGTCATTGGTACCTACATGTACCACGACCTCTGGCTCCTCACCCTCCCACTTCAGGATATCTTGGACACGATCAGAAACATCCCGAACCCTGGCACCAGGGAGGCAAACTACCATCCGTGACTCCCGATCACCTCCACAGAACCTCCTGTCTGAACCCCTGACTATCGAGTCCCCTATTACTATGGTCCTCTTTCTTCTATCCCTACCCTTCTGAGCTACAGAACCGTCCTCTGTGCCGGAGGCCCGGCCACTGTCACTTCCTCCAGGTAGGCTGTCCCCCCCAACAGTACTCAAACATGAGTACTTATTGTCAAGGGGTACAGCCACTGGGGTACTCTCTAGTACCTGCCCCTTCCCCTTCCTGACTGTGACCCACCTATCTGCCTCTGTGGCCCCGGAGTGACCACCTGCCTGTAACTCCCCTCTATCACCTCCTCACTCTCCCTGACCAGGCAAAGGTCATCGAGCTGCAGCTCCAGTTCCCTAACTCGGTCCCTCTGAGCACAAGCCCTACACTCTGCTCCCGGCTCACTCTGCTGCCCGCTGCTTAAGGCTGTGTTCTTTTTATATCTTCCCTCCTTCCCAGGCCTCCTTCACGCGCCTGCGCAGTCCCGCCTCTCAGAACTCTGATCTGAGAAGCAATTTGAAAATGGCCACTGCCGCACTTCCTCTCAAAGCCTCGCTGTCTTCTTCCAAAAAAGAGCAGAGCAATTTTAAACATGAAGGTGCCAAACACCATGCAGCAGGATTGTTAGTCAATATAAACTGGGCAAAAAAAATGTCCTCAGAATGGATTACTTGATTAAGATTTCCTTGTCAATTGTGTTTACGTGCGAATGTATGAATGTTTGTGGGTTTTTTTATGTGTTTGTGTGTGTTGTCAGAATTATTACTATTGACATATGATGTGAAATTAATTGTTTTGCTACAGCATTACAGTGCAAAGGCATAAAAATTTATAAATTAAAAAAAATGTATCAATAGTGTAAAAAAGGAACAATGTTCCTAAGTTCGTGGATTGTTCAGAAATCTGATGGCAAAGGAGAAAAGCTGCTCCTGAATCATTGAGCATGGGTGGACCTCCTCCCCAATGATAGTAACAAGAGGAGGGCATGCCCCCAGATGGTAAAGGTCTTTAAAGTTGGCTGCGCCTTCTTGGTGTATCACCACCACTTAAAGATGTCCCCAGTGGTGGAAAGGGTTGTGCCCACATTGCAACTGGCTGAAAATATAACCCTCTTGTGCTCCTATGCCTTGGACGCTCCATGCCAGCCTGTGACAAAGTCAGTCAGAATGATCATCTATAGAAACTTGTAAGAGTCTTTGGTGACATACCAAATCTCCACAAACTCCTAACAAAGTAGTGCTGCTGTCTGCCTCAATGTACTGGGCCCAGGGCAGATTCCCTGAGATCCTCAGGCACTCCCTTTCCAGTGCTGGCCCCTCGTTGAGGACTGCTGTGTGTTCTCCTGACTTCCCTTTCCTGAAGTCCACCATCTATTCCTTGCTGACATTGAGTGGGAGGGTTTTGTTGTTATGCCTCTCAACCAGCCAATCTATCTCACTCCTGCATGCATTCTCATCATCATCTGAGATTCTACCTACAACAGCGTTCTCATTGGTGAAGTTATAAATGGTAGTTGTGCTGAACCTAGCCACACAGTCATGGGAGTAGAGCAGTGGGCTAAGCACACATCCTTGATGGTCATCTATGTTGATAATCAGCGAGGAGATGTTGGAGATGTTATTACTGATTCAGACCTCCCAATAAGGAAGTTGAGGATCCAGTTGCAGAGGATTTGTGTTCGTGCGTGCATTTGTGTGTACGTGTGCATGTGTATATCACAATGAAGACACATCTTACAGGTCACTGAGTCTTACAGTTTACTGATTTCAAAATAAAAGCTCAGATACCAAAATAATTTTCTACCTCCTCCTGTCCCAAAATGCCATTTTAATGTCCTAGATTTCTGCTGTAATTCAATAAAATAATAATCCCGACATCTATCAATTTTTAAAATTCATTAATTACTGATACAAGTAAAATTCTAACCAGACAAAATTCCAGAACGTTATCCCTTTGATAACATGCATCTTCATGCAGGTCTAAACAAGGCTGGATGAACATGCAGTCTTTGGTTATCTTTTCTAAGATCACTTACAGGGTCTCCACGCGAACCAGTTTCTCCACGATCACCTGAAAGCCCTTTTTGCCCCTTTCTACCCTAGAAATTAAGGCAAGCAATATTAGTTCTCAGAAATGAATGACTTCAAATTACAGCTTGTGAATTCAATGTATTCAATTAATGAGGCTATTTCAAAAGTCTAAGAATAGGATGCTGCCAAGATACATAAAAATTTTACTAAAAGCAGCCAACGATTGTAATGTACATGAAATCCAAAGCGCAGTGTGTCAAAGTGGCATACTGGTCAATTAGGTTTGATATTCTGGTTGCACCCACAAATTGTGTTCTTACACAATCAAGAAGAGAAAAATTGGACAGTAGATCACTCAAGTTAAATACACAAGTTAAATACTCAAGTTAAATACACCTAATCTGAGCATCACATTCATGCCAAAGAAATAATGTAAACATAGCTCTTGCAAACTCTTCAAGTTTGGACTGGTGGTCTTAGCAGTATTGGATTAATAAGTTATTTGTGGCAAAAATAAACAACTTATTAGTGAAGATATTAAAACCAGCAAATAAAAGTATAATTTTCATTATATTGCATTCATGAAATCATATTTTAGCTTAACTCATAGTATTAACGAATCCTGTTTTTCTTTGTGAAAATTATTATTATATTTTTCAAAACTTTAAATAGCATTCCTATCTTTATACAGAACTTGTAAAAACATAGGATAAAGCTGCTAACAAGAATACCTACTGCAGGTTCAGGCAAAGCACACCTCAAGTTCCAACATTGCAGCTTATGCTTTCTTACTCCCTCAGCATTTTAGTTTAAAACTTATTTATTATGAATGCTGCTTTATCCACAACTACAGGGGAACATTGTAACAAGATAATGCTAACTGAGCAGACTACTGGCAGATATTCTTCTTTTTCACTTGCGTGATTAATAAACATTTGGGTTACATAGAGAATACAGCACGGGTAGAATATTATCCACTTGGTGAAACAGTCCAAAATTCTTTTTTCAAACTAGAAAGAAAATCAGCAGGGATCCCATAAGGTAATTTGTCATTCACAAATGACAAACGCTCCAATATATAACAAGGTCAAAAGAGGAGGAATTTCTAAGAGAAATGGGTAAATGCCGGGAAGCAAATTAGGTTGATCAAAAGAGAGGAAATGGGATGCAGAACCCCAATTTTAATCCCATGGCTGGACCTGTGCAACCAATGGCAAAGGCTGGTGTCAAACATTCAACAGTCCAAGGTGTTAATTACATTGATCATTCAAACTTAAGGAAAAGGACTATTTGACTGGAGATTTAGTGTGGGATCTCAGACAAAATGAGGCTGCTACTGATGGTATGTTCCCCAGGACTGAATCTGCTGGCTGGGGATTGCACTGGGAGAATGGAAGAGAAGCTCAAGATTAAAGTTAGGCAACACTTGTCCATGAAGCTCATATCTCTTCCTCTTCCCCCCCCCCCCCCACAGCACACAACATCATACAACACAGAAACAGGTCCCTCAGAACACCATTTCTACACCACCTTTGCACTGCCTATATTGACCCTATTTACCTGCATAATTTCGGTTTCACCCAACCCTCTTTACACTTGCCATCCATTTCCAGCCACACAGCGGCCACTCTACCATTCCTTGGTTAACGGCCTTTCACTCCGTCTATTCCCGCCTTCAGTTCACCCTACACAGTCCACCAGGCTTTCACTACCTCAGAACCTTTCCTGCTCCACCCCGCCAATTCCTTTCCAGATTTGCTTGATCTCCATGCTGTTGGGTCCGCACCCAGTCTGCCAAATCCTCTGCTGATCATCTTGCTGCCTCTTTGTCCTACACATTCTTCCCTCTTCCTTCGCTCTGCCATTGTCAGCCTGTTCATGTTTCACCCAATTTAATGCACTAGTTCACCCTTAGGTTTTGCAGCCCATTTCCAATCATGCAGCAGCCAGTAAATGTTATCTATTGAGCTAAAGAACACAAGAATAGTATAAATATCTCTAAGATAACAATGACAGAAATAAGGGAGGTATGTGTAACAAAGTATCAATTGCAATGATTGAATGTGGCTTTTCTTCATCATTTGACAGGATATTCTGGGTATGTTTGACTGATATTTTATCTACACCATAAGATTCCTAAGGTTTCAGGCAAGCTGTGGTATGCTGCAGAGCTAACTTTATCTCCAATGTTTCCCTAATTTTCTTTTACATGTCAAGATAAGATTGACCATCAACATTCTACCATATCCTTTTCATCTTGACTATTCACTCATAGATTCTCTTCACTATTCTGAATGTGGTAATGCATTTTGTCACTAGCTACTTTTCTTGGTTTCACGTTCCGGTAAACTTGGAATGATGTTGCATACTCCAATGAGAAATCCTGTTGGAAATTCAAATCAGATTAGAATGCACTGGAAAAGGAAACCTGGATCAATGAAAAGAAGAGCAATAATTGGGGAAAGGATGTATCTTTTCAGTCTGCATCAAAAGGGCATGGAAACATTTCCATTTATTGCTGTTGGTTAGAATTGGCAGATCGTTGGGACATGTAGACAAAACATTTACACAACTGATCATTCTGTATCTATTGAAACAGGATAGTTCTGTGAAAAAAATAAATACAAATTTCTTGGATATGATAACTGCTAAAAAAAAATTAAATTGTTTTACCAGTTTTCCGTTGTTGCCTTTTTCACCGGCAGTTCCAGCAGGACCTTGGATTCCCTGTTGGAAGATGCCATTTTATGAATATTCAGAAGGTATTTGTAAGTAATCTTTCTGGGTAAATATTCTATAAAAAATTATACCTGCTCTCCAATTATTCCATCAATACCGTGCACACCATCGCTCCCCTGTTGTAATGGAATGTAGAATTTTAGTACACTTGCAAGTTTTAGTATCAAAATAAATATTCAAATCAAATGATTTTATTGTACCATATTTACCTTTTGTCCTCGATAACCTCTTCTTCCCTGAAATAGTTACATAATTGGTTATGAAACGGTAAGACTAAGAACCTACCTATATTTGATACATTACCATTAAAGTGAACAATAAGCACATTCTTACCTTTTCACCACTGTCACCCCGGCATCCATCATAACCTCGAATGCCAATAGATCCTTGTGGGCCTCTCTCTCCCTAAATAAAATATTCAGCCTTTTCTTAATAGAGCAAGATACTTCAAAGTTCAAAGCAAATTCATTATCAAAGTACGTAAATGTCACCATATAGTACCTTGTGATTCATTTTTTACAATCGCTCACAGTAGAACAGAGAAATACAATAGAATCAATGAAAACCCCCACACAAACAGAAACAAACAACAAATGTACAAATGTTGCAGATAAAAATAAATAAAAATAACTAAATGAATAGTACTGAGAATATGAGTTGTAGAGTTTTTGAAAGTAACTCCATAAATTGTGGAATCCATTCAGAATTGTGGTGAGTTAAGTTATCCGCACTAGTTCAGAAGCCTGATGGTTGAAGGGTAATAACTGTTCCTGAACATGGTGGTGTGAGACCTAAAGCTCTGGTACCTCCTTCCCAATGACAGTAGTAAGAAGAGAGTATGTCCTGAATGATGGAATAAATTCCTTAAAACTCAGTTATTATAGTAGCCACCAAAAGAGAAGAAATCACACTAAACAGAGAAAAGGGACAGTCTAGGCTTGGAGAGAACATTTGACCACACACCATGCATTTATTATCCTTGCTCCGTGAAGGTGCAAGTTGTGGTGAACTACATATACCTGTCTGGACACGCCCCCCCCCCCCCCCCGCTGACTGCTGCTGTGGCTCCTCCCACAGACCCTGGTATAAAGGCGATGGGAGGCACTGCCCCTTCCTCAGTCTCCAGGATGATGTGTGGTGGTCACTTGCTGCTTGTTCTTTCTTCCAGCCAATAAAGCCTATATCTCGCCTCACGTCTCCGAGAGTTATTGATGGTGCATCACAAGTATTTATATTAAATTGTCAGCCTTTTATATTATTTTTCACAAACGTTCTTCAACCTTGGTCTCATCATAACTGAAGCACGGAAGCTGAATAAACCCTTCAGAGTACTCATCTTTCCTGACCTGGGCTTGTTTCTTCTCACTGAATTCAGTGGCTGTCCACTTTATAAATTTCCTAACTCACCTCTTGCCATGTCCTTTCTCAGGTGACAACAGGTGTCTTCTCCTCAGTGTGGAGAAAGTATATTTCTCTCCAATTCTTCACAGTCCTCGCAAGTTCTCAAGAGAACCATCCGGATAGCCGGGCATGGGTTTGAGTATTCAGAATTCATTACCATACCTTGTCTTTTCTTCTTTCCTTACAGAGATCCTCTAAATCTTTGGGTTATCTCTTCCAACATTGAAACCGAGTTCACATCATGAAGATTCTCATCAAGGCTACTGTCAGCAATTACTGAGCAGGCAGCTTTTCAGATGAGCTGAATTTATTACTTCATTTGCCATGTTGTATCAAAGCATCCCAGCCCACCTCATCTACTCATATTGTGTTTCTGAGTTAATATTGAATGCAGTCCATTTTCCAGTTGGTATCGTTATACAGATTGAGTTGTCATAGGAAGTGGTTGAGGCCGGTACATTAACAGCATTTAAAAGATACTTGGATGGATACATGGATAAGATGAGTTTAAAAGGGATATGGACTGAAAGTAGGCAAACGGTATCAGCTTAGAATCTTGGTTGGCATGAAGCAATTGGACCAAAGGACCTGCTTCTGTGCTGTATGACTCTGACATTATGACATGAATTCATTTATTGAATTCACATCTGGAGCTGCATTTGATGTCCAAGGGAAAATAAAGTTGGATCAAAGAAAGACAAACAAAGTAGAATGCAAATGTTGGTAAAAGTTGGAAGATGGGAAGATACAGGGAAAAGCTAAAAAGAAATAAATTCTAATTATGGTCAGACATTTGGTCTGCAAGCAGCTAAGAGTTGAATCATTAACAGCAGGGAGGACATTGAGTCAGCAACAGCATTAGACACGTAAAATAACAGATGTTAATAAAAGTTTACTAAACAGCTTGTACTGAAAATTGTGTGACAGCACAAAGGGCATGTGTTTGATGAAGGCTTGCTTCTAGCATACTTTTAACCACATCAACTGCAATTCCAAAGTGAGAGCAGCTACCATGTGTCGGTTACATAAGGAATCAATTGTCTTATACACAAAATCCTAAATAATTTGCCTAATGTTTACTATCTGGCTCTGAGCTAAATAAATCTTTTTATATGTAATTAAGCCCATTATAGCCTTCTGTAAATAGGTTCATGTTAGTTATTGAGGAAGATTTTCCAGTCTGAGTCAGAGATTTATGTATAGTCTATTCCTCTTAATTGAAAGCTGACAGTGTAAAATGGCTTTTAATTCAAATATTTTTTTCATTCATTGTTGTTATGTACATTGTTTAAATCAAACTGGGGAAATTCAAATACAATTATGTGTACAGTACACAATGCAAGTGAATAGTAGCAGACTATTTTAGGTCTGTGATACTGAGCCAAACTGTTTATAATCCAATTTTCCCCATTTATTTCTTTGCACATTGCTACTCAAAATATTTAGTACTCTTCTCTCCTGATTGGATTATGATATTTTTACAGCAATATCTTCTATTGTTGCTTGAGACACAACAGGAGCAATATGCAAATAGACACCATTTCCTAACATTCTCCCAATGTTTCAAATTATCTCCATTTAAAAACTAAAAGCTGGAGTTAGTGACATGGGAATGGTATGAATTCTTCCCAACAGATAGCCACATATATACTATCAAGAAAATTGCTCTTCAAATTTGTTCCACTTAATGTTATTGGCAATAACTATATATTTGAACAAAACAGAATTAACAATACAAAGGAGATTTTGATTTAGTATTAATAATTTTTGAATATGTAGAACATTGATAGTATTAATTTTAATATAGTGTTATTTTAACACAATTTTGTTTATTTCAGCATTTGGTAACATTGGCTCAAACTCTGAAATTAAAAGCATGACAAAAATTTGATTCGAGACACTGAACAATTCCACTAACTCATCACTGAGTCTTGAAATCAAAGCAAACAAGAAACTGCTCCTTGCTCACATCTACTGAAATTTTCAATCCCCTCAAATGAATGGGAAATTAAACAAGTTGTATTAATGACAACAAACTTGCTCTCACCTATTTTTGCTCTCTGAGAAACACCAGTTTTGTGTCTGTTAAGTTTCTTTCAGTAAAGCAAACTTTGTCAGAACTTTGCAAACCAGTTTGAAGAAAATACATTAAATTTTAACTTGCCAAAATCTGTATCTTATCAAATGGATATCTGCTCTGCCGGCGCCAGTCGTCAGTCATTTTTAGAGGCTTTAAACTCTGGGCATGCTAGCCACTTACATACTGAGGTAGAAGGTTTCTTATAATAGATGAAGGCAATAAAGCATGGTGCACATTGAACTTTAGTTAATAGTTCAGGAAAAAGTGCTTGGGATAAACACAACTGATTTAAGCATATATTGCACATTCATCAGTGTCAGGAGCTGCAGAGCTAAATATGTATTGTGGAGTAGATTTTAAAACTTAAGTTTAAAGTTAAAATTTTAAAAGCAAGTAGAAAATAATCTGAAGTTTTGACACCCATGTCTCTGGTCTGACCATACTCTTTGAATGCTAGAAATAATCATTAAGTCAGGCAGCGGTGCAGAGAGAAAAGCAGAGGCAACTTCTTAATAATGAAATTTCATTATAAGTCCTTTAATATTCAGATGAATGGTCATTGATCTAAAATACTGACATTGATTCCCACACTATTTGATGCTTTTTCTGATTTTTATTCAGATTTCCATCATTTATAGTTTATTTTCCCTTTCAATTGCTTTGCATTGAATTTATAGCCATGAGGGTACTTGATATTAACTGACATGGATCTGACTATCTTTACTCAGACACTCAGTTAATGCCTGGACCTTCCTCCTTCTCCTGAAATAAGAATGGTGCCTCAAAATGGTTCCAGCCATTACCTCCCTCTGTCAAGCAGATGCTATTGATACGCTGCCCAAATTGAAATCAACCCCGAAGGAAATGAAGTATGATGTGGCCTAACATTCTGGAGAACAATGTATTTAAACTATTCATTGTTGGAAAGCCCCCACATTGGCTTCTTTACTGTGCATGGATGTGTACGTCAAAAATTTCTTTAATGTGTTGCCTGAGAACTGCCACAGAGCTCAGAAAAAAACAAAAGCGGCTTAATTTCACTTCAAGAAAAAAAGGAAAGCAGATGACAATCTTTCAGAAATAGCTATTAAAACTACCAACTTACTGGTGCTCCTTCTTCTCCTGGGTAGCCCATATATCCCTTTGGACCCTGAAGTGCCTAAAATAACATCAAAATTTTATTAAGGGATGAAAGAGAAACGGGATTGTACTTTGTGTACTTGAACTTTATGAACAAATAGTAGGAAAATCTGTTTTAAAAAATCATAGATTATTCACTTACCTTCTGTCCTTTCCCTCCTTGCAAACCAATTGCCCCGGGTTCTCCGAAACATGTACAAGGGGCATTACAACATTTTCTTGCTATAACCGCACTCTAAAAACAAAACAATACAACTTTAGTAATTTTTAAAATGAAAAGGAAATGTATTGAAAAATTAATTTCTAAATGCAATTATTTCTGAACAGCAGATTCTTCACCAGAGAAATATATGACAAATCAATATTAGGATCAATCTCAAACAATAACATTATTAAATCATCATTGAGTAACTGGTTCAATGTTGCTTCAGGTCTTATTTTCCTATAGAAAGTGACACAAAATATGAGCAAATCTGCCCTGTTTTTATCAGGACCACTTACTATTTGTTTAAGCAAAGAGTCCTCAATATCTTCCATATCAATTGACAGTTGTTGTTTGTATCCAGATCCGGTCCCAAAGTCAAGAAGAGAGACCTCATCAATATTCACAGTACCTTGCAGAACCACAGGAATGAATGCATTGATCCCTGTAATTATAAATTAAGAGCTCATTATTGCACTTTAACATTGAAAATCCCATTTAAATGATAAAATGAAAGATAGGTAGCAGAATAAAGTTTTAACAAACTTTGTAAAATAGGTGCACAATTGGACCATAATGGAAATAATAATAAAGATTAAGTTCAGTACTCAGTGGAAATATATTCGTGTTTGCAAAGAATTGAAAGAAGACCTCCAGCTGGCGGGGGAGCTAAGGTGCTCAATGCTGGACAAGAGACACTAGTTGCTCAGATTGTGCTAGCGAGCAATGTCATACAGTTGTGTGAAATACAGACAGCTGTAATGGCAGACCTACCATCTCCTCAGACATTCATATGGTCAGTATATTGACAATTGATAGGGTGTTGAAACATCACCACATTGAAAGGAAACAGATGTACAGAGTGCCCTTTGTTAGAGACAGTGCTAGAAGTAAGGAACAGCAATACCTGTATGTACAATTAAGTTGGTATTCTGGCATATATCCCAATGACTGGGCCATATCACCCCATGTCTTATCATGTTCCTTGGTGGGCTTTACAGACTGCTTTCAGCATTCAAGAAGGAACAGGATGCCAGGATCAATGGCCCACATTATCCCATCATATGGGACAATGTATCTTTCCACCATTCATCTGCAGTGAACGACAGGGTTCAGTCCCATCCACATATGTCCATGAATTCCTTCCTCCTCACTCTCTGTTCCCCTACCTTGTAACAGAGTATTTTTCCTCCTGGAGATGGAAGGTCTATGACAAGCATCCTTATAAGAAGTGCCGTTGAGGAGCACTAAGACCGAGGCTTGTCAAGACGATCATGGTTTCAGACTGCTAGGACTGGATTAGGTGTTCCAGGAGGTATTTCCCCTGCTACATCACTAGGGACCGCATTCTATGTGATTATGATGAAGTTATGTGGCCAAATATCAGGACCAGAATGGATGCCACACCACACTGCCTCCAGCATCTTCCCTCCTGGGTAGCTGGAAGAGGACTATCCACGGCACACAGCCTAGTCCATGCTACAACCGAGGCCATGCATCTCCCCTGCCTTCGGTCTCACCAGTAAACCAGAGTTTCAGTATACTACATTTATCAATGTCCAACAGGGTCTTGAGATCACAAGAAAAACATCCAAGACAATCACTTGCTGTTAAACAGCACACCGCCTTTGTGCATTGACTCCAATGCCTTTCTGTAGCAGGCGGCAAAACAGTCCGCACCAAGTCTGCTCATGGGGTACTTGACGTTCTTAACATCCTGCAATGTCTTGCAATCAAAAAGAGGATGACTGAAAAAAGATAATAACAGCACTGGTTGAACCAAGAGAGGCTGCCGTGCCTGAGTGCACTGCTATATTACCAGAAAGCCCTGTGTTGTGTTTGCTGACGGCTGCTGAACAAGAGGAAAAGTCAGGATTGTTCCTTCAGCCATCTTCCCACTGATATGGTGTGTCATCGATTTCAGCACCAGAACAGGAATCTTTATCGATCACAAGGGATTCGTCACAGCTAATGTGAACCTGCATACAGATACACACACGATTTCACAGAAACTGTGATGATACTATTATCCTGTGAGAATCATGTTTTTGCATGAGGAATTAAAGCTTGATTATGAGTGGCGAGGGGATACTTCCTTCAAAGCTCTTTGATAACTTCAGAATGGAACCTCCTACAGGGAACAAGAGCACCATGTAAAGTTCCATATGACTACCAACAGGCTATTGTTCAGCCCTCTCTTCTCCTCACCTGCCCATCACCTCCATCTGGTGTCCTTCCTTCTTCCCTTTTTCACATGGTCCACTCTTCTTTCCTATCAGAACACTCTTCCACCTATCACACCTATCACTTCCTAGCACATCCCCCCCCCACTCTCACCTAAATGGCTTCACCTATCACCTGCCATCTTGTATTCCTTCCCCTCCCCTCATCTTCTTATTCTGGGTTCTGTTCCCTTCCTTTCTAGTCCTGATTAAGGGTCCTGGCCCAAAACATTGACTGTTTATTCTCTTCCATAGATATTGCCTGACCCACTATGTTCCTCCAGCATTTTGTGTGTGCTGTTCAAGATTTCCAGTATCTGCAGGATCTCTTATGTTTATAACTTGAAGATAATATACTCAGGCTCTTTAAGTTCAATGTTCCATTAAAGTTAATACGCTTCTTCAGAGATGTTTTTATTTCTGTTGCCAGGCATCTCTGATTCATCTCCGCTTGATAGGAGGACAGAAGTGTTTCTCTCATAGCCTGCTGTTGCAGTTCTGGTTAAATTGTGATCAAACTTGCTCGAATGTTGATAGCTCTTTACCTACTAGAACTGTTCTGTGAGTGAATATCATGAAGAAGCAGTGAGTGTCAGCTGTGAGGAAATATATAGGAAGCGAAGACTAAAATGATGCATAGCATTTGGCAAGGCAGAATGAGGAAAAAAGGGTGATAAAAGGCATAAAACAGACATAAACACATCATAAGTAAAGGCTAACGTAATATATTTAGATTAGTTAAAACGGCTAGCCCCTTGGCACTTCAGTTTGGGCACATTGCTTCTACAGCTCATATCCTCTTCTACCTCCAGCCACACCTTCATGAAGGCAGCAGCTTTCTTCCTTCTGTTGATGGGAAAGATGACTGATCCCCCCTTTTGAGACTGCAGAGAATCAAATAAAGCACCATAGCCTTGCTCACGACCAAAACCCTGTCACTATTTCAGAATAATTCAAAGAACGTTTACATTCTGACTCTTACAGTAAGTCTTTATAAAGTCCATGCTTTCAAACTTATAATAAATAGATTCAACTAAATTACTGGACAAATTTTCTAGATTGACTCATAGATTTTGTGTGTGGTCTACTCCTTTAAATCAGCTGCATAATATAAACAGTCTTATTACTTTAAAAGTTTTAATAGTAAACTGCTATGTGAAGTTATGAGATATTCTTAATTCTATTTAGTGCACATAAATGAAAACAAACAGTAAAAGATTTTTATGCAGATGATAATATTAAAACTATTTTATCTATAGCCCCATTGCTTTAGTTTATCTTCTTTGCATGTTAAAATTTAAGGCAAGATATTTAAAATATTTGTCTCCTGCCTGGATGGGAATGTATTTGAGTAATATCCTGCTGTTTGTTATTTGGGACACAGTGGAAGTGAAATGCAGTTGTAGACAGTTTTTTTAAATTATCCCCAGTCTGCCATAATAATGAAAAATATGTAGTTTACTGAGTGGGTAGCATGAATCCTCCAGAATTGAAAGGTTACCAAATCTGTATTTTCAAGAAAATTAACTCTTTGAAACGTATGTGCTTTGATGCTTTTGGGTCTTACTGTAATAAATAAACAAATGCATTTTAAAACAGTTGCAACTATATAAAGTTCAATTTGATTATTCATTTTAAAACAGATGTAATTATATAAATTTCAATTCTATTGTCACCAATGACTAGACCATTAATTTGCCTTTTTAAAGGACCACAACACTGACGCTAATGGCCCTATACAGAAGGTGGGGAGGGGGTGCCTTAATAGGAGGAAAGAGGAGAAAGGAGTTTTTCCCAACAGAAGGTCAGTAAGCAGATACGGAAGTTAGGATCTTGGAACAAGTCCATAAGACATGGGAGCAGATTCAGCCCTTCAAGTCTACTCTGCCATTCCATCATGGCTGATCCCGGCTCCCACTCAAACCCATTTGCCTGTCTTCTCACCATGTCCTTTGATCCCCTGACCAATCAGGAAACAATCAACTTCTGTCTTAAATATACACTGTCCTCCACCATAGTCTGTGGCAAAGCATTCCACAGATTTACTACTCTTTGGCTAAAAAAACATTCCTCCTTACCTCTGTTCTAAAGGGTCGCACCTCAAATTTGAGGCTGTGCCCTCTAGTTCTGGATACCTCCACCAGAGGAAACATTATCTCCAGTTCCACCCTATCTAGCATGGGTTAGGTACCATGATTAAAGTTCATTTCTACATATCACTGTCCACACTGAACTGGCTTGGCCTGGTTATCTGCAAAAGTGGAGTTAGTAGAGTCATCTGCCCTACAGAAGGGAGGGAGGATCTGAAAATGTCATGCATAGCTCTTTGTGAGGATTACGAATGCTGACGGGGTTTTAAGAACAGAGTGGATTTAAACCACCAAATTTAAACCACCAGATCAAATTATCCCATACCAATTTAGTAACATTTTCCATGCATTAAAATTGAATCCAGGAGGAGAAAATACAGACATGTGTCCTTGGGATCCAGTACTAGTAAGGTATTCCTAGACTCACACAATCAGAGAAACTCCCTTTGTCCTATTGATCCAACTTTTGGTACAACTTAAAAAAACAACTGGACTTCTCTCCCAGACATAAAACATTGATTCTGTTCCTCTCTCCACACGTTTTGCCTGAACTGCTGAACATTTCTAACATTTTCTCTTTTTACTCTATAGGACAGTGTGGGGTTTAGAGAGGGTGGGAACAGACGCTGAATTTTTCCTTTTAGTCCTTTTTCCCAAGAGCAGTATTTCTCAGAGTCAGCTATCACAGTACTGTTAAGATACGTTTAAATATTAATCTAGGTGAATGAACCTGTCTAAATTGCTTGAAGATGACACTGTCAACTTACACTGTGCCAAAATATCAACTTAATGAAATTATTTGAGGTGGGCACCTTCTGCTAGGTTCTGTAGGTTCCACCCAGTCCAATATCTGTAAATTAGAGATTTCAAGGCCAGGATCAACCACATGTTGCTCATTTGGCAGAAACAACATTACTTGGACAATTCACTGGAACTCCTACAGTTGGCTGTTTTCCAGCTTTTTCATACACTAGTTTATCCAGTCGTATTTGGATAAGAAAATTAATTTCTTTATCTTATAAATTAATTCAATGTTCCCTGGATTCTGGTTTTAAAATAATAATTCTTCATACATGGGTCTGGCTCTTACTTGCTTCAAACACAAGATGGTGAATTGACTATGAAGGTCAAAATGCTAGGTTCATATTACATAAATATTTCCAACCAGTAAAGTCAAGAACTACAACTAGTTCATACCGACTAATGTGCCAAATTCTCCAGCTGAATTTTAGGTGTACAATGTCCTTGTTGTCTTTTGGAATCATATATGTGCACCAATAAAACTATAAATTCATCTTTTACGGATTAATTTAACATGTCTAAAACAGTCAACGTTTCAGATCCAAATGAAAATGGACTTACCTTGAGCATGCATTACATGTGGAAATTGATGAAGCTCCTCCCTTGTGCCATGCCATCCGTCTGTGAATAATAGTACCACCTATGAAGAGATTATAATTAAATGCACAGCTGTTTCAGCTAAATTAAGTATAAAATATTTCTTTCTTTCTTCTTTTAGAAGTTTAGTTAAATTTTCATTTCCATTAACCACAATAATATTAAACTGTAGGCACTTACATAGATTTTAGGACACAGAGACAGACCAATTACTGTGACTGGTCTAGCCAGGAATTTATAACCCCCATTAGCCAACATGAGAGTCAAGATTTTTATGCAGAAAGTGGTAGGTGCCCGGATTGCATCATCAGGTGTAATAGTGGAAGAAGGTAGTGTCATGAAGTTGAAGAGGCTACAGGTAATTCAAGTTCAAAAAAAATCGTTCAGGATTGTTTCATGTTAGTTGCAGTACACAAGTGTAATGGAAAACAAAATATTCATTATCCCAGATCTGAGGCAGCATAAAAAAAGATAAGGAACACAATAATAAAATACTACAATAAATAAAAATAAATAAGATAGCCTATATACATATGTATAGATTGATTTATGTACATAAAATGACGCTAGGCACAGGAATGTCTATACGTAAGGTATCTGAGAGGAAATGATAATGTAGTGGTGGTAGGGAATGTGGAGAGATGGGTTAGGGGGTGGAGGAATGGATCAGCCTCACTTCTTGGGAAAAGTATCTGTATTTGAGTTTGATAGTCCTGGCAGGGATGCTACATAGCCTGCTCCCTGATGAGAATGGGACAAACAGTCCAGGAACAGGGTAGGTGTGATCCTTCATGATGTGACTGGCCCTTTTCCAGCACCTTTCTGTATATATATACATGTATGTAAGAACAACTGTAAGAAATAACATCTTTTTTTCACAAGGGAGATCACTCTGCTTGGCAGGTGAGACTTGTGGTCTCTCCTCTTGGTTTCCTCATCCACAACGTCACCGGATGAACCCTTTGTTTCTGTATCTCCAGTGACCTCTTTCTTTTTGGCCTTCCACTCCACCAGCTGGGTTTTGGGCTTTGCATCTATTTTTAAACGCACAGCTGCTTATCCCTCACTTGAATTTCATGCAACAAGTTTAATGTGTGCAAAGTAGATTCAGGTTCTTTAGACTGAAAAAAGCTGAATGCTTGCAACTTTTTGGAAGCTCCTTGAATTCTCTTCCAGCTTAAAACAAAGCCACGTTTCACAAGTAGCTGCTTGATCAATATATCAGAAGATTTTTCAAATCTGTTGCTTACAAAATCTATTGTAATCAGACCACTATTTTCATCACTTTCACAATTCCTTGGAGCCGCATGGTCCTTCCTTGGTCCAATATGTTTTCCATCCAGAGGCACCAGTGTTGGCACCAACATCAGTTTCTCCACTGTTGGGCAATATCATGAAGACAATTGTGGCATCATCCAGTATTTTTCTTAACTCACTTTCAGTTGGCTCCATTGCAGGGAATGTGGCAAGCAAGCTGTGAATGGATCTCTAATCAAACTGTAGTTGTCTCATCCATTTACATACCCATGATGCTAGTCCTCCTGTTTCTTCTGCATATGATCTCAATGTGGCTTGTTGGTTGTTTTATTTCACTGTTACAGATGTTATTCCCACAGGAGTTATCTTTTCTCCGGTAAAAGTTCTGAGTTGGATATCTGCAAGCTTCAGTTTGTTTTATCTTTCAAATGCCATTCAACACTAATTTTGTGGAATGACTGAAACAGGTGAAGCAGTGTCTGATTCCATTTTAATTAATTTGCCATTCATTTCCGGCATAAACCTTATTGCTTGTCTATTGTTAATTTTCACACTGTAATGGGCTGCGCAGTCCTGTCTCACGCACATCATTATCAGATTTTTCATTAACAGCATTCAGATTAGTGCTCTTTTGAAAATGTAATTTGACTTTTTTTTACCTTTTTCTCTTCTCTGTGCAATCCACTTTTTTTGTCTGACAAACATGCTCATTGTATGTGTGCAAACACGAGGAAATCTGCAGATGCTGGAAATTCAAACAACACACACAAAATGCCAGGCCACACCAGGCCAGGCAGCATCTATAAGGAGAAGCAATGTTGATGTTTCAGGCCGAGACCCTTTGTCTGGTATCTGTGAATCTCTGCCACAATGGTAACACTATTTTCTTCAGCCAAGCCAATTTCTGTTTAGATGCTGCAATTTTGTTTATGCTTTCTTTTGTTCCTGACTAAAAACTCAATTGTGTCTCTCTGCGGTTTCCATTGAAACAATATTTCAATTACTCTTTTAAATGTAAGTTGTGCTTTAGTTAGGAGCCATTTTTGAATCCCCTCTTGAAAGATTCCACAAACAAAATGATCTCTTAGTACATCATTAAGCCCATTACCGAGCTCACAATGCTTAGACAATCTTTTCAATTCAGCCACATATCCTGAAATGGATTCCCCTTCCTTTTGATTATGCTTATGAAACCTAAAGGGTTCAGCAATCAGCAATAGCTCTCATTCCAAATATGCTTCCATTCCTTTGACAATATCAGCATAACTCATTTCTGCTGGTTTGGTTGGAGCAGTCAATCTTCGAAGCAAACCGTATAAGCAAATGCACCCCAAAAATTAATACTCATTTCTCGTTGGCTATTTCAATTGCTTCAAATATTGTTGAATTAGCTCAGTAAACCTGTTGTGTAATCAACTTCATCAATCTTTCTGATGTAACCAGCCACTTCTGCTTTTATTCATGATTATTATCATCTGGTTCATTGCTTCCCTTCTGAAGAAGATGTGCTGCACTGTGTTATGCTGGTTTTAACTCAACTGTCTCTGCACGTGCTGCTTTTTTAAAAAATTTGTCCACTCTTCATTGATTTTTTTTAGTTTGAACATCTCACTGTGCTTCAGCAGGTCAGTAGTCATCTTGAGTTCATTTTAAAAATAGCTCATTACTAGTGTTATGTTTTAACTTCAAAAGTAATTCAAAGGAAGACTTAGAAATCCAGGGATGTGGGTTGTAACTTGAAGTTTACTTTAAGTGAGGTGCACAAGTATCACTTAATGAATTATCTAAAGGAATAAGATTGCCTAATCAAATATAACTCAAGGTTTACACAAATATTACTGATGTATCAAATACACAATGGGCTGGTACCAGTGATGCATTGGGCAGTGTAGACTACCCATTGTAGTGCCTTCCTGTCTGCTGCAGATCAGTTTCTGTATCATGCAGTGACGTAGCCTGTTAGGATGCTCTCTTCTGCACATCTGTGAAAGGTCATGGTGGCCATTGCCAGGGCAGCCATTGTTGGGAGCAGGCCAGTGGTGAGAGTTGCAGTATTAGGCTTCGGCTTGAAAAGGGTGTTGATTCTGGGTAAGCTTCTGTTAAGGTACCCTTTTTTTCTCTCTTACTGTACCTAGTGTAGTAAATGGCTGTTGTGACCACTTCTTGCCAGATATTGGAGTCCTGGGAGATCCAGAGTCTCTCAGGGAAATACATCCAGCTGTAGCTCTTTCTAGACCATGTTATGGATTTGCAGCAGCAGCTGGATGACATTTGGCTTGCACAGGAGAGTGAGGAGATAATCGATCAGTTACACGGAAGTAGTCACCCCTAAATTGCAGGAGACGAGTAGCTGGGTGACTATCAGGAGAAATGGGAATGTGAGTCGACAGTTAACACGGAACACCCCTTCATCTATTCCTCTCAATAATAATTATGCCATTTTGGTTACTATTATAGGGGATGACCTCCCAGGGGAACGCCACGGAGACCAGGTTACTGACACTACACCATAGTGCAGAAAGGAAAGAGGAGATGAGCAGAGTGGGAGTATTAAGGGATTCAGTAGTCAGGGGAATAAACAGGAGATTCTGTGGTCATGAAGAGGACACCTGAATGGTATGTTGCCTCCCTGGTGCCAGGGTCAGGGACAACTCGGATCGTGTCCTCAGCCTTTTGGAGAAGGAGGGAGAACAGCCAGATATCTTGATACATATTGGTACCAATGACATAGGAAGAATAAGAGAAGAGGTCCTGAAAAGAGAATTTAAAGAACTAGGCAGAAAGCTGAGAAGCAGGACCTCCAGGGTAGTAATTTCTGGATTGTTGCCTGTGCCGCATGCCAGTAAGGAAAGAATTAGGATGATTTGGCATATTAATATGTAGCTGAGAAGCTGGTGCAGGGGGCAGGGATTCAGGTTAGAAACATAGAAAAACCTACAGCACAATACAGGCCCTTCAGCTCACAAAGCTGTGCCAAACATGTCCTTACCTTAGAAATTACCTAGAGCTTACCCATAGCCCTCTATTTTCCTGAGCTTGAAGTGCCTGTCAAGGAGTCTCTTAAAAGACCCTATCATATCTGCCTTCACCACCATCGCCAGCAGTCCATTCCATGCAATCATCACTCTCTGCATAAAAAACTTACCCCTGACATCTCCTCTGTACCTACTTCCAAGCACCTTAAAACTGTGTCCTCTCATGCTAGCCATTTCAGCCCTGGGAAAAAGCCTCTGACTATCAGCATGATCAATGCTTCTCATCATCTTATACACCTCTATCAGGTCACCTTTCATCCTCCATTGCTCCAAGGAAAAAAAGGCCAAGCATTCACATAAGGCATGCTCCCCAATCCAGGAAACATCCTTGTAAATCTCCTCTGCACCCTTTCTATGGTTTTCACATCCTTCCTGTAGTGAGGTGACCGGAACTGAACACAGTACTCCAAGTGAGGTCTGACCAGGGTCCTACATAGCTGCAACATTACCTCTCAGCTTCTAAACTCAATCCCACGATTAATGAAGGTCAATGCACCGTATGCATTCTTAACCACAGAGTCAACCACACAGCAACTTTGAGTGTCCTATGGACTCAGACCCCAATAACCCTCTGATCCTCCACATTGCCAAGAGTCTTACCATTAATACTATATTCTGCCATCATATTTGATCTACCAAAATGAACCACTTCACACTTATCTGGGTTGAACGCCATTTGCCACTTCTCAGCCCAGTTTTGCATCCTATCAATGTCCTGCTGTAACCTCTGACAGCCCTACACCCTATCCACAATACCTCCCACCTTCGTGTCATCAGCAAATTTACTAACCCATCCCTTCACTTTCTCATCCAAGTCATTTATAAAAATCACAAAGAATAGGGGTCTCAAAACAGATCCCTGAGGCACACCACTGGTGACCGACCTCCATGCAAAATATGACCCGTCCAAAACCACTGTTTGCCTTCTGTGGGCAAGCCAGTTCTAGATCCACAAGGCAATGTCCCTTGAATCCCATGCCTCCTTACTTTCTCAGTAAGCCTTGTATGGGGTACCTTAACAAATGGTTTGCTAAAATCCATATACACGATATCTACGGCTCTACCTTCATCAATGTGTTTAGTCACATCCTCTAAAAATTCAATCAGGCTCGTAAGGCACAGCCTGCCTTTGACAAAGCCATGCTGACTATTCCTAATCATATTATGCCTGTCTAAATGTTCATAAATCCTGCCTCTCAGGATCTTCTCCATCAACTTACCAACCACTGAATTAAGACTCACTGCTCTATCATTTCTGGGGCTATCTCTATTCCTGTTCTTGAATAATAGATCAACATCCACAACCCTCCAATCCTCCAGAACCTCTCTCATCCCTATTGATAATACAAAGATCATCACCAGAGGCTCACAGTAGCCTGGAATACAGCTCGTCTGGTCCCGGTGACTTGATGCTTTCCAAAAGCTCCAGCACATCCTCTTTTCTAATATCTACATGCTTAGCTTTTCAGTCCACTGTAAGTCATCCCTACAATTGCCAAGATCCTTTTCCATAGTGAATACTGATACAAAGTACTCATTAAGAATCTCTGCTGTCTCCTCTGGTTCCATACACACTTTTCCACTGTCACACTTGATTGGTCCTATTCTTTCAAGTCTATCCTTTTGCTCTTCACATACTTGTAGAATGCTTTGGGATTTTCCTTAATCCTGCTCAGCAAGGCCTTCTCATGGCCCCATCTGGCTCTCCCAATTTCATTCCTAAGCTCCTTCCTGGAAGCCTTATAATCCTCTAGATCTCTATCACTTCCTATTTCTTTGAACCTGTCACAAGCTCTTCTGTTTTTCTTGACTAGATTTACAGCAGCCTTTGTACACCACGGTTCCTGAGAAAGTACCTATGCAGAACTCCACGCAAATATCCTCTGAACATTTGCCACATTTCTTCCGTACATTTCCCTGAGAACATCTGTTCCCAATTTATGCTTCCAAGTTCCTGCTTGATAGCCTCATATTTCCCTTTACTCCAATTAAATGCTTTACTAACTTGGCTGTTCCTATCTCTCTCTAATGCTATGGTAAAGGAGATAGAATTGTGATCACTATCTCCAAAACACTCTCCTACTGAAAGACCTGACACCTATCCAGGTTAATTTCCCAATACCAGATCAAGTATAGCTTCTTCTCTTGTAGGTTTATCTACATATTGTGTCAAGAAACCTTCTTGAACCCACCTAACAAACTCTACCCCATCTAAACCCCTCTAGGGACATGCTAATCAATGTCTGGGAAATTAAAATCTCCCACCACAATAATCCTGTTATTATAACACCTTTCTAGAATCTGTCTCCCTATCTGCTCAATGTCCCTGTTACTATTGGGTGGTCTATAAAAAACACCCAGTAGAGTTATTGACCTCTTCTTTTTCCTAATGTCCACCCACAGAGTCTCCATGGACAATCCCTCCATGTCTTTCTCCTTTTCTGTAGCCGTGACACTATCTCTGATCAGCAGTGCCACGCCCCACCTTTTTTTCCTCCCTCCCTGTCCTTTCTGAAACATCTAAAGCCTGGCACTCTAAGTAACCATTCCTGCCCCCGAGCCATCCATGTCTTTGTAATGGCCACAACATCACAGCTCCAAGTACTGATCCACGCTCTAAGCTCATCGGCTTTGTTCATAATACTCCTTGCATTAAAATAGACACATCTCAAACCATCAGACTGAGTGTGTCCTTTATCACCTGCCTAACCTCCCTTTTGCACTGTCTCCAAGCTTTCTCCATTTGTGAGTCAACTGCCTCTTCCTCCTTGGATCATTGGGATCACCTCTGGTGGAGATATGACCTGGTCAAATGTGACAGGTTGCACCTGAACCTGAGGTGTCCAATATTCTCGCAGGCAGGTTTGTTATAGCTGTTTGGGAGGGTTTAAACCAATTTGGGAGGAGTTTGGAAATCAGACTGAAGGGAATCAGGACAGGATGGATGGTAAAAAAGCAAAGTTAGCATGCAATGAGATTGTCAGGAAGGGCAGGCAGATAGTAAGACAAAATTGCAGCCAGCAGGGTGAGTATCAGTATATTAGAGATGTAGAATCAAAATGGGTAGCAAACACGGTACTAAAAGTGTTATATCTCAATGCATGGAGTATAAGAAATAAGGTGGATGATCTTGTTGCACTGTTATAAATTGTCAGGTATGACATTGTGGCCATCACTATATCGTGACTGAAGGATGGTTGTAGTTGAAAGTTGAACGTCCAAGGTTACACATTGTATCGGAAGAATAGGAAGGTAGGCAGAGGGGGTGACATGGCTCTGCTGGTAAAGAGTGACATCAAATCAGTAGAAAGATGTGACATAGGATCAGAAGATGTTGAATCCTTGTGGGTGGAGTTAAGAAAGTGCAAGGTAAAATCACCCTGATGACACTTATACACAGGCCTCCCAACAGTAGCTGGGATGTGAACCACAGATTACACTGGGAAATAGAAAAGGCATGTCTAAAGGACAACGTTATGATAGTCATGGGAGATTTCAACATTCAGATTGATTGGGAAAATCACATTGGTAATGGATCTCAAGTGAGTGAGTTTGTTGAATGCCTAAGAGATAGCTTTTTAGAGCCATGCATCAGTGAGCCTGCTAGGGGATCAGCTGTACCGGATTGGGTGTCATGAAATGAAGTGACAGTAATTAGGGAGCTTAAGGTAAAAGAACACTTAGGAGGCAGTGATCACAATATGATTTAGTTCAACTTGAAATTTGATAGAGAGGAAATCTGATGTAGCAGTATTTCAGTGGAGTAAAGGAAATTACAATGGTATGAGAGAGGAATTGGCCAAATTAAATTAGAAGGAACGGCTGGCAGTGATAATAGCAGAGCAGCAATGGTGTGAGTTTCTGGGAAAACTGAGGAAGGTGTAGGATAGATGTATTCCAAAAACAAAGAAATATTCAAATGGCAAAATAGTACAACTGTGGCTAATGAAGAAAGTCAAAGCGAATGTAAAAGCTAAATGGAAGGCATACAGTATCACGCAGATTTGCGGTAAGACAGGGGACTGGGAAGCTTTTAAAAACCTATAGAGAGCAACTAAGAAAACCATATGGAGGGAAAAGATGAAATATGAAAGCAAGCTGACAAACAATATCAAAGTGAATAGTAAAAGTTTTTTCAAGTATGTAAAAAAATAAAAGAGAGATACGTGTGGATATAGGACCATTAGAAAATGAGGTCGGAGAAATAATAACGGAAGTCAAGGAGATGGCAGATGAACTAAGTATTTTGTATCAATCTTCACTGTGGAAGACACTAGAAGTGTGCCAGATGTTGAATGGTACAAGGGAAGAGAAAAGAGTGCAGTTACTGTTACAAGGAGAAAGTGCTCAAAAAGCTGAAAGACCTACGGGTACATAAGTCACCCAGACCAGATGAACCATACCCTAGGGTTCTAAAGGAGATAGCTGTAGAGATTGTGGAGGCATTAGTAATGATCTTTCAAAAATCATTGGACACTGGCATGATACCAGAGGACTGGAAAATTGCAAATGTCACTCAACTCTTTAAGAAAGGAGAAAAGCAGCAAAAAGTAAATTATTGAACAATTAGCCTGACCTCAGTGGTTGGAAAGATGTTGGAGTCAATTGTTAAGGATACAGGCCAAGACAGGACGAAGTTAGCGTGGTTTCCTTAAGGTAACAGCTTGCCTGACAAACCTGTTGAGGAGGTTTCAAGTAGGATAGATAAAGGGGATGCAATGGATGTTGTATATTTGGTTTTTCAGAAGGCCTTTGATAAGAAAGTTACAGGTATGGTTAGGGTATTGCCAATCGGTAGGAGGCAGCAAGTAGAAATAAAAGTAGCAATACACACAGAATGCTGGAGGAGCTCAGCAGGCCAGGCAGCATCTATGGAAAAGAATACAGTCAATATCTCAGGCTGAAGCTCTTCGGCAGGACTGGACAGGAATAAAAGGATCATTTTCTGGTTAGCCACCAGTGACTAGCAGTGCTCCGCAGGGATCAGTGTTGGGATTGCTTCTTTTTATGCTGAATATCAATGATTTAGATGATAGAATAGATGGCTTTGTTGATATGAAGATTAGTGGAGGGGCGGGTAGTGCTGAGGAACCTGGCAGGCTACAGAAGAACTTAGACAGATCCGGAGAATAGGCAAGAAATTGGCAAATGAAATTCAGTGTTGGAAAATGCATAGTCATGCACTTCAGTAGAAGTAAGTGTGCAGTCTATTTTCTTAATACAAGAGCAGGTATGTGATGCTGTGGCTTTATAAGACACTGCTGAGGTCCTACCTCGAGTATTGTGAACATTTATGAGCTAAGAAAAGATATGTTGGTTTTGGAGAGGGTTCAGAGGAGGTTCACAAGGATGATTCCGGGAATGAAAAGGCTATCATACAAAGAAACGTTTGATGGCTCTGGGTCTGTACTCACTGGAACTTAAAAGGATGAGGGGGGACCTCATTGAAACCTTTTGAATATTGAAAGGCCTAAACAGAGTAGATATGGAAAGGATGTTTCCCATGGCGGGGGAACGTATGACAAGAGAGCACATCCTCAGGATAGAGGAGTGTCCATTTAAAAGAGATAGGGAGAAATTTCTTTAGCCAGAGGGTGGTGAATTAGTGGAATTTATTACCACAGGTAGTTGTAGAGGCCAGGTCATTGGGTGTACTTAAGGCAGAGCTTGATAGATTCTTGATAGGACACGGCATCAAAGGTTATGGGAAGAAAGCCGGGGAGTGAGGCCAAGGAGGAAAAGAAAAGGATTAGCCATGATTAAATGGTGGAGCAGACTCAATGGGCCAAATGGCCTAATTCTTTTCCTATGTCTTATGATTTAATGGTCTTATGGAACAGAGATGTGCAGAGTCCATCTCTCTTCAGCCTCCTCAGAAAGCAGAGGCATTGTGGGTTTTCCTGATTTTATAGGAAGTGTTCTGGGACTCTCAGGAGTTCGTAACTGCTCACAGTTTTCCCCACTGTGCCACTGATATCTTGTGAACATTGAGAAAGAGATTATTTGCCTGGCACCAGGTCTCACCTCCTCTCAATAGACCATCTTATTGTTGTTGGTGATGAGCCCCGACATAGACACATGGGAAGAAAGGAATTTGTATGATACACAGGAGGATGTTTGGCATAACAACTTTGGCATAACATCATTGGCAAAATGGCCTGTCCAGTTCTATGCTGTTCTATGTTCTATGAGTCTCCTTCCATTCTATATACTTTAGATTAGCATGTGAGAATATTTCTTTTTATTCCTTTCCATCTCTATTACTTGTCTAATTAATTTTTAAAGGCAACTGGTTTCAACACACCCTGTATCAGTAAGTTCCAAATTCTAAGCACTCTCCAAGTAAATAAATTGCTCCAGTTTGCTGTTTGATTCAATATTCGATATGTAGTTCCCAGGTTTCACAAGTGCAAACAAGTCTCCATAGCTCATCTGTTCAACACATTTACAATGTTAAAGGACCTTTAACTTCCTAGAGGGAAAGCTCCCAAAGCTCTTTACAGCCTGTGTGGTTGAATAGCAAACGATTTTTTCAGATCAGTGTGTCCAAAAACTGTGTTGTCAGCTATCTAAGATGCTGCAGTAAGATCTGGATGCAATATTCCAAAAATAGGGTAGAACAGGAACCATCTGCACTGCTTTCAACACATTCTGAAATTATGTTGGATGGATAGACTCAATCAAAATTCCCACATCCTAATTTTGTAGTTTATACATATAGCACAGGCAGCGATCCATAGGGTGTATTCATCAGATGAATGATGGGAGAATTTCTAAAGAGATTCTCAATGGAGAACGCACTTCAGGGAAAAGGTCAGTTCAGTGCCCAAATGTGTGCTTTGAAGACATCTGTAAAAGGGACATTAAGGTGTTGGGTATCAATGTGAACAATTGAAAATGCAGTTGAACAGGATCACAGTCAGTGGAACCACAAACTATGCGAAGGCCTTCATTAGGACAAAGACTTGCAAACATCCTGTGTAGTCAAGTGTACCTGCAGGAAGATCAATCAACGCTCATGGGGGGAGACACACACACACACGCACACACACACGCACACACACACACACACACACACACACACACACACACACACACACACACACACACACACACACACAGTTAAGTCCACCTTCGAGTGCAGCAGATGAAGCAGGGATTGTAACTGCCTTTTGGGGCTCCTACACTCCATATGGCAGTGACAATTTGTGTGCTTCCCAGCAGACTCAGGAAACTCACTATGTTGAGATCTCCACTTCGTAATCTCTCCAACCCACAATAATAATTCAACCAAAAATAATGGGGCTTTACATGGTTATGTTGTCTGGTGTAGATTCAAAAATTATAGGAAAATTTGATTAATTACAAATCATGAATTTTGAAAATGTAATTATTAAATAATATGAAATAGTAACATCACAGGAAAAAGCATGTATCTGCAGCTAGCTACGGGCAATTACATAGGTTATAGACATTTTTTCCTCTTTTAGATTACAATTGCAGCAAGAGTTGAATTTTTTTTTGCAAATGTTTGTTTTATTGCTCTCCTAAGTCTCCTTAACTATGTCTAGTTTCAAAATTCTTGATTTGCCAAAACTGATATCTTTGAAGTCATTGAACTCAGATTAAAGAGCATTTGTATGTACTAATGAGGCATATCAAATGCTTAAGTAAACAAGATAATGTGTGGAGAGAACATTGTAATATTTAATTTAATAATTGGAGAGCATTTTTGCTTTGAATTACATAGATGTCTTCTCCAAAAACAGCACTCTTGCAATGCATCTCTGTGTAACATATGCTACTGGCAGGATAAAGAAGTTTTAAAAGGAATTTACATATAAATGGCTATAATATTCTTACCTTTGCATTTGCAGTTGACCCCCGAAATCTTTCTGGAAATGATTTCAGTAATTCTGCACTCAATTCAATTCTTTCATCTATTTGTATGTCCAGTAATTTAACTACAATTAATGGGTTGAACTCTTCAAATTCAGTTTCAAAGATAGACCTGCCAGTGGTGCTTATTATATGAAAGCCCACTCTGATATTTAACATAGAAGCAGATACACAGCTGATATTTTTCACAGACGTGATGTCCTTCAGTATTTGTCCAACCTTTGCTTGTAGTTTTTGCTGGTCAGTGAATATGTCCTGTACACCAGGTCTTCTTGCAAAAGCAAACCCTACTGCAATGTCTAACTTGCATGCTGGTTCATCTATAAATTAAATAATGGATTCTTAGTTATATTTCAATAAATTTTGTCCAGTGAAGTTCAAAGTAAGTAACTTCATAAATAACTTTTGAAAAGTAAAACAAGTTGTCTTATCAGAATAGGAGAGAATCCTAACTCACGCACACGTTTCTTTTCCAGACAAAACAGCTGAAATTTTATTCTCATGACTATATAATATGAAGGGAGGAATGGAGGGTAAATTGCACAAGATTTATTTTTAATTTTCAAAGATAAACAATCAAAATCTGTGTTATTCATCAGGGAAAATGTCAGAGATCAAATAGGACTGACTGGAGGCTGTGTAGATGGAACTGAGGAATAAGAAAAAGACGACATTGCTGATGGAATTATATGATAGATTTCTCAATAGACAGTGGGATTTATGGGAGCAAATGCATAGAGAATTAGTAGACTATTACAGGAGAAGTAAGTTTGTGATAGTCGGTAGTTTTCATATATTGACAGGGACTCCCATCAATCCAGGATGACAACAGCTTCAGACATCTTAAACCACTGTAAAGATGATACTTCTATTGTACCAAAGCATATGATGTACGCATAATATAGAATATTCAGAAAGGCAAACCCTGTAATTGACCAATGACATGGTTTATTTTATTTTTCACCATAGTGATGCTTCATTTCTCATGTTTTGATTCATTGTACATGTGCCTAAACATTTTTTGTTTGCTAATCATCATAAGTCTGGGTATTGCCCACCTTCTGCCATGTACAAATATCAACAGTTTTGATATCTGATGAATCAGCATCATGCATTCATCAGCAAACATCACTACCTGCAACTTAAGTGCAAGCTGACATGGAAAAAGTCTGTTCTAATTTGATTCTGAACAGAATTACTTTCAGCCCTAACCCTATCTCTGCCTAGTATGAATACATGTGTATTTAATCAAAATTATTGGGCTCTCTTCTAGGGAAAGTGGGGCCTGTACACACAGGATTGTTTGCACCTGAACTGGAAGTAGACCAATATCCTCACAGGAAAGATTATTCATGCTGTTCTCTTGTTTAAACTAGAGTTGCAGGAGGATGGGAACCAGAGGGCCAAAGCAGCTGGTACAGGGGTTGTTGGAAAGTAGATGTTCGTACATGCAAAGACAAGAACTGAAATGTTGAGCGTGGTGGGACTAATGTTCTGAGTTGCATCTATTTCAATGCAACCAGAATTATAGATAATCACGAGGAAATCTGCAGATGTTGGAAATTCAAACAACACACACAAAATGCTGGTGGAACGCAGCAGGCCAGGCAGCATCTATAGGGAGAAGCACTGTTGACGTTTCGGGCCAAGACCCTTCGTCAGGTCTATCTGAAAGGAAAGATAGTAGAGATTTGAAAGTAGGAGTGGGAAGGGAAAATGTGAAATGATAGGAGAAGACCGGAGGTGGAGGGGGTGAAGCTGAGAGCCAGAAAGGTGATTGGCAAAAGCGATACCGAGCTGGAGAAGGGAAAGGATCATGGGACGGGAGGCCTAGGGAAAAAGAAAGGGGGAGGGGAGCACCAGAGGGAGATGGAGAACAGGCAGAGTGATGGGCAGACGGAGAAAGAAAAAAAGGAAGGTGGGGAAAAATAAATATATTAGGGATGGGGTAAGAAGGGGAGGAGGGGCATTGTAGGTAAGATAGATGAACAGAGCACGAAAAATACATGTGGAATTATGATATTGCAGCCATGAGTGAGACTTGGTTGCAGGAGAGGCAGGACTGGCAGCTCATTGTTCCAAGATTCCGTTGGTTTAGACATGAGAGAGAGGGAGGCATTCAAGGGGAAAGAATGGCATTAGTCATCAGGGAAAATGTCATGGCAGAGATCAAATAGGACTGACTGGAGGCTGTGTAGGTGGAACTGAGGAATAAGAAAAAGATGACGTTGTTAATGGAATTATATTATAGACCTCTCAATAGACACCAGGATTTACAGGCACAAATATGTAGAGAAATAGCAATTACAAGAAAAGTAAGTTTGTGATAGTCAATAGCTTTAGCTTTCCATATATTGACAAGGACTCCCATAGTGTAAAAGGACTGGATTGGATAGAGTTCATAAAATGTTTTCTGAAAAGTTTCCTTACTCAATATATAGAAGTCCTGACTAGAGAGAATGGGTTTCCTAATAGGGAACAAGACAGGGGAGGTTGACCAAAGTGTGTGTAGGGGAACACTTTGGATCTAGTGATCATAGTTCCATTAGTTTTATGATAACTATGGACAAGAATAGGACTGGTCCTCAATTTGATATTCTAAAGTGCAGAAATGCCAATTTTGATGACTTCAGGAAGGATCTGGCAGGTATGGATTGGGACAGGGTATTTACTGTCAAAGGGATGCTTATTCAGTGGGAGGCCTTCAAAAGTGAAATATAGAGTTTTACAGAGTTGCCATTCAAATAAAATGCAAGGTGAGGAGGTTTAGGGGACCTTGGATTTCAAGGGATATTGAGGCACTGGTTAAGAAGAAGAAGGTGCATGGCAGGAACAGACAGCAACAAACAAATGAGGCATTTGCGTATAACTAAGAGAACACTTGAGGGAAATCAGGAGGACTAAAAAAAAAGGTTGCTTTAGCAGACTAGGTGAAGGAGCATCCCAAGAGCAGCTACAGATACATTAAGAGCCAAGGGATAGCAAAGGACAAAATTGATCCTCTTAAAGATCAGCACGATCGTCTATGCATGGAGTCAAAAGTGATGTGGGAGATCTTAAAGGCAATATTTTCATCTGAATTTAACAGGTGACAAAACAGAGTGTATGTAACTGAGGCAGAAGAGTAATGAGGTCATGGACCTTAACTGGATTACAGTTGAGGACGTACTTACAGTCTTCAGGCAAATTAGGATGGTCTGACAAGTTTCCCCTCAAACATTGTGAGATGCTAGTGCAGAAATTGTAGGGATCCTGGCAGAGATACTTAAAATATCCTTAGCCAAGGGGGAAGTGCCGGAGGACTGGGCGACAGCTGATCTTGATCCATTTTTCAAAAAAGGCGCTGAGAATAAACTGAGAAATTATAAACCTGTGAGCTTGATGTCAGTAGTAGGTAAATGATTGGAAGTATTCCAAGAGACAGGATATACAAATATTTAGGGTGTTTGGTCTCTGGTCTATTCTGGGGTTGGCCAACAGGGCCAGACATGGTTCAATAAACGTTTTTTTTTCAGAACTGATTGGACTCTCTTGTTATTGATCATCGACTGCACATGTTTCCAATTAATATCCGTGTATTTTGTTTTATGCTTTAGATTTTTTTGTGTTTTTATGCTTTTTTTGTGGGGTCCTTTAGTGTTTTCTTGATGTCTGCTTACTGCTTGCCATTTCTGGCTCTTATTTGTGCATCAAAGCCTGGATTACTGTATTTTTCACTTGGACCGGTTGCCTGGTTTTGCCCATCTTGGCTAAAAGAAAGCCAAGCTTGCTTTTGAATCTGCACATCAACTCCTGTCTGCATCAACTGGTTTCTCTCACAATTCTCTGTAATACAGTGGTAGAGTGCTGGACCCAGCAGCCTGAGATTGATTCCCACTCAAGCCATTTCTCTTACACAAAGATGGCCTACATGGCCTTGTACATTGTAGATTATATCTAACTAATCTTATAGACCTTTCCAAGGGGGTTAACAGGACATTTGATGAAGGAAAGACGTTGGATGTTGTCTGCACGGACTTCAGCAAGGTCCTTGACAAAGTCCCGTAGAGAAGGATGGTTAAGAAAATTCAACCATTTGGCATTTAGGGGAAAGGATTTAATTAATCTTAGAATAGGTTAAAATGTTTAAACAACATTGTGGGGTGAAGTACATTGTAATGTTCTAGGTAGTAAATTAGGTTTGACATTGGCTTAGTAGTAGTAATTGGTCGCTTCTCTAACTGGAAGCCTGTGACTAGTGGCGTGCTGCAGGGATGAATGCTAGGTTCATTGTTGTTTGCAATATATATTAATGATTTACATGACAGCGTGGTAAACTAGATCAGCAAATTTGCAGATGACATCAAGATTACTGTGCAGTGAATACCGAGGAGGGCTATCCGGGCTTACAGTGGGGAGTGGACCAGCTGGAAAACTGGGCTGCAAAATGGCAGATGTAATTTAATGAAGACAAGTGTGAAGTATTGCACTTGTGAGAGGACAAACTGTGATAGAACTTGCACAGTGAACTTTAAAGAACAAAAGGATCTGGGAATACAGATCCATAATTCCTTCAAAGTGGTGTTATAGTTAGGGTTATTAAGAGCTTTTGGCATATTGGCCTTCATAGATCAAAGTATTGAGGACAGGAGTTGGGATTTTATGTTGAAGCTGTAGAAAACACTGGTGAGGCAAGATTTAGATCATCTTGTGCAGTTCTATTCACCTACAAACAGGAAAGAAATCAATAAGATTGAAAGAGTATAGAGAAAATTTGCAAGGATGTTACCAAAACCTGAGGACCTGATTTGTAGGGAAAGGTTGAATACCTTAGGACTTTATTCCCTAAAGAATAGGAGAATGAGGAGATATTTGAATAATGTATATAAAATTGAGTACAAATAAGATAAATGCAAGCAGGCTTCTTCCAATGAGTTTGCCTGAAACTTGAATCAGAGGCCATAGGTTTAAGGTGAAAAATTAAATAATTAAGGGGGAACTTAAGGGGGCACTTCTTCACTCAGAAGGTGATGCAAGCATGGAACAAGCTGCCAGCAGAAGTGTTAGACGCGGGCTTGGTTGCAACATTTATGTAAGAGAATTTTGAATAGATATATGGAAGGGTGGGGTATGGTTCAAGTGTGGGTTGATGGGACTTGGCAGAGTAACAGTGCTGCATGGACGGACTGGGGTACAGGGCCCGTTTTTGTGTTGTAGTGCTCTGTGACTCTATAACATTCTAAAGCATACATCCCTAACCCTAGGTAAACAGTGCGAACTTAAGATAGCACATGTGCCTTGCAGAAGTAATTTAGTTATACAAACCAGTGATGGAATTATTACTACGCATATGTCATTAAGTGTGTGCAATTTAATTCAAAGAATTGTTTAAAAAGACTGCAATCAATTACTGAAAATATTCTTCAAAGAAGGCAGAACTTGCTTTTGCTTTCTAATCTTTGAAAAACACCATTGAATATAACAACAAAGAATGTAAAATATATTTGACTTGTTTCTTCCTTTGTATACAGTATATTTTTATTATGAATAAACTACAGTTTTGAAATATAAAATAAATCCCAGGAAATGAGCAGAATAAACACGAAGTTTTGAGCCAAAACCCTTCACCAGCACTGTAAAAGAAGTGGGGAGAAGCCAGAATATGTGGAGAGTGGAAGGAGTACAAGCTGGAATTTATAGGCGAGGCCAGGCGGGTTACAAAGTAAAAAGCAGGGAGGTGATAGGTGGAAAAGGTAAAGAGTTGGAGAAGAAGGATAGGAGAGGAGAGTGGACCATGGGAGAAAGGGAATGAGGTGGAAGAGACACCAGTGGGGTGGTGATAGGTAGGTGAAGACAAAAAACAAGAGGAGAACCAGAGTAGAGAGGAGAAGGAGAAGGAGAAGAAGAAGGAGGAGGAGGAGGAGCAGGAGAAGGGGGAGGGAGAAGAATTACTGGAAGTTAAAGAAATCACTGTTCATGCCATCAGGTTGGAGGCTACCCAGATGGAATATGAGGTGTTGCTCCTTCGACCTGAAAGTGTCCTCATTGTGGCAGTCGTGCTCTGCCTGCCCTGCTGAGTTCCTTCAGCATTTTGTGTGTGTTGCTCTGGTTTTCCAGTAACTGCAGACTCTCCTGTGTTTATGATTCTCAGGAAATGGTCGGGTGGGCAAAGGTGTTGAGGAAGGTAATTAGAAAGTTTCTCTGTTGTAAAGGAGCAGCTGGGGGGGGGGGGGCAACCAACAATCAACAAATGGATTCATGTTTCACTTCAACATTCAGTGGAGACAGTAGCTTTCATGCTCAGCCAAGTACATCGAAACCATTCATTGACTTACCTTCTATGGGAGGAAGAGGAGTACAGATTTTATAAACGACTCTTCTTTTAATTTTATTTATATCTTTAAATTCTTTAATAAATATTTTTCTGTCTGCTGCTCCAGTGATTGTCAGAAGCTCGTTGGGGTTTGCGTGTTGAATACCCAGTGCAAATATATTGATTTGCTGTTTCCTCAGATCATTAGCAGCTGCCACCACACTATCTCTAGATTGCCCGGCTGTAACCACCAGTAGGTACTGGGGCACCTTCGCTTTCTTTCGACTTCCCACTGATGGCTGGAAAAACCTGCTCACATATTGTAATGCTGCCCCGGTGTCAGTATTTCCCTTCAACTGGACCATATCATCAATTCTGTTCCTTAGTGTATCATGAGAATGAGTGTCATTCAGGTAGATTTCAGCCTTTTGCTTAGTGCCATATTGGGCTATAGCAAACTGAAAATGATCTTCACCAACATCAAACAAGCTAATAAACTCTTTCAGGGAAGTCTTAATCATCTGAAAGTCACTCTCTTTTATGACCGATGAACCATCCAAAAGGAAAACAATGTCTGCTTTCTCAACTTCACATCCTGCAATAAACATAAGTAGATAGGAGTTAAAGCATAGAAAGATAATATGACCATTAAAAGGCAACAAATACAGCGGAAACCCATTAAAATCCATAGATGAAAAGTAGGTCAATGTTTATGGTGATAGTAGGTCATTCATGAGAATGAGAAAATGGGATGTAAAGTTTTATCTAGAGCTGGATAAAACATAAGCAGAGCAGGAGATTGCTATCAAAAAGATAGTCAAGACGTTTTATTTTTTATTAAAGTTACAAAGAGATCATTTTGCACTAGATGAAGTACAAAGTTCACATCAGTAAGCTAATTTTCATGTTTTGGACAAAAGCTGCATGCATTTTATTGTAGGCAACTCATGGGTTTTCTGAAACCTAAGGATCCTACTCTGTGTACCTTACTTAAGAAACTGTTTCACTTTCCCTGATAGTACAGTTTATCTCAGCAGTGAGAAATCCAGCCTCGCAGAATGAAGAAATCTCAGGGCTCATCCATGAGACTTGGCTGTACTATCTCACTTTAACAGACTACACTACAAAGAGGAGAGAATTTGATAGATCACAGGACAATCTCTCCTATATGTTCATATGACAACTCAATGGTTGATGAAGAGAGAAACAAGATATAGTTCCATTATGCTTTCAGTAAAATTGCCTGTGGATATGAATTTTGGGGAGGGAGCAGTTGTACAAATAGATGTTTGAAGGGATTATTCGAGCTGCCAGTGAAAGCAGATGCAGATCCATACTGAGTGTAGGAACTAAAGTATTTCTACCATGGGAAGCAGTTTGTTTGTGTAAATTGGGAAGGAAAGGTGTTTCAGGCATTGGTCATCATGAAAATGTAGGCAACATGACTACTTGCTAAGCACTCTGAGCAGGTATGGCCATTTACTAAGAGCCATTCTCTCACCCTCAGAACTTACCCAGGTCTGCCCGTTTTCCCTTATTTATCCTGCCATTCCCAATCTCCAAAGGAAGCAATGATGCTTGTACGAAACCTGATGTATTTCAAGATGTTCATTCAAATACCATTTCTTCTGCACCCGCAGCTCACTGCTTTTAAACTGCTTAACCTTCAATCGTGTGTATGTTTTTAAATAATTAACCTGTCACGGCTTCAAGTTATTGCTGAGAACTGAGTATTTTAGCCAATGCATACTGTATCATTCCCTTATTCAACATGATCCCAGCGTGCCCAAACATAGTGCAACAATACATTTATGCTACTAATACTAAATATAGGCACTTCTAGTGACACCCAAATCCCAGACTGAAATATACAATTAATAAGTTGAATGTAAGTCATCCCACTGGCTTTAGCTAAAATTGCAATCTGAGTATCAGTTTTAGCATATTTACCAATCTCCAAAAATTTCCTCTCCTTCTTCTCAATCTGGACTAACCTTCAAAAATTCTCTCAGTTAATATATATAAACCAAAGTTAAGTACAATGTATAGGGAATTGACTATTACTGTGGTTCCGCAGTTTTTAACTGAGACCTTACCATGTTTGCATGGTCTTCAGCCAAAGTGAAGGCAGTAAAACAGAACAACACCCCCAGGGGAGATTAGCCCTACTGTTTCTAGCCAGTTTATCCTTCACACTCACTTCAGTTCAAAGCTACTGGATGATTGCCCATTATGCTGTAAAGCAAAGTATCAAAAGTAATATTAACTGGTAATTAGACAAGCCAGAACTTAGCATTGGAAAAAATGGAATGCAGAAAGAACAGTCACGAACTAACTGTCTGGAACATTTAATTCAGTGTTTGAGATAATCTTCCATCTTGCTTGGAATAGAGTGACTAGGGACTTCAGGAAAAAACAAGTAGTAAGATCAGAGGATTGAAATAGAATAATAAAAAACCTGAAATGTTGATCAAGGGAACGCAAGGAAGAAGACCAAGAAAGGGCCAGTCAGCCTCTGGAAACTTTTCTACCATTCAGTGAGACCATTGCCGATCCAATCTTGCTCCCTACACCATAATCCTGCTCTCACCCCATACTCTTTGACATTTCAGTAAACCAGATATTCAATAATTCCTTCTACATGGTTCTCCGACATACAAAATTCCAAAAACTATTGACCCTCTGAGGAAATTCCTCCACACCTGCATTAAATATGTAATCCTTTAATTTACCCCCTCCATTTGAGACTTTTGCACTACTCAATATCTATTCTTTCATATGCCCTAGAATCTTAAATTTCAGAAAGATCACTATACATTCTACTTTGAAATTCCAGTGAACATAATTCCAACCTGATCAATACATCAACACGTTAATCCCAAGAACCTTTCCAATTAGCTTGTTCTCAACCATCACTGATGCTCCATACCTTTGCAATATCTGACAATAAAGGATATTGGCCTTTCTCACAATTTCCTGCCCCTGTATAACAATCCTTCACATTTAGTGTACTAGGATTCCAAGATCCCTTTGTCCCACAAAATTTTGTAGTCTCACTCTATTCAAATAATATTTGTGATTTTGCTTTTCCTTCCAAAATGATTCACTGCATGTTTCTACAATATTCCATCTCCAACTTCCTATCTTCCCACTTAACATCTCTTCTCCTTCACAGGCTTTGCATCTTCACAACTTGCTGACTCATCTAACTTTGTACCTTTGGTAAATTTGCTAACCAACCCTCATCAAAGTCATTAAATTAATTGTACTTAACTGAGAAATTAACACAGATTCCCAAAGCATCCTACGAGTTACTAATGGCCAATCCAAAAATTACCTATTCATCCTGGTTTTCTGGGTTATGTTACATAGGCATCCCCTATTCATACCAATGTGCTACTCCTGACCATGTGCAAGAAAACTAGGGGAAATTCACAGGAAAAGATAAAATGAAGTCAGAGCATGGTGATTCTGTAGAAGTTGGTGCTACAGGTAGCTGTGAAGGTCAGGTCATTGGGTGCATTTAAGGCAGAGGTTGCTAGGTTCTTGATTAGTCAGGGCATGAATGGTTAAAGGAAGAAAGCAGAAGAATGGGGTTAAGAGGGAAATGGATCAGCCATGATGAAATGGTGGAGAAGACTCGATGAGCCAAATGGCCTAATTTTGCTCTTATATCTTATGGAAATATCTGCTTGAATGCTCAAATGCATAAAAGTTCACAAACAACAAGATGGACAAACATTGTGTTGTGATAAGATCCGCCTTGATTTTTAAAAGGAATTGCTATTAAGTATTTCGGTCAGTGCCAACCACAGTTAGTGCCAACATTTAGAGTCACAGATCAGCACACTTTGTTCATAATGTCCATGCAGCTGCAAAGCACCAACTTGAGAAAGCAGAAGAATGTAAAAACTAAGTAAGTTGGAGTACTTTTCCAGCTGATACGAACTTTGCCAGGTCCAGATGTGCTCTAGAACAAAAAAGCTATTTATTCATGCCAAAAGAATATTATGAGAAACATTTCAGGATGAAATTTGATTATAGGAATTTTATCTCTGCTTCTTCTTTCAGCTATCAATTGTTTTGTGTCTATTTCAATTCATAATAGGTAGCTTGCAGAAGATACAAATTTTATGTGACATTGAACAATACCATGTTAAATAAGCAAGTACACTTAACTTTGAAATCTCCTGTTAAGTATTTGAAATGGGCATTCTATGTATCAGATGATCTCAGAAATGTCATTTACCTGCTTATTTAAACTTGATTTTATGTTCCACCATGCCAAGTACTGAGACATTGACAATGGCCTCTGAAATTGAGGGCTGTGCTATCTAAACCAAAAAGTTTTTTCCAGATTTCCCAAGGAAGCTGCTTTTTGAAATCTGTGGCCTCAGCACTTTATTGAGCACAATATGAAAGCAGATCAAGTTTTATATGTTTTCCTGTCATGGGATGGCTGTATAAATATGCTGTACTGTATCTGCTCTATGATATGCTGTGCTGCTTTGTAAAATAAGAATAAATAATAATAAGAATTTGAATTACAAAGAATTTGAGAAAATGATGAAATGACTTCAATGGAATGTTACATGAAGGAGAAAATAATGAGAGCTTTAGTTGGGCTTATATAGATGATGCTCAATTGATAACCAATAGAAATCTTCCTGCATAACTTGTGGGTGCAGTTCAGGAGCTTTTTCCAGTTATTTTAATGTGACCTTAACCTAAACTTACCTTTGCTTCTTTCTGCTGTGCCTTTTCTTCATTGTGATATTCGAAATATTTTTCAGCTGAAAGAAAACTAGGCGTTCCATTTTCCTTTGTGCACCAATTCAATATTCAGAGTGACAGGCTTCACACATTCCATGAGCAAGCCCTCAATAGAACTTCTGCAGTGAGCTTTGGTAGAATATCTGCCAGCACCAAGTCGTAAAACTGGTACAGGAAGGTGTGGTATGTTGGAGAGCTTAGAAGGCAGGTGGATCTAAATGGCAGGGGCTCTGATAAGATTTCTATCAAGTTCAAGTTTATTGTCATCTGATTGTACATATATACAACCAAATGAAACAATATCCCTCCTCATCACAGTCCACCCACAAAACATATATCACACACAGCACATCAAACAAAATATTACCTCAAATAAGTTAATAAAATATAATTCAAACTGCTTGCAGCACAAGTGAACAATAAACCAAACAGTAAACAGCTCGCTGTCCTAGTGATGAGATCTTGATGGTAGCTAAGTATAGATTAGTGTCACAGCCCGAGGAAAAAAACTGTTACCCAGTCCTGATACTCCTGTACCTCTTTTCTGGTGGTAGTGAATCAAAGAGATAGTGAGAGCCAGGGAAGTACTCGTACATCGTTTGGGCTTACAAACCAGCTGTAAATCCTATATAAGGGCATTAATCAGTTTGAATATTAGTGGATGCTCAGCTATGCCTATCATCTTACTTGAAGTACCTGACACTGGCTGCGGAAGTTACTTCATCTCCGTTATCAGCACAGCTGACTGAGTTCCAGACTTCAAAAAAAAAGTCATTACTTAAACAGGAGGCTGCTTAACAAGATAAAATGCTAGGATGTTACAGGAAAGATACTGGTATAGATAGATGAATGGCCGACAGGCAGCTTAGGTGAGTGGAATAAAGAGGCTGCCAGTGACTTGTGGTTTTCCTCAGGGGTCAGTGTTGGGGCTGCTACTTTTCACAATGTTTGTCATTGATTTGGATAATGGATTCAATGGCTTTGTGGCAATGTCTGTAGATGATACAAAGATAGGTGAGGGTAGGTAGTGCTGAGGAAGCAATGATTGCAGCAAGACCTAGACAAAATGGAAGAATGGGCAAAAAAGTGATAGATGAAATACAATGTTAGGAAATGTATGATAATGCATTTTGGTAAAAGGAACAATAGTGCAGACTGTTATCTAAATGGGGAGAAGGTTCTAACATCAGAGGTGCAGAGGGACTTAGGAGTCCTCATGCAAGACTCCCAGAAGGTTAATTTACAGGTTGAGTCTGTGGTAAAGGTGGCAAATGCAATGGCATTTATTTCAAGGGGAATAGAATATAAAAGCAAGGAGATAATGCTGAGGCTTTATATGACACCAGTCAGGCTGCACTTGAAGTTTTGTCAACAGTTTTGGGCCTCATATCTCAGAAAGGATATGTTGTCATTGGAGAGCATCCATGAAGATGATTTTGGGAAGGAAGGGCTTAAATTATGAGGAGTGTTTGACAGCTTTGTTCCTGCACTCACTGGAATTTAATAGAATGTGGGGGCAGGGCATCTCATTGAAACCTACCGAATGTTAAAAGGACTAGATAGGGTGGAACTGGGGAGGATGCCTCCTACAGTGGGTGTATCCAGAACCACAAGCCACAGCCTCAAAATTGAGGGGTGATCTTTTAGAACAGAGGTAAGGAGGCATTTTTCAGCTACAGAGTAGTGAATCTGTGGAATGCTCTGCACAGACTGCAGAGGAGGCCCAGTCAGTGGGTATATTTATAGTTTCCTGATTGATCAGGGCATCAAAGGATAAGGAGAAGGCAGGTGTATGTGGTTGAGTGGGATCCAGGATCAGCCATGATGGAATGGCAGAGCAGACTCGATGGGCTGAATGACCTAATTCTTCTCCTATGTCTTATGGCCTTTTGTTGTTAAAACCATTTTTAGATTTCACTGCTAAATGGACTGATTCTAGTTCAAAAGCTGAGTCCCTTTATTATAGATTCCTGCCACGGGCCATTGATTTTAACTTTAATTTGAACTGGGATCAGTATATGTGTGTCTTTAATCAGATGCTTTAGTCACCAGAACAAAGCCTACCTTACAAATGCCTATGGTATTTATTACAGAAATAGAAATTGAAGAGATTATGTCCTTCAGTTTAATTCCCATTAAAATTAAAATATGTCCACTATTTAGCACTCTGGTTTAATATATAATGGTGTTATATGAAATAGTGCACAGTAACTTAAGTACCTCATTTACTTCTACTTAAGTCATGAATATTTTTCCTCATTGTACCTAACGCTTACAAAATTTCTGATTACATATGATTACTCACCTGGTTTGGTTTGATTGCACAGCACTTGAGAAATTGGTCTAGATAAACCTTTCAAAACACCAAAATCCAAAGCATAGTAGTATTTCTCTTCAGATTTTGTAATTGCCACAAGGTCATCTTTGCTGGCACCAGATATACCAATGGCATAGACTCTCACACCATCGTCATTCAAGGAATTAGCAATGTCAGGTATATCTTTTGAATCTCTGACGTCTCCATCAGTAACAAGAATAATAAATTGTTGCACTTTGGTTCTGCTTCGTCCTCCCTTTTCTGGAGTTAGAAGCTTTCTTGCAAGCCGTAGAGCCTTTACAGTATATCTGGATCCCTGCGTTGTTTTCTGAAACTGCAAAACTGCATCTCTGATCTCAGCTTTGCTTGTGAAGCTATCAAGCTGGAATATGGCCTGCGGATTGTTTCCATACACAATGGCTCCAAATCGAACATTATTGCTGTCAACTTCAGAACGATTCACCACAGCCATCATAAAGTTCATCATATTTTCATGCTGAAGAGTGGTTATGCTGTCTGAACCATCCAGTACAAATACAATGTCTGCAACTTCTATCCTTTTGCATGCTATCAAAAGAATATCCAGAGTAAATAAGAAACAAACAAGAAAATGACACTCATCTAAGATAAGAACAAATATCAAGAAATAGCACAACTGTGAGAAGATGAGTTAATGGCTTCAGGTGAAGATTGAACTCTGCAGGTTATTAAGGGTTTATCAAGATGATTAATCCTTCATGGGTAAGAACTGAGGGAACAAATGATAAAAAGCTGGAAGTCAAGGATTAGATTTTCTAATTCATAGCAAAGTATAATACATTGAATTACAGTAGACATTAAAGCCTTTCTTTTTGTTTTTTAATTATTTTAGTTACTTGAGTCGTGGCATTTATGTATTGTTCTTCCCCTCCTCTTTATTATCTTACTCTATAGGGCTTGTTCATTCAGAGTTTGTCTGAAGTCCCTTAAGTCTTTTCATCTTTAATAATTACATGTACAAATGGCATCTGAGAAAGGATCTATAAGCCTTCAAGAATTTATTTGTGGATTTACCAGAATAAGTAAAACTGTTAAATTGAAACAGACTGAATTAATTGGGCTTTAATTACATTTAGCATAAAACAAATAATCTAACATGATTAATGTATTTTATTTATTTGGGTAGTAAGAAACAAGCTATTTCTTCCTCTGATGGAGACAGGAATGATAAAACTTAAAACAGCAACCAAACTATTTGGAGCGGAAAAGGGGGGTGGGGATTATAGTTTCATGCCAAATGCATTAAAAAAAAGGAACACTTTTTTGAAAACAATTGCTTCCACTTTTCTCCAAACTAATTCAAGCCTATCCCTCCCTCACCCAATTAGCAAGATACTTGGAGTAACTTAAACAAAAATTTGAAGACAGAAATCCAGTTTTTGTTGAGTAAAGCTGGAGGATTATTTCTAGTAACTTCACGAGTACATTGAGTTTATTTCATGTAGGAAGAAATGAAGGGTGTAATGATTGCCTCCTTTTCCACAACTAGGATTTACAAATGGTTGAGCCACAGATGAGAACAAAAACTTTGGCCTTGAGGCTTCCAAAGTTAAATGACTTGCTGAAGGTGACTTGGTTCAGATCAGATAGACTACTGTCATAAAAAACATGTATAACTCAACAATTTTAGAAAAAGAGAAATTAAACAGAAAACTTAAAGAAGCCTATTTTCTGATTACTGATTACTGAATTTAATCACTGACAGAACACAAAATAATTTTCCTGCATTTGATGGCTGTGTGCAAAACTGCTTCCATATGAAAAGTTCCTTACCAAGTGGACCAATACTGTTGGTCCTCAAAGTTTTTATTTAAAACTTACCTTCAAATGGACTGCATACTTCAAATGAGATCAACTTATCAAGGTCTTTCAAGGCATCAAAGTTCTCTGCATGATAAACTTTATCTTGGGATCCTGCAATATCCACGAGCTGACTGTTATTAGCACCGAAAATACCAATGGCAAAAATATTAATTCCTTTTTCCCTTACAGCTTTGGCGGGAGTGTATACCTCATCCTGTGCTTGACCATCTGTAATTACGATGAGATATTGCCGCTCACCAGGTCGACCCCCATATCTGCTTTCAAAGTACTTTATTGTAAATTTCAGTGCACGGCCTGTACTGGTCTCCTCATTCAGCTGCTGAATGTCACGAAGAGCTTTCAACAGATTTTTCTTATCATGATATTGATTAAGCTGAAATTCCAACCTTGTCTGTGTACTGAACTGTATCACACCTATTTGGACTCTGCTTTGGCCAACTTCAGTCCTGTTGATTAAGGTCTCTATAAAAGCAATCATTTTGTTGAAATCTAGAAAATATATGCTTCTTGATCCATCAATTAGGAAAATAATATCTGCCACTTCCAGTTTGCTGCAAGCTATTGGAAGAAGAAACAAAAAAAGTTTACAAAGTTGCCAGTTATTACTAACTTTTTAAGTTGGTTATGTTTTTCCAATTTCTTTTTTGATAACAAACAACAAAAGCTTTTATAGGCATCGTGTTGTATCCAAACACAAAACGCTAGAGGGACTCAGCAGGTCAAGCAACACCTATAATGGGAAATAAGTAGTCAACATTTTGGGCCAAGACCCTTCATCAGTACAGAAAAGGAAAGGGGAAGAATCTAAGGTTTCCCACAGTTATCTTGACTATACCTCTTCCCTCCCTGTCTCCTGTAAAAACACTGTTCCCTTTTCTCTTTTCCTTCATCACCACTGCATCTGTTCCCAGGACGTAGCTTTCCTTTTCAGGACATCAGAGATGTCCTTCTTCTTCAAGGAATGGGGTTTTCTTTCCTCCATCATTGATGCTGCCCAAAATTAGATCACCTCCATTTCCCATAAAGCAGTTCTTCCCCTATCTTCATGCTACCTTAACAGTAATAGGGTTCCTCTTGGCCTTACTTATCACCCTAAGTCTCTGCACTCAACTCATCGTTCTCTTCAACTTCCAACATTCCCAAAAGGATCCTCCCAGCAGACATATTTTTGCCTCTTCACATCTTGCTCTTTCACAGGTATTGTATATTTCTGATTCTCTTGTCCATTCATCCTTACCCATCAATCTGCCTCCAGCATTTATCCCTGTAAGCTGCCAAAGTTCTACGCCTGCTCTTTCATCTTCTCCACCATCTCTATTCAGGGCCACAAACAGTCCTTCCAGGGGAGGCAACACTCCACCTGCAAATCTGCTGGGATTGCCCATTGTGTCCAGTGCTCCCAATGCAACCAGCTCTACATAGGTGAGACCCATCATAAAGTGGGGCACCACTTTGTCAACACCTTTGCTCCATCAGACAAAAGCAGAACTTCCTGGTGGTCTTAATTCCGATTCTCATTCCTATTCTATTAGGCCAGTCCACTTGTGACACAGTGAGGATGAAGGAGCAACACTTCATGTTCTATCTGAGTAGCCTCCAACCTAATGGCATGAGTATCAATTTCTCCTTCCGGTTTAAAAGAAATTCTTCCTCATCTCCTCTTTGTTTCCCCATTCTTGCCTTTTACTTCTTCTCACCTGCCTATCACCTCCACCTGGTTCCTCTCTTCCTTTCTTCTTTGCTCCATTCTCCTCTCCTATCAGATTCCTCCCTCTCCAGCCATTTACCTTTCCTACCTAGCTGTCTTCTTCTATCTCCTTTCCTTCCTTCACACCTTTATATTCTGCCATCTTCCAGCTACCTTTCCAGTCCTGAAGAAGAGTCTCAGCCCAAAATGGTGTCATATTCATTTCCACAGATGCCCTCTGACCTGTTGAGTTCCTGCAGCATTTTGTATGGGATGGGGAAGAGTACAAGCTGGCAGGTAATAGATGAGTCCAAATGAGGGGGAAGGTGTATGGGAGAAGTTAGGAAGTGATAGTGGGAGTGATAAAGGGTGGAGAAGCAAGAATCTAATAGAAGACATTGAACCATGGAATAAAGGGAAGGAGGAGGGAAACCAGAATGGGTGATGGGCAGGTAATGCAGGATGGGGAGGAGAAGAGAAGGGTGAGAGGGCAATCAGAATAGGGAATGCAAAAAAGAGAGAAGGGAAAGGCAAAGGGGGCAGCAATTGCCAGAAGTTAAAGCAATCGTTATGAATACAGTATGGTTCGAGACTAACCAGATAGAATAGGAGGTGAGGCCAAACTCAGGTAGGAGAAATAGCACCCCAGATTCCGTCAGGGTAGCCTCCGACTTGATGCATAAACAAAGATTTCTCCAACTGCCAGTATTTTCTCCCCAGTCCTTCCTTCTCTCTCATTCCATTTTCCATTCTGATTCCCCTCTCACTCCATCTCTTTTCCTCACCCACCCATTACCCCATCTCCTTCCATGGTCCACTATCCTCTCCTATCAGATGCCCTCTCCAATCCTTTATCTCTTCACCTATCACCTCACAGCATCTTACTTCATCCCCTTCCCACACTCACCATCTTCCCCCTCACCTGGTGTTCACCTATCACTTAACAGCTTTCCCCTTACCCCACCTTTTTATTCTGGCTTCTACCCCAACAACTCCACCTTCCTTCCTTGTGCTGAAGAAGGGGCTCAGCCCAAAACATTTATACCCCTCCATAGATGCAGCTTGACTTGTTGAGTTCCTCCAGCATTTTGTGTGTGTTGCTCAGGATTTCCAGTATCTGCAGAGTCTCTTGTGATCACGTGTTGTATCCTCCTTCAAAGCTATCCTAGGGCACATCATTCTACAGTCTGTGTTTATTTATTGAAGTGACAATAACAAATCTGTACAACAGTATTAATGTTATTAGAAAACTCATAGAATCATAGCAACTTTGCTTTGTCCACTTTCAATGCCTAGGTTGATGGCAGGTTGTCTGTCCCAGTTATTAACAAAAAAAAGCACCAGATGCTGAAACTCCAAAGCAATGCACACACACAATGCTGGAATTACTCAGCAGGCCAAGCAACGCCATCTTTGGGAGGGACAGAGTAAATAGTCAACGCTTCAGGGTGAGGCCCTTCATCGGGACTGGAAAGGAAGGGGAGAAGTCATAATAAGAAGGTTGGGGGAGGGGAGGAAGTAGTACAAGGCGGCAGGTGACAGGTGAAATCATGAGCTCCTTACTTCACCCCTCCTCCTCTCCCAGCTTCACCTATCACCTGCCACTTTCCTCCCCTCCTTCCCTCCTCACAAATTCTTATTCTGACTTCTAATGAGAAATATGCCTGACATAGTCATTATATATACCTGAAATGTAATCACTATGTACTAGCTATTTACTATAATATGTAATCACTTCTAGGTACTGAATATTACTATTTTACTAGACACATTTTGCTATGTATTGTTTTAACTAGATACTTTGTACTCTCTTAACTGCATACTGTGGCAAATACAGAACACCTGTTTAGCTAGCAGCACTAATTAGCTGAAATGTACTCCATGTATTACACTCAGCCTTTGTTTAGTAAGAGATAACAGTGGTAGACAGGATGGTACGAGCAAGAAGCGTAATGTGAGGGAGGTTGTCTGAAAAAATAACTTTGGCCAGGAATGGGGCCCCAATGCGAACTAGAGAGAAATAATGGTGGCACACCGGGAGCTAGGCAAGAACAATTGATTAGCTAATGTACAGATGATATGCAATTAAAAATTGATTGGGTATGCTAATAAAACCAAAAATGTAACGGAGATAAAAAATTACTGTAAAGAATACTGTACACTGGAGCTTGGTGGGCTTTCAGTGACATGTTCATTGATCACCTCAGCCTTGGTTTGCAAATAAAGGTTTAAATTTCTCGAAGAATTGTCTGCGTCTCCTGGTCATTTCAAGTAACCACGACACTTCTTCCCTTCCTTTCCAGTCCTGATGAGGGATCTAAGTTTACTCTTTTTTTTATACACTGCTGAAGGTACAACTGGGTGTCTTGCTCAGCCATTTAGCAGCCATCTAAATGGTATTGGTCTGTGAGTTACATTTATGTCAGACTGGATAAGGATCCAGTAGTTTAAATAACCATCATTACTATGATTAACTACTTCCCCAAATTCCACATTAATAACATCACAACAGCCAGATTGTTTGAACTGAATTGAATTTAATGGAATCTGAACTCAGGTCTCAAAGTTAATGGTCAATATTTCAAGATTACTATTTTAGTCACTTAAATTTTCCACTACTGTTTCCCAAAAACTGTGGCAATGGCCTATGATTTGAAATTCCATTGCTTCTTTGTCTCAATAGAAGCACAAAACTGAATGTGCCAGGTATTGAGTATTTAATATTTCAGAAATATTTGAATAATATTGTAAATATATTGTTTGATTAAGCAGTCTTTGATGTTTACATAAAGCATTGTGGGATATCTTTAAAATTACGTAAATGTCACATGTCATCAAGCCACTATGTGATATGGACGTATCTCACTTGAAATAAAAATCAAAGTTAGACTTGTATCTCTCAGATTCCCTTGTTTTCATTTCAGTTAGTTTTATGCTTTGAAGTTACAAAGTATAACACCAAGTCCTGATATTTATGATACTAAAACACTAAGCTTCCCATGTTTGACCATTTCTACAAACAAAAACCATTTACCTTCTTTTGAACACATATCCCGCAAAACAGCATGTTTTATTTCTGTCAAGGCATCATAGTTTTTAGTGTAGAAGACCCTTTCTATTTCTCCACTGATCTGTAGGAGTTCAGACCGTTCAGCATGTTCTACACCAACAGCATAAACATCTACGCCTCTTTGTCTTAATTCTGCAGCAGCTCTTGAAACCTCATCTTGTGATTTTCCATCTGTGATGGTGATCAGAAAACGACGGACACGATTTTTACGACTTTGATCCGCTGCATTAAAGAGCGTCTTCATATATGTCAGTGCTTGGCCTCCCATTGAGTACTCCCCTCCAGTTAATCTGATTTTGTTAATTGCTGCTATTACTTCCTTTTGAGTTGTATATTTAGTGATGTCAAATTCTGTCTGTGCATTATATCCATATTGGACAACACCAACCCGAACTTTGTCTTTGCCAATCTTGAACACACGTACAATCTCTATCATGAAATCTTTGATGTCTTTGAGATCTTCAGATGATAATTTGCCTGACCCATCCATGAGGAAGTAGATATCAGCCTCCTCTGTATCAATGCAACCTGAAATGACAAAGCAAATGTATTTAAATACAAACCGAGCATCACACACAAAGCGTTGGAGGAATTTGGCAGGTCAGGCAGCATCTATGAAAATGAATAAACAGTCAATGCTTTGGGCCTGGACCCTTCATCAGTACTGGAAAGGGGAAGAAGTCAGAAAAAGGTGGGGGAGAGGAAGGAGATAGATAAAGCCAGGTAGGTGGGAGAGGCAGAATGAATTATGAACCTGGGAGGTAATAGGAGAAAAGGGTAAGAGGTAATACTTGTCCTGATGAATAATGCCACTCCTCCCCCTTGAACATCTCCTCTTCTATCATATCTATTATCATATCTAAAACAAACGAACCTGGAACATTGAATTGCCAGTCCTGAGCCTACTGAAACTAAGTCTAACTAATGGCTACAATATCATAATTCACAAGCTTACCCATGGTCTAAGCTCATCTGCTTACCTACAATGCTTCTTCCATTGAAATATACACAACTCAGTACATCAATCCCACCATTCTCAGCCTTTCTGTGTCTGTCTTACAAGTAGATTTAGTATCTACTTTACCCACAGCCACTCCACTGGCAGACCTCTCACACCTTCCACTCTGGTTCCCACTCCCTGCAACTCTAGTTTAACCTCCCCCCTCCCCCCAGCAGCATAGAAAACCTTCTTGCAAGGGTATTTGTATTGCTCCAAATAACACTAGCAAACCATCCCAGTTGTACAGGTCAAATGTTTTGTCACTTCCTCAGAGAATTCAGTATGCTTCATGAAGAATGACCTGCCCATCACAAAGCCATGCCGACTATCCCTAATCAATAACACTTCTTCAAATTCTCGTAATCTTTGCCTTTAAGATTCCTCTCCAATAGTTTTCCCACCACTGATGTAAGAATCTCTGGTCAGTAATTCCCAGGATTATTCCTATTGGCTTTCTTGAACAAAGGAATAATATTTTCTATCCTCCAACCTTCTGGTACTACTCTTGTGGCCAACAAGGAAGTATGAACAATGCACTAATCTCTTTCCTCACTTCCCATTGTTATCTTGGGTATATCCATCCCGTCCTGGGAACTTATCTATCCTAATGATTTTTAAAAGTTCCAACATTGCCTCTATCTTAACCTGAACCTCACATTAGCCTGTTCTGCACTGACTTCACATTCATCAATATCCGTCTCATTATTTTCCTTTTTCTAGCTGCATTAATGTATGTCACAGGTAGCAACCCAGGGGTCACTACTTTGAAGGTTCTGTCCTTTCAATTAACACTTAACTCCCTGAACTCACCTTGAAGGATCCCATCATCCTTCCTGCCTAAGTCATTGGCACTGAAATAGGCCAGGTTCTCTGGCTGCTCACCTTTCCCCTTAAGAATGTTATAGACTAAAATAGAGATGTCTCTGAGGCTGGCACCTGAGTGGTAAGGCACTCTCTGGGAGTCTCATTCTCATCCACAGAATCTCCTGTCTGTCCCTAACAAGTGAATGCTCTAATACCTCTATACACCTCTTCTCCTGACCTCCCTTCAGTGCCAGAGACCTGACTGCTGTGGCTTTCCTTTCATAGGTCATCCCCCACAACTGTATCCACATTGATATACTTGTTATTGAGGGGATTGGCCATATAAGTACCCTGCACTAACTGCCTATTCCCATTCCCTCGCCTATATCCAGCAACTTAGGGGTCGCTGCCTCACTGAAACTCTTGTCAATCAACCTGTCTGTTTTCCAAATGATCCATGAGATCCTCAGTAACTTTAGCAGAGACTAAGAGAGAGGTAGTTTTGGGTCTGTTAAAGAACGCTAAGGTGGATAAGTCCCCAGTGCCTGACAGAATACAAAGCAGTTTGAGAGAGGCAAGAGGTGAGATTGCTGGGCTTCAAACAACATCTTTGTGCTCTTGCTAGCCACAAGAAATGTCCTAGAGGACTGATGAGTAGCTAAAGTTGTTCTGGTGTTCAAGAAAGGGAAAAAAGGATAATACTGGAAACTCTAGATGGGTGAGTTTCACTAATGCAGAGGATTCTTAGGGATAGGATATATCAGCATTTGAAAACCATGGCCCATTTTGGAATAGTCATCTTGTCTTTGAGTGGGGCAAATTATGTCTTTCTAACTTGGTTGTACTTTTCAAAGATGTGACAATGGTGATTGATGGAGATAGAACTGTTGATGTTGTCTTCTTGGGTTTTAATAAAGCATTTGACAAAATCCCTCATGGGAGGCTCATCAAATTAAGACATATGGGATCCACAGTGAATTGGCCAATAGGATTCATAGAAATCAGAATGGTTGATGTGACTTATTCTAGCTGGAGGTCTGTAACTAGTGGTGTTCCACGGGGATTTGCACTGTTTGTGAAGTGGCCTATGTGAAAATATGGATGGGTGGGTTATTAAGTTCACAGATGATTGCCAAGGGATATGGTAGGGTTTAGATCAGCTGCAGATATCATTGGAGAAATAGCAGATGGAGCTAATTACAAGCAAGTATGAGGTTTTGCACTTTGTGAGATCAAATGTAAAGCGCCAGTACACTGTTAATGGCAGGCCCCTTAATGGAACTGATGTATGGAGGGATCTTGGGATGCAAGTCCAAGGCTCTCTGAAAGTGATTGCATAGGTGAATGGAGTAGCAAAGAAGGCACACGGGATACTCACCTTTATTAGTTGTGGCACTGAGTTCAGGAGTCAGGGAGCTATGTTAAATCTTTATAAAACATTTTTTATAGGTCACGTCTGGAGTATTGCATTCAATTCTGGTCACCCCACTATAGGAAGGATGTAGATGCTTTGGAGAAGGTACAGAAGAGGCTTACCAGGCTGCTGCCTGGATTAATGGACAAATATGTGCTAAAAGGAGAGGGTGGATAAACTTGAGCTGTTTCCACCAGAGAAGCAGAGGCTGAGGGGAGATCGGGTAGAAGTTTGTCACATTATGAGGGGCATAGTTTGAGTGGACAGTCAGTATCATTTCTCAGAGTCAAAATATCTGACAATAGAGAGCATGCATTTAGTATGAGAGGGGGCACATTAGAACAAGATGTGCAGGACATCTTTTCTTTACACATAGAATGGTGAGCATCTGGAATACACTATTGGGGTAGTGATGAAGACAATAGAGTGTTTAAGATGTTCTTAGATAGGTAAATGAATATGCAGAGAGTGGAGGGATATGGACCTTATGCTAAATAAACTAGTAATTCTTATCTGACCTTAAGCCAATTTCTTATTCATGTTCATATTTACCCCACTTCCCCCAAGAAATTAACATATTGGCTCTCATGAAAATAGTTCTGAACAACTTGGGGAACTCAAGTTATCCCTCCATGTAATTCCCACACAAATAAAATTCAGTGGCATACATACTACTCACTTTGCTGTACTTGATCTGTTTGTTCTGATTTTACTGATGTGAAATGGACGATCCCAACACAGATTTTCTTTTGGATAATTCTTTCGATATTTTCTAAATCTCTAAAACTTTGTAGACTTAAAACAAAGTTTTCTGGAGGATATGAGGCAATGTTTGTAAGCTCACTGCTTCGGGTGTTTGGCATTCCTAAGGTGTATACAACAACACCAATACGTCGAAGGGCAGCAGCTGGCTTTTTTACATCATCATCAAAGTTTCCATGTGTGATCATAAATGCAACCTGAGGAATTCCTTGCTTTTGCCTGCTGCCAGCAGCCAATGGCTCAAAGTAACTTCTTCTCACATAGTTCAGCGCAGCTCCTGCATTTATTTTTCCATCCCTAAAATGTGTAAATGTAATCGCATTGACATGTTTTAAAATGTCATCCTTGTTCTGGTATGAAGTAAAGAAAAACTCTGGTGTCGGACCTGCTCCATACCGAATCAAACCGACCCTCACTTTCTCTGAGCCAATATCAAGTGCTGAGATGAAATTCTGCAGAAAATCGAGGATGAGCTGGAAGTCTGGTGCTTCAGTTCTGAACGATTCCTCCAGAAGGAAAACAATATCAGCAACTGAAGCAGTTTGGCACACTGAAAATAAAGAAGAAAACATTGTAAGTTCATCTAGTGGCATTTGCCAAAAGACTAGATGTTTATTTAATAAATAAAAGAACACTGAGAGTGTGTGCTATATGGGACATTAAGGGACAACCTTTAGCTTCTGCTCAAGGTGCCCACAAATATCAGAAGGTAAAATTGACCTGTCTGATGTTGGTGTGGGAGACCCAAAGAAATATTTGTTCAAAATGATAACATGTTGAAGGTTGTTGCCCATGTTCTGGCATGACTTAAAGTAAGACTCTGATATCAGAATATTTTAATTTATAATGAAAGTTAAATATATTACTTAAAGTGTAGCTTTTTTCAAATCTTTTAGAATTTTTAATTCTTTTATTTTAATAAGATAATTTATTTTGATAATTTTTGCATAACTTTTAATGTTTCTAATTATCAAGGACATTTCATGAAAATAGTTTTAAATTATTTGGGCAACTCAGAAGCAAGGGTATACCGGGGTGTAGTTTAAACATCTGTCGAAGTCATATATCTTCTCTCAGTGTTAACTATTGAAGCACTGGTATCTCAAACTGCCCAGTACCCAAAGATTTTAAACACATTACTCAGTTTTGCTGTGTGCTTGACCCCAATTTAGGTAACAGGGACCACCAATGGGAAAAAAAGTTAAAATTAACACATCATTAAAAGTCTACCTAATTAAATGGCTGAGGTTTAGCTGATAGTTGAGTTTTTCGCAAATATTAATGGTTGAAGCAATTGTTCATTGAAATTAAAATAAAAATTCAAAAGTAATAATGGGAACATTCCAGATGATTTATTTTATAATAAGAGACAATTTAACTTGATCTTTTTCTCCTCGGATTGCAGTACTCTTAATGATGAGTCTCAGTAGAAGCGCTTGGGTCCCAATATCTTCAAGAAAAATGTATGTCTGAAAGAATAAACAGTCATTACCTGCTGGTTTTTCAAGCTCTTCTAGCAGAAAGTGTTTTTGTGTTATTGTTTCGATTGCAGTGGCCATCTCATTAGCAATTGGCTGAAGACTATCAAAGCCAACAGCTTTGATTACAAATGGGTATGCTTGAATAAAGGCCATTTTGTTTAGATCTCTTTCAGATGCCGTTCCTATACCAAAGGAAACAGCCATCACGCCATTGGTTTTCAATGCCTTTGCAGCTGATTCAACTTTATCATATGATGATGAAGCAGCAATAATTATGGCAATCTGAGGAACACCTTTATCTTTTCGGCTCCCAGCAGAATTGACAAAGAGGTTTTGGTTCATAAAGTCTATGCCGCGTCCTATCCTTGCTACTGCTCCACCCTTGAAGGTGTATTTAGTCCGTAAGTACTTTGTCATCTCTTCTTTTGTCTGAAATGTATTCAGTAAGAACTCAGTTCGTGCGTCTCCACTGTACTGAACAAGTCCAACCCTGTATCTATTGTGTCTAATGTTTAGCCGATCAACAATCCTTAAAATAAAGTTCTTGATAGATTGAAATCTGGCTTGTCCCACATTTCGAGATCCATCCACGAGGAATACAATATCAGAATAGTATCGATCCTTGGCTGTCAATTTGAAATAAGAGATACACAATAAGTTTATGTAGAAAATTGTTCACAAGCAAGAGAAAATCTGCAGATGCTGGAAATCACACAAAATACTGGAGGAACTCAGCAGGCCAGGCAGCGTCTAGGAAGAGTACAGTCGATGTTTCGGGCCGAGTCGTGCCAAAGGGTCTCAGCCCGAAATTTCATCTATTCTTTTCCATAGATGCTGCCTGCCCAGCTGAGTTCCTCCAGGATTTTGACTGTGTTGTAGAAAACTGATAATTGTTTACAGGCTATCAATATTATTACTAAATGGTGTTATCTGAGTAAGGCACAACCAACTTTTAAAATGAGAGTTCAAAGAAACTTTTCAAACTAATAGAGAAAAGAAAAGTTTTTAACATTTTTTTGCTGAAAAGTACATTTGGCTGAATAATGTTGATGATAACCTTTCAATGGAAAGATGTGCTGATGGACAGATTTTGACACATCTCATTTCAGCTCCACCACTGCAATCACCATTAAACCCATTACAGTGATGGAAGGCAGATGCTCATCTCACTTACTTTCTTCAGTCAGAGGAAAAGTGACTGCATTTGTTTGATGCTTTAAGGAAAGGCAACTGCTTAACTTTCAGATAAAGTACAATAACGCTAAAAAATCAAACTAATTTTATTAATCATTGTTAACATATCAATTTGTTATTAAATCTATATTTTTTTCTTAGAATACATAAACCTCTTTGAATAGATTATAAAGCATCCCTGCCTAACATTGCCTCCCTGCCTAGCTCTGAGATTGGGGAGGTCAATAAAGCTTAGATCAGCAGAGTTTTGAATGAGCAAAGGGACAGACTGGGATGAAGTACACTGCTAAGACAAAATTAGCATGATTCAGTCCATTATGTCCAAAATTGAATTCGATGATGATTTATCACATGATTCTTTTCCTCCCTGACAAAGCCTTACTGCAGAATGATACCGTGATTTAGTCAAGTGGACCTACACAGGTTGGACTAAACAGAAAGCAAATTTCACTCTAAAGGGTGGTTGGTACAGAAACCTCTCATGATGGAGTTTCAGCTGTTTTTTTCCAAACATAGATATAGTTAGCATGGGTGAGCATTGGACAGCAGTTAGCTTTACCATGGCTAACCAAAATGTTAATACCCTCCCTATTTCCTTCTTCCACAATGCATTGCCAGGGAGAATCCAGTTGAATGGATCATTGACTTTGGTAATGCTGCATCCTATTTCAATATGCCTGATTTTGCACAAATCCAGGAAATGTAGCAGTTGGGCTGGGTGCTAATATAGTGTGGAACTCAAAGGGTATCCGGAAAGGAAGAGCTATACAGTTTGGAATGAGTGGTAGCATGGCAGAGTCTACAAGGGTGAAAGGGTTGGATGCATTGATCAGATTTAACAACCAGAAATCGAACATTGGGGCAGTAATCACTGCTCACTGGAGTGGGAGCCTAGTAGGGGTGATTGGAGTGAAAATCAGCCACTGGAAATAATGGAAGAGTGGGCTGGCCGACAGACAGGTTATCAGCATGGGGTTGGCATGTTTGATTGATGGGTAATTGCATTATTGCGATGGGCAGATCAGAACTTGGTAGATGGTTATTTGATGGAGGAAGTTAGTTCCCAGATCCTTAGAGATAAAGTCAAGTGAGAGTCACAGGCTGAACAAATGGGAGTAATGGTGGTGGTGGGGGTTGGATATTGCAGGACAATTCAGATAAATAGAATGTAAGGTAAATGTATGATATTAAAACAGGAATGAGAGCACTAGATATGCAAATTCTATCTGACCATACAAGTTCCCAGCTGAGCAGTTTGTAGATGTGCCTGTTGTTAATATATTCTGGTTGCAACACTGGCATATTCAGTAACATGAGAAAATCTGCAGATGCTGGAAATCCAAAGCAACACACACAAAATGTTCAGCAGGTCAGGCAGCATCTATGGAAATGAGTAAACAGTCGACATTTCAGGCAAAGACTCTCTTCATCAGGACTGGAAAGGAAGGGGAAAAGTCAAAATAAGAAGGATGAGGGAGGGGAGGAAGAAGCACAAGGTGGCAGATGATAGGTAAAACCAGGAAAAGGTCAGAGGTTGAAGTAAGTAACTAGAAATTTGACTGGTGAAACTGAAGAAGGGCTGGAGAAGGGGGGATCTGATAGGAGAGGACAGAAGACATAGAAGAAAGGGAAGAGAGGTGATGAGCAGGTAAGGAGATAAGGAGAGAGGGAAATCGGAATGGGGAATGATGAAGGAGAAGGGTGGGCATAAGTACCAGAAGCTCAAGAAATCAATGTTCATGCCATCATCTGAATATGATCTCATTACAGCAGTAGATATCGCTGACATATTGGAATAGGAATGGGAAGTAGCAATGAAATTGGTGGCCAGTAAGAGATCTCACTTTTTGAGGGAGTGGAATGAAAGTGGGTTTCTCCGATATATAGCACGAAACACCAGGAGCACTGGATACAGTAGAGGAACCCCAACAGACTCACAGATTAAGTGTCTCCTCACCTGGAAGGACTGTGTAGGGCTTTGAATGGTAGTGAAGGAGGAGGTGTAGGTGCATGTGTGGCACTTGTTCTGCTTGCAAGGATAAGTGCCAGGAGGGATATCAGTGGAGAGGGACAAGTGGACAAGGGAATCGCTTAGGGAGCAATCCCTGCAGAAAGTGAGAGGAAGGGAAAGATGTGTTTGGTGGTGGTATCCCATTGGAGATGGCATAAGTTATGGAGAGTTATGTGCTGGACGTAGAGACCATTGGGGTTGTAGGTGAGGAAAAGAAGAACCCTATCCCTGGTAGGATAACTGGAAGATGGGGTGAAGGCAGGTGTGTGCGTAATGGAAGAGCTGAGGGCGAGGGCAGAATTGATGGTGGAGGAAGGGAAGCCCTTGTTTGAAAAAGGAGGACATTTCTGCAATGAAATGTCTCATCCTGAGAGCAGATGCCATGAAGACAGAGGAACTGACAGAAGGGAATGGCATTCTTTGCAAGTGCAGAGTGGGAAGAGGTAGAATCCAGATGTCATTGGATTTATAATAGATATCAGTAGATAGACTGTCTCCAGAGATGGTGACAGAGAGATCAAGAAAGTGGAGATGGTGTCAAATATGGATCAAGTAAATTTGAGAGCAGGGAGGAAGTTGCAGGCAAAGTTGATGAAATCAATGAACTCAGCGGGAAGCAGCACCAATGCAGCCACCTTTGTAACTTAGGAAGAGGCTGTGAACAATTCCAGTGAAAAAGCTTTCACATAGCCGATGAAAAGGTAGGCATAACTGGAACCCATGTTAGCCCATGGCTATCCCTTTGGTTTGAAGGTGGGAGGAGCCAGAGGAGAAATTGTTGAGGGTGACAGCCAGTTCAGAGGAGAGTGGTGGGGGAGTGGAACGGGTTGGGTCTGTTGTCCAGAAAGTAACAGAGAACTTTAAGACCCTCCTGATGAGGGACGGAAGAGTATATGGGCTGGACATCGATAGTGAAAAATGAGACCATCAGGGCCGGTGAACTTAAAGTCATTGAAAAGATCAGGAGTGAAGTGTCTCTATTTGATAACTTGAGGAAATTAACCAGGTATGTTCTGACTCAAAACTACAGGACAAATCCAATTCAGGTAACTCCTCTCAATCATGAGTAAAGTGATAGAAGCTGTCACCAACAGTACTATTACATAACACATACCTGCCAAGAGCTGACTTACCAATGCTCAGGAATTTCCCAGGACCACTAGGCCTCCCAACATAGTCCAGAGTTCTCAATTCTAAAGGTGGAATTAGAGTTAAAACCCTTGACAAAATGGCAGAGGGGGACATAAAAGGCATCGGACATCAAAGGGAAAATGCTCCACTTGCACAGAGGAAAATGGCTGTGGTTATTGGACAATTACCCTTGAGTGATTGCCCACTTCCAGCTTCTTCATCATTGACCCTTCATTCATCATTAGGTCAAAAGTGGGATGTCTTGGACGATTACATTAAGTTCAGTTCATCAACATGTGAAGCACTGCTGCCTGAATGCAGCAAGACCCAGACAACATCCAGGAATGGACTGGTATACAACAAGCAATATTCACACTATTGCAAACACAGATAATGACTGTATCTAAGAGCAAAGTTAACTATCCATCTATGTGAAAAGGCATTAACACTGCCAAACCGCACCCCCCCCCCCATCAGCATCACCATTACCCACAACCTCATGCACCAGCTACATAAGTATCATAGCTTTGAGAACAACCTTGAGGCTGGGTGTTCTGCAGCAAGTGACTTATGTTCTGACCCCTAAGGCCTTCAAACTGAGAGTGTGACACTAGGGAGTAGTGTGATGCAACATCTTCCATCTGCTGGATGAGTGCATTTCTGACAGCTCTCAAAAAAAAAAGATCCTGCACTCTCCAGGACAAATCAGCCTACCATCAACCACCATAAACTCCTCCAACATCAATGCTCACTGGATGAGTGCACATCATCAGTAAAATGACCTGCATTTATTCACACGGGCCATTCCAAACCCATGACCTCCATCTTCAAGATAACGAAGGGCAGTGGATAAGTAGGAATATTACCACCTGCATTTTCCCCATGTGTTTGCACACTGCCCTGATATGGAAATATATTGCTGAACCTTCACTATTACTGAGCAGGGTCCCGGAGCGCCCTGTCCAACAGAGTTGTGGAAGTACCACAAACAAGAGAAAATCTGCAGATGCGGAAAATCCAAGCAACACACACAAAATGTTGGAGGAGCTCAGCAGGCAAGGCAGCAGCTATGGAAAAAAGTAGTCGACACTTCAGGCTGAGACCCTGTTGTTTTGTGGAATTGTCATCACCAGTAGGACTGCAGTGGTTAAAGGCACTCAGCATAAGCTTCTCAGGGGTTCTTTGGGTTGGGAAATAAATGTTCGTCTTTCTGGTAATGCCCACATTCCCAAAACAAACATAAGCAAAAGTCTTTAAGGCTAGAGAAGGAATTGTCTATCACACTTCGGACTTACATCCTCCTTCAGTGAGGAGGTAGGTCATTTGCCACAGAATACTAGCTTCTGACCTCTTACATACTCTGTAGCTGGTCCAGTTCTTCTAGGGAGGCACAGCTGCATGGTGGTTAGCATAATGCTTTATAATATCTACTGCAGGATCAGAGTTCGATTCCCACTGCTATCTGTAAGAAATTCGTACATTCTCCCCGTGACCACATTGGTTTCCTCCTACTTTCTAAAGATATGCAGTTAGGGTTAGTGAGTTGTGTGCATGCAATCTTGGAGCTAGAATTCTAGCAACACTTGTGGGCTGCCCAGCAAAATCCTTGCTGAAATGATTTGGTGCAAACACCACATTTCACTACATGTTTTAATGTACACGTGTTTCAAATAAAGGTAGTTTAAATCTCAGTTTCTGCTCCATCAGAATGCGGCTGTAGAGGATCTGCCAATGATGCTTTGCTTAGCAAGAGGAGATAGCCTTCTGTTTGAAGCTAGTCATTGCATAATGTATGTAGAATCTGAGCATTACTTACCAGAGAAAATCTGCAGATGCTGGAAATCCAAGAAACACACACACACACAAACATAATGCTGGAAGAATTCAGCAGGCCAGGCAGCACCTGTGGAAAAGAGTAAGCAGTCAACCCTTCAGTCCTGCAGAAGGGTCTTGGCCCAAAACGTCGACTGTTTACTCTTCTCTATAGATGCTGCCTGGCCTGCTGAGTTCCTTCAGCAATTTGTTTTGTGTGTGTTATCTGAGCATGACTTGCTGTTTACACGTCCACAGTGGAAAATTGTTCAGAATGTTGGTGCATTGATACATTGGCTACTTCATTTTTTAAGGAAATATAAATTCCTCCAGATCTCAGATTTGGCTAAAGAGCTGAATTTTAGATCAAAATGATATTCCTTAACAAATGTGGTATCAAAGAGTCTAAGCAAAATTGAAGTCAATGAGTATTAGTATCTCTTTTGACTGTGATAGTCCCTGATAATTAGAAATAATTCACCCCTGAAACATCATAGGAAGATTTGTCCTAAAGTGCTTCAAAATTGGGCCTTCATTCCATGTAAGATTGAGCAATATGATTGTTTGCAAATGATGGCATTGAGTTTACTTTACAGCCACCTAATGGCATCTTCATAAATCCTGGAAATATGTCCACTCAGAGGTAGTGAAATGGCAATGATTCACATCAATTCTAGCACCTTGGCTTTTTCCTTCAACAGAAATGAATCCAACTACTACACACTCCATTAAAAATGCCCCATTGTCTCCAACTCAAATATTTAACAATATTTCCATAGCTGAAAGCACAAATTTCAATATTCTAGAGAAAGCATTAGGCATGAGCTTAACTGGAGCAACCAATAAATATGGAGCACCAGAAACAAGCTAGAATTTAAGCATCCAATGCCAGATGTTTAATATTATGACTTCCCAGCATCTTGTAAGCACAATTGTGATGGAACATTCTTAACTCTACTGGCCAAGTACAGTCCCAACTACATTCCTGAGACGCAACATCATTTCGCACAAAACAACATCATTTGCTTATAATATCAAGTGCTCTTTCTAATATCCATTCCTTCCATTACCACAATATTAGGCATTTACAAAGCGCAGTTCAAGTGTAGTTATTACTTCAAAAGCATCTTTAAAACCCACACCTACCAACTAGGAAATTGAGAGTAGTAGGTTTATGCATGGAACACCACCTGCAAGTTATCCTCCAAGACGCACACCATGTTAACTTGTAAATAGATCACTGGTACTTCACCATCACTGGTGAGTTTCTTTCAGCTCCTCAGGAGAATTCCTTCACCAAATAGACTGGAGCAATACCAGTAACTCAACACCAAAATCTTAAAGATAAATAAAGATGGCATTTAAATCTGGACTATGCCCAGATCCTATAAGTGATCAACAAAAAACTATCAAAAGGTTGTGGTGTATATTTTTCCAATGGAGAAAACTAGAAAGAGATCTCTTCTGTGATCTAATGCATTTGCACTGATTTTGAATTGCCTTGTATAATTACCATTTCCCCAATTGGCTTTCCAATTGATTTTTCAATTCTTTCCATACTCATTCATGTGGTTTATAATATGGTTCATTCAAACACTGAAGCAATTATAGAAAGAACTTAAATGTTCAACTATGACACTGGCATAGTCTACCTTTCTTCAAATACATATTTTCAACTTTATTACCATATCACTGTTCAGTGGTAAACCTAAAATTTAGAACATAGAACAGTGCAGCACACTATAGACCTGTAGGCCCATGATGTTGCACCAACCTATAAAACTGTACTTCACAATCAATCTAACCTTTCTCTCCTACACAACCCATAACACTCCATTTTTCTTACATCCATGTGCCTGTCTAAGTATCTTTGAATGTCCCTAATATAGCTGCCTCTATCATCACCCCTGGAAGTGAGTTCCAGCAATTCTGTGTAAAACACAGTCCTCTGACATCTCCCCTAAACTTTCCTCCACTCAGCATTGCCATGCTGTGAAAAAACTGCTGACTGTCCACTCTAACTATCTCTTTCATAAACTTAGATGCCTATAACAAGTTGCCTCTTATCCTCCTTTGGTCCAAAGAGAAAGTCTCTAGCTTGCTCAACCTTTTCTGATAAGACATGTTCTTTATTCCAGGCAGCATCCTTGTAATTCCCTTATGCAACCTCTCTAAAGCTTCCACCTACTTCCTATAATTAGACAACCAAAACTAAATACAATACTCTAAATATTAGCTGAGCAGAGTTTTTAAGAACTTCAACATTACCTTGTGGTTCTCAAACTACAATATATCCCCCAACTAATGAAAGCCAACACACCATATACCTTCTTAACCACTTTATCAACTCACCTGAAACATTGAGAGATCAATAGACGTGGACCTCAAGATTCCTCTGTTCTTCCATACCATTAAGAATCTCACTATTAGCCTTCATGTTCAATCTTCCAAAGTATATCACTTCACACTTCTTGAGATTGAACTCCCAGCTAAGAGCTCTCTGCCCAGCTCTGCATCCATTCTCTATCCCAATGTAACCTACAACGACCTTTAACATTATCCGCGATTCACACAAATTTTTGTGTCAAATGCAAACTTACTAAGCTAACCTTCCAATTCCTCATCCAAGTCATTTACAAAACTCACAAAGAGGAGTGGTCCAAGAGCACATCCCTGCGGAACACTATTAGTCACTGACCTCAAGGCAGAATAAGTTCCATCTGTTACTATCCTTGGACCTCTGTGGGCAAGCCAGTTCTAAATACAAGCAGCTAAGTTTACATGGATCCCATGATTCATGACTTGTTGAGTGAGCCTACCATGGAGAACTTTGTAAAATGCCTTACTTAATTCATAAACATCACAACCACCACTCTACTTCCACCAATTTGTTTTGTCACTTCTTCAAAACTGAATCTTGAGAGGCATGACCTGCACTCACAAAGCCAATGTGACTATCCCTAATAAGACTGTGTCTCTAAATTCTGTTCCTAGATCCTGTCCCTGAGAATCCTCTCTATTAGTTTGGCCACCATCTTGAGCAAAACTTTCCTAAATTCTATCTCAAGATAAATGAAAAACATCATGTGTTTAGCATAGAGACATAACAAAAGCATCTAATTGACTACAAGGATATACAACAGTTCTGAAAAAAGCTGAAAAGCAAGGGAAACTGAGAATATTCCTTCCAATTAAAAGCCCAATGTGAGAAGGGAAGTTGAAACAAATATAAGAACTGCATCACAATGACCTAAATGATGTTTTGAATTTGTTATTTTGTTCTTTTTTTAAGAAGATGCAATTTTTTCAAGCCATCTTTATTTTCCTGAGGCTACATCATATCTAATGCTTGCATTAGGCTTGGAAATGTTTCTTAATAGTTTCTTCATTTATAGAATGAATTTAGTTAGTTTAAACTAAAGGATATAGCTCAGTATTCTCTCCTGGGTCAAGTCCAGATCCCTTTCCCCATGATTTATTGCCACTCATAAGATAAATAATTTTTAAATAACAACCAATTAAAGATTTTGAAGTGAGAACTTTGCCCAGTTGCATTAGTTTTCTTTTACTTATAAAACCATTAAAGGTCTAAATGTAACATTTTTCCTAATGAGAGGATATATTGATTGATGTCTTAAAGTTATAAATAGATTCAACAGGAAAGAGCTAATACATAGTCACATCTAGACAGGAGAAATGTATAGGTTATCCAGTGTTTATAAGTAGACTGAATGACAAAAGTACACAAAGTGTACAGGCATAAGGGAGAGATGCAGCTGTGGTGATAAATTGACCCAACATTCATGACATAGAAAGCATTTTAAAAAGCTTCAGAGAAGTGTGTGTGTGTGAGATTCAGTCTTTACCACTTTACAGTTAACTGCAACACACAATTCATGAGATTTGAATGAGTTTTACAATACCAGCTCCAGATACATGGGTGTTACTCAAAATTTGCATTCCTCGAGAAACAAACAGAAACAAGAGGTTGACTCTGTCACATCTCTAATCCCATAAGTAAGGCTAATTTTTTTCTCTCTGAAATATAAAGCATGCTGACTGTAACAAAATCATCTGTGATGGCTACTTATGGATTTTTTAAATTAATTACAAATTGTTTTGAAAAACCATATACAATTAGATACATACCATTCTGCTGAGAGTTGGTGACATATACCTGCACAATCAGAAGGAATGCTGTAATAGCTAAATGCCTCATGCTGAAAGAAATCCAAGGCATTTTCCTGAAAAAGACATTTTACAAAACAGTTACCACTGAGTTTTATCATAGGAACAAAGCTTTAATATCAAAGAAACAATAAATATTTATGGGGTTCATTTAACGGAATCATCCCAGAATGCCTCATAGTAAACAAAATTAAAATTGAATTTAAAAAGGAGAGATTTCCTAAAACAATAAAATCATGGTCATGGGTGCCTCTTTAAGGAAAGAAAGACAAAGAGGCAGAGAAGGTGAGACGACCATTGCAGGCAACGTTTAGACTGGAAGAAATGTAATCAGCGCAGCAATATTTTTAACAGCAACACAACAATACATTTAATAGAATTTGAGTTCTTTCAGTGCTGCAATGAAACAAACATGATTTTAAAGACATAAATATAAAATTATATGAATAACAGACATTGATTCAGGAAGCAATAACTAGTTGGAATCTGTAGAGGAAAGGCAGAACAGGTGTGATGGCAGAATGACTGGGGGAAATAAGGGCAATTTGAAAGCATAGTCAATCCCATGACAAGAGTATTTCATTTTAAAAACCAAAAGTTCTCAGCTGTAACAAATGTTCTTCCTCCTGAGACCCCAAGTCGTTTCTCTCTTGAGCATTTTGTGTGCTTTTAGCTTTCCAACACTTGTTGCTTCGTTTTGGATTTCCATTTTTTCTAACAAGTCACAGCAGTTCCCTCTTAGCCAAAAGGTCTGTGTTCAATCTTCATTCCACGACTTAAGCAAATTTGAGCGCGGACACCAAAGGAAGTATGTTTTTACATGCTTTTACATGCTTTATCATCAACTGGTGGAGTTTGAAACGTCGCCAACATGTAAGTCAGAAGTTAATTCGAATGGAATTGACTATCCCAGTAGGTTAACGGAAAGAGGACGGGCCAGTTTTCCTTCAGCGGTGATACCAGAAACAACTGATTGACCAGTTTATCTTTTGATTATGTTTAGGACTTCAGTGAAACGCACAATTGGGACCAGAGGCTGCGGGACTCCGAGATACCCCCCGAGATAGAACCGTTGTGCTCCGTGCAATATCACTGCCAAAAAAAAAAATCACTGGTGTAAATTTCATTGAGATGCTTTGACGAGAATCGAGCTGCATACATTTTCAGATTATATTTTAATTATGTTGCCGTTATTCCCCTGTCTGTGTCCTTTCAAGGGAACTTCGTGAATTGATTTCGAGTTATATTCGGCGAAAAATGCGACCCCTTTATCGGTAGCTAACATGTGTAATTTCTGGTCGATGTTATAATTTTTTTGCAACACAACCCGTTTGATCGTTGTTCTCATCTTGATTCGGTAAATGTGTATTCAGGTTACCTATTGCCTAAAACAGTAAGAATGTATTTGTATGAGCCTGAGTGAAGCCAGTCTGAGTCTGGCTGTATAATAAGAGCAAATGAAAATCAATTTCTTGCAGTTTCACCAAGTACTAGTTTAGTTTCCGTCCGTTGTACTGTTTGCACTAAACTGCGTGCTCCACACCTCACTCGTGGAAGAGAGTACTTTCCGCTGCATTCCGTAGACAGGACAGTGAACTGCCAGCTAATAAGAAGTAACCTTGTGTTGATAACGAAAGGAGAATTATTCACAGTGAGGACCGCGATTGGGTGAGTATATTTACGGTAAATTGCAACTCGTATCCTTCGTAGGCGCACGGACTGAAAGGAGTGTTACAATTCAATAAACTCCTTCGTGGGGAAGAACGAATCCGCATCCTTGACCTACGTTGGCAAGTGACACCCGGAGCATGAATCGCTGTAGGGTTTTACAAAGCCAGGTGTATTCGTTCCAAATAAGTACCTACATTTGGCCATAAGCCCTAATTACTTACAAGACGCGTATTTTCCTCTAGGTAAAGCTTTAAACTACAGTAGAAAAAGGATCTCCGACTTTAAGTCTTTTGGCTAATTTTACGTTTAATCAGTTTTAGTCAAGACTAGTATAAAGCCCGGCGCAACAGCATTAACTAAATCAGTTACTGGCATAAAATAAATGAAATCGCAGGCGGCTGATAAAGATTGCACTGTACAATATCATTTCAATCACGGCATACTTTATTCTGCAGAAACCCGGAGCACGGGCATTTCAAATGTCATGGTTACTCACTGCCACACCAAGGGATGTCGAGCCGTCCACTGCATGCAGCAGGTTCTTTAAACCTTGAAGCAATTGCCTCACATTAATAAAGTGCTCTCAAGCTCCTCCCCCTCGCCCGAATACCTCTCGGTATTTCCCAGTGTAAGGAGGTGGCCATCCAATTAACGAATTCTATTCGACCTTGCCTGAGTCTTGGAAGTTCGGTTCGCGAGTACTTTCAATGAAGTGACGAGGTCCAGCTGCGAACTGCTCCCTTGGCCCATCAGAACGGAATGTCCACGGAGGAAGGAATGGTTGAGAGAGTACGAATTTGCCTGACCCGTGACTCAAATATTTGAGAGAACTTCACACAGACAGTTCTGATCTGTGAACCTTGGGGGCTTTGCTGTTGCTTGCATGGCAGGTAATGGGAATGCTGATGCTTTACGCTAGAATAAGTGGGGGGGGGGGGTAATACTGCTTGCTGCTTCTTGTGCTTGGGAGGGGACGGGGACTTCGGATTCTTATGATTCATTCATTGTGGGTTTTCTTGTTTTGAGGATGTCTGTGGAGAGCAAGAATTTCAGGCGGTATATCGTTTACATTCTCTGATATTAAATTAAACTATTGAACTATTCAGTATAGGGAATGTGGAGGTAATAGGGATGCATATGCATTTGCTCAATCCATGGTTGGTAGATGGAAGGTCTGATGGTGCTGTAAAAAACTTCCTTAACAACTTGGTCCAGTGCACCTTCGTACAGTGGAACTGACAGTGTGAGTGAATATTTTAGACAGTAATTGGGTGCTGGTTAGGTAGGCTGCTTAGTTCCAAAATGTATTGGTCTTTGCCGTTATATTATCACTTCTCCCATCCATCGTACTCCTGATGTATCTTGTAAGAAGATGAAACTGCAGAGATTTAAAATGTACTATTTTAGAGGGCAAATTGTGTCCAAGTCTGCTGACAGTAGCTAAATGGCATTTTGAATTGACCATGGAATTCTTCCAGAGGTAAGATATTACTAAGTGCTGTACAACCCAAAATGCTGAGACACAGTGTTTCATCTGATATAAAGGCAGCATGCATATGGACTAAAACCATTCTGTAATTCTCCATAGCTTATCCACTGGGAACTGGAAAAATCTATCCTAGCTTCACTAGCTTTCTAACTATCAAGAACTATGAATACTTATAAATGTCCCAAAAATGAAATGTGGGAAAAAAAACAATGCAAAGTCATCAAAAAATGAATAAAACACTGTAAGTGCTGGGAATCTTAGATAATATCAGAAAATACTGGAAACCCTCTGCAGAATGAACAGCATTTATGGAAGAATAGCATGTAGTTAGTATTTCAGGCAAGAGGCTCATTGTTTGGAATAGAAAGATTGGAAAGGGATAAGTACTGGCAGTCTGACTCGTTTGTTAGCATTTTAGTTCATAAAGATGGCTTTGGGGCCAGAAAGGGGAGGTAGGGAACAGGGTCAGGGATGTGGATGAGAGAGAGATCACTCTGGAGTCTGGACCTCCTCTATATGCTTTGTTTATAAAAGCCAGTGACGTAGACAGGGTGGTGAAGTTCATGCATAGATCAAGTCAAGTCACATTTTATTGTCATTTCAAGAATAACTGCTAGTACAGTACTCAGTAAAAACGAGACAACATTTTTCAGGACCATGGTGCTACATGGAACAGTACAAAAACTAGACTGAACTACGTAAAAACAACACAGAAAAAAAACTACACTCAATGACAGGCCTACCCTGGACTGCATAAAGTGCACAAAACAGTGCAGGCATTACAATAAATAATAAACAAAACAATAGGCACAGTAGAGGGCAGTAAGCTGGTATCAGTCCAGGCTCTGGGTATTGAGGAGTCTGATGGCTTGGGGGAAGAAACTGTTACACAGTCTGGTCGTGAGAGCCCGAATGCTTCAGTGCCTTTTGCCAGATGGCAGGAGGTAGAAAAATTTGTATGAGGGGTGCGTGGGGTCCTTCATAATGCTGTTTGCTTTGCAGATGCAGCATGTGGTGTAACTGTCTGTAATGACGGGAGGAGAGACACTGATGATCTTCTCAGTTGACCTCACTATCCGCTGCAGAGTCTTGCGATCCGAGATGGTGCAATTTCTGAAATGTTGGGATGGTAAGCACAATGGATGAAGACTAGTGAGAATGAGGGCTGGTGGACCAGTAGATTCACAGGACACTCCCCACCCCCCCACCCCCCCCCCCAGGTTGGTAAGTCCAGGGATCAGATGTCCAATAAAGCAGGGAGAATTAGATCCATTGACCCCCCCCCCACCCCCAGTTAGATCGACGAGCCCAGAGTTCATGGTCTGGAGTTTGTGGTTCCGGCATCTGCTAGTACTGGGTTCAATACTGAAGATTGAACCAATGGCCAAGACTGGGGAAGCTGGAGGGTTATTGTTCATAAGTGAATTAAAGGCCCAGAGACCTGTCCCTGGATTGAGAGACTGTCTGAGTGAGTAGGTGGAGGTTAGGGAAGAAAGGGACTCGTTGTTGTTGTTTTGTTGCTCTGTGTTACTCTACTAAGCACTGTGTTCATGCTGTGTTGGCACTGGAATGTGGGGGGGAGTTTTTGAAGGCTACTCCCAGCACATCTTTAGGTTGTGCTAGTTGTTAATGCAAACAACACATTTCATTGTCCTGCATGTTTCAATATGTTAAATAAATCTGAATTTCTCACATGCTAAGCACTCTAATATGCATGTAGATATGCCATGCACACTTAAGATTATTACTGGGTTGGGAGCTGTGCTTCCCATTGTGTATTCCTCTTGAGAGCTGGAATGTGAGCCCTCTCTACAGAACTCTTAATCTTTTAGATTCCTCACAGTCATCTTTCTGGTCTAATAAAATGATATGAAACCATACATAGTATGAACGACTCTGGAGCACTGTGACAGATCAGGGATGATTAAGTATGGAGGACTTCAAAATGCTTCATTGAAATTCTAAAAGAGGTTGTGAAAAAAATACAAATTGAATCCAATAAATCCAAGAAAACCAAAATGTATAATACAAAAATGCCCAGTCTTGCTACTTCTTGAGCATTTCATTTTTTTTTTTTGCAAGGCCGACTTGCTAGCTCGATGCTCAACTCAGCACGGGTGGAAAGTGTGCAAGGAGCCAGCTAGATTTGAACCCGGGACTACTCGCCTCAAAGTCCAGAGAGGATACCACTGTGCTGCTGTGGCCAACTATGCTTCAAGTACTGCATCATAAATTTGGCAATGTGTTGCATGTGCTGTTAGTCCGAATAGGGCAGATGGTAATTATTGCATAAGTTGCCTCCAAGAAAGTCTGATGACATTGCTAATGTAGTAAATGAGAAGTAGAAGAACTAAAAGCAATTCCACAGACAGCTGCTTCTAAATAGAATTCCAGACAGAATTCTTGAAACATAGAAAAACCTACAACACAATACAGGCCCCTCAACCCACAATTCTGTGCCGAACATATATTTACTTTAGACATTATCTCAAGTTACCCATAGCCCTCTATTTTCCTAAGCTCCACGTACCTATCCAGGAGTCTCTTAAAAGACCCCATTGTACCTGCCTCCACCACCGTCACCAGCAGCCCATTCTGATAGTGGGAGTGAATATTTTGGGCAGTGATTGGGTACTGGTTAAGTAGGCTGCTTAGTTTCGAAACGTATTGGGCTTTGCTGTTATATTATCACTTCTCCCTTCCATCACACTCCTGATGTATCTTGTAAGAAAATGAAACCGCAAAGATTTATGATGTACTATTTTAGAGGGCAAATTGTGTCCAGGCCTGCTGACAATAGCTAAATGACTCTTGCATTCTGAGTCAACCATGGAATTCTTCCAGAGGTAAGATATCACTAAGTATAATTTGTCTTCCCACCATTATACTTGTTTGGATCCAATTTGAGAGTGTTTATCCCCAAGTGTGTCTCCCAAGACAAAAAGTCTGGGGCAGAAAGGGAGTGGAATACCTGAAACTTCACCAATATGCTTATGTATCATAATGTAAAATTCCTGAATTCTGGGACAGGACCAGAGCGCATGTACTAAGTCCCCTTTATCCGCCTTTCAGCACCAGCATTCAGCGGTACTTTTCAACCCTAGTCCATGTAACTTTGATGGAGTCCAATAAAAACAGTGTAGGATCTTAAACTGAATAAGGCGCACCTTCAGGTCTCTTGACATTGTTTTGACATTTTTGCAAATTTTGTCCCAATCTTTTGTCTCAAAAATCACACTCAGATCTTTTTATCCTATGCTCTTTTAAGACCCAACAGAAATTTGTCCCCGGAGGTTTGTGTTAAAGCTGAATAATAATTTGAGGCTTTATGACCTTTACCATATGCAGATGGAGCAGTAGACAGCAACTTAAGGGGGGTGGTGTGTAGAACAAAGAGTTGTACATAGCAAATAACGCAGCTGAAGTTCTCTCCAAAATTGTGATCTAGAGATAGCATACTGTTGGGTTAATTGATTAAAAAATTTTAAACTATCACCATTATAAAAGTCTCCCAATTTAATTATGCCTTTCCCTTGCCATTCCCTCCAGAAGAAAGGGGATTTACCAATACTCAATTTTGGATTCATCCAGATACTCGAGGCTTCATTCAAATATGGATTAAATTTAAATAATCTGGCTAGCTACGTCCTCTTTCTAAATGCCTATATGCTCAAGCTTTTCAGTCTGCTGTAAGCCATCCCTATAATCACCAAGGTCCTTTTCTGTAGTTAATACTGAAGCAAGGTATTCATTAAGTACCTCTGCTACTTCCTCTAGTTCCATACACTTCTTTTCCACTGTCACACTTGCTTGGTCCTATTCACTGATGTCTTATCCTCTTGCTCTTCACATACTTGTAGAATGCCTTGGGGTTTTCCTTAATCCTGTTCACCAAGGCCTTCTCGTGGCCTCTTCTGGTTCCTACTTTCATTATTAAGCACCTTCCTGCTAGCCTTATAATCTTCTAGATCTTTTTCATTACCTAGTTTTTTGAACCTTTCGTAAGCTTTTCTTTTCTTCTTGACTAGATTTTCAACTACCTTTGTACACCACGGTTCCTGTACCCTACCATCCTTTACCTGTCTCATTGAAACATACCTGTGCAAATATCCCTGAACATTTGCCACATGTCTTACATGCATTTCTGTGAGAATATCTGTTTCCAATTTATGCTTCGAAGTTCCTGCCTGATAGCCTCATATTTTCCCCTTACTCCAATTAAACATTTCCCTAACTTGTCTGTCCCTATCCCTCTCCAATGCTATGGTAAAGGAGATAGAATTATGATGACTATCTCCAAAATGCTCTCCCACTGAGAGATCTGACACTTGACCAGGTTCATTTCCCAATACCAGATCAAGTACAGCCATTCCACTTATAGGCTTATCTAGAAAGTGTGTCAAGAAACCTTCCTGGACACACCTAACAAACTCCGCCCCATCTAAGCACCTTGCTGTAGGAAGATGCCAATCAATATTGGGGAAATTAAAATCCCTTATCATGACAACCATGTTATTACTGCACTGTTCCAGAATCTGTCTCCTTACCTGCTCCTCGATGTCCCTGTTACTATTGGGTGGTCTATAAAAAACGCCCAGTAGAGTTATTGACCCTTTCCTGTTTCTAACATCCACCTCAGAGACTCAGTAGACAATCCCTCCATGACTTCCTCCTTTTTTGCAGCCGTGACACTATCTCTGATAAGCAGTGTCATGCCCCACTTCTTTTGCCTCCCTCTCTGACCTTTCTGAAACATCTAAAGCCTGGCACTCTAAATAAACATTCCTGCCCCCTGAGCCATCCATGGCCACAACATCATAGCTCCAAGTATTGATCCACGCTCTAAGCTCATCCGCTTTGTTCATAATACTCCTTGCATTAAAATAGACACATCTCAAACTATCAGTCTGAGTGCGTCCCTTCTCCATCACCTCCTATCCTCCCTCTCACACTGTCTACAAGCTTTCTCTATTTGTGAGCCAACTGCCCCTTCCTCCTCCTTTTCAGTTTGGTTTCCACCCCCCCCCCCCAGCAATTCTAGTTTAAGCTCTCCCCAATAGCCTTAGCAAACCTCCCTGCCTGGATATTGGTCCCCCTCGGATTCACATGCACCCATCCTTTTTGTACAGGTCATGCCTGCCCCCAATGATCCAGATATCTGAATCCCTGCCCCTGCTCCAATCCCTCAGCCAAGCATTTATCCTCCACCCCACTCTATTCCTATACTCACTGTCATGTGACACAGGCAGTAACCATGGGATTACTACCCTTGTGGTCCTGCCTCTCAGCTTCTTTCCTAACTCCCTGTAGTCTGTTTTCAGGAACTCCTCCCTTTTCCTACCTATGTCATTGGTACCAATATGTTCAATGACTTCTGGCTGTTCACCTTCCCACTTCAGGATATCTTGGACATGATCAGAAATATCCCAGACCCTGATAGCTGGGAGGCAAACTACCATCCATGTTTCTTTTTTGCATCCACAAAATCGCCTGTCTGCCCCCCTAACTACCATCCTCTTCCCTTCCCTACCCTTCTGAGCCACAGGGTCAGAAATTTCAACTCCATTACCTCTGTATTGTCTAAATAAATTCCACTTTCCTCACAGTTATTTACGTGATCCACAGTGCAAATGCCGTTTAAAACCAACACCAAGCTGTAAAATATCAAACGTTCCAATGTTGCTAAGATGATTTACAGAACGATTTAGTTATCATCATGCACAGTGTCTTTGTAGCCTGTTTTATTTTAACCTAACTCTTCTAAATGTTAGACTTCTGAGACTGCAGATGCTGGAACAACAATCTGCTGGAAAAACTCTGTGGGTTAAGAAGCATCTAGAGAACAGTAATTGTCAGCATCTTGAATCTAAAGCCTGACTCTAGACTGAGCAATAAATTCTGAAGCAAGATTTCAACTCGAAATATCAACATATCCTCTCCTCCCACAGATGCTGCTCAACCCACTGACTTCCTCCAGCAGATTGCTTGTTACTCCTCTCTAAATGTTATTTCCATAAGTGTCAAGAGTTGGCAATTAATTAAGACCAGATGATATACAAGCAGTGTTAGGCCATTTGACCGATCAAGTCTGCTCCACCATTTCATCATGGCTAATCCGTTTTCCTTCTCAGCCCCAATCTCCTGCCTTCTCCCCATATCCCTTCATGACCTGATCAATCAATAATCTATCAACCTCTGCCTTAAATATACTTAAAGACTTGTCCTCCACAGCTGCCTGTGGTAAAATGATAAAAAAATACTTACAGCATAGAGAAGTCTCTTCTCTCGGAATTCCCAAGCTTTTGGATGACCTAGGAACTTTGATGTTGCAGTGTTAAATTTTTTTCTTTTCAATGTGTTGCAATCCATTCCATTTCATGGTTTTACACATAGTATACAAAGTTCTGCTGTGTCTTCATATAGAACTTTGTTGGGGTCATTCAAAGCCAGGTTTGGCAGTCAGATGCCACCTAGTTTCAGAATGTACCATAAAGAGGTCAAATATTCTACAATGTGGATGAACCATTTGTAATCTTTGTTTTAGAACAGGTTACAAAGAAACAACACATTTGTTGAATGTTCTCCTATCATCCTCCAACTCACACAAATATTCACAAGGTCATTATCCATGTAGTCAACCAAAGAAATAACTTTATATTATGCTCATATATATCAGCCCCCATGTTCATATTTATAATCCCTGACAGGTCATTTAAGCTCTTTCAATACTGTATATTGAGTTCCATGTGCTCTGTCCTTCACTGCCTTTCAGCTCCAGGTTTACACAGCTTACATTCTGACAATTCAGTGCTTTCACCTTTGGAAAACAGAGTGCAAAGAGACTGGAGAAAAACAAGAAGGATGAATAGATGTTGGTATTATCAGAGATGGAAAATTTAGACTTGTTAAAGATCACCATTCTTCCTCTTCTCCTTACCAGCCACCTGTAGGCTTAAACAACCACTATAAGATCAGAATCCTACACTATATAACTATTTTCAGTAGCTGTCAGAAAACTGATAGATACCAGAGTGGCAACATACTCAGAATATGTTGAAGTATATAGGATATGACTTGAAAACTCGCAAAGTTTGTGAAGATATATTGACCACCGCATTAATATTCCCATTGCCATGCTTGAGTCTCATCCAATAATTACTAGGGCTGGGTAGTGAAAATGCACCTCAGGGACTGAATCCCTGTACCTTTTCAGATCACCAAAGGAAAGAAGACCAAGCTTTGAAAAAGTAGCAAAGTATCTCATGAAAATTGATTTTCTTTCAATATTGATTTATTGTAAACCCTCCTCTGGTGATGTCTTAGTACTGCAGAAAGAATGTCTTGCACTCTTTACTTTACACTCTCTCCAGATAATGCAAAATTTATGGAATAGAGAGAGATAACAATGAAAGGGAAAACATAAAGACCTTCAATATAAGCCTTCATTTTTGCAGAACGCAGAGCAAAATGTGATATATCTCAATTATTAGAGAAAATTAAGCTGCTCTTTACATTGCTCCTGGGCAATGAATATCATGTATATTATAAAAGAAAGCTTTATTAATAATCAAGTATTTTCTTCTTGGCTTTAGCAGATTGTTCTGTTGTTGAGCTCATTGCGTACATATCTCTGCAGAATCTGGCAGATCACTTAAGTTCCTTCAGTACTGGATACTGAAATCAGATATTGGATAATGGATGTGTTTCTCACTTACTGCCCATTACACCACGGGTGTTTAGGGCAGCAATGAAGGTTCTCCATCTCTGGCAGTGTTCAGGGCTTCCTTCATCATGTCAGTAGCTCGGTTTTCACTACTGACAGATATGTAAATCTTGAGTGGAAACTCATGAATACCGTCACACGCAGGTGTAGAAGGAATCTTCATTGATGTGTCCATAACAAATTTGTTTTACCAGTCAGGGTTGTTAGCCCCTGAGCTAAACCTCCAAACCTGGACGACAGTGGGCCACTCTTAGTCTGACCTCCACTCCTTGATCCATTTAACATGGGTCACCCTACCAAAAGCCAAACCATAAAGCCCTGACTCCAGCCAACATAGCTGCCAGGTCATTGAGGCATGTGAGCCTCCAAGCCATGACAAGGTTGTGATCCTCTTGGAGGTCACACCCATAGCCACACTATACCACAATCTGATCCTGATTACACCTTCCCCATGTTTCCATACTTGCTTATATCCTTTCTCTGATTTTTACTGCAAGGTCTAACATTTGAAAACAATTAAGCATCTATCCTGCTCTTGCAACTGTATTCTCACCTGAACCTACTTATCCCTTCAAGATCATTCTGCTTGTTAAGTGACTAATTTCCACCATCTTCAATTTCTCCCTTCAACTCTCCTGAGATATAGCAGACAAGCCTTGTCCATCCTTTATGGAAATTATAAGTATTCATGAATTTTTAAAAATAAAGACAACATTCTCATATTTCGGTAGGCATGAGATCTATCCTTCACTGCTGCTTAGAATCAATGCCGACTATACACTCGTTGGCCATTTTATGTGTACCTAATGAAGTAGGCACAGTGAATGTTTGTGGCCTTCTGCTGCTGTGGCTCATGCAATTCAAGGTCTGCTGTGTTGTGCATTCAGAAATGCTTTTCTGCACACCACTATTCTGATGCATGGTTATTTGAGTTATTGTTGCTTATCTGTGAACTTGAAACAATCTGACCATTCTCGTCTAACCTGTCTCATTAATAAGGCAATTTCACCTACAGAACTGCCACTCAGTGGATGGTTTGTCTATCATGCCATTCTCTGCAAACTCTAGAGACTGATCTGTGTGAAAATCCCAGGAGATCAGCAATTTCTGACATACTCAAACCACCCCATCTGGCACCAACAGTCATTCCACAGCCAAAGTCACTTAGATCACTGTGACAGAGTGCTTGGTGAATGCACTCCTTGCATACATGCTTGGTGAATACACACCTTGCTCACATGCATTTACATGCACACAGGCATTGATTCACAGAATTTTTGATGCATCTAATAAACACACTTGTACTTCGTGACTCCAGCCATTTTTTCCCTTTGGTCACACGCACGTTTTTAACATATGGTGGCAGCGGTGGTTGGCCAGTCGCAAAGAGGAGCGTTTAACTCAAAACAGTGGGATTGCAATCCCAAGTCAGGAAACCCCTGAGGCTAAAAATGAAGCAGCTGCCTGGGAAACAGTGGAGACTACAGAGGAGGAAGAATTTCATCTTGGGGTTGAACTCGAGCTAGAAGCAGAAGGGCCTTCAGGTGGCACCGCTTCCGAACACTCCCTTTTTGTCTTCTTGTCTGCCCAACAGAGGAGAGATGATGCTTTTAGGAAGGAACTCCAAAGGAACTGTAGAGGGTTCTTATCAAACAAGGTGATGATATTGCAAACTATTTCCTCAGGTTCAAGAGGATGGTCTGGATGTGGAGGAGTGGGTCGTCCTGCTCATGCCACTACTGACAGGGAAAGCTCTCGAGGCCTACACTGTAATGGATGAAGGGAGGCCCAACAACTATGCTGACCTGAAGGAGGGGTTGCTGGCTAAAATTGATCATCTCAGCAGAAACCTATCACCAACGTTTCTGTTCCTGTACTCTACCACCAGGGGAGTCACCCATTGAGACATATCATTGCCTGAGGGGTCTCTACTACTGATGGATTTGAGAAGAGCAGAAGTCCAAGAAGGAGATTGGTGAGGCCATTGCTTTGGAGTAGCTGCTGTGGGTGCTTCCTCCAGACACCAGAACATGGGTCCAGGAGCACGATCGAGCAGATGGGCTCACTGCGGCCCGACTTGCCCTGCAGCACCTCATTACCCGCAAAGGGTCACTATCGCAGCCATCATTCTGAAGCAACAAAGACTCTAGCCTTCCAAGGGAATCTCAGGGTAACTGTGGAATAGGAGAGTGAGAGAAAAGAGGGCAAAGAACATTTGGTAGTGGCTTCTAAGAATTTTATTTGCTACCATTGTCAGCAGCCAGGTCAAAAGCCCAATGTGTGTCCCCTCAAGAATTCCCGTAACTGGATCACTTACCAGCAAAGATAGAGAGGTCTGTTGAAGTCTGATGGTACCATTTTTAAAAGTATTTATTGATAAAGGGCACAAAAATAAGATTAATGCAAACATACAGATAATATACGTCGTCAATAGTAAATCTAAGTACGGGTATAATAATAACCAATAAGAAATAGCTCTATCGTTGTCTAGGGGTTAATGTATTGTCCGATGGAAAGATAACAGTCACTATCAGTTCGTTCAAGCTGCAGCGTTGTTGGGTTTAAAAGTGATGCGGTTTAAACTTGCCCCAGGTCCTTTATGATGCCAATCTGTTGAGTCAGGGGAGCGGGCTTCCCCATTGTTTTCCGTGGTTCCAGCCACCAATTCCAGCCACGGAATCAAACGCATGTGGCTTCCTTCAGATGACTTCCTGCTGTTATGTGGTCGCTTAACGTTTCTTCTGGTGCATCTGATGGGGTTGTTTCCCAGACCCTCTTTTATACTTCCTCACGGGGTCTCAGATGTCAATCAGGTTGGGATGATGCAATCCCTCAACCAGCCCACTCTGGTCATCCCCTGAGGGGTTTCAATGAATAGTACAGTACTCAATACACAACTTGGTCTTCCGGAGACAATGGCCATATCCCGTAGCTTTACATCGCCGGGGAAACGAGGCATTTTGCACGTCCCACTCTCATTTCCTGGGCCCCTTGACCAAACCCAACAGTGATCTTGAAATTCTCACAAAGGAGGGGGCTACGGATGTAACAGTACCAAGAGAAGCAGAATGTGATGATAATCATACTGACGTAATGATTGTGAGAATGGTAATGAGATACAAGCAGAACGTGAGCAGAAAGAGCCTATATTTATAATAGTCAAAGCTAATGGAAAAACCTATTAAAATACTTTTAGATTTTGATACTTCACTGTCATTTATTAAGAGAACTCTTGCCCCTGCTTTTGGTGTTGACTATAGCCACCAAACACCTGGCCAATATGTTCATGGTGAATGGGAGTCTGAGTCACTGGCAGTTCACACAATTGAGCTGGATGATCACCAGTATTTGGTGAAAGTTGGGGTGCTGGGGAAACTACCAGTTGGTATGAATCTAGGGAAAATTTTGCCTGTTACATGACTTACTGCGGAAGCGAAATAGCCAATCACATCCATCTGTTACTCCAGGAGTAGGTAGTCCTGGACCTTCCTGGAACTGGTAGGGTGGTATTGCAGGTTCATTCCCCAATTCACCACTTCGGCTGCACTTCTGACTGATCTTACTAGGAAACTTGTAAGCAAGCCAGTGGTGTGGACAGGTAAATGTGAAAACACTTTCCAAGCCCTTAAAGCTCACATGTGCTCTTCATCTGATCTTTAGAGTCCTGACCAGACTGTGGCAAAGGGTTCCTTGTCCAGGTGGAGGCCTCAGGAGCAGGCATCAGAACAGAGCTGGCCCAAGGAGAACCTGGAGAAGGGTGACTTGTCCTTTACCTGAGCCAAAAGCTCCTCCAGGAGAGGAGGGTGCTAATGTGACAGAGAGCGCTCGATGAACACATTCCTTACACACGTACAGTTACAAACACACACACACAGGCATCACCTTGTCATTGTGCTATCGTTGCACTGAGTGGCCAAACTTCAGTCTCATTCCTGGTTACTCTCACAATGCGTTCTACATCAAGCTGATGTGCTCAGGTTGGTCGTACCATGCCTTTCCCACCATTCCATTTCTTTAGTATCAGGGATGTGTAAACATGTATATGTTACTTGTATACTGTACTTAAGGTAGATATATCTGTTTATTTTGTCGTATGATTGTAACTACTTTGTGGGCTGTATCATATTCTAAGTCATGTAGTCTTAAATTTAACTTTGTGGGTAATTAAACATGGTATGCCCTAGTGCCTAATTACACAGGGCTCTTCACTTTCAGTAGAAGAGAGAGATTGGGGTTGCCAGGTATTCACGCTGGACAAGAATAAGTTCAAAACTATTACTGTATTTTCTGGTAGATATCTTTTTGTAAATATTGAGAATTCTCTATTCACTACTTTTGCTGATTTTAATAATTTAATTGATTTTTGACACATCTAATAAGCACCTTTGCGCTAAAGTGCTAAGTGACTCCAGCCATTTTTGTTTCTTTGGTCACAACCCACGTACTTAACAATCACACTTCTTCCCAATCCTAGTGCTTGGTTTGAATAACTGTACCTCTTGACCAAATCTCTTGCATTGAGTTGCTGCCACGTGATTGGTTGATTAGATATTTGCACGGATTAGCAGGATTACAGGTGTGTCTAATAAAGTGGAATGGTGGGCTGGTGGCATAGTGGCATCAGCTCTGGACTTCGGAGCGAACGCTCTTTGCCAACGCCATGCTTGGGTCTAATCCATGATTGCTGTTGCTTAACACCAAGAATGCACATCAGGGACTGAATCCCTGTTTCTTTTAACTTTGTAAGTTAGATATTTGATTTGCTTTGCTTCTCTAAGAAGGGGAAATGATACTAGTGGTATTTCAGTAGAAGCTGGGTCTGGAAGTACTGCAGTTAGTGCATTGGCCACACAAATCCAACTGGTCAACTTGATCCTGATCTTAGGTGCTGTCTGTGTAGAGTTTGCATGTTTTCCCTCTGACTGCATTCTCCCCTTTTGGATTCTTCAGCATCCCAAAGAATTGATAGTGGCTAATTCATTACCCCTATTGTGGTTCACTGGTTTAACCATTTAACTTTATATCAGAGAATGTATAAAATATACAGTCTGAAATTCTTATTCTCTGCAGACATCCACAAAACAGAAGAAATCCCCCAAAGAACAAACGACAGGAAAAGAATAAAAACCCCAAAGCCCCACCCATGCTCAAGCAGCAAAAGCATCAACACTCCCCACTACCCCCTCCCCCTTCTATTCCAGAAGAAAACATCAGCACCCCACCTCTCTCACTCTCTCACTTTCTCTCTGAAACCAACAAGGCCGAGAGAGGTATCAATCTCTCTACAGCAAGAGGAGTGACCACTAGCTCACAGTTTCAATGTCATTTCAATTTCAATGGCCTGTAGCGCCATTTTTTTAATTTCAAGTTCCCTGACTCAAGAATCGGCAGCAATCTCTCTCACTATATATATATATATATATATAGACGCCTCAGTTGCAACACCACCAGGGAATCGAGTCATCTGCAGGGCTGCATCCCAAAGCCGTCCATCTTCTTAGAGATAACGAAATGCGGCCAATCAGCAAACTCCAAGAACAGGAACCCAGCGCCATGTAGAACCAGCATTTGAATGCAGCTGTAGATCACGGACTCCAACAGGACCACAGCTTCCTTGAAAAGGAAAGAAGAGGCATGAGAAAGAAGAATTTAATCTATTTTGCAGATGGGCTGGGAGAAGTCACCTTCTTGTCCCATCTAATATAGGTGAATAGCAAGAGAATCATGAAGATGCTGCCTTGTATATGACCTAAAATAGATAGACAGGGAGAATGGGACTGATGGGAATGCTCTGAGAGCAGTATAACTTGATGGCCACCAATTATGTCATGAGAAGGTACTGGAACGACAGTGTTTTCTGAGATTGTCAAGGGAAGCAAATCCATGAAGAGCAAAGAAACTCACATAATTTGATAGTTATAACTAGAATACAATCTCAGTTCCAATGGCAGTGAGGTATTATCAAAGGTATAAGCTTTTTATTATTATTCTGTATTTGGGCATGTTCTTTATATTGGTATGAACATAGTGCAGTTTGATGTTCAAAGTCTGGCAGATTACAACGAGTCTCTTGGGTTTGTCTGCTGAGCTAAACGAGATAACAAGTACTTTGCCCTAACACATAGCTCCCGGTCTTACCAGGTGCTGGGATTATAAAATGAATTGCATTTTCCAGGTAGTAATTATTTGATCATTATGAACAAGAAAATTATAAATAAAAGCTGAAAAATGCAACCAAGATGCTTCCATTGAAAATAATCAGCAGGTCAGGCAGCATCTGAAGAAAGAGAAACTGGGTTTATGTTTCAGGTCAGAACTCTAGAAAGCGAGTCAGTTTAAAGGTGTAGAAATGGAGGGACAAGGTGGATAGAACTCAGGGAATACTATAATAGTGCGTAACTGGGGTCTAAATGAAATACAGCCAATGGATTAATAGATGTAGCTGAGATGTAATTATATAACATTAGAGTGAAAAAGAAACATAGAAAGTGAAGGAGCAAGTGCTGAAAATGATGTCAGTATGATGGGTTCTTGATGGGCACTATGGGTATGATTGACTGAAGGACCTTTTTCCTTTTTGATTCTATGAATCCATGTCAGCTTCTTCCACAATATTGTGCAAATAAATGGCAGCACCATTATCTTAATATAATGGCCTCAAATGGCCACAGTAAAACCTCTGCTGCAATAGCTCTTATATATAAACTAGGTATGAACTGATGCTTGAAATATTCAATGAAAAATTACCAGCCTACAGACTGCCTCTTTTAAGTGAGCCGTTTCCAAAGCAGATCACAGTTGTAATACTACAGGAATGTTTTCTGAGCAATATTAATGCTGAATTCAATTCCAAACCATAGGTCAGAATTCCAGTTCTCCCTCAATTAGATTTTTGCAGAATCTAAAAAGCATCCAGGAGCAAATAAGTAATCTATGAAAGGTTGATACAAACTACACAAAACTACAGATGAAAGTAAAATATTGTGCATCTCTATCAAATTTCACTGTAATTGATAAATCAATGTGCTATTAAGTGGGGGCTTCAGTCAATCTTGCACTTACAGAAATCAGTCAAGGCTCAGTTTCTTTGCTCACTGCTTTATTTGAGCATGTGGAGAAGTCACCCAAAGTTCAGAGTAAAATTTATTATCAGAGTACGTACTCATTACCACATACAATCCTTAGATTCATTTTCCTGTGGGCACACTCAGCAAATCTATCTAGCAGTAACTGTAAAGAGGATCAATGAAAGAGCAAGAACATAGAAGACAACAAACTGTTTGAAATGCAATTATAAATAAATAGCAATAAATAACATGATAAAGAGTTAATAAAGTGAGATAATTGGTTGTGTGAACATCTCAATAGATGAGTGTAATTATACTCTTTTGTTCAAGAGCCTGATGGTTGAGGCATATAACTGTCTTGAACCCAATGGTCCAAGACCTGAGGCATTTTTGCCTTTTGTCTGATGGCAGCAGTGAGAAAAGAGCACGGTCTGGGTGGTGAGGATCTTTGGTGATAGATGCTGCTTTCCTATGACAGCATTTCATGTAGACTAGGAGGGCTATACTCATGATGTATTGGGCCAAATCCACTACCTTTTGTAGGATTTTCCACTCAGAGCCAGTAGTATTCCCATAACAGGCTACAGTGCAGCCAGTCAGTACATTTTCCACTACATATCTGAAGAAGTTTGTCACAGTTTTTGATGTCATTCCAAATCTCCACAGCCTTCTAAGGAAGTAGAGGCGCTGTTATTCTTTCTTTGCAATTACATTTATAAGATGGATTAAGGACAGTTCCTTTGAGATTGTGGCACCAGGAATTTTAAAGTTACTGATCCACTCTACCTCCGATCCTCCAGTGAGAACTGGTTCATGGACTACAGGTTTCCCTCTCCTGAAGTCTACAACCAGTTCCTTGTTTTTTGCTGACATTAAATGTTGTTGTTATGACACCATTGAGCCAGTTTTTCAATCTCCCTCCCATATGCTGATTCATCACCACCTTCGATACAGCCCACAACAGTGGTGTCATCAGCAAACTTGAATATGGTATTGGAGTTGTGCTTAGCCACACAGTCATAGGTGCAAAGTGAGTAGAGCAGGGAACTAAGCACACAACCCTGTGGTGCACCTGTGCTGATAGAAATTGTGGAGGAGATACTTTTGCCAATCTGAACTGGCGGGGGTCTACAGCTGAGGAAATCCAGGATCCAATTGCACAAGGGGTTATTGAGGCCCAGGTCTTGGAGTTTACTGATTAGTTCTGAAGGGATGACAGTATTAAATACTGAGCCAGATATTAAGCTGAGAAATAATTTATAATCACAACTGATACTGTAATTTTTACCCCATGAGATTGATGAACCCTCTCCTCCTGCAAAGGTTAGGTAGCATTTTCTTGACTAATGTATTTTTATACAGTTATAGCTTCCTATCCACTTGCCCCTAGCCAGTATGCCATCATAAGAAATGTCTCAGAACATGGCAAGAAGGATAATATATAGTAGATGAAGGTGTTTAAGAAACATTTTACTGAAATGTTACTTACAGATATGCTTGCTATGGAATAGCCACAGAATATAGATATGATAAAATGAAACAGAAGTTTGTTCTTAAACAATTACATATGCTGTAATGCAGGTAGAAGTGATAACTTTGTGTATGTACATGGACAGCAAAGGGCCTGTGGCTATTAAAACAGTTTTGTGGTATTGAATAACTGATTGAATCACAGAGGTGTTGTCACCTTCATGAGAACTACCCAACAGGCTGTTTGATTGTCATTATTTGTAATGTGAGACTGGTTAACTCAACTACAGGTTTGAATTGACCTTGTTTAACAAAGCAGGGATACTCAACACGCCAGTGTTCAGAGTACCATAAAGGATTTTCAAAAAGCAATCTCTAACCCTGCAAGTGCGTTACCGATTAAATTAAATTAATTAAATTTAACATTTCAGGCCAAGCATAGAAAATGTTTAAAAGCTACTATATTTAAAATAAGTAAGTTAAATTATTTCAAATTCCCTACTTATCTAGCCCTAATCATATATGGTACATATAATGTAGGAATGATCTACAGAAAATTAAGAAAATATTGCTAATCCAAACATTCAAAGGGGTGCAGGCCTCAATGTATCTAAAATAACAGATATTTCATCCAGAGTTAAACCTCCTTTAAATAGTCTGCATTTGTGCTTTTGGACTGACAGCCAATATTGATGAGGTTTGCCTTGCATGTTAAAACATCAGCCTGCAAAAGATACAAAGTTTCAGCTTTACTGGAATAAATATGTATGCACCAAGTGTTTTGAATGTTCATTTGTCAATAGCACTTACAGATGTTATGTGTACAAATGTTTTAAGTTCTGTTTTGTTCCAACAATCTGCAGCTCAGTTTTGCACTGTGAGCAAAATTAAACATACTCAGTGGCCACTTAATTAGATACCTCTTCTACTTAATAAAGTGTTCATGGTCTCTACTGCTGTAGACCATCCATTGCAAGGTTCAACATGTTACCTGTTCAGAGATGCTCTTCTGCACACGAATGGTGTAACCCATGGTTATTTGAGTTACTGTCGCCTTCCTGTGTCATCTTGAACCAGTCTGGCCATTCTCCTCTGACTTCTGTCATTAACAAGATGTTATGGCCCACAGAACTGGATGTTTTCTTGTTTCTCACATCAACCTTTGTAAACTCTGGAGCAGGGGTTTCCAACCTAAGGTCTACACACACCTACTTAATGATATTGGTCTATGGTATATAAAAAAAGATTGGGAATCACTGCTCTAGAGACTGTTGTGGTTAAAATCCCAAGAGATCAGCAGTTTCAGAAACACTCAAACCATTCTGTCTGGCACAAGCATTCATTCCACAGTCGAAGTCACTTAGATCACAATTCTCCATCATCCTGATGTCTGATCAAAGTAACAACTGAACTTCTTGACAATGTCTCCATACTTTTACAATGCCGGCACGTGATTGGCTGACTAGATATTTGCATTGATAAGTAGGTGTACAGGTGCATCTAATAAAGTGACACTGAGTGTAACTGGTCTTACTGGGAGTAAGACCAATGGCACAAATTCACCAGGATGTAAAAAGGTAGAATTATGAGGCTAGATACTATGCACACATTTAATTCCTTGATAAGATAGAGTGGTTAAAATAATAGAATTTTTGCGAGATAAAATGCTGATAAATTTCTTTCTTGAACAAGTATAAACAAAATTACTCCCACCCATTTAAGAGTGAAATGATATAGCACATTCTTTGCAGAACAGCTGATAAAAATAAAAGCAACACACACAAAACACTGGAGGAACTCAACAGCCCAGGAAACATCCATGGAAAGAGTATGGAGACCTTTCATCAGGACTTAAAAATCCAAACCACCCTTACAGTATGGTGAAGCAATAAAAAATGAGATCTGACTAAATGCTGGAATGAGTTTATAAATGTTTTTTTTTCCCCAGGTGAATTGCTTGTTAGTAATTTACTGTAATGAGTTACACTAAAACAAAAAGTAAATATAAGAACCTGTTTAGCATGAAGTTTTATGAGGTTCGTTGACTGAGAGATTAAATCATTTATTAAACTGTTGGAAGCAAAACAAAATGCACAAGGGTAATCAAATTGTATTCATACTCTGAAGTACAAAACAACAAATTCCTTGTCACACAAGAGAGTCAGAATAAGCCCAATTCTGATTCTGATTAGTTAGATGAAATAAAGTCACCATTATAAAATGCAGTAAAACACAAGAACTGATCTATGTATAATGGCTGGATAACTGATTTGGCACTCACCAGCTTCACACTCAGTATGACATACAACAGCAATATGTCATGTTATATACAGTTTGGCAAGGCCTTAAAAGGCAGTACTAATGCTGTATAGGTCTCACTGGCTGAATCCTTATATACTCTGATAATGCCAATGTTAAAAAGACACTGTGGAAAGACTTGCTCATCAAAGCTAACTTTCTCCATTATCATTAAATTACATTACGGAATGAAGGGGTAAGAATATCTTTTTTGTTTGAATTACTTTACTCCACCTTTAAGGAACACTGCAAAATACAACTTAGAACATCGAGCAGTTCAACACAGTATAGGCCATTCAGAGCACAATGTTCTGCTATAAGGCACTCCAATATCAATTGAACCATTCCCTCCCACTTTGCCTTCAGTTTTCTTTCATTCACAAGCCTAAAGTACCTGCTTCTACCACCACTGCTAGTACCCACCACTTTCTATGTAAAAACTTGTCTCTGACATGCACCCTATGCTCTCCTCCCAACACCTTAAAGTTATGCCCCTTTGCATTAGTTATTTACGTCCTCGAAAAAGGTCTCTGGCTGTCCACTCAGTCTATTCCACTTATCATCTTGTACACCTTTATCAAGTCACCACTCATCCCCCCTCGCACCAAAGAGAAAAAAACACTGGTTTGCTTAACCTATTCTTGTAAGACATGCTTTCTAATCCAGGCATTGTCCTGGTAAATCACTGTGCTGTCTCTAAAACTTATGCAACTTTCCTATAATGAGATGAACAGAACTGAACACAGCATTCTAAGTGTGGTATAACCAGAGTTATATAGAGCTGGGACATCACCTCATGGACCTTGAGCTCAATCCCTGAGTAATGAAGGCCAACACACTTGTATGCCTTCTTAACCACTCTATCCACTTGCACTCCAACTTTCAGGGATCTGTGAACATGAACCCCAAGATCTCTTTGTTCCTTCACACTGTTAAGGATCCTGCCGTTGACCCAGTGTTGTGCATTCAGGTTCAGCCTTCCAAAGTGAATCACTTCACACTTCTACAGATTGAACTCCACCTGCCATTTCTCAGCCCAGCTCTGCACCCTATCAAAGTCCCACTGTAAGCTATAACAACCTTCTAATTTTACTAGCCCACACTTCCACTCTCTCGTCCAAGTCATTTACAAAAATGTCATTGGTCACGGACCTCTAAGCTGAATATGCTCCATCTACTACCACCATCTGCATTCTGTGAGAAAGCCGATTCTGAATCCATGCAGCCACGTTTTCATGGACCCTATGCCTCCTGACTTTTTCACTGAGCCCACCATGGGAACTGTATCAAATGCCTTACTAAATTAGACATACACAGCACCAATTGCTCTACCATCATTGATAAGATTTGTCACATCCTCCAAGAATTCAATTGGACTTCTGTGGCTAAAAAAAAAAGCAAAACTAAAAAAAAGTTTGTAAATCCTTTAAGAATCCTGTCTTTAAGAATGCTTTCCAATAGTTTGTAAAGCATTGACATAAGGCTCACTGGTGTGTAATTCACAGGGTTATCCCTAATACCTTTCTTGAACAAAATAATAAAATTTTCCAACTTCCAATCCTAGGCCAGTAATCCTATGGGGTGGTGAGGACACAAAGATTAAGGTGCAAGAATTTTTTTTCATCAGTCGGGAGAATAATTACACTTCTTTAGCACTTTGAACGTTCCGCTGCATCGTCATTTCCTCACTGAAGTATCCAGTTGGATTATTTCCTCCACTGAAGGTCTTGATGGTACATCCTTATGAATAAAAGACAGGACTGCTAATACCAAATTAAGACGGACCTCTGATCGAAAGCTAATAAAGGAAAATCATATACACATTAATTTTACTTGAAATTGCAAACATTTAAATAGTGCTGGTAGTGAGCTACAAGCTTAAACTGATAAAATCCTTAGAATCAAAGTACAGCACAAGACCAGGCCCTTCAGCCCAACTAGTCCTTGCCGAGCCATTTAAGCTGCCTACTTCCATCAACATGCACCAGGACCATTGCCTGAATACCCCTACCATCCATGTATCTATCCAAACTTCCCTTAAACATTGAAAATGAGCTCGCATGCACCACTTGTGTCAGCAACTAGTTCCACATTCTCACAACCTTCCAAGGGAAGAAATTTCTCCTGATGTTCCCCTTAAACTTGCTGCCTTTCACCCCGTCCTGCAACCTCTAGTTGTATCCCACCCAACGACAGTGGAAAACCCTGCAAATTATAGACCTTCTGATGAAAGTAGTCTGAAAAATTGGCAGAAGCTCTGGGATTTATATACACTGATGATGAAAGAATGGGGTTGATTATCAAAGTCAGAATGGTGTTTGGTCAAGGGGAACCTGTTATGCTCCTATTTACATATTGTCATTGTCTTTTGTAGTAAAGGTTATGAGTTTCAGGGCAGTCTGAGCAGTGCACTTCATTGATGGTACGTACTGCAGTGCCATGTCTGAGCTGAGACTGAAAGTTTCTGATTGTGGATGGAATGAGATGAATGGGCAGTATTCATCCTGGTATGATGCTGGGTGCCCGAGACATTATTTGAGCTGAGTTCCTCCAGGAAACCGGAAGATACTCCAGCACATTCCTGACTTGTAGCTTGCAGATAGCAGAAAGGATCTGGGATGCCAGGACGTGAACTATTCATCACAGACTCCACTCAGCACGTGAAGCCGAAGTATTTATACAGCCGCTACATCAATGTTCATCCAAATGTTCACTGAGTGCATGTTTACGATCTTCTGCTACAGTAGCTCATGCACTTCGTGGTTTGGCATGCTGTGGATTCAGATGCTCTTCTGCTTGCCACTGTTGTAGCACATGTCACTTGAGATACTGTCACCCTCCAGGCAGCTTAAACCAGTCTGACCATTCCTCTCTCATTCGCAAGGTGTTGTTTTCCCACAGAACATCCAGTCACTGGATATTATTTTTTTGTTTTTGTTTTCTCTGTACACTCTCAAGACTGGTGTGTGTGAAGATCCCAGGAGATCAGCAAATTCTGAAACACTCTAACCACCATGTAAACACAGGTTCTGTGCTTTTATTTTTGTAAACACAGAATGCTTTTACATAGAAAGTGCCTGGAATAGTTTATGTGGAGTAGCAGTGGAGTCAGGTATTTTAGTGGATTTAAGAGGTTTTAGATAAACACATGAATGTGGGAGGAATGTGAATCATGATAGGACAAGGACACTAATTTAAATTGGCATCAAGATCAGCGCAATATCATGGGCCTAAAGGCCTGTCCAGTGCTGTACTGTTCTATGCTTTATGAAGTTAAATACCTTGCAATTATCAGTAAACATTTCCTGCCTTTATTTTATGATGACGAAGGCCATTGATGAAGCAGCTGAAGATGGCTATTACTAGGTTATTGCCCTGAAGAACTCTTCTTGTGGTGATCTAGAATTAGGATGACTGCTCTCCATCGAACACAGCTGTCTTCCATTGTGCAAGGTATGATCACAACCAATGGAAATGTTAATTCCATTTCTCTTTCCTCAGATGCTCTGTAATTGGCCAAGTATTATATTCCTGTATTATTCCTTTTTGTATTTCAGATGTCTACCATCTGTTTTTAATCCTTGTTTATACTGAATCATTATGCTGGCCAATAGCATTCTGATTCTACAGCTGTTATATTATTCTTTATTACTGAGTCCAGCACATCTATTCCACCAGCTATCACCCTCCGTTTTACTCTTTGCCTGACAGATTTCTTGGAATTCTTTGAGGAAATAACAGGCAGGACAGACAAAGAAGAGTCAGCGGAGAGCAAATGCGGAGTGTATTCAGAAATCAGAGGTGCAAAGGGACTTGGGAGTCCTCGTTAAGGATTCCCCCAATGTTAACTGTTAGGCTGAAGGTCGTAAGGAAAGAAAATGCCACATTAGCATTCATTTTGAGAATATAAAAGCAAAGATGTAATTCTGAGACTTTATAGAACATTGGTCAGATGGCATTTGGAGTATTTCAAGCAGTTTAGGGCCACTTATCCAAGAAAGGATGCATTGGCATCAGAGAATGTTCAGAGCAGATTCACAAGAAAAATCACGGAAATAAAAGGTTTAAAGTTTGAATAGTGTTTTATGGTTCTGGGTCGGTACTCACTGGGTTTAGAAGAATGAAAGAGAATTGCATTGAAACCTAGCAAATATTGAAAGGCCTAGATACAGTGGACATAAAGAAAATGTTTCCTATTGTGGGGAAGGCAAGGACCAGAGGGCCCAGCTTCAGAATGCAAGGGCATCCTTTTAGAACAGAGATGAGGAGGGTTGTCATTAGCCAGATGGTGGTGAATTTGTGGACTCCAAGCCTTTATGTATATTTGATATAGAGGTTGATAGATTCTTGATGACTAAGGGTGTCAAGGGTTACAGGAAAAAGACAGAAGAATGGGGTTACGAGGGATAATAAAACAGCCATGATGGAATGGTGGAGCAATATGTGTGGAAGGTGTTTCAATAATATGGGTTTCATGATTATGTAGTTGGACTTCTATTCTGTGATTGCAGCATTTCTAAAAATATGGGTGTGGTGGATCTTTTGAATTTTTTATGAATTCTATTTATTGAAGTGATGTAGATTTGACATTATTCTTAAATATTTACAAATAATTGCAGATAGACTGGATACATAAAAATTACATGCAAGAGACAAGTTATAAAGAAAGTAATCAGACTTACAGTAAACTCATCATGTAACTTTTAAGAGGTATACAACCTGCTTCATCTGACTCATAGAAACGTTTAAAATGAGCCAACATTGGTGCCACAACTTGGCTAGAGCTGCTTTCTCCTGAGAGTACAACACCTCCAAGAGTATCCAATGTGGGAGATCCTTTTGAGAGAAGAATGATCAGAGGGGACATTGGCAATAATAGCCTAAGCCAGGGATCCCAACCTGAGATCCATGGACCCCTTATTTAATGGATTTGCTATAAAAATGTTTGGGAACCCCTAGCCTATTAGTACTCTTGGTTACCCAGTGCTTTTCTGACTGTGCCGCCACTAACTGTGGCATAATGAATTCACTAAACATGCTATGCATGATATCCTCAGTATCTATAGTGTACGATGCTGTCAATTATGAGCTGGACACATTTCCTGCTCACATAGTTTCCCATATGTTGTAGCAAGAACATTCCCCAGATTTGACTTCCTCTGCCATTGGGACTCTGCTCTTAGTTACCATCCTCTGGTTACATGAGACATGTTTTGTACTTCAATCTGTCTACTATAATCTAAGTTCCTTGAAGATGGACAGGTATTTGATACTCACCAGTCAGCTGCCTGTGAGTACCATTGCTTTTACTTCAATTAATAAAAGCAGCAAAGAAAGATAGAAATAGCACATGTTGCTGTTCACCAATCATCCTCCTCACTGATGACCCTCACTCACCAAACCTGCACTCTGGGAGCCACTGTCATGGTGATGTGTTCAAATAATTGCCCTATCAGAAAAGCAGCCACCAGGAGCTGAACACTTTAGTTCAGATGAAGGGTCTCAACCCAAACATCAGCAGTTCATTTTCCTCCATCGGTGCTGCTTGACCCATTGAGTTCCTCTAGCATTTTCTTTAGTGCACTATTGTGCTTGATGTCAAAAGTGCAAATGATTCAGTTCACAGCTAGATCTCTAAATTGCAAGATAGATGGCTGCCACCAAAAAAGGAAACAAACCATTTTATTTTTCATATTGGAGTTAAAGCCAGGAAGAATATGAGGGCTGCTTCTGCTCCATAGTACCATAGGGTCATGGACATTATCTGACCACCCCAACCCCCTCCTGCTCCCCAGTTTCCTGTCAGTTACTGTAGGTAAAGGAGTTGCTTTAAAGATAGATTGCTGTCGATGAGGGATCTGCTTTAAGATTGTAGTGCAGGTGGTTACAAGCCTGAATAAAAAGGCTAAGCACCGATATTTAGTGGTCCATGACCTGAGCTCCTCTGATGCGTGCAGCCATTTATCCTTTACCATCTTTCAGACAAGATATTAATTTGGAGTCCCATCAACACCAAAACTAAGATAAATATTTGTGGCTACATAACAGTTTTCACAGTTTCAGGTTATACCAAAGTGCTGTGCAGCCAGCTAAATATACTTGGCAATTAGTCACATGTCATTTCAGAACCATAGCAGTTAATTTGTACAGATTAAACTTTCATCTAAAAATAATTGCTGTTCTGTTGAATAAGCAAACTAAAAACGGAGTCAAATTACCCCCATCAAACCAAATCTTTGGGATACTGTATCTTTCCCTAAAGTGCACCCTTCCATTAATTTAATTTCACCCGTTCAATAGACTTTGGTTGCAAGCATGCAAACATGACTCTGATTTAGTACAGAAACATTTACTCGATATTAAAATATCATCCAAATATTTTATGGATGTTTTCAGTCTTATAAAAACATGCTTTTGTGCAAGGGAAAATAAGAGCAAATAGTGAATCTTGCCATGGACAACATTCTTAACAAATCTAGTTCTGTAGAATTGTAAACCTTACTTGGTAATTCATTCTCCCAGAATAGTGACCCAACCCTTGCACTCTTTGAAAATTCACTTTGCAAGTATATTTAATATCCATACAAAGTCCACTGACTCACACATATGAACAAAATATTCATTGCCCTTTTAGTATTTGGAGCGAGGCCAGATTTTGAACAGAATCTTAGTTAATCAAATTCATTATTTTGGAAGTGTTTGCACTACTTGCCAACAAAAAAATAGAAAATGTGCTAGTGAACACAACAAGTCACCCATGAATCCTACTTTTTCTCTCCAAACTGAAAAATCTTTAAGATCAACTGACACAGTATGACTTTTTTTAATGGTTATCATTTTGTTATGCCAATTTTTTGTGGATTGATATTTAAACAATTGCAAGATGACGTATCCTATAACTCATTTTGAATTTATCAGACTAAATATACTCAATATTCGCCCAGTTTCTTGCCAATAAACGTGCTTTGCACGTGCTGCAATTTCGAGCCCATATTTAAGCAAAATGTGTTACTGCTCTGCTAACATCCAACTGGTGTGTAACAAAAACAATGAATTATAAAAGCCTTGTAATGTATGGTGCTGGTGCTGTAAAAAGCTGAAGTCCGTAGCATTTATAACCTGTGTAAATATGTCTATGAAATTAAATTTAAACTTTAACTTATAAGTAAACTTGAACTAGTGCCTGGTACCCTGGCGACAAATAGATGCCTTCCATCTGCAGCAGCTGGCAATGCCAATTCTATTTGAACTACCACGGCAAACCTGCTGGATGAAACCTATTGATTTAGCCCCTGAATGTGCTGTGCAGCTCATGCATGCAGTAGAAGCCATTTGATAAGTGCACAGTTGGCATGCTGATAAATGCTTCGATATATGCATCTTCTGCAAAAATCTAGGAGTGATCAAGTGTATGTGAGTGTGTGTGTTCTGTGTGCTGCCATCTTTGCCAGTGTCATCACACTTGCCAGCGAAGGTTTGGTGATCCCCCTATGGAAGAAGAGGAGGAAGTGGAAGGAACGAAAGAGTGTACGCACAGCTAAAATGTTGAGGTGACTTCTGAGTGAAGTGCAAAACAGGAATGCATGCTTGCTAAATATCAATAACAGAATATGACTGAAAAAAGTATAAGATCTGCAGAACTATAATATCACGTCATGACTGATGGTAGTAAATTAATCACTTCATCAAGGAATGAAGTTTTAAGAATCCACATACACAATAATGTTGGTGCAAATGAAAACACTGAGGTACTTTCAACCACATTCAACCAGAAATGCCAAGTGGATGATACCTCCCAGCTTCATTCTGTGGTCACAACATTTTAGAAGCCAATTTTTCAATCAAGTTAATCCACTCCAAGTGATATGAAGAAATAGCTGTGAGTGTGGGACCCACTACAGCACAGGCTGCAGGACCTAACAACAGCTCAGCTGTAGTACTGGCAGCCCATATTCCAGAATTGGCCTGGGCCTATAATTTCAGTGCAGTTAGTGTGAAAAATTACTCAGAAATGGCATGTTTACAAAAGGCCTAAGATCATTTTTTATTGTAGAAAAGGCACTGGCACTATATTTTCTATTGGAGATGAGACATGCTGCATATACTCATTTGAAGTATTGAGGTTCTGCACTCACTTTTCCTGAATAAGATAGGGAAATATGTCACTGTGTTTTGTGCGCTTCGTGTTTGCTCAATTTTGTCATCATGATTAACAATGTTTTGAAGCCATAAAATGTCAATTGCAACCATGTTAAATGTGAGCAAGAGGGCAGCTGAGTTTGTTACAGCTGGATATGGGCCCTAATTAATTAAGATCATTGGGAAATCTGTAAAGGAATGTGGTGCCCTGAATAGTGTCTAATGCTACTGACGCAGTTGGTGAGAACAGGCATTCTATGACCTTAGTGTGCACAGATCTTTAGAGCACTTATCTTCAAAGTTGTCTAGTTCCACCTTCTTCTGCGCATCAGTCTCTGCAAAGCCTGCAGGACATTTTCCCTTCTTTCCACTCCAGTGTCCAGACACTATGAGCTCCACAGTCTTCTGCGCCTTGCCATTTCTGGCTTTACCAACATCAGCTTCCTTTGTAATAATCTGCCACTCCCCAGATGCATCGGCCACTCCCCATCTGCATCGGCTGTTTGAAATGCAGACCAAACATGGAATAATAGAAAAGTGATGCTGTGGAGGGATGCCATTCGGCCTGTAGTTTCTGTGTTGATCAGAAATCTGCTGCTCAGCATAGTCCCACCTTTACACATAAAGTTTACAGCCCTGCAGGACACAATGCACATCATATATACACTGTTTAGGTTATGATGAGGGTGCCTAACTCTATCTCACTTTTCCAGAAACATACCACTCCCTGCGTGAAAGAAACATCTCTTATAAAACCCCTACTCCTTCTACCAATTACTTTAAAAATGGTGGTTTTAGATTTCCTACTGAGGGAAACAGTGCCTTCCTATTTATTTCATTCAGACCCAGTCAATACATGCCAATTACATTACTACTCAGACTCCACTGTTCCGAAGAGAAAAAATGCCAAGTTTATCTGATCTTTCTCCAAAGCTAAAATTTTACATTTCTAGCAACATCCTTATAATGCCTGATATACACTTCTGCATCACATCTACGCCATAGGTACCATGTACCCTACGCAGTACCTACACTGTGCCCTACGCTGTAGGGTGACGTGCACCTCCCCAAAAAAGTAACTCATGAGTCGCAGTGACGCAGACCGCAACAACTGTGATTGGTCTGCTTGGCAGCATCGCATTTCATCATACGCATTTCCAATTGCTTCTTCTCCGCCATGTCTATACACCACTGCGAAATAGATTAACCAAATCATCAAATCTACCTGACGACATGCGAAAAAGTTTGAAATGGATTTCCTCGTCCATGTCTCTCACAAAGAAACTCAACACAGTGGCATAGAAACCCCACCGCCAACTAGCGTTTTGACACACACTAACGCATGCTCGCTACGGTGCAGAGCCTATGCAGAAGTATAACTCAGGCCTACAGTGTAGCCCATACACAGAAGTATAAATCAGCCTTAAATCTGCTCTCTATATCTATCCTTTAATCTAACCAGAGCTATATTCAATATTCAAGTTGTAGCCTAATGAAGGTTCCTATATTCCATGTTTTTGCAAAAAAAAGAGATAAGATCCCATTTAAATTAACACACACAAAATGCAGGAGGAACTCAGCAGGTCAGGTAGCAACCATGGAAATGAAGAAAACATTTGACGTTTCAAGCCCAGGCCAGGAGTGGAAAGGAAGGAGGAAGATGACAAAATAAAAGGGCGGGGTGAGGGGAAGCGGGGTAGTTAGAAGGTGAAGCCAGGAGGGTAGGAAAGGTTAAGGGCGGGAGAGGAAGGAATTTGTTAAGAGAAGAGAGTGAACCATAGGAGAAAGGGAAGGAGGGAGGGCACCAGGGTGATAGGCTGGTGAGAAGAGTTAAGAGGCCAGAGTGGAGAATAGAAGAGGGGAGAGGGGAGTATTTCTTTTGCCAGAAGGAGAAGTTGATATTCATGCCATCAGGTTGATGGCTCCCCAGATGGAATACAAGCTGTTGCTCCTCCACCCTGAGGGTGGACTCATTGAGGCATGAGAGGAGGACATGGACTGACATGTCAGAATGGGAATGGGAATGGGAATTATCTTTTTTTCCTACTGGGAAATTCCCCTTTTGTCAGATGGAGCTGAGGTGCACAGCAAAGTAGTCCCCTAAATTACAACAGGTCTCACCAATTTAGAGGATGCCACATCGGGAACACCAGACACAATAGGTAACCACAGCAGATCTGCAGAAGTGTTGCCTCACCTGGAAGGATGTTTGAAGTCTTGAATGAAGGTGAGGGAGGAGGTGAATGGGCGGGTGTAGTACAAAGGCTGCTTGCCAAGACTGCTGGGAGAGAGATTAGTGAGGAGGGATGAATGGACAAGGGAATCATGGAGGGTGCAAATCCTGCAGAAAACAAAGGGTGGGGAAAATAAAGATGTGTTTGTTGGTAGGATCCCTGTGGAGATGGCGGAAGTTGCAAAGATCTCATTTAGTTTCTCAATCACATCATTGGCCAATCTTGCTTCCTATATGAATGTATACTCCAAACCCCACTCCATTCAGCATTGTACTACTTACCCTCCACTGTTATAGGCTACACATATGGAAGATGAGGGGCTATCTTTCTAATTTATGTTTGGTCTCACTGTGACAGTGGAGAAGGTTCTGAGACTGAGAGTGACAGCGTAGGAGTGGGAAGGGGATAACATGACATGAAACTAGCAGTACTAGAGGAGCCATGGCAGAGAGATTGCAAGTGCTCTACAAAACATTGGCGGAAGACAAGCCATTTTATGTCCACTGTAGACTTCGGTGGCCCTCTGTTGGACTCAAGGTCTCAAGCTGCAGTGTCGCCTGTTTACAGCTGCCAGGAGAGAGACGTGTCAGAGTCAGTCCGCTCCATCAGGGGAGTGTGGCGTGGCTGCTTCCCAATGCTTGCTCGGCAGAAGACAAGCTCTATTGCGGTCATCTGCAGATTTCGGCACTATTTATTGAGTGGCTGTATCTTCCTATCTTATACATCTTCTGTGTGCTTTGTGCTGTGTATGACTGTTGGTACTGTCTATTGCATCTTGATCCCGGAGTAACACTGTCTCACTTGGCTGTATTCATGGGTAGTCATGTATGGTTGAATAGCAATTAAACTTGAATTGATTTGAACATTTGCCTAATTTATGCTTTGTCTCGCTGATATAGAAGAGGCCATATCAATTCATCCAATGCAATAGAACAGGTTGGGGGAGGTGCATGTGAATCTCTGAAGGTCTTTTTAGGCCCTAGATTATGGGTGGGTGAGGTGATAGAGGACAGTTGTTATACTTCCTATAATTACAGGGGAAAGAGCCAGGAGCTTAGGAAAGAAGAGTGGGGAGGGGTGAGTAGACCAGAGAGATATAGAGAGAATGCTTCCTGTAAAAAACAGAAAGAGGGGAAGAGAAGTAGATGTGCCTACAGGTGGGACCCCCTAGAAGCTAATGGAAATAGTAAAGAATGATGTGCTGAATTTGAACATTAGTGGGTTTAAAAAAACCTCTGTTCTGTCTGGGGTGGTTGAGGTGCGAGAAGGTGTCCAGGAAATGGAGGAAATGCAAGTGAGGGTTCCACCAAATACTTCCTGAGAAAGCAAACATTTCTAAAGTCGTAGAAAGTAAAGCCATACTTTGAGAGAAGCTGCAGCAGAGACAATGATTGGAGTACTGTGGGAACTATCTCAGTCCCTAATATTCCTATAGCCTTGCAGAAGACCACATGATAATTTATTGTGAGGTAACCACATAATTGTTTGTTGTAAGTGATGTAAGTATTATGTACCGATATTAATAAATTATATTCTGTAATGAAATAGCAAATGGCTTATTTGCAATCAAGAACGACATCTAGAAGAGAGAACCTTGCATTCCTGTCATATCAAATCTGTTCTACCATAATTGATTTATAATCAATAAGCACAAGAGATATAGCAGATGCTGGAAATCCAGAGCAACACACACAAAATGCTGGAGGAACACAGCAGGTCAGGCAATGTCTAAGGAAAAGAGTGAACAATTAAAGAGTCATAGTACGTCAGAATTGTAGCTATCACCTTCATTATATTTTCGTGCATATACATCTAGTTCCTGTCACTACCCGTAAGGAGTTTGTACATTCTCCCTGTGAGCACATGGATTTCCTTGCACAGTCTAAAGATGTACCAGTTGGTAGGTTAATTGGTCATTGTAAATTGTCCCATGCTTAAGCTGGGAGTAAAATGGGGGATTGCTGGCCAGTGCAGCTTGAAGGGCCAGAATGGTCTGTTCCACACTGTATCTCAATAAATTAATTAAAAGAATGAGAAAAATGAAACCGACTTATAAAAACCACTCAGATCACATTAGCTCAATTACATTAGTCAGCAAAACTTCTGAATGAATCATCATGCAGATATGATTAACTGAGCAAAATGCAGAGAAATACATTTGTGTTGTATGTAGTTTAGCAAATTAAAATGCTGTTCAGTATTGTAAAGATTGAAATAACACATAAATTTACCTTTTATTGGTTTTCCATTTTAATGGCTGTTTAACTTGTCCATGGTATGAGAGTCAATCTGAGGTGCTCTCCAATGTTGTTATGTGATTTGACTGGATAGCAATAGAAAATATGGACTTGGGAATAAGGAGGAGGATTTCCAGACAGGAATTTACTCACAGAGGTTTTCATATTTATTCAGTAGATTATCCACTGACAGCTGTCTTATCTGGAGTGAAAGCAGCTGGGGAGGGAGCTGGTTCCAGTTAAGATTGAGATAGCAAGATTAGGAGGTTGTGGGAGACACGGTCTACAAATATCAGATGTTTGGGGAGGGATGGGAAGGATTTTTAGATTGGAGATCAGATAGAGGATTTGGATGGAAGAGAATTGTGTGTTAATAGGGGTTTCCAAGAATGGACAGATCCATGATCACAGAATGGGCAAAGGGCTAAGCTTATGGGTTTGACGGAAACCTTCTGCTCTTCTTGACTCAGAAGCCATGGTGGAATCAGCCACAGCCTAGTTTCTGTAGACGCCTTACTCAATGAGCTTTCCAGAGATTTACACACTCCATGAAAGTTGCTGTCTCTCTAGAACTTCAGTGCTGTATGTATGGAGATTACACATTCTGCAAGTAACTCTGTGGCTTTTCACCAAGTTAAACATAGAAAACCTACAGCACAATACAGGGCCTTTGGCGGAACATGTCCTTTCTTTAAAAAATACCTAGGGTTACCCATAACTCTCTATTTTTCTGAGCTCCATGTACCTGTCCAGGAGTTTCTAAAATGACCCTATTGTATCCACCTCCACCACCATCGCCAGCAGCCCATTCCACGCATTTGCCACTCTCTACTAAAAAAAAACTTACCCCGATATCTCCTCTGTACCTACTTCCAAGCACTTTAGAACTGTGCCCTCTCGTGCTAGCCATTCTAGCCCTGGGAAAAAACTTCTGACTATGCACACAATTAATGCCTCTCATCATCTTGTGCACCTCTATTAGGTCATCCCTCATTCTCCAACGCTCCAAGGAGAAAAGGCCAAGTTCACTCAACCTATTCTCATAAGGCATGCTCCCCAATCCAAGCAACATCCTTGTAAATCTCCTCTGCACCCTTGCTATGGCTTCCACATCCTTCCTGTAGTGAGGCAACCAGAACTGAACATAGTACTCCAAGTGGGGTCTGACCAGGGTCATATATAGCTGTAACATTACTTCTCGGCTCCTACACTCAGTCCCACAATTGATGAAGGCTAAAGCACCATATGCTTTCTTAACCACAGATACAAAAGTAAAGCAAAATGAAATAGCAGGATTGAAAGAGTTCTCCAGTTTCCACCAGCATCCCATAGAGATATAGCTTAGTTGGTTAATTGGCCACATAAATTTGAAGTGGGAGTTTATAAGATTGTGGGGAGAATAAAATGGTAGTAATGAAGGATTAGTGCAAATGGGTGCTTTCTGGTTGAAGAAGTCTTGAGGGTAGAATGGCCTGTTTCCAAACCTGATTCTCAATAACTCTATCTCAACTCTATTTCTTAATATCTGCAGCTGTATATACCCCTTAGGCAGAAAAAGCTAACCTTAGAATTTTATATATCATTTAAAAGTTCTACTAAAGACATATATATTTATGTACCATAATCATTTGTGCTATCTCTTTGTCCTCCAACATTTCCATGATAGTAATTTCCTGGTAATTACCTGATAATGATAACACATCAATCACAAGGCTATCTTACATTGTGTGTTCAAAACTTGGAAAAAGCTATCTACTGGTTAGAAAACAGTCTACTGTCTTATGTGCTTTAATGTTCTGGTCTTCTACTTTTTTGAGACTTGATTTTTTTGCTGATTTCATGCCTAAAGTACAAAGAATATTATTACCTTTCTCATACAGAGAAATTGCATAAGAATATTTACGAAGAGGCATACTTTTTGTAAAATGTGCTGTTCAGTCAATCTTACTATATATACCTGCTATTTCATACCAACTTCAATCAAACCCAAAAGAAAGTAATTGCAAAACAAAACGTGAGCTCCTTTGGAGCTGAACAGGAAAGTAATGCATTACCAGATGTGCATGTAGTTTCCTCTCATACCATTAGAAAGATAGAAAGCAGTTTGCTTTTCAAAGGCACTTAGGAAGAATGTATAACGCACATTACAAACATCTGTAGCATCCCTTCTATTACAATGCTGTGTGTAAGCATGCATTAGTGATCCATGGCTGTGATTCTGAACTCTGATGTTTTGAAGTAATTTGTACTAATTTCTCCTAACACAAAGATAAATGTATCTTTGAATACTGGAAATGTAAAATATACATTTATTGAGATTAAGATTATGATTGATTCTCCCGTGCTTCATTAGGGCTCTTGTCAATTGCGATGGAAGACTGGCACCTTGAATGAGTGAGTGGAAGATGAGTATTAGTTTGATCCAGACTGAATTGCTGAAGAATTCCAAATGGACTGGTAAGTGAAGGGTGCCAATTAGAATGAAGTTTATGAAATGTGATGTGGAATTGATGGAGCAAAACAGTGCTTTCTTTTTCAATATTTTTATTGGTTTCTTACATAAAAGAATACAGAGTACAGTAGGATGTAAAATATATATCAATTACAATATATTGGAATCACAAATATAATTTCATTACCCCATATCCATATAAATTAAATTTAAACATAATACTGAAAAGAGAAAATTTTATTATGCAAAAAAAAAATAAACCCACTACCAGAAAGAAAACAGCTGTTTGGTTAAAAAACAAAAGGAAAAGATCCTAATCATATAGTAAAACATATTATTAGCCAACATCTGAGTTTAATAGCAAATCAAAGATTTTGAAAATAATTCAAAAAAGGTCCCCACAATGTTAAAAAATCTTGTCTAGATTCAGAAATTGACCAGCTAATCTTCTTTGAATGGGTGTTTTTCAGAATGGCAGGTGGTGACTAGTGGGGTGCCACAGGGCTCAGTATTGGGACCACAGCTGTTTACGATTTACATCAACGATTTAGATTAAGGCATTGAGAATAACATCATCAAGTTTGCTGATGATACTAAGCTGGGTGGCAGTGTGACATGCGATGAGGATGTTAGGAGAATTCAGGGTGACTTGAATAGGCTGGGTGAGTGGGCAGATACTTGGCAGATGACGTTTAATGTGAATAAGGGTGAGGTTATCCACTTTGGGAGTAAGAAAAGGAAGGCAGATTATTATCTGAACAGTGTAGAGTTAGGTAAGGGAGAAATACAAAGAGATCTAGGAGTCCTTGTTCATCAGTCACTGAAGGTGAATGAGCAAGTGCAGCAGGCAGTGAAGAAGGCTAATGGAATGTTGGCCTTTATTACAAAGGGAATTGAGTACACGAGCAAGGAAATACTCTTGCATTTGTACAGGGCCCTGGTGAGACCACACCTGGAGTATTGTGTACAGTTTTGGTCTCCAGCGTTAAGGAAGGACATCCTGGCTGTAGAGGAAGTGCAGCGTAGATTTACAAGGTTAGTTCCTGGGATGTCAGGACTGTCTTACGCAGAGAGGTTAGAGAGACTGGGCTTGTAGACGCTGGAATTAAGGTAATTGAGAGGGGATCCGATTGCAACATATAAGATTATTAAAGGATTGTACAAGATAGAGGCAGGAAATATGTTCCAGATGCTGGGAGAGTCCAGTACCAGAGGGCATAGTTTGAGAATAAGGGGTAGGTCACTTAGGACAGAGTTAAGGAAAAACTTCTTCTCCCAGAGAGTTGTGGGGGTCTGGAATGCACTGCCTCGGAAGGCAGTGGAGGCCAATTCTCTGGATGCTTTCAAGAAGGAGCTAGATAGCTATCTTATAGATAGGGGAATCAGGGGATATGGGGACAAGGCAGGAACCGGGTATTGATAGTAGATGATCAGCCATGATCTCAAAATGGTGGTGCAGGCTCGAAGGGCCAAATGGTCTCTTTCTGCACCTATTGTCTATTGTCTATAGTATATAATATATATCAATTACAATATATTGGAATTGCAAGTATAGTCTCATTACCCCATATCCATTAAATTTAAATTAAATTTAAATATAATACTGAAAAGAGAAAATTTTATTATTAAAAAATAAACCCACTACAAGAAAGAAAACAGTTGTTTGGTTAAAAAAAGGAAAAAAAATCTTTATCATACAGTAAAACATATTATTAGCCAACACCTGTGTTTAATAGCAAATCAAAGATTTTACAAAATAATTCAAAAAAGGTCCCCACAATGTTAAAAAATCTTGTCTAGATTCAGAAATTGACCAGCTAATCTTCTCTAAATTTAAACATGACATACCATCATGTAACCAATGAGTATGAGTAGGCAGAGTGGCGTCTGTCCACTTGAGCAACAATGCCCTCCTGGTTATAAGAGAATTAAAAGCCAAAATGTGCAAATCATGTTTCTCCAAAATAATATCATTTCCTCCAACAATACCAAATAAGGCAGTCAAAGGATTAGGTTTAAAATTTACTTTAAAAAGCACCAAAAAAGGGAATAACGGGCACATAACAGTGGGGTATTAGCAAAACAGTGTTACATTGAATTACAATAATAATTTGTGTTTAGATAATTCCTACGGCACTCTCCAAGGAAACATATAAAACAAGATTTCATGCTGAGCCATGTAAGTAGATATTAGAGCACAAGGCTAAAAATCTAGTCAGTAGGTTTTAAGGACAATCATAAAGGAGAGGTTTAGGGAAGGAGTTCCAGAATCTGTTGCCCTGGCAACTAATGACTGATAGTAAGGACTTAAAGTGGGGTGATCAAAAATAAAAGCCAGGACTGGAGCAGTACAGTTCTTACAAGGAGTTTAGGCGGTAAGAAATTACAGAGAAAGTAGAGCAAAATGAAATAGAAAGTCAGGAAAAATGTGAATGGGTTTTCTTCATATTGATGTAATACTTATATCAATATCTCTCTCAAAATACTGAGTATAACTGATTAGTTAAAATGACAAAGTGCTTTATTGATCAAAAATATTGATCAACGTTTGTTTATTCCCAAGAGAACGAATGCTTGCTCAGATATGAAGTTGGCTGCAGCCGGTTATACTTGGACATAAGGTATAAATCTTAAAGGGGTATACAACCAATATTAGATATAAATATATAGGGAGAATTGACTTTAATTCTGATATCCTTCACATAAATGAGGAGTAAAAATCTTTATGTTACGTCTCTGTCTGAATGTGCAAATTGCAAATTATAGTAACTTGTAATAAATAGTATGTACAGCAAGATGTACAACAGAACAGTCAATATAGTTTAGAAATGCAATTGTGTCAGCATGAATTAATCAGTCTGATGGCCTGGTCCCAGAGCCTGCTAGTCCTGGCTTTAATGCTGCGGTACCGTTTCCCAGATAGTAGCAACTGGAACAATTTGTGGTTGGGGTGACTCAGGTCCCCAAATCTCCTTCGGGTACTTTTTAAACACCTGTCACTGTTAATGTCCTGAATAGTGGGAAGTTCACATCCACAAATGTGCTGGGCTGTCCACACCGCTCTCTGTAGAGTCCTGTGACTGAAGGAAGTGCTGTTCCCATTCCAGGCAGTGATGCAGCCAGTCAGGGTGCTCTCAATTGTGCCCCTGTAGAAAGTTCTTAGGATCTTGGGACTCATGCCAAACTTCTTAAACTGTCATAAATGATACCATTGTACCTACTATTATAAATATATTTATCACATTATCCTTTTTTTAATAGTATAAAACCAAACAGGGTAAAAAAATACAAACCCAATATATCAATAGACTCTGTATCTCAATCCGTTACTCACATGAATTTGACTAGACCTGTAGCTTTCATCCAGAATTGTATCATGTTTGGAGAATGGTGAGGAATAGGTGCTTCAGGGGTTTGATGAATTTGTCTAATTTGTCAATCATTTACAAAAGTTCATGTTACATCTCCCTTGCTCTACAGTGTGTATGTTAGCTCTCCATACTTCTATAGTTGTAATGAGTTACAATTAAATGAGTCAACATGATGTAAAACTGCAGTTTGCTCTGATTTATTTGGATGACATTCAACCACCTAAGAAGCTTTAGTGGTGGCTCAATATTTTTTGCCCACCCCAAAGGTGAAATGAGTCAATTCTAAATCGCACATCTGATCTCTCCTAGAGTGATCTGGTTGAAGCCATACACAAGACAGCCTTCCTATCCTGCTGGTTATGGGAAAGATTTAGGATGGGAAGGGAAAAATTTAAATGGGACCAAAGGACAAATTTTTCCACACAGAAGCTGGTGAATATATGGAATAACCAGGGAGTGGAAGTGGTTGAGACAGGTACAATAGTATCATTTCTGAAGACAGACACGTAACAGGCCCTTTGGCCCATCTAGTCCATGCTGAAATCATTTAAGCTGCCTACTCCCATCGATCTCCACCCAGACCATAGACCTCCATACCCCTGCCATTCATGTACCTATCCAAACTTCGCTTAAGTGTTGAAATCGAGCTCGTATGCATCACTTGAGCTGGCAGCTTGTTCCACACTCTCACAGGTCACTTGAGTGAAGAAGTTTCTCCTCATGTTCCCATTAAACTTCTCACCTTTCACTCTTAACCCGCGTAGTCCCACCCAACCTCAGTGGAAAAAGCCTGCTTACACTTAACCTGTGTATACCCCTCATAATCTATCAAATCTCCCAACAATCTTCTACAGTCTAGGGAAATAAAATTTTTATCTATTTAATCTTACCTTATAACTCAGTTCCTCCAGTCCCATCAAAATCCTTGGAAATTTTCTCTGTACTCTGTCAAACTTATTTATATCTTTCCTGTAGGTAGGTGACCAAAACTGCACACAGTACTTCAAATAAGGCCGCACCAACGTCTGAAACAACTTTAACATAACATCCCATCTCCTCAGTACATCGATTTATGAAGGCCAATATGCCTAAAGCTTTCTTTATGACCCTATCTACCTGTGATACAACTTTCAGTAAATTATAGACCTGTATTCCCAGATCCCTTTGTTCTACCACATTCCTCAGTGCCCTGGTGCTCTCTGTGTAACACCTACCCTGGTTGGTCCAACCAAAGTGCCACACAGACAGACAGACAGACATACTTTATTGATCCCGAGGAAAATTGGGTTTTGTTACAGTCGCACCAACCAAGAAAAGTGTAGAAATATAGCAATATAAAACCATAAATAATTAAATAATATTAAGTAAATTTCCAAGTGGAAATTAGCCCAGGACCAGCCTATTGGTTCAGGGTGTCTGACACTCCGAGTAAGGAGTTGTAAAGTTTAATGGCCACAGGCAGGAATGACTTCCTATGACACTCAGTGTTGCATCTTGGTGGAATGTATCTCTGGCTGAATGTACTCCTGTGCCTAACCAGTACATTATGGAGTGGATGGGAGACATTGTCCAAGATGGCATGCAACTTGGATAACATCCTCTTTTCAGAGAGTCCAGTTCCATCCCCACAACATCACCGGCCTTTGGAATGAGTTTGTTGATTCTGTTGGTGTCTGCTACCCCCAGCCTGCTGCCCCAGCACACAACAGCAAACATGATAGCACTGGCCACCACAGACACGTAGAACATCCTCAGCATCATCCAGCAGATGTTAAAGGACCTCAGTCTCCTCAGGAAGTAGAGATGGCTCTGACCCTTCTTGTAGACAGCCTCAGTGTTCTTTGACCAGTCCAGTTTATTACCAATTCGTATCCCCAGGTATTTGTAATCCTCCACCATGTCCACATTGACCCCTTGGATGGAAACAGGGGTCACCGGTGCCTTAGCCCTCCTCAGGTCCACCACCAGCTCCTTAGTCTTTTTCACATTAAGCTGCAGATGATTCTGCTCACACCATGTGACAAAGTTTCCCACAGTAGCTCTGTACTCAGCCTCATCTCCCTTGCTGATGCATCCAACTATGGCAGAGTCGTCAGGAAACTTTTGAAGATGGCAAGACTCTGTGTTGTAGTTGAAGTCCGAGGTGTAGATGGTGAAGAGAAAGGGAGACAGGACAGTCCCCTGTGGAGCCCCAGTGCTGCTGACCACTCTGTCTGACACACAGTGTTGCAAATGCACGTACTGTGGTCTGCCAGTCAGGTAATCAATAACCCATGACACCAGGGAAGCATCCACCCGCATCACTGTCAGCTTCTCACCCAGCAGAGCAGGGTGGAAGTGCTCAGATAGATACATGGTGAGGTGGGGCAATTGGGGTGATATGAGCCAAATACAGTAAACTGGGACTAGCTGGGCGGGAACTATGGTCAGCATGGACTCATTGGGCCAAAGGCCTATATGTCTGCTGTATTGCTCTAAGACTCTATTTCCCACTCCATAAATACTACTTCTGCAGTATAGAGTAGCCCCATTATATGTGCACATTTCTTTCACTATACATAGGTGTTAATAATTCTACCAGTTTTGCTAAAAGCAACCGTAGCTGCACTAGGGTATAGATTATAGACTGAGAAAAATGTAGAGCTCATCTTTCAGGACATAAGAAGTACTCTGGCTGGTGCCTGTGAAATTAATTGTCCTCCAAGTATTTTCCCATAAACAGTGGCAAAGCTGTAAACAGCAAAGTAATTTGTTTGTACAGCAGAGTAATCACAGTCAGTGTTGAGAATTCATGTAATCTCATCCTTGGATAATGTATGTGCATCCACAAAAACTGAGAGTTTGATTAGTTAGGACATGACTCCCAAAGTGTGGAATGATATCTGGCAAGTTTCCAGCGTTGCAAAACTGTAGTGCAGTCAGCCACACCAAACCAGTAAGGGAAAACATGTCTATGAAGGTTTTCAGTCATCCAGGTCATTGCATATCAGGCAGTAGTAAATCAAGGCAACTGAACTTGCTCTGTTGTCTAGAAGATGTTTTTCCACTCATCCTGGAGGTTTCTTCGGTTCTGATCCAGGGTGGGTCGTTTTCCAGACTGTAAACTCTGTGAGTTGTTTAAAGGTATAGCAATCACATGAGGGTTGTTAAGAGTTGTAGAGGTAATGAGAGTCTTATCTTTGCATGAATAGGGGTGTGAACTGTTGTGGAGATGTTAGGATTACATCGTAAGTCACTGATAGAGGTGTCATACCCACCCGCTCTGTTCAGGGATGGGTTTTCCATTTGACAACGATGGCTTCTTTAATCCCTCTTACAAACCAGCTGCCCTCCCTGTCCAATATGTGCACATTATTATCATCAAAGGAGTGTCCCTTGTCCTTTAGGTATAAATATACAGCCAGGTCTTGACCTGGAGTATCAGCCCTCCTACGCTGGGCCATCCATTTGTGAAGCTGTTTTAGTCTCGCTGATATACACATCAGTGCATTTCTCATTACCCTCATTTGACATTATACCTTTAAACAACTCACAGAGTTTATCAGCCGGAAAACTACCCACCATGGATCAGAACTGAAAAAGCCTCTCGGATGAGTGGCGAAACATCATCTGCTCCTCTTGGCTCAGAAGCCATGGTGGAATCAGCCACAGTCTCGTTTCAATGGACACCTCTCTCATTGAGCTTTCCAGAGATTTACACACTCCATGAAAGTTGCTATCTCTCTAGAACTTCAGTGCTGTATGTATGAAGATTACACATTCTGCAAGTAACTCTATGACTTTTCACCAAGTTAAACATAGAAACATAGAAAACCTATAGCACAATACAGGGCCTTTGGCTGAACATGTCCTTACTTTAGAAATTAACTGGGGTTACCCATAGCTCTCTATTTTTCTGAGCTCCATGTACCTGTCCAGGAGTACAGAGTACATTAGAATATGAGATTCAGTCCTTTGCAAGGTGGGGGACATAGGATCAGGAGAAGTGGAGTCTGTGTGGATAGAACTGAGGAACAGTAAGGGCAAAAGGACCCTAATGGGTGTTGTCTACAGGCCACCAAACAGTAGCATGGATATTGGGTGCAAGTTGAATAGGGAGTTAACATTGGCATGTGGCAAAGGTAATATCGCAGTAGTTATGGGGGATTTCAACATGCAGGTGAATTGGGAGAATCAGGTTGGTGCTGGACCACAGGATAGGGAGTTTGTAGAGTGCCTACGGGATGCATTCTTGGAACACTTTGTACGAGAGCCGACCAGGGACAAGGCTATTCTGGATTTAGTGTTACGTAATGAACAGGATTTGATAAGCAATCTTGAAGTAAAGGAGCCATTAGGAGGTAGTGATCATAATATGATAAGTTTTTATCTGCAATTTGAGAAGGATAAGGGCAGCTCGGAGGTGTCAGTGTTGCAGTTGAACAAAGGAGATTATGGAGCCATGAGGGAGGAGCTGACCAAAGTTGACTGGATGGATAGCCTAGCAGAAAAGACAGTGGAACAGCAATGGCAGGTATTCTTGGGAATAATACATAAGGTGCAAAATCAGTTCATCCCCCAGAGAAGGAAGAATTCAAAGGGGGGAAAGGGGCCACAGTGGTTGACAAAGGAAGTCAGAGATTGCATAGCATTAAAAAAAAGGAAGTATGACAGAGCTAAGGTGAGGTGAGTGGGAGGACAGATGATTGGGAAATTTTTAAGGAACAACAGAACTTAACTAAAAAGACAATACGGGGAGAAAAAATGAGGTACGAATGCAAGCTAGCCAGAAATATAAAGGAGGATAGCAAAAGCTTTTTTAGGTATGTGAAGAGAAAGAAGGTAGTTAAGAACAATGTTGAGCCCTTGAAGAATGAATTGGGAGAAATTGTTATGGGAAACAGAGAAATGGCAGAAGAATTTAATAAGTACTTTAGATCTGTCTTCACTAGGGAAGACACAAGCAATCTCCCAGATGGATGGGCCAAGGACATAGGGTAATAGAGGAAATTAAACAGATTGACATTAGGAAGGAAACGGTGATGAGTAGACTGATGGGGCTGAAAGCTGACAAATCCCCAGGTCCAAATGGTCTGCATCCTAAGGTACTAAAGGAGGTGGCCCTGGAAATTGCAGATGCATTGGTAATCATTTTCCAATGTTCCTTAGATTCAGGATCAGTTCCTGAGGATTAGAAAATGGCTAATGTTATCCCACTTTTTAAGAAAGGAGGGAGGGAGAAAACAGAGAACTATTGACCTGTCAGCCTAACATCAGTAGTGGGGAAGATGCTAGAGTCCATTATTAAAGATGAAATATTGGCATATCTAGATAGCAGTGATAGGATTGGGCCGAGCCAGCATGGATTTACCAAGGGTAAATCATGCTTGACTAATCTATTGGAGTTTTTTGAGGATGTAACCAGGAAGTTAGACAAGGGAGATCCAGTGGATGTAGTGTACCTCGATTTTCAGAAGGCATTTGATAAGGTCCCACATAGGAGATTGGTGGGTAAACTCAAAGCTCATGGCATTGGGGGGATGACATTGACATGGATAGAAAACTGGTTGGCAGATAGAAAGCAAAGGGTAGCGGTGAATGGGTGTTTTTCGGAATGGCAGGTGGTGACTAGTGGGGTGCTCAGTATTGGGACCACAGCTGTTTACGATTTACATCAACGATTTAGATGAAGGCATTGAGAATAACATCATCAAGTTCGCTGATGATACTAAGCTGGGTGGCAGTGTGACATGTGATGAGGATGTTAGGAGAATTCAGGGTGACTTGAATAGGCTGGGTGAGTGGGCAGATACTTGGCAGATGGCGTTTAATGTGAATAAGTGTGAGGTTATCCACTTGGGAGTAAGAACAGGAAGGCAGATTATTATCTGAATGGTGTAGAGTTAGGTAAGGGAGAAATACAAAGAGATCTAGGAGTCCTTGTTCATCAGTCACTGAAGGTGAATGAGCAAGTGCAGCAGGCAGTGAAGAAGGCTAATGGAATGTTGGCCTTTATTACAAAAGGAATTGAGTACACGAGCAAGGAAATACTCTTGCATTTGTACAGGGGCCTGGTGAGACCACACCTGGAGTATTGTGTACAGTTTTGTTCTCCAGGGTTAAGGAAGGACATCCTGGCTGTGGAGGAAGTGCAGCGTAGATTCACGAGGTTAATTCCTGGGATGTCTGGACTGTCTTACGCAGAGAGGTTAGAGAGACTGGGTTTGTACATACTGGAATTAAGGAGATTGAGAGGGGATCTGATTGCAACATATAAGATTATTAAGGGATTGGACAAGATCGAGGCAGGAAATATGTTTCAGATACTGGGAGAGTCCAGTACCAGAGGGCATGGTTTGAGAATAAGGGGTAGGTCACTTAGGACAGAGTTAAGGAAAAACTTCTTCTCCCAGAGAATTGTGGGGGTCTGGAATGCACTGCCTCAGAAGGCAGTGGAGGCCAATTCTCTGGATGCTTTCAAGAAGGAGCTAGATAGGTATCTTATAGATAGGGGAATCAGGGGATATGGGGACAAGGCAGGAACCGGGTATTGATAGTAGATGATCAGCCATGATCTCAAAATGGTGGTGCAGGCTCGAAGGGCCAAATGGTCTCTTTCTGCACCTATTGTCTATTGTCTATAGTATATAATATATATCAATTACAATATATTGGAATTGCAAGTATAGTCTCATTACCCCATATCCATTAAATTTAAATTAAATTTAAACATAATACTGAAAAGAGAAAATTTTATTATTAAAAAATAAACCCACTACAAGAAAGAAAACAGTTGTTTGGTTAAAAAAAAGGAAAAAAAATCTTTATCATACAGTAAAACATATTATTAGCCAACACCTGTGTTTAATAGCAAATCAAAGATTTTACAAAATAATTCAAAAAAGGTCCCCACAATGTTAAAAAATCTTGTTTATGTTCAGAAAGTGAACAGCGAATCTTCTCTAAATTTAACCATGACATACCATCATGTAACCAATGAGTATGAGTAGGCAGAGTGGCATTCGTCTGTTTAAGCAAAAATGCCCACCTGGTTATAAGAGAAATAAAAGCCAAAATGTGCAAACCATGTGTCTCCAAAAGAATATCATTTCCTCCAACAATACCAAATAAGGCAGTCAAAGGATTAGGTTTAAATTTTATTTTAAAAAGCACTGAAAAAGTTTGGAATATTTCCTTTGAATACTTTTCAAGACTTGGACAAGTCCAAAACATATGAATTAGTGAAGCTTCTCCATTGTTACATCTATCACAATAGAGAAATATATCAGAGTAATCTTTAGTCATGTGGGCCCTATGAACCACTTTAAATTGTGGAAGGGAATGACGGGCACATGACAACGAGGTATTAGCAAAACAGTGCTGCATTGAAATACAATAACAATTTGTGTTTAGATAATCCCCACTGCACTCTCCAAGGAAACATATAAAACAAGATTTCATGCTGAGCCATGTAAGTAGATATTAGAGCACAAGGCTAAAAATCTAGTCAGTAGGTTTTAAGGACAATCATAAAGGAGAGGTTTAGGGAAAGAGTTTCAGAATCTGGTGCCCTGGCAACTAATGACTGACAGTAAGGACTTAAAGTGGGGTGATCAAAAATAAAAGCCAGGACTGGAGCAGTACAGTTCTTACAAGGAGTTTAGGCTGTAAGAAATTACAGAGAAAGTAAAGCAAAATGGAATAGAAAGACTGAAAATTTTGAATGCATTTTTTTCAAATTAATGTAACACATATCAATAGATCTCTCAAAATATATGTGCACTTAGTCCTTTCTTTCACTATATATAGGTGTTTATAATTCTACCATTTTGCTGAAAGCAACCCTAGCTGCACTAGGGTATAGATTATAGACTGAGAACTCATCTTTCAGGACACAAGAATAAAAGTACCCCGGCTGGTGCCTGTGGAATTAGTTGTCCTCCAAGTATTTTCCCATAAACAGTGGCAAAGTTGTAAACAGCAAAGTAATTTGTTTGTACAGCAGAGTGATCACAGTCAGTGTTGAGAATTCATGTAATCTCATCCTTGGATAATGTACGTGCATCCACAAAAACTGAGAGTTTGATTAGTTAGGACATGACTCCCAAAGTGTAGAATGATATCTGGCAAGTTTCCAGCATTGCAAAACTGTAGTGCAGTCAGCCACACCAAACCAGTAAGGGAAAACATGTCTATGAAGGTTTTCAGTCATCCAGGTCATTGTATATCAGGCAGTAGTAAATCAAGGCAACTGAACTTGCTCTGTTGTCTAAAAGATGTTTTTCCACTCATCCTGGAGGTTTCTTCGATTCTGATCCAGGGTGGGTCGTTTTCCAGACTGTAAACTCTGTGAGTTGTTTAAAGGTATAGCAATCACATGAGGGTTGTTAAGAGTTGTAGAGGTAATGAAAGTCTTATCTTTGCATGAATAGGGGTGTGAACTGTTGTGGAGATGTTAGGATTACATCGTAAGTCACTGATAGAGGTGTCATACCCACCCGCTCTGTTCAGTGATGGGTTTTCCATTTGACAACGATGGCTTCTTTAAACCCTCTTACAAACCAGCTGCCCTCCCTGTCCAATATGTGCACATTATTATCATCAAAGGAGTGTCCCTTGTCCTTTAGGTATAAATATACAGCCAAGTCTTGACCTGGGGTGTCAGCCCTCCTACACTGGGCCATCTGTTTAGTAAGATGGCACCAGTAACTGGCGACTCTGTGAGTGTTCTCCTTTGCAAACTGCCCTCTACACTATCTTATACCCGAGAAACCCTTCTAAACCTCCAATTTGCTACATCTAGCAAGATCAACAACACCCTGGCGAAGCTACTGACCCAGCTGGAGATCATCGACATGCCAGAATTACTTCAGCTCCAGACTATACCTGGACCCGATCGTCAAGGCCTGGTCCAAGGTCCACCACGTTCCCGGAGACCCACATCCTGCTACCGTGTTGGAGTGCCTGGAGACAGGGCCCATTCCGACTAGCACCTCTCCGAAACAGACAACCACACAGAAGTGATGTTGGAGACCTCAAGATACCCCAGACACTTCCCCTGAGCGACCACTGTAGAGCCTCGTTGGTGGCCATTCACAGTTGCCAGAAGTGAGGCCTCCGCCGCTGACCTCGGAAATCGAGCCCGGGGCTCGGCTGGAGCAGAGGCCTCAACAACCGTGACACAGTTCACGGACTTGTTTCAGTCGGCAGCCTGGCCGTCTGGGATTAAGTGGCGGCTTCGGGGCCCGACCCGATCGACAGCCCGGGCCCCCGACAGTTAGAAGTGGCAGCAGAGCCTCCCCTGTCACTCGGCCCGACCTGGAGCGTCCGACGACGTAACCCACCGATCGATCACCGTGGAACGCGTCCACCAACCTCAAAGAGCTGCCAACAACGCACTGCATCGATGGAAGTCTGGAAAGATGCACAAATTACCGAGGAAGCGTGGGAAAAGAGCTGGGCTGCTGGTCAGATTGAAATGGAGGGGCTTTAGGATCCCTCTGCCCACCATCCTACTAGCTAATGTGCAAGCCATAGAGAACAAGGTGGTTGATCTTACAGGGAGACTCACCTACTGCCGGGAGATGCAGAACTACTGTGTATTCTGTTTCACAGAGACCTGGCTCTCCCCTGCCACCCCCGACTGTGCCATCTGACCAGAGGGATTTTTGATCCATCGGATGGACCGCACAGCGTCTTCAGGCAAGACGAAGGGAGGTGGTGTCTGTCTACTGATCAACACTGCATGGTGCTCAGACACAGTGGCACTGACAAGCTCCTGCAGTCCGGACCTGGAAAATCTGTTGGTGAAGGGTCATCCTTAATATCTGCCACCGGAATTCACCTCGGTAAGACTGACAGCGGTCTACATTCCCCACCAGGCGGACATGGAGTGTGCTGTGAATACACTGTGTGCCAACATCAGTGAACTTGAGACCAGGTATCCGGAGGCTTTGCTCATTACAGCCAGGGACTTTAACCAGGCCAACCTCAGAAAAGCGCTGCCAATGTTATACCAACATGTCTCCTGCTCCACTAGAAATTGGAATATACTTGACCACTGCCACTCAGCAGTCAAGGATGCCTACCGTTCCATCCAATGACCTCACTTCAGAAAATCGGACCATCAGGCCATATTCCTCCTCCCAGCTTACAAACAGAAACTGAAGCGGGAGGTCACGGTGTCGAGTTGGATAGAGGAAAAGGATGAGGTCCTCCGTGACTGCTTTGAATCGGTGGACTGGTTAGTATTCAAGGACTCGGCAGCTCACCTCAATTAGCATACCTCAGCTGTCTTGGACTTTATCTGGAAATGCACAGAGGACTGTGTGTCTCACAAGACGATCCGGGTATTCCCTAACCGGAAACCTTGGATGAATTATGAAGTCCAGTCCCTTTTGAAGGCTAGAGCTGCAGCTGTTAGGTCCAAGAGGCAATATCAAGACAAGTTGGAAGCCCTGGCTAACCACAGGGATGCCAGTAGACTATGGCAGGGTCTAAATGAGATCACTGGGTGCAAGGAAAAGGCTGGAAATATCAATAACTGTAGCGCTTCTCTTCCTGACTAACTTAACATATTCTACGCAAGATTCGAACAGAAGAGGAGCATCCCGCCCCCTCCGGATGAACCGGACCTGGTGGCATCAAGATTCATCATCATCGAGGAAGACGTTAGAAGAGCCTTCCTGAAGATAAATCAAAGGAAAGCAACAGGCCCAGATGGCGTCCTGGGACGGGTTCTCCGGGTCTGTGCAAGCGAGCCAGTTGGAGTGTTTGCTGACATCTTCAACTGCTCCCTGCTTCAGTCTAAAATCCCCTCATGTTTTAAGAAGGCAACGATAATCCCAGTGCCAAAGAAAATAAAGGTGGTGTGCCTGAATGACTACCAACCTGTGGCTCTAACATCAATTGCTATAAAGTGCTTCGAGTGATTGGTTATGGCACACATCAACCATAACCTACCGGTCAACCTCGGCGCTTTGCAATTCGCCTACCAGAGCAACTGGTCAACAACAGGTGCCATCTCTCTGGCACTACATTCCTCCTTAGAACACCTGGAGAATAAAGACACATATGTAAGGCTCCTTTTCATCAACTACAGCTCTGCCTTTAATACCATCATTCCAAATAAACTGATTCCTAAGCTCTGGAACCTGGGTCTTAGCAATCAGATCTGCAGCTGGATCTTCAACTTCCTCACAGACAGGACCCAGGCTGTAAAAATAGGGGACAAGCTCTCCTCTACAATCACTCTGAGCACTGATGCCCCACAAGGCTGTGTACTCAGCCCCCTGCTGTACTCACTGTACACCCATGATTGTGTAGCCAAGTTTCCATCAAACTCAATATATAAGTTTGCTGATGACACCACAATTGCAGGCTGTATCTTGGGTAATGATGAGTCTGAGTACAGAGAGGAAATTAAGAACCTGGTGGCATGGTGCGAAGACAATAACCTATCCCTCAATGTCAGCAAGATGAAGGAATTGGTTGTTGACTTCAGAAGGAGTAGTGGACCGCACAACCCCATCTACATTGGTGGTGAGCAGGTGGAACAGGTCAAAAGCTTTAAGTTCCTCGGGGTGAATATCACAAGTGACCTGACTTGGTCTAACCAAGCAAAGTCCACTGCTAAGAAGGCCCACCAATGCCTTTATTTCCTGAGAAAGCTGACCTTTGGCTTGTCCCCTAAAACCCTCACTAATTTTTATAGGTGCACTGTAGAAAGCATTCTTCTAGGGTGCATCACAACCTGGTATGGAAGTTGTCCTGTCCAAGACTGGAAGAAGCTGCAGAAGATCGTGAACATAGCCCAGCACATCACACAAACCAATCTTCCATCCTTGGACTCACTTTACTCCACACGCTGTAGGAGCAGTGCTGCCAGGATAATCAAGGACACGACCCACCCAGCCAACACACTTTTTGTCCCTCTTCCCTCTGGGAGAAGGTTCAGGAGCTTGAAGATCCGTACGGCCAGAATTGGGAACAGCTTCCTTCCAACAGTGATAAGACTGCTGAACAGATCCTGTCCCGGATCTGGGCCGTACCTTCCAAATATCCGGACCTGACTTGCACTATCATACTTCCCCTTTTCTATTTTCTAATTATGATTTATAATTTAAATTTTTATTATATTTACTTTGATTTGTACTTCAGGGAGCGCGAAGCGCAGAAACTAATATCACTGTGATGATTGTATGCTCTAGTATCAATTGTTTGGTGACAATAAAGTATAATAAAGTAAAATAAAGTGAAGCTGTTTTAGTCTCGCTGATATACAGATCAGTGCATTTCTCATTACCCCCATGTGACGCTATACCTTTAAACAACTCACAGAGTTTATCAGCTGGAAAACTACCCACCATGGATCAGAACTGAAAAAGCCTCTTGGATGAGTGACGAAACATCTTCTAGACAACACAAGTCCAGTGATCTTGATTTACTTCTGCCTGATATACAAAAAGGGAGAAGCTGAAAGACTTAAAGAGGTGAGCAAGTTCTGCAGCAGTCGAAACACAGATGGGCCTGGGTACCGGAAGTTATCTGAAAAAGCAGGATCAAAGATTCCATCCATGTTTTCAAAAGCTTACTTTTCATTGCTCTTCAGAAGAACAGAATCTGAGAAAGTATGAGTCTCCAGAACTGAATTTTAAACCTTGTGTGAACCAGTGATAGAAGCACACTGGAGGATATTGTGGGAATAGAAATGAGTCAAAACTAAACTATGCTAGAACAAAAGTTCAAATGAAATATGAAGAAATCTCGCTGCATTAGAAGGGCTCAAGTGCTTTGTGTTGTACTCCACTTCCAAAGTTTGACTCAACTGAGGTTATTTCCACAAAATTATCTTTAACAAATATAAACAGTAGAACTTCTTCGTACATTTTCACTGAGCTAGGTTTCTTGTGCGTTGGGAGGTGATTTAAATATAAAAATATAATGGAAAATGCTTACAAAATTTGAACCGTTACTTATTGTGAATTATTTTGCTAAATGAAGAGAAGCAGTAAATGATAAACAATCAGACAATGACAGTAAGTAAAAGATCTATTGAACTCTCATCCAATATGGTTGTGAAGCTTTGAAGATTACCATGTTTGCTGAGTCCCATCCTAACAATGAGTGATATACTGCACTTGGAGGGGTTAAAACACATGATGATTTATTTTTATGTTACGTGGTTAGAATCCGGAATATTTTGCCTACCGCTGTGGTGAAGGTAGGTTCCACTGCAGCCTGAAGATAAGTACATACTGAGGAAAAGTTGTACAGCTATAGAGAAGGTGCCAGTCAGTTGCTGCAGCAGAGAACTGGTGTGGACACAATGGGCTGAATGGCCTCTCTACATTGTATCCATTCTATGAGTAAAAGAGGGAGGGGAATCTCTATCAGGTGATGAAAGCCTGAGGAGATTGTTGTATCCTTTCCTTTATCATCAGCACTCAATACTGTCATTCCCTTTGTTGCTCAGATTGGAAAGCAGGAGTAGGTTCAAGAGGCTGAGGGCTACTTCTGCTCCTAATTCATACACTTGTATGATATTAAGTATTGAGGTGTAGCAGGGTCACTGGTTGAACCTCTATCTGCGCCAATTTAATTGATGACAGATGCAACAAATGGCTCCAATATCTACCCTGGGATTTCTGGAGACAGATAAAAAGACCATTTGGGCTCCCAATCCTGGACACAATCTGGGTAGCCTCACTGAATGTGTGTAGATGACATATCAAAACAAGATAGGTTTGGGCTTTCTCTTTTGCTTCCCCGCCATCTAACACAACAATACAGCTGCCTAACAGCAAACTCACCTGAGATGTATGAACCTATAGAAGGGGGAGGGAATGAGAAAAGAGGTTTTACCCAAGGCTGTGGATTTTTAATTCCTCACTGGCAAAGAATTCCTCAGGAACACAATCTTATTGATAATTATTTATGGGATAGGATGATCTTCAGAAAAATCCCCACCTAAGTATCAGGTAGGTTTAGCAGTTGAAGGATGTAGATATGGTGGGCAATTGGAAGATCATAAACCACTTTAGTAACATCAGAAGGAATATGGAGAATCAGGGAAAATCAAAGATTACATATAGATTAGGATGAAACTGGAGTTTGATGGTTTGATGTAATGTTGGGGTCAGCCTGAAAGTTTCAGTGACTGTTATTGGTATCATGGAGAAGACATTCATTTATTCTGCTTCTCTTTCCAAGCCCCTGGGAATTGTTGTAAATCAGCACTATTCCATTGAGATTTGCAGCGAGAAGTACTAAGATGCTGATGCTTATCAAAGATCTGTATTGCGATTGACCCTACTGTAGACACGTTGGTTAGGATTGTGGGTTGCATGCTATCACAAGGCAAATGAAAGGGGGATAAGAAATTCTGCTGCTAACCAAAAATCAAGCATGGCTCTTGAGAATAAGGTAGCCAGGAAAAAACTTAAGAATAGACTTAGGAGAACTACAAGAGAACATGAGAAGGCGACAATTCCATAAGACCATAAGACATAGGAGTAGAATTAGTCCATCGAGTCTGCGCCACCATTCAATCATGGCAGATATATTAATAATAACTTTATTAGAGAGCACTTTTCGTACAAATGAAGTAGTTCAAAATGCCATACAATGAGATAAAAGTACAAATATGAAAATTAAAAATTAAAAATAAAGATAAATATGAAAGTAAAAGACAAAAAGATGTTTTGTTAAAAGCAAGGTTAAATAAATAGGTTTTTAGCTGGCATTTAAATGTGTCAATTGAGTCTGCATCCCTTATATTCTTACATTTTGAATTCCACAGTTTAGAAGCGGAGTTGAAAGAGGATGACCTGCCAATTATTTTCTGAGGCAGATTGTTTAAATTTAAGAGACCAGTGGAATAAGATATGAGTGCTCAACCAGGATTATAAAACAAGAACAATTCAGTAACGTATCCAGTCCCAGACCATTAAGAGCTTTAAAAACAAGTAAAAGAACATGAAAATCAGTTGCTAATGATACAGGAAGCCAATGCAGAGTAGCTAGTACCATAAAGCAAACAGGAGTAAGAAAAGGGCTTTCTATGTGAAGAACGGGTGGATGAATAGAGTGAGGTTGAGTACACTCAGGGATAAACATCAGTTTAAAGGCAGAAAAGGTCATGGAAGTTCTTAATGAATATTTCCCTCAGTGTTCAGCAAAGAAAGGAACTTCGAAGAAGGTGAGGTCAGTGTACAGAAGGCCAATGTGCCGATGCATGTTGAGGCAAAAAATAGAGTCAGATCTTCTAAAAAGCTTTAAGATAGATAAGTTCCCAGGGCCAGACGTACATACCTCAGCTTACTACGGGAAGCGAGAAAAGGGTGCTGGAGCATTTATGATCTTTGTGCCCTCCCTGACCACATGAGTGATACCAGAGCACAGGAGAATGACAGATGTTTCTCTGTTGTTCAGGAGAAGTAATAGGGATAATCTTGGGACTTATGCTCAGTGGCCAATTTATTAGATACAGGAATTCCTTAATAAAGTGGCCACTGTGTGTTTGTTCGTGGTCTTCTGCTGCTGTAGCCCATCCACTTCAAGGTTTGACCTGATGTGCATTCAGAGATGTTCTCCTGCACACCTCTGCTGTAATGTGTGATTATTTGAGTTACTTTCACCTCCCTGTTAGCTTGAAACAGTCTGGCCATTCTCATTAGCCAATCTCATTAGCGAGGCATTTTCGCTCAGAGAACTACTACTCGCAGGATGTTATTTTTGCTTTTCACACCATTCCCTGTAAACTCTAGAGACTGTTGTGTGTGAAAATCCCAGGAGATTAACAGTTTCTGGGATACTCAAACCACCCTATCTGGCACCAACCAGTCTCTTAGATCACACTTCTTCCCCGTTCTGACATTTGGTCTGAAGAGTAACTAAACTTCTTGATCATTGAGTTGCTGCCACATGATTGGCTAATTAGATACTTGCATTAACGAGCAGGTGTATATGTGTATATAATAAAGTTGCTACAGAGTGTATAGATTAGTGACTCATGTCAATGGTGGACAAATTATTGCAATGGATTCTTAAGAACAGGACTTATAATCATTGGGAGAAGCATTATCTTATTAGGGATAGTCAGCATGGCTTTGTGAGGGCCAAGTTATACCTCTTGAGTCTAACTGAGTTTTTCCCAAGATGTGACATATCTAAATGGAGGTAGAGCAGTAAATGTTGTGTATTTAATATTTCAGTAATATTTGAATAATATTACTAACTCTTTAAGTTAGCATTCTAACTCTATATATATATATACACACACTGAAGAGCAACATGCTATGTTTTTTGAGTTGAGATGGCTGCCTGTAAGTAGAACATATTTTAAGAAATATAATTTATATATTTTTTGATCATAATGTGATTTGAATCTTGAATCTGGAATAATTTGCTGAAAATGGCATCACAGGGTCATTAAGAAAGCTTTTGACACATTGGCCTTCATAAAACAAAGTACTGAGCACAGGAAATGAGATGTAATGTGAAGTTGTATAAGACATTGGTGATGCCTAATTCGGAGTATTGTGTGCAGTTTTGGCCACCTACCTAGAGGTAAGATGTAGGTAAGGTTGTCAAAGTACAGAGAAAATTTACGAAGATATTGCCAGGACTGGAGGACCTGACTTATAAGGAAAGACTGAATAGGTTAGGACTTTATTTCTTAGAATGTCAAAGATTGAGAGGAGATTTGATAGAGGTAATCAGAGATATGACAGGTATAGATAGGGTAAATGCAAGCAGGCTTTTTCTACTGAGATTGAGTAGGACCACAACCAGAGGCGATGGTTTAAGAAGAGAGGGGAAAGTTTTAGGGGAACATGAGGGGAAACTTCTCACTCAGAGGGTTGTGAGAGTGTGGAATGAGCTGCCAGCACAAGGGGTGCATGCAAGCTTGATTTCAATGTTTAAGCAAAGTTTGGATAGGTACATGGATAGTAAGGTTATGGAGGTCTATGGTCCCAGTGCAAATCAATGGGAATAGGCAGTCTAAAAGATGGGCCAGAAGGCTTGTTTCTGTGCTGTACTCTTCAACGGTTCTCCAATTCTAATGAATTCTTTAAACCAGGTATCACTTGCTTTGGTCACACCATTGATGCACAAGCTTTCCACAAGTGTGTTGAGAAAATTCAAGCAATAGCGGATGTCCCAAGGCCAAAGGATACTGAATGCCACAGTTGTGGTCCTTTTTACAATTTCTCAATTATTATAACAAGTTCCTGTTACTATGCTTCATCCCTTGAATTCATTACTACAGATCCGGAAGAAGTGGCAATGGATAAAATGTGAAACGGCTTTCCAAAAGGTAAAAGAAATGGTGACATCAGACACTGTACTCACACATTGTGATCCATATCATCCAGTGAAGCTTGCCTTATGGTATAGGTGCAGACATTTTACATGTTATAAGTGTTGGAAGTGAGCATCCCATAGCTTTAGCATCACATTCGCTTACCGCTGCAGAGAAAAATTGTGCACAGGTTGACAGAGAGACCTCGAATGAGGCCTTGCGTCTGGATTGGGGTGTAAGTTTACCCTCATTACCGATCATCAACCACCAGTGTCCACTTTCAAATCATTGAAGGGTGTTCCACGAGCAGTAGCAGCATGAATGCAGAGATAGACACTCTTTCTTGGAGGACACAGTTACAAGAGCAAATTCAAGAGGATGACTAATCATGGACATGCTAATAGATTGTCCCGTTTACCCAAAGGGAAACCAGAAAAGCCCCAACATTGTCTTAGGTCTACAATAGGTCTGCTGGAATATTCAGCAGAAATTCTAATTAACCCATTTTTACAGCGCTGGGATGAACTTGCACTTGACGGCGTGGGGAGGGGGTGCGGGTGTTGCATTATGTGGGGACTGAGAACTGTTGCACCATCTAAGCTGAGGGCTAAGGTTTTGGAGGAGCCACATGCCAGTCATTTAGGCATGGTCAAAATGAAAGTGTTGTCTTGAAGCTTTGTCCAGTGGCCTGGGATAAATCAGCAGATCGAGCAGTTTGCTATGCATTCTTTGAGGTGCTAACCCATCCAGAAGATGCCAAAAACAGTACCCCTCCCTCCCTGGGAATGGCCTGCATTGACCCAGCAGAGGATCCACGTGGATTTTGCCAGACAGATTTCGTATTAGTAGTTGACGTGGCTACAAAATGTCCAGAAGCATTCCCAATAGCCTCCATTACATCCTTGATGTGTTGAGAAGCCTCTTCTCAAAGACTGGTGTTCCAGGGCCCTTGGTCAGTGATGATGGACCACAGTTTGTTTCAGAACAGTTTAAGTCATTCCTGAAACTGTATGGAACAAGACATTACATCTCCACTGTATTAGCCAACTGCAAGTGACTTGGCAAAAAGGTTTGTCCAGAGTCTAAAGTAAGTACTGTGAGCGATGTCCATTGGCACATTTAATGTCGGAGAAATGTATACAATATACATACTGAAATTTGTTTTCTTCTCAAACATCCACAAAAACAGAGGAGGTTCCCAAAGAAGAAGACTCACCACTAACATTAAATCGCCAATTTCCTTCTTGCATATCTCAATGCAGCACACTCCACAACCAACAACTCACCAGCTGTGCTGTTCCTGGGCTGTCCCTTGTACTCACGCTTGGTTCTCCTCAAACACTATCTCAGGAGGAGTATGCAGGATGAACAGCTGAGACAAATTGAGGACTCCTCAAACAAGTGGGTTCAATGTCTCACTCCTGAGCAAACAGTCCTGCCAGGGGGCTACGGAGGTGATCAAAAGTGGACACTTGGAAGGATTAAGGACAAAACTGGACCACTGTCCTACACTGTGGAGTTTGCATCTGATGTCACATCGATCAGGTGAAGAGAAGTGGGGAGAAAAAAGGTGTCCGGAGCTGTCAGATCCACCTCCTCCAGTCCCAGAATCAGCTCCTACAACCACCACAGAGGACTCTACAGAACCTGAGATAGTTCCACATCACAAGTTTCTCCTACCAAGTAGAGTGACCCCCACCCCTCTTTGTCAGGAAAGACATTATCACACAAGAGTAAGAAATCCCCACAACGATTAAATCTTTAGGCCTAAAATGTATTATGCTGTAGGTGTCTATAAATAGTAGTTGTATTATATAGTACAGTGTGTGTGTAGTAGTTGGTAGTTATAGCTAATTAGAGAGGATTGTGGTGTATTTATTATTTCAGTTATATCTGAGTCCTTCAAGAGGACCACAACCTTGCCATAGGGTTTGGAGGCTTGCATGCCTCAGTGACCCAGAGAGCTATGTTGGCCAGAGTCAGGGCTTTTTGCTTTGGCCCTTGGTAGGGTCACCCATGCAAACAGGTCAAAAGGTAGAGGCCAGACTAACAGTGGTCCACTAGTCCTCCAGGTACGTGGGTTCATTTCAGGGCTAACAATCCTGACTAGTAAAACAAAACCGTTACAGAAACAGCAATGAAGAATCCTTCTACATCTGAATGCTATGGTATTTCTGAGTCTCCACCATTTCTGATAGTAGTGAAAACTGAACTACTGACATGATGAAAGAAGCCCGAACTCTACCAAGGAATGAGGACCGTCATTACTACCCTGAACACCAGCAATAGATAGAAAAAATATCAGAGTAATATTGTAAATATATCAGTGGATTAAGTATTTTTCATTGTTTGCATAATTCATTTCAAGCCATATGTAAAATACAAGAATGGCACACACTATTATGCCACCATATCATATGTGCACACCTCACTAAAGTAAAAAGTAAAGTGTACACATTCTCCCATCTCTCATGTTTTTATTTGATTAGTTGTTGAAGTTATAAAACTTAACAGATGTGTAGTATGTGGATTTTAGTAAGGTGTTTCACAAGGCTCCCCCATGTCTGATGACTTTCTGCTTGGCTCATGGGTTCTTCTAAAATCCCTGCTCATTGTGTTTCTTATTAAATGACTTGGCAGAGGAAGTGACATGATGAGTTAGTAAGTTGGCAGATGACACAGAAGTTGGAGGTATTGTGGATAGTGTAGAAGGTTATCATTGGTTACAACAAGATATAGACAGGATACAGAGTTGGGTAGAGAAGTTTTAGACGGAGTTCAATCCAGTGAAATGTAAAGTTATACACTTTGCAACATCAAACTTGAAGGCAGAATTAATGGCAACTTTCTTAGCAGTGTGGAGAAACAAAAGGATCTTGTGGTCCCTCATAGCTATTGTGTAACTTGGTAGGGTGGCTAAGATATATGATGTGCTGACCTTTACTTGTCAGGGTTTGAGTTCAAGAGCTGTGACATAATGTTGTCGTTCCATAAAACTCTGCTTAGACCACACTTAGAGTATCGTGTTCGGTTCTGGTCACCCCATTATAGGAAAATAGGTGCAGGGAGGATTTGCCAGTAGCTTGCCTAGATTGTGGTAATGCAATAGCATAGCGGCTAGCATAATACTTTACAGCGCCAGCAACCCAGGCTCAACTCCTGCTGCTGTCTGTCAGGAGTTCGTACGTTCTCCCTGTGACTTCATGGGTTTCCTTTGGGTGCTCTGGTTTCTTCCCACAGTCCACAGATGTATGGGTTAGTAGGTTAATTGGTCAGATGAGTGTAGTTGGTCTGCCTGGGGTCATTGGGCTGGAAGGGCCTGTTAGCATACTGTATCTCCAAATAATAAATAAAATAAATACATAATATTAGGGAACATGTTTTTTGAGGAAAGGTTGAGTAAGTTTGGGCTTTTCACTCAAGCAAAGGCAGATGAGAGAACACTTGATAGAGGAGTAGAAGATGATGTGTGGACAGGCAGCAGGTATTTCTCACAGTAGGCATTGGCCAATACCAGTGGACATCCCTATAAAGTGAGTGGAGAAAAGTTTTAGGGGAGATATTTTTACAGAGTGGTAGATACCTGGAACACACTGCTGGGAGTGGTGGTAAAGGCCAGCACAAGAGGGATGTTTAAAAGATTCTTAGATAGGCAAATGAGTGTAAGAAAACTGGAGAGTTATGTGGTGTGTAGGAGGGAAGGGTTGGATTGATCTTGGGGGAGATTTAGTGTTAATTAGTTGACACGGACATTGTGAGGCAAAGGGCTTGTACTGTGCTGTACTGTTCCATGTCTTATGTTGAAAGGTAGGTACCTGATCCAACTACCTCCTCTGGCAGTGTGTTCCAGATGTCAACCATTCTTCCTCCTCGTGTATATAAAACACAACTTTGGATCAAATTTACCAGCTCATATTGGATCCTATATGCTGTAATGTTCCAAATTGGACCAGCATGAAGAATTCTGACAAGTGCCTTACAAAGGTCCATATGGACAAAGTCCACCTCTCTGATTTCACCATTCTTCAAATTAACACTTGAATTTCTTTGTAGGTATATTATGCTGTATAGCAAAGTGCAATCTAATAGGCAAAAGTCTTTTGGTCACAGTACCAGCCATCAGAGTTTAAAATCCCATTTCTCCTTTTAGTCCTTGAGCTCCAGGAAGACCACATGTACTCTGCGATCAGAAAAGACTTGATTGGAATTGTGTAAAGGATGAGTCTGCTGCAATGCAAATACATGAGTTACAGCCAATACTCAAATAGGCGAGAGTTCTAACCCTATGCCTTAGTCAATGAAATCCAGTTTAGTTGAATCCCTTGTAAGTTATGCAGCCAAATGATAAAGTCGCCAAATAGAATTAACTGTCTTTATCAGTGACTAATTAAGACTGTGATCATTTCCTCTATTGCTGTTTTGCAAGCATTAAAAAAAATTGCATTCCATTTAGTACTGAGCAATGTATAATTAAGGGGCTGTCAAGTAAGTATGTTTACCTAATTGTGATTTATTGTTCAGAACTTTTTGAAGTACTGCAAAAATGTATTTTTACTTAAATCTCCATAAGGTCTACTAATGTGTGTGTCGTAATCCAAAGTTATGACACATTACAGAGCTATTCCCAAGCTGCAATCATTCAATAAGGCCTTTGAAAATAAAAATTCTAATTGTCCAATATTTTTTCAAAAATTAATCTTGTATAATTTGAAGATCTTGTGTAAGATATAGTAGAAATACTGTACTTATTCTTGAATTCCCAGCTGCATGAAGAGCAAAAAGAAATTGACATTAAATATGAATGACCTGCAATATATGAAAATGTAGCTTTATGCAAAATAGAAAAGTATATAAGAATGAAATGCACCAATGAATGGACCGTACATCAACTTGAGTAAAAACCAATTTGTTGGAGTTACTCAGGCAGCATCTGTAGAGGCAAAGGAATGGCTGATCTTTTAGGTCAAGACCCTGCATCAGGACTTAAAGTATAGAAGATAGATAGCCAATATAATGAGGTGGAGGCAGGGATGAGATAGGAACTAGCAGGTGATAGGTGGATCCAGGTGAGGAAGTGTTAATAGGCAGATGAAACCAGAAAGGGGATTGGGGTGGGAGATAATACAGGCATAGACTGGGAGAAAATAAGTGATAAGTTCTACTTAATCAGATTCCAGAATCTGCAGCCAGTCTTCACTTCCCACAAGGAATCCTAGTAAAACTGGTCAATGGATAAGCAAGTGAAAAAAAGGGATGGATTGGTTGTTGGACAACAATCATTCTAGTCCCAGGACATCACATGGGAGGAATTCATCAGGGCAGTGTCCCCGGCCCAAGTATCCTTAGCTCCTTTAGCAATCATCTTCTTTCATTCATAAGGTCAGAAATGGGGATGTTCACCAAAGATGCCATAATGGTCAGTTCCATGTATAAATTAGTATGTGGAGCAGTCCATGCATGGACCAAGACAAGACAAAATGGTTGGACATGGGATGAGATTTGCAATTGATTTTTTATTGTTACTTGTACAAGAGTACAGTGAAAAGCTTGCATTTCCACTTAGAAGTGTCAGACAACGACCATTTCCAACAAGACAGAGTCTAACTGTTGTGACCGACTGTTAAGAATCCTCTGGGTACCCTAGTTTACTTCTGGGCTACTGTAACTTATCCCCATTACTGGTAGAATCCCTAAAATCTGGGCAAGTTGACATGGGCAGAATTAAACAAGATTAGTAGAGGATTGTAAATGAGCCAGCACAGGTACAGTAGGCAGCCTGTCTCTGTACTGTCTGACTCTCTGACACAACTCTAGACACCTCCCACAGAGAAGCCTCAGTTAGAGTGACCCTTTCAACCTTGTCAGCTGTGACTAGAAAACTAATCCAAACAAATAGCAACTGAAAAATTCCCTGCTCTAAATTAGCTAATTGGAGTTTAATGCTGAGAAGTGTGAGGTTCTACATTTTGGCAGGAATAATCCAAATAGAACATACAGGGTAAATGGTAGGGCATTGAGGAATGCAGAGGAACAGAGAGATCTAGGAATAACAGTGCATAGTTCCCTGAAGGTGGAGTCTCATGTAGATAGGGTGATGAAGAAGGCTTTTGGAACGCTGGCCTTTATAAATCAAAGCATTGAGTACAGAAGTTGGGATGTAATGTTAAAATTGTTCAAGGCATTGGTAAGGCCAAATTTGGAATATTGTGTACAGTTCTGGTCACCAAATTATAGGAAAGATATCAATAAATTAGAGAGAGTGCAGAGACGATTTACTAGGATGTTACCTGTGTTTCAGCACTTAAGTTACAGAGAAAGGTTGAACAAGTTAGGTCTCTATTCATTGGAGCGTAGAAGATTGAGGGGGGATTTGATCGAGGTATTTAAAATTTTGAGAGGGATAGATAGAGTTGATGTGAATAGGCTGTTTCCATTGAGAGTAGGGGAGATTCAAACGAGAGGACATGATTTGAGAGTTAGGGGGCAGAAGTTTAAGGGAAACACAAGGGGGTATTTCTTTACTCAGAGAGTGGTAGCTGTGTGGAATGAGCTTCCTGTAGAAGTAGTAGAGGCCAGTTCAGTTGTGTCATTTAAGGTAAAATTGGATAGGTATATGGACAGGAAAGGAGTGGAGGGTTATGGGCTGAGTGCAAGTAGGTGAGACTAGGTGAGATTAAGAGTTCGGCACGGACTAGGAGGGCTGAGATGGCCTGTTTCCGTGCTGTGATTGTTATATGGTTATTTGGTAATACTTGCACTTAAAGCAGCTGTAACAACACGTTGTGTTTTCAGCAGCATCCTAATTCAGCATGCTGCATTCAACTGAGTAATCCAAAGGCAACAACAAGGCAGGCCAACCTTATGACTGTGCAACCATCACAGTGTATGATCACAGCATCCTAAGAGCCTGCGTCCACTGTTAGGGAGAAGCTGAGGCCCTATTGTACAGGATGGAGATTAAGTGGGGTAGGTTAACAACTATCATCTTCTTAAGTCCATGGTCTCCCACAACTAACTTCACTAAATTTCCTCCCAAACTACTTCCATTCCTTTTTCCCCAAATTTCTTGTTGCTTCTACCCTAGTGCTTCAGAGATATTTTCCTTTTATCATAACTATGGTTTTCCTTTCACTATATTTCTGAACTGCCAGTTCAATTTCCTGTACTTTTGCCCACACCCCTTTTCTTGCATTCCAAGATGGATAGGATTCATCATCTTCCATATCACCAGCCCAATATTCAACAGATTACCTGTCATAATATCTATCACCTTCAGCTTCGACCAGACAAATATTCGTATCTTTTTACCTTTCAGCATTCCAAACAGACCACTCCTATTGCTAATGCCTTGCTCACTCTCCCATTTACAGCTACATCCACGTCCCTTTTCACAGTATACTACCTGGGAGCCACAGGAGATGCAATTGCAAGAGATGACTTCCCATTGCCAACATCGAAGGCATCGGGGAGACATAGAAATGGGGCTGTGAAGGGGAATGATTTTGGTGTGGATCTAGGGTGGTAATGCTTTTGGATACAGACTGCCAATCTAAGTAAAATACTTGGCTGTCCAACTCGCTTCCTCAGAGTTCTTTGGCTGGGTGTCTATGTCCTTCTGTTAATCCAAAAGAAACAGTTAAAAGGTGTGTTGAGCCAAAGGTTGAGAATTTTCCTCTATCACCTAAATTTCATACATTTTGATATTTAGCTCATTGAGTGTGCTGTGATGGGCATCCTAGATTGTTATTACTTCTATGAAAAAAGAGTTTGACAAACAGGATCTTCCTTTTGCTAACTTTAGACTACAAGACATAGGAGTACAATTAGGTAATTTGGTCCTTCAAGTTTGCCTGCAATTCCAACATGGTGTGAGATGGAGCATCCATTATTGAAACATCAGATCACGTTTTTTTTTGGGGGGGGGGGACCTCTGAATTCCTGATACCGGTTATGATTCTTCATTTCATAAAGTGAAGTGGCAAACTTCAATGAACTTCAAATGAAAACATTGCATCAATCATAAGACCAGCAGAATCATAAGAGGAGCAGAATTAGGCCATTTGGCCCAGCAAGTTCTGCTCTGCCGTTTGACTGTGGCTGATTTAGTTTCCATTTCAACTCATTTGCTTGCTTTCTCCCTATGCTTTTGACACTCTTACTCATCAAGAGCCTATCAACCTCCACTTTAAATATAGCCAATGACAGATTCACCAGTCTCTGGCTAAAGAAATCCTTTCTCTTCTCTGTTCTAAAGGGATGCCCTTCTACTCTTAGATTCTCTTCACAATAGGAAACATCCTCTCTACATTCATTTTATCTCGGTCTTTAAATATCCTTCAATATTTGATGAGAATATTTCATTGAGAATACCTTCATTATTCTGAACTCCAGTACAAGCCCATCAAATATTGCTCATACGTTAATCTTCTCATTTCTGCGATCATTCTCATAAATCTCCTCAGGATCCTTTCCAATGCCTCAGACCGTTTCTTAGAAATCAGGACCAAAATCATCTTGGGTTTCCTCTTTCATTCAAAGATCCTGAACATTGATGCAAATCAGGTTCACCCTTAAAGAACAGCTGCTAAAGATACCATAAAAACCTTGGTCAAAGCAAAAATTATATTTGTACATGGTTCAGTAAAACAAAAGGATCCAAATGTTTAATTCAACAGCTTTAGATTTTTGGCTGTTTAATATTGATATTTGGAAGAAAAGAATGGATTACAAAATAGTTCAAATTGTGTTATTTTGTTGTTGACAGTTGTAATATATGAACAGAATTGTATCTGAATTAAAATCCTCAAATTGATTGTAACATATGCTTGTAAGCTTCCCAACTTGCATCCTCATATCTCAATGTATATTTTTACATTCTAATATAATCTTAAAATCCCCCTATTCAAATTATCTGATGTTTCAATACCTAAGTACCTGTAACATAACACACAAAAATTACTGGAGAAACTCTGTAGGTCAAACAGAAATAAAAAGCTGACATTTTGGGCTGAGACCATTCATCAACCTGCATTTTAGCTTTATTCCAACTATTTAATAAATTATTTTTTTCTGGGATAAACATGTCTTTAACTGCAGAAGTAGTCTTCATTAAAAAAAAACTAAACACTGCTCTGGTTACACCAATGAGCCAAAATACCATAAATTTTAAAAATGTGCAGGTCAGCCAGCAAGATCAGTGGAGTAATGAGTGTGCCATGTGTTGTAAGCTTCTAGAGCCTGCTGCCTGATTATTTTATGGTTATTGTTTTTCATTGCCAACAGGAACATTTCCTTATGGATTTCTTACCCAGTTTGAGGTCTCCTATATATTGTATGCTTTTATTCATTCCCATTGGATATCAAATGAACACAATAACTACAGTGTAGTAGCAGCAATACTCCTTGCTCACACCCCATCATTTACAAAATCAATAACAGACTGTAAAATCTCAATAAAAACAAATTTTTGCAAAAGAAAGGAAAGGAAATTATTTTGCAAAATAGAATTATTTGGAATGATTAGACTTATGGGAATTGACTAAATCCCGTTCTCCTTCCCTAAATAAAATCCAAGATGAGTCCTCACCCCTCTGAAAGATAACTAACATACTGTACAATCAACAGATTTTATAGTTCAAAAAGGCAAGAACTGTTGGAGTTTTATGCAAGACACCACACACATAAGGTTCATTTATATCAAGATTTACTTTCAATGGAGATCTGCATGGATTTACCAGGAGATAGGCTACAATTGTGTTACTCCCAAAGCAGTTACAGCACGATCTCCTGCTCTGCAGAGTAGCAGCAAGTCACCTTGGCTACAGTGATGAACCACGGAATCTAGAGATTCTGCTGCAGGAGCATTGGGTTACGAAGATGGATGCAGTAAGGAATTCGCTGCCTGGAGAAATTCCATTTGACTTATTTTATTTAATGTAAATGTTTTAAGAGTACATGCATATATTTTATGTATATTTGCAAGAGTTTAGTGTTCCAGATTGGATAAGTTTCATGATCATTTTAAATAATACTTTTAAAATTTTAACAAGTCATCAATAATGTTTGTGAATATCAAACATAATCAGGATAAATTTAAATGACAGTTTTAACAGTTCATGTGCCTAGGACAGGGCTTCACTGATTGTCAAAGTGACATTTACAGGCAATGAGTGGTGTTATATAACATAATGAGGTTTTGTTGTCATCCACATGACCATCCATATCTCTCTTAACTACTATCAAGTTAATAATCAATATCAATTTTATGTTAAAATTCTTTATACTAAAAAAAACACTCAATAAATATATAAATAATATGTACAAGTTGATCAGATTTTGCTTGCTTTCTTATTTTCCTTCCATGAACAAATACCACTTTTTGTTGGTTCATATTTCATTAATAAATGTGCCAGATTTATGTTAGTTATTGCCTCTTGTTATATTCTGACCTAGTGTGTGAACACTCTGGCCAATACACAACTAGTGTGAAAGAAGAGAAAAATCAAAATATCTACACTCAACTTTAATGCATCAGTGAAATTGTGTCTTTAAGGAATGAAACCAGAAACTTCCTTAGTTGTTTGATGTCTCACAAACATTGCATACACTTCATAGCTTAGAGAGATTACTTAATTTTTATTCATGCCTCACAGAGGATACTGTACAGTATGATGTCTCACTTTATTTTAATTAATATATTCTAACAGTGTAAAATTTCCAAAATATCTGTTAATACTTCAGTCTATGTGAGTTAGTTTTACTGAAAATACAACATTCTTAAGCAAGTCTAAGCAAGACTGGGGAGTGGCACTAAGCAATCAGTGTTAATACTGATCTTTTACTAAATATTATTTAGAGGGTCACAACATGAAGCTACCCAAACATGATTAGAACATAGAACATACAGAACTGTACAGACTCTTCAGCCCACAATGTTGTGACGACCTCTTAACCTACTCTAAAATCAATTTAACCCTTCCCTCCTACATAGCCCTCCATTTCTCTATCATCCATATGTCTATCAAACAGTTTATTAAATATCCATAATATATCTACCTCACTACATGCTGTGTAAAAAAAAACCTTACCTCTGATATCCCCCCTATACTTTCCTCCAATCATTTTAAGATTACGCCCTCTGGTACTAGCCATTTCTGTCCGGAGAAAAAGTTTCTATCATCTTATGCATAGATTGAGTGTGGGTATCAATCCTATCATCTTATCACCTCTAACCCTCCTTCACTTGAAAAGGGAAAGCCTGAGTTTACTCAATTTATCCTCATAAAACATGCTCTCTAATCTCCTGATAAATCTTGATAAATCTCCTCTGCAAAGCTTCTACTTCCTTCCTGTAATGAGGCAAGGAGGACTGAACTCAATATTCCAGGTGTGGTCTAACCAGGGTTTTTATAGCGCTCTTGAACTCAATCCCCCAACTAATAAAGGCCAACACACTGTTTGCCAACTTAACCACCCTATATACTTGCATAGCAACTTGCAGAGATCTATGGACAGAGACCCCAAACTCCCTCTATTCTCCACACTTATTAAGAATCCTGCCATTAACCCTGTATTCTGCCTTCAAATTCAACCTTCCAAAGAGAATCACTTCATGCTTCTCTGGCTTGAGTTCCATCTGCCGCCCCTCAGCCTGGCTGTCAATGTCCTCTTGTAACCTACGACTACCTTCTAGACTATCCACAACTGCAACAGGCCTCGTATCATCTTCATTCACTAATCCATCCTTCCTCTTCCTTAACTGTCATTTATGAAAATCACAAGGAGCAGGGATTCCCAGAACATACCCTTGCAGAACACCACCGGTCACCGACTTCCAGGCAGAATACACATTATCTACAACTACCTTCAATGGGCATACCAATCCTGAATCCACAAAGCCAAATTTCCCTGGATCCCTAACTCTCTGAAAAAGCCTACCATGGGGAATCCAATCAAACTCCTTACTGAAATCCATATACACCACATCCTCTACCATACGTTCATCAACATGCTTTTGCAGATCCTCAAAAAATTCAGTCACTCACGAGTCATGACCTTCCCTTCACACAGCTATGTTAACTATCAATAGTCAGCTTATGTTTAAAAGATGACAATTTCAGTGATAAACTGACTTCATTTTTTGAATTGAATGTAGGGAGCACAGTAAAACTGCCCTCAGTATGGGAGGCATCCAAGGCGGATATAAGAGGAAAATAAATAGCACAAACATCTAAAAGGAAGAAAGAAAGTACAGAGCAAATAAAAAATCTGGAGGCAGAAATAACCACCTTGGAAAAGGTCTTATCAAGACAATATACCGATGACTTATACAAAGATCTGTGCAATTTGAAATTCCAGCTAAATAACATATATAACAAAGAAGCAGAATATGCATTATTTAGATTAAAAACAAGTTTCTGTGAATGTGGTGACAAAGCTGGTAAGCTGCTGGCACGATATTTAAAGCAGCAGAATACGAATAGTGTTATACCTGTAATTAAGAAAGGGGATAAATTAGTGGCATCATCTAAAGAAATAAATGAAGTCTTTGAACAGTTCTATGAACATCTATATGCATCACTGTTTAATCATGACCAGGAGGAGCTGAATCAGTTTTCTGCTTACATAAAATTGCCTACATTATCCCCACAACAAGCTGAGTCCTTGGATACCCCAATTACTGAGGATGAGGTCAGACGGGCTATTGCGGCTATGAAAGTAGGGTAATCATCATGGCTTCCCAGTTGAATATTATAAGAAATTTCTGGACATATTGGCTCCAATTCTAACAAAGATCTATTCAGAAGCATTTAATTTGGAATCTTTACCTAATACATTTAATGAAGCGTTAATATCGTTGATCCCAAAAAAAGACAGAGATGCAATAGACCCTTCCAATTATAGGCCTATAAGCTTAATTAATGTGGACTGTTAGATACTGACTAAAATACTGGCTTTGTGATTAGAGAAAGTATTGCCATCTATAATTAATGCTGTCCAGGTTGGCTTCATTAAAGGCAGATTCCCAACTGACAAATTAAGGAGATTACTGCACTTAATATGGCTGAACTCCCCAAGTAGTATCCCAGTTACTGCCACTTCCCTGGACACCAAACAGGCCTTTGACAGGATTGAGTGGAGATTTTTAACCATGGCCTTGTCCTTCTTTAGGTTTGACTCTATCTTTAAATCATGGATTAGAATTTTGTATAAAAACCCTAAGGCTGCAGTTATTACAAATGGTATCATATCCCCATTTTTCAACATTTCACAGGGTACATGCCAAGGCTGCCCCCTCACCCCACTGTTATTTATGATTTTTTTTGGAACCATTGGCAATCATGATTAGAGCAGATCCAAATATTAGAGGGGAGAAGGGAGGAGGAAAGGAGCATAAGTTGATGCTATATGCTGACGATATTTTATTACTAATTAGTGACCCTCCTAATTACTTACCCACACTAATGAAAACAATTCAATTATATTCTGAAGCGTCTGGTTTTAAAATCAACTGCAGTAAATCTGAGGCTATGCCAATGTCAAAATTGTGTTATTCAAATTCAGTATCTCAGTTTAATTTCAGATGGATGTCAGTTGGAATGAAGTATCTAGGGGTCAAACTCAGTCAGAATTTGGATGAAATAAATACTTTAACTTACGATCCATTATTGAGTAGGATAAGAAATAACCTGAATAAGTGGGGGGCACTGAGACTGTCACTCTGGGGGTAAAGTCAATGTAGTTAAAATGGTCATAACACCTCAGTTTAACTATCTTTCTATGATGCTTCCTTAAAATATTTCAGATTCGATCTACAAGCAATACATCAAAATTACTAGTGACTTTCTATGGGATAAGAAGAAGCCCAGAATTAAAATGAATAAGATGTGTATGTCCAGGGACAGGGGTGGGCTCAGTCAACCAGACGTCAGGGCATATAAATTATCCTTTGAAATGACCAAGTTAGCTAAACATTGGGACAGGGTTGATGTTAATTTAGATTGGGTAGTTATAGAATGGAGCTTGGCTGCACCACATTCTCCCCTTAACACCCTCTCACAACATGTGGAAAACAAGACTAATCTAAATCCTATACTATTTCACTCAAGGAGTGTGTGGAGTACAATTCATAAAGCTTGTAAAATGTCACATTTAAATCAGTTATACTTCTCACTCTGGAATAATCCTGCGATATGCATTGGGAAAAGAATGGTGTACTGGAAAGAATGGAAGATTAAAGGTGTAAATACAGTAGGTGATCTCTGTGAGAATGGGATTTTTATGTTGTATGTGGATTTGCAGAGGAAATATAACTTTGTAGATAAAGGGAGTTTCTGGAAGTATTTACAAATAAGACATTGCGTTAGTAGCATTTTCAAGAATGGTGGCCCACAAAGTAATCCTTTAACTGAATACTTTACATTACCACAGGAAGTTCATAAAACATCAGTGTTTTATAAAATGTTCAAGCACTCAGTGGGTGAACTGGGTAACAATCTCATAGCCGTATGGCAGAAGGATCTTGGAAGCGATATTGAAGATAATGAGTGGTCAAACATTTTATCAAATGTGGGTAGACATATTAGGGAAGTGAGAGGGAAATTTATTCAGTATAAGATATTACACAGATATTATTGGACACCAACTAGACTCTACAAAATGGGGATTGTTGATAATCATTTTTGGAGGAAATGTGAAAATGAGGTGGGGACATATTTTCACATGACTTGGGAGTGTTCCATGGTTCATCCAGTTTGGTGTAAAGTTCTTGATTTGTTGGGGAATTGATCGAATCCTATGGGGCCCTTTGTGCCCATGGCTTTGTCTCCTGGGTGATAGAAAAATGATGCCTAATGTAAACAATGACAAATTTACTATTTTAAAGGTGGGTCTCATCACAGCTGCAAGAATTATATCGCAAAACTGGAAAAAACCCAGATGTCCCACTGTGAGGGAACGGACTGAGGAAATGGTTAAGATTTCATCATATGAACACATGTTGGGAAGAATTAACAGTGAGGGGAAAGTGCAAGGCGCATGGGACCAATTTTGGTTGTATGTTAATTTAAACAAATTAGAAGTTTTTTTCAATTTCTTAGTTTTATATGTTTTCCTGTCATGGGATGGCTGTATAAATATGCTGTGCTGTATCGGCTCTATGATATGCTGTGCTGCTTTGTAAAATAAGAACAAGTAATAATAAAAATTTGAATTACAAAAAATAATCAGCCTATGCTTCTCCAAATGTTTGTAAATCTTTCCTTTATGAATATTCCCCAACAATTTGCACAGTCGTGAAGTAAGAATCACTAGTCTATAATTCCTAAGTTTATCCCTACTCCCTTTCTTGATCAAAGGAAAAAATACTTGCCACTCACCAGTCATCTGGTACTATTCCTATGGCTGGTGAGAATGCAAAGTGCAGTGATCACTTCCTTCTCTTCCCGTAGTAAATAAGGTACATACTGTATATCCTTTTTAACCCTCAGAGGTTTAAATATCTTAATAGAGTCATAGAAAATTACAGCACAGAAAGGGGCCATTCAGCCCATCTAATCCATGCCAAACCATTTAAATTGCCCTAGTCCCATTAACCTGCTTCTGGACCATAACCCTCCATGTGCCTCTTCAAGCTTCTCTTGAACATTGAAATCGAGTTCACATGCACCAGTTGCATTATCAGCTCATTTCACACTTTCATCACCCTCTGAGTGAAGATGTTACCCCTCATGTTCCCCTTAAACTTTTCATCTTTCACCCTTAATCCACGACCTTTGGTGTAGTTCCACCCAACCTCAGTGGAAAAAGCCTACTTGCATTTACCCTTTCTGTACCCTTCATAATATTGTATCTCTCTATCAAATCTCCCCTCAATCTTCTACATTCCAAGGTATAAAGTCCTAACCTATACAATCTTCCCTCCTGCTTAAATTTTCCATTCCCAGCAACATCCTTGAAAGTTTTCCGTACACTCTATTTACACCTTTCCTGTAGGTAGGTGATCAACACTGCACACGATATTCCAAATTGGGCCTCACCAATGTCTTAAGCAACTTCAACATAATATAACAATGTTTTCAAACATTCCAGCATATCCTCTTTCTTAATGTCAACATGTTCCAGCATATCAGTCTGTCATCAAATTCCTCCTACCGGTAAATATTGAAGCATTAGCTAGAATACTGTTTTACATTCATCAAGTAAATTAAGATTCCTCTTCTAAGCCATTTCCCCTGCTGTGCCATAGGCCACTGATAGCAGCTCGCCAGAGTTGTCTGTTTGGGCCAAACTTTCAAGTTGTCCCCAGCAGCAGCCCATCTTCGAAGATTTGGTACACTCGAAAATTTCAACAGATATACCATGGAAGCATTCTGACAGGTTGCATCACCATTTTGTTGGGGGAGGGGGTGCTACTGCACAGGATAAAAGTAAGCTGCAGAGATCTGTAAAATTAGTCAGCTCCATCATGGGTAGTATCCAAGATATCGTCAAGGAATGGTTCTTCTAAAAGGCGGTGTCAATCATTAAGGACCACCGTCTTCTCACTGTTACCATCAGGAAGGAGGTGCAGAAGCCTAAAGGCACACAGTCAGCAATTCAGGAACAGCTTCTTCCCCTCTACCATCCAATTTCTGAATGGACATTGAACCCATGAACACTATCAAACTACTTTTTTTTATTTCTGTCTTTCCACTATGTATTTAATTTAACTATTTGATATACGAGGGGTGATTGATAAGTTCGTGGCCTAAGGTAGAAGGAGTTAGTTTTAGAAAACTTAGCACAGTTATGTTTCAACATAGTTCCCTCCTACAGTTACGAACTTAGTCCAGCGGTCGTGGAGCATAATCATCAATCAATAACTCATTGGGGTGATTGATAAGTTCGTGCCCTAAGGTAGAAGGAGATGAGTTATTAACTTCAAACTTTCTGCATAATCACTCAAAGAGTTGACCTACATGTGCATGTAACAAGAGCTATGTAACTCATCTCCTTCTACCATAGGCACAAACTTATCAATCACCCATCTGTGGACACTTTCTTGAGGTCCAAGTTCCGTATGCTCCATGACCGCTGGACTAAGTGTGTAGATGTAGGAAGGGACTATGTTGAAAAATAAATCTGCTAGGTTTTCTAAAATTGACTCCTTTTATGTTAGGCCACAAACTTATCAATCACCCCTCATACAAATATATATTGTAATTCACAGCTTTTTTCTATATTATCATGTACTGCCACAAAGTTAACAAATTTCACAACATATGCTGCTGATAATTTAATCAGAAACAAGAGAAAATCTGCAGATGCTGGAAATCCGAGCAACACACACAAAATGCTGGAGGAACTCAGCAGGTCAGGCCGCATCTATGGAATTGAGATTGACACAGGAGATATTAAACCTGGTTCTGATTCTGAGTCCAATTCCTTCCTCACTCAGGGTTAGGGCTTTGAAGCTTCTATTGGCATTTCTGTAGCACTGGTTTTCTATGGGATGGAGTTGCTAGCTCTATGCCCAACACCACCCCCCGCCACAACTTGGGACCATCCATGGTGGAGTTAGTATACTAAGATAAGCAATATTAATTCTTAGGTCAGTTCACCACAGGCAGACGGAATTAGGTGGCAGCCATTACTGCTGCTGTTCATCAGCTCAGTACCATCGGCCAGAACAGGTGGCAAACATGACTGGTCTCGCAGCTGCAGTTCAGCAGCCTTCAGCCAGGACAGTCCCACTTCTCGCATTAGCACCTCCCACATCCTCCTCCATAACAGTCTCGTCTGCTTCAGCTACTAATGCCCCAACTAGCAGAACAGTGTCCGGAGAAGAACCGAGTATTCCTCCACCAGTCTGGCACTCCAGTGACCCCAGCAGCTGTTGGAGTGTTATTACCCGGTGTGAGTGACTTTCCAAGCCCAGCCAGGATGGTTGCACGTAAACTGGCTTAAATGTTGAATCTCTTAGATGGACACCTGCTCATCCTGTTCAGGGCTCTAGGAGCACAAGGTTCCCCTGCAGCACAAACTTCCCAGCAGTTTGTCGTCATCTTCACTTGCGGTTGAGACAAGGTGGGACAAGAGATCCTTTGTCACTGCTTTCCAGCGTGGGCGGAGCGCAGGAGTCTGCCATATGATCATAGTGTGTGGGGCGAGTAGCACAACCTGGATGACCTGATAAATCCGGCCAGTCGAATTGACAACCGAGGAACTGAGAAACAACGCCCCGAGCTTCCTACTCTTCAGATTGCTGTCTGTCTTCACCTTCTCCCTCATCACCCACTACACAGTCCACGGGCTGCGTAGCTAGGGGTGCATGCACCTATCTCATGAGGATTGAGATTGGCACAGGAGAACAGGCTTCTGCCTCTATTGTAGCATTCCTGGACACTTCTAGGTATCATGTCCCAAGTACCCAATAAAAGACAATACCCATGAGCAAGAAGGGAAATTCTGATGGGTTGATTCTCCCTACAAGAGTTTCCCCCTAACCGCATAATGCTTCCCGGTCCCTTGTCGTGTTAGACCCTCACTCATGAGCTTCAGGCACTTATTGACTCTGGGGCAGCGGCAAGATCCCCCTTTCCACAGAACCCTTACAAGGCAACTATAAGGAGCAACTCTCCTCCTATCTTGTCAACTCTCCTGAAATGCTGCTAGTGCTTCACCTCCCCGGTTATCTCGAAACAACCTGCGGATCAATTGGTCTCTAAAGGCACTCCAAGAGTGGGGATCGACATGCCCGACTGCTTCTTGACAGATGGATAAATCCTAAGGCCATTGCTGTCTTGATGTATTCTTCCATGGCCACTGATTCAGGGGTCCAACTCAAGCTTCTGTCAGTGTATACTGTCCTGTGGACCTGATTGGTGTTCCAACTGAGTAGGTTGACCTTCTTGAGCTTTTCAGTAAGAAGGACATCTCCCTGCTGCCATACCAGCATTACAACTATGCCATTGATCTCTTACCTGGTATTATCCCTCCAGGTCTCATCACAAATGAAATACCAGTAGCATTATACTGTTTACTTTCTAACTTGTGCCAAAAATGCACCTTACTATTTGTTAATTTACTAGTGATATTATTACTTTTGTGTTATGTGTGTGAGTAATATGTACTGTGTTGTGCACCTTGGCCCCTGAGGAGTGCTGTTTTGTTTAGCTGTATACATGTGTATCATTGAATGACAATAAACTCAAACTTGAACTTGTCTGAGAATCTTCTGGACATGTTGGATGTGTTTGTTTCCCTCTGTTGCCCTGATGGAACAATACATAAAGGGGGCATTGGCTGAGGATTTATCCATCTGGCAACCAAGCTTCTTTCTTGTGAACAAGGATGACAAGCTATGTTCCTGCATCGACTATCAGTCCCTCAATGGCATCATGGTGAAGAACCGCTACTCTCTTCTCCTGCTCCCCTCTGCCTTTGAACATCTCCAAGGAGTACCCCCTATTCTCCAAGATAGATTTGCACAATGCTTACGTCCTGGCTCACATCTGAGAAGGGGACAAATGGATGGCAGCTTTCAACCTCTGGCCACTATGAGTACCACATAATGCCATTTTCTCTGTCCAACACCCCAGATGTTTTACGTGCCCTGGTCAATGATGTGCGCCAGGAAATGCTGAGTCATTCTGGTTTTGTATATTTGAATGACATTATTATCTACTGTATTGCCACTCTCACCAGGAACATATCCAACATGTCCAGAAGGTACTCAGACAAGGTAAGGTTCAAGTTTCTTGTCAACAATACACATGTACATTGTCAAATGAAGCAACATTCATTTGGACCAAGGCGCACAACGCAGTACATATAACTCACACATATAACACATAAAGTAATATTCCCATTGGCAAATTAACAAATAATAGAGTGCGTTTGTGACACAGGTTAAAAAGTAAACAGTAGAACACTACTGGTGCTACATGCACCATGAGACCTGGGTAGTGGCAGGGTGTTCAGTAGTCTTATGGCCTGGGGGAAGAAACTGTTTCCCATTCTAACAGACAGTTTTTGTCCTAAGGCTATGGTACCTCCTGCCTGATGATAGGGGTCAGAGAGATTGGTTGACAGATGAGAGGGATCACAGACAACTCTAAGGGCCTTGCATATGCAGTGTTCATGATTAATATCTCTGATGGATGGAAGAGAGAACATGATGCTCCTCTCAGCAGTCCTTGCAATCCTTTGTTGGTATTAGTGGTCAGATGCCTTGCAGTTCCTGTACTATACGGTGATTCAGCTGGTCAGGACACTCTTGATGGTGCTCCTGTACAACTTTGTAGGAATGGGGGGTGAGGGGGAGACCCACCCAACTCAATCTCCTCAGCAAGCAGAGACGCTGCTGTGATTTCTTGACCAAAGAGGTGATGTTGACGGATCAGGTGAGATCATCCACTGCACACACTCCCAGAAACTTGGTGCTCCTAACTCTCTCCAGAGATGAGCCATTTATCTGCAGTGAGGAGTGGTCATCCTGCACCGTCCTAAAGTCCACACTCATCCCTTTGGTCTTGTCCACACTGAGACTCAAGTTGTTCTTCTTGCACCATTCTACCAGCCACTCTACCTCCTCGTTGTGTGCCATCTTGTTGTTCTTGTTCAAGCTGACCACTCTTGTGTCATCAGTGAATTTGATGATTCAGTTTGAACTGGTTCTAGCAGTGTAGTCAAGCATCAGCATTGTGAACAATAGGTGAGCTGAGACAGCTCCTTGAGAACAACCTTTATGCCAAGCCAGAGAAGTGTGAGTTCTACAAAAAGCAGGTGTCATTCTTTGGCTATATCCTCATACCTTCCACTGTTTAAATGGATTTGAAGTTCAGGCAGTCACAGAGTGGCTCAAACCATCTACAGCCAAACAGACGAGTTTCTACATGCCGTTTGCAAACTTTTATCACCACTTTATCAGAAACTTAAGTTCCATCGTGGTCCCCATAAATTCACTCACAAAAAAGACCACTGGAGGAATCCTATGGACAAGTGAACAGTCCAAAAATTCTCTGAAGCAAAGCAATCCTTCACCTCTGCTCCAGTGCTGCAATATCCAGACCCATCCTATCTATTTATTGTTGAGATTGATGCATCAGATGTTGACGTTGGAGACGGACTCTCTCAGCGTTCCTTCTGTAGGTAATCAGCTGTACCCTTGTGCTTTTCTTTCCCAGTGTTTGATTCCTGCAAAGTGTAATTATGATATCAGGAACCACGAGCTTCTGGCTGTCGAGGCTCAGGAGACATAACGACATTGGCTGGAGGAGGCAGAGCATCCCTTTCTGATATGGACAGATCACAAGGACCTCTCCTACATCCGTGACACCACGAGACTCAACTCCTGTCAAGTCTGTTGAGCTCTCATTTTCTCCTAGTTTAATTTCACCCTCACCTACTGTCCTGGCAGCAAGAATACTAAGGCTGATGCTCTCACCCACCAATTTGATACCATTGAGGACAACACCACTCCAAAACGCATCCATCCTCGCTCATGCATAGCTGCCCCAGTGATTTGGGGAATAGAAGCAGAGTTGAGGACAGCCCAACAGTCAAATCCAAGCCCAGGTAGAGGACCTCCCTAATGGCTGTTTGTCCTTGCTACTATGCATTCCAGTGTTAGAGTGGGGTGAATCTTCCCATCTGTTTGGCCATCCGGGGATTCAACAGACACTAGACTTTATAAAAAGATTATTTTGGTAGCTGGCTTTGTCCCAGGATGTCCACGACTTTGCTTCTGCCTGTCTCACTTTTGCCCAGAACAAGGTGTCACATCAGAAACTGCTGGTCTGATTTGTCTGCTGTCTGTGCCTCTCCATCCCTGGTCCCAACCCTCGGTGGATTTTATCATTGGCCTGCCTCCATCAGATGGAAACACTAGAGTTCTTGTAGTTGTGGACTGGATCTCTAAAGCTGTCAACTTCATTGCTCTCCTCAAGCTCCCGTTGGCTCGTGGAACTTTCCTCCTCATGATTCAGCACATGGTCAGGCTGTTCAGCTTCTCTTAGGGTAACATGTCTGATCAAGGACCACAGTTCATGTTCCTGTTTATGGAAGGCTTTCTGTTTGCTTTTGGGAGCCACACCCAGCCTCTCATCAGGTTTTCACACACTGTCGAATGGCCAGACTGACAAAGTGAATCAGGAGCTCAGGAGGGATTATGGCACCTAACGGCAACTCCTTTGCTTGCATCTTTGGAAGCAGCTCTATTTCTACCTTTAATATTGTTATTTTTCCTTTTCAGGGTTCTTTTGAAGACCCTGACCCAGAGTTACACACTGACAGGTTCTTTGTGGGAATGGGACCTGTTCTCAGGGTTCTACGACTGGCCACTATTCGACATGCCAAGGGTTTGGCCTGAGAGTCTCTTTTTTCAATATTTCTATTAACTTTCACATAGAAGAATACAGAGTACGTGAGGATATATATTATGAATCAAATAAGATAGAATTGTACCGAATATATTGTATTTAAATCACACTTGCAATCACAGTACCCTATATTCATATTCAAACACGTACATTAATTAAATTGTAATTTGAATAGTAATAATTTTATTATATAAAAAAACTACCAAAGTTGAAGCTGTATGGTAAAGAAAGAAAGACGGAAAAAAATCCTTATTACATACTGATTTATGTTATTAGCCAACATCTGTATGTTAACACCAAATCGAAGGTTTTGAAAGTAGTTCAGGAATAGTCCCCACAATGTTTGGAAGTCTTGGTTAGAATCAGAAATTGAACAATGGATCTTTTCTAAATTTAAGCATGACATAACATCACGTAACCATTGAGCGTGAGTAGGCGGAGCAACATCCTTCCATTTAAGCAACACCGCCCTCCTAGCTATAAGAGAAATAAAAGCCAATATATGCAAATCAGATGTCTCCAAAGTTATGCCTTTTTCTCCAACAATACCAAACAAGGCAGTCAAAGGGTTAGGCTTAAAATTTACTTTAAAAAGTACAGAAAAAATTTGGAATATTTCCTTCCAGTATTTTTCGAGACTCAGACATGTCCAAAGCATATGGATTAGTGAAGCCTCTCCATTTTTACATCTATCGCAATAGGGAGATATATCCAGATAAAAATGAGATAGCTTGACTTTGGATATATGGGTGCTGTAGACCACTTTAAATTGTAGGAGGGAGTGGCGAGCACATAGCGATGAAATGTTAACCAATTTAAAAATTTTATTCCAAGTCTCCTCAGAAATTGAGATCTGTAAATCTTGTTCCCAGGCATTTTTAATTTTGTCTGAAGGAGCCTCACTTATTCCCAACTTACGGCTGGTCACTGATGGAGTAGCAGCTTTCTGAAGTTGTTCTTATTTCATTTACTTTACTGGTTCCAATCTGTTTTGAAACCTTATTCTGAAACTTGATATTGCTTCACTATGACTACAAGGAGTGTCAAAGGTACTAGAAAAGGAGAGGATCCTCTTACATCTTTGGAATCTATTATGGATTTGCTTCGAAGACATAGAAAAGAATCCTTTGAGGAGCTCCAGCAACAATTCCAGCAGCTCAGATCTGAAATTAAACAGATGGATGCAAAATTGGATTCTCTTTAAAAAGCCTTAGTTGAACCTGATAAACAAATTGAAGATAATTAAGCAACTCTGACAATTTTGGATGCAAAAGTTGATGACTTACAAAAGCTTTGTAAAAAGCAATCAAAGATTAATGAAAAATTAGTGCAGGAGATTATCGACTTAGAAAACAGAAGCAGAAGGAACAATCTACAAATTCTGGGCCTTGAAGAGTTAACTGATGGTGATCAGCCTACAAAATTCTTTGCAAGTATTTTGGCACAATTATTTCCTGAAATTTTATCATCTTGTTTCTATGGTTGATCGAGTGCATAGATCATTGATTCCTAAGTCCACTCCAGGAGAAAGGCCCAGATCGGTCATAGTCTGTTTTAATGAATTTCAAATTAAGGAGTTTTTAATTTGTGAATCCCGTCGAAGAAAAATGATTGATTATAATGGCCAAAAGATTAGAATCATCAAGGGTTTTTCATCTGAGATCATGAATGAGCGTGTTAAGTTTAAATAGGTTATGCTGGAACTTTTTAACAAAGATTTCAAGACTTCTCTTCATTGTCCTGCACGGCTCAGAATTATACTGAAAGACAGCTCAAAGAAGTGGTTCCTTTTGGTTGAAGATGCTCAAGAATTCTTGGAATCAGAAGATTAATTGCTGAGTATCTTTCTGCATGAATATCTGCCTCTCTTACTCTTGGTAACCCTTTGTAGCTAACCCTCTTTTTTTGAACCTTTCGGTGTTTTACTAAGAGAATAAGGTTTTAACGAGCTAATACCTTGAGTGTTCATGTATTTCGATTTTTGATTTTTTTGATATTTTATATTATACATTTTTGAAGTTACTTTCTCTGTTAATAAGGGTTAGTATGGGTATTTATTATTTTATCATTTTGAAATTACAATAATTAATCTCTGTGTGTTTTTGGTATGAGGTTTAAGTTTTTTCTCTCTGTTGTTTTGTCTAGGTTGAAATGCAACTAACCTTGATATAGATTGGGGATAAAATAACAGGATTTTTTTGGGGGGGATGACTTTATTAGTAGTAGCTGTCGGTTATCTATTGGTCGGCTTTCTTGCTTTGGGAGGAGGGAAGAGGGAAGAGCTCTTTTTCTAGAAGCTGTATTGGGTTCTCAGCCAAATCTTTTGCTTGGTTACCTTATCTCAAGGTTCAATGTCTGCTTTTAATATACATTCCAGTATGGTCATTATCTTAACCTTTCTTCTAAATAGTAATAAAAATGGATCGAATTATTAATTTACTTGGTCTTTACGTGAAAGGATTAAATCACCTTGTGAAACGGAATAAGATTTTTGCTTATATTATAAAATTTAAGGTCCCAATTATTTTTTTATGAGAAAGTCATGTATGTAAATGTGACAATCCACACCTTTTTAACAGATGGAAAGGTCCACATTTTCATTCCTCTTTTCAAGCTAACTCTGGGGGGTGGGGTTTCAATCTTTATAGATAATACTGTTCCTTTTGGTCAACATAAAGTAGTGTCTGACATTAATGGGTGTTTTGTTATAGTGTCAGGAAAATTAGATAATAAATTAATGGTATTCGCTAATCTGTATGCCCCAAATATAGATGAGCCAGGATTCTTAGAGCATTTTTTTTCATTCTTGCCAGATTTGGGTCTTTATTCATTAGTTTTGTGAGACTTTAATTGCTGATTAGATCCAGTTTTAGATCAGTCACCTTCCAACCCAGCTACCCTTAACAAATCAGCTTTATTTATTCGGTCTTTCCTAATCAAATGTGGTATTGTTGATATTTGTTTTTTTTTATATCCAGAAGACAGGGAGTACTCGTTTTTTTCTCATGTTCACCATACATATTCCAGGATTGATTTTTTTTTTTATTGATAGTCAAATGATTCCATTAGTTCGATCCTGTGAATATAAAGAGATTGCCGTTCAGACCATGCTCCTGTGCTTTTAAACCTTCCTGGTCTCCCTCAAACAAATAAATTTTGGTGCTTTAATCTAACTTTGTTATCTGATAAGGATTTTTTTAAACCTTCAAGCTTGAGAGTCTCGATCATATTCAGAAGCCTAAGATCTTGGGGCTCTGGAGATGGGCGGATCGAGGGTCAATGTCACAGCAGGAGACTTGTGTGTCATTGGAGAGGTCAGTAAATCTTTTGCTGTGGGCCCGAAGGCCTGAGGTCTTCGCGATCTTCGGACACAGAGCTCAAAAAAAACCAATGAAATGCACTTTTAACATCATAAACCAGTGGGTTGTTGTTAAGTCTCCTGCTCGCTGTAAAATTGAGGGACACCTCCCTCTCCCTTGCCAGGGAGAGAGACAACATGTGGTTTGTCGAATTTCAGCTGAAATGCATAGCCTCTGAGGTAACTTCAGTCTGTGTCTTTGTTGTTACTTAGCATGCTCTTGGGCTCAGTGATGGTATTGATGCGTGTTTTTTTTTGCTGGTGGGGGAGGGGGATCATTGCTCGCGGCCACTTACGTGCGGGGAGGGAAACTGGGGGGACTTTGGGGTTCTCACATCTAACTGTCGTTCATTCTTTGGGGCACCTCTCTGTTTTTGTGGATGTTTGCAAAGAAAAAGTATTTCAGAATGTATATTGTATATATTTCTCTGACATTAAATTTGACCTTTGAACCTTTGAACCTCTGAGACAACCCTTTGCTGCCTTGCCTCTTCCAAACCCACAATCTGGAGCTCTCAACTGGTTTAAGTAGAGATTGTCCTAAATAACGTCCAGTAGTTCTCCTCTGGTATGAATGCCAAAAGGGATTCTAGCTACCACTCTTCCCTGACCAACAGATCAATACGGGAGTTCATCCTGCTGAACAGTTGGTCCAATGCTACTGTTACATACCCACAGTTTGAACACGGGACAGTGGGATAATGTAATAGTCTAGTGAGTGAGGTGATGTAATTGTCTCATGACCGTGGGGTGATGTTATGTCATGTGATGGCATGTTCCAGGCAGTATTTAAACCAAGCCGCGGTTTGTGACGCAGTTCTCATTTTTATTTTTGTGCAACATTGTTGTTGCCGGTCGGATGTGTGGAGACTCCACCGGTTTTGTTTGTTGCAAGTTTATTTTTCTCTTACAGTCCAATATCAGAGAGTGAAGGCATTACCGGAGTTATCTGAGTTCAAATGATTGGATAAAGTTAATGTCGTTCAGCATTTTGGGAATGATCGACCTTTTTTTTGACTTTGTTTAGGGATTGTGGCATGCACATTTGAGTTGAACCCCTGCAATGTCAGGCAGGTTTGTGCAGTGGCCACCCTCCAGTCAAAAGGTCAGTTCCATTTATTTCCTCGTTATTTCTGTGAAGAAGGCATCTCCCGGCCATGGGATCAGCAGATCATCGTTACTTCAAAGGAATCATTTGTTTCCGGGGCAGTCTCTCCTTACTGACTGTATATATCACATGGACTTTTGAATTTATCACTTAAAGTCTGTGCTTGGATGAGAACTCATTAAGAACAGTTTCTAAGTTTGAATGTTTGTGCCACCTAACTGTTAACTTCCAGTTAAGTTATTTGTTTGTTTACTGTTCTAAGTTTTGAGCAGAGGTTAATAAATCTTATGATTTGTTTTAAACCCTGTCTCAGTGTCATATACATTGCTGCTGCATTCATAACATTACAAGCGCACATAGAGATGGGCCAGGTCTTTTCTGCTCCGCAATCTGAAACAATACACCTGGCAGGCTGATTGGCTTCACCTTTCAAGCCAGGACAGAAACTTTGGCTGATGTCTAGACATCTTCCTTTTTTAAATTAATTGTTTTATGAGTTTCTACAATACAACTACAAAATAAAAACCCATCAACAAAATGGAGATTAATACAGTACAAAACAAACGTCTAATATATAATTCATAACAATAAGGCAAAAGTACCCAGAATAAAATCATATAAAGTTAGTATCCCCCCCACCCTCCCACTACAAAACTCCAGGCCAACCAATACAATATGTCAAATAAAAATTAATGAGAGCATTCAACCCCTCAGAGGTTGATATATACAAACCCCATTTCCAGAAAAGTTGGGATACTTTCCAAAATGCAATAAAAACAAAAATCTCTAATATGTTAATTCATGCGAACCCTTATTTAACTGACAAAAGTACAAAGAAAAGACTTTCAATAGTTTTACTGACCAACTTAATTGTATTTTGTAAATATACTCAAATTTAGAATTTGATGGCTGCAACACACTCAACAAAAGTTGGGACAGAGTTAAAATAAGATTGAAAAGTGCACAGAATATTCAAGTAACACCGGTTTGGAAGACTCCACATTAAGCAGGCTAGTTGGTAGCAGGTGAGGGCTCATGACTGGGTACAAAAGTAGCGTCCATCAAAGGCTCAGTCTTTGCAAGCAAGGAAGGCTCGTGGCCCACCCCTTTGTGCCAATATTCGTGAGAGAGTTGTTAGTCAGTTCAAAAGGAACATTTCTCAACGCAGGATTGCAGAGAATATAGGTCTTTCAACATCTACAGTACATAATATTGTGAAAAGATTCAGAGAATTCAGAGACATCTCAGTGCGTAAAGGGCAAGGTCGGAAACCACTGTTGAATGCGCGTGATCTTCGAGCCCTCAGGCGGCACTGCCTAAGAAACCATCATGCTACTGTGACAATTATAGCCACCTGAGCTCGGGAGTACTTTGGAAAACCATTGTCACTTAACACAGTCCATTGCTGCATCCAGAAGTGCAACTTGAAACTGTATTACGCAAGGAGGAAGCCATACATCAACTCTATGCAGAAACGCCAGCGAGTTCTCTGGGCCTAAGCTCATCTTAGATGGACTGAAAGACTGTGGAACCGTGTGCTGTGGTCAGATGAGTCCACATTTCAGCTAGTTTTCGGAAAAAACAGGCGTCGAGTTCTCCGTGCCAAAGATGAAAACGACCATCCTGATTGTTATCAGCGAAAGATGCAAAAGCCAGCATCTGTGATGGTATGGGGATGCATCAGTGCCCACGGCATTGGTGATTTGCATGTATGTGAAGGTACCATTGACTCTCAGGCATATATTAGGATCTTAGAGAGACATATGTTGCCATCAAGGTGACGTCTCTTCCCGGGACGTCCATGCTTATTTCAGCAGGACAATGCCAGACCACATTCTGCAGGGGCCACAACAGCGTGGCTATGTAGACACAGAGTGCTTGTGCTTGACTGGCCTGCTGCCAGTCCAGATCTATCTCCTATTGAAAATGAATGGCGCATCATGAAGAGGAGAATCAGACAACGGAGACCACGGACTGTTGAGCAGCTGAAGTCTTATATCAAGCAAGAATGGACAAAATTTCCAATTGCAAATCTACTACAATTAGTATCCTCAGTTCCAAAACGAGTAAAAAGTGTTACTAAAAGGAAAGTTGATGTAACACAATGGTAAACATGCCTCTGTCCCAACTTTTGTTGAGTGTGTTGCAGACATCAAATTCTAAATTAGTGTATATTGACAAAATACAATTAAGTTGGTCAGTAAAACTATTGAAAATCTTTTCTTTGTACTTTTGTCAGTTAAATAAAGGTTCACATGAATTAACATATCACAGATTTTTGTTTTTATTGCATTTTGGAAAATATCCCAACTTTTCTGAAAATGGGGTTTATATATATATATACACACAAAAATTATAATGCCTACTACCAAAACTATAATGTAATTCCCATCAAAAAAAAGCTGAAAGTAAGGTATTATGGTACACAAAAAAGAATAAACTTAATCTAAAGAGGAGTTATGAAAGTATTTAAGAAAAGGTGTCCACACCTTATGAAACTTTATGTCAGAATTGAGATGTGAATAATGAATCTTTTCAAGGTTTAAACAGGACTTAATATTGCTAAGCCATTGAGCATGCGTGGGTGAGGCAACATCTCTCCACCTGAGAAGAACTGACATCTTCCTTTGAAAGCGAGAGCTGCAGGTTGGCTACATGGGACCATTCGTAATGGAGAAGCCTATCAACCAAGTCAGCTATAACTGTGACTATCATCATCAATGAAGTTTCACTCAGTGTTTCATGTTTCCCTGCTCAAGCCAGTATCTTCTTCCCCCTTTTCTCCAGTCACACCCCCCCCCCCCCAATTAGTTTCAATTAGTGTTTCACTGTGGTTGTATTTAACTCCCTTCCTTTCATTCAGTCTTGAGCAAAGCACAGTGATGGCTGAACTCCCTGCTTGCCTTAGTCCTTGTTCTGGGAAAGAAGACTACACCATAGATTGAAACTGTAAGAGAGCAGAATTAATTAGGTTACTGCTTCCAAGGTGCAATGTTGGCACTAGCTTTAGTTAACAGCCCTGTCGGCCCAGTGTTTATTATTTGTCCTTTTGTTCTGCACAGTTCTTATAAAAATCCAGTGAACTGTTCAATCCACTTTAGTGTCTCTCCCTCTGCACTTGAGCCATCACTGCACGTTCCTGTCACCAATTCATTTTATCCAAAGAAACTTCTAAGGATTAGGAAAGCAGAGGTAGCTATGTCTGCAGGTCATTAGTCTCAATTTGAAACTGAATGCCTTTAATTGCCATCTTCCATCTTATATTTGCCTTCTATGGACCTGGGTCATTAATGGTAAATGTGACAGGACTTTGTGTGCAAACATAATGGATTTCTTCTTACCTTCCTTTCTGTAGGTTCTGAGAAATAAAGGATACCCAGGTGCTATAGGAAGCAATACCAGGGCTAGTACAGGTAGATGCCAATGACCTTTATGGCAGTGAACAAGTTGTGCAGATTAAAAATCTCCAAATTGCATTTGGGGTACCAGTTCAACATTGCTCAGAAGGCAAACAGGAAGCTCACAATTTTGAGGATTTGGATTTATTTTTATGTTCTCCAGTGACATTCCTCCAAATCCCATCCAGAATATGAATATGTAGTATACTTTTTTTGCCCAGTTTACTTATGTCATTCAAAATCCAAGGAAAGCAGATAGAGAGGGGTTGAAGGATACAAAGTTTCCTTATAAATCTGGAAAAGAACAAGGAAAGTATTAGCAGTTAAATGAAAATCTAACCTTGTTTGGCCTTTGTTTGGATACTTCAGAAATATGCAAAACTCACAGTTTCCCAAGTTTCTTTATTAAAATTTGTCCTTTGAATGATTATTAGGTCAATGCTTCTGTTACATTCAATTAAAGTAATGGTTGTTGGACACATAATCCCAATTTGAACTAAGTAACTGTAACCTAATTTCTCTTCCTGCTCTAAGTGTGGCAGATACAGTTTTGGGCATGTAACTTGCTCTGCTTACTATGAAAATTTACAGCCATGTAGAGAACATTGCAGTGATAAGAAGAAGTACAAGGGGAGCATGAAGTAAAAGCAGAAAGTACTGTAGGTGTTTACACATCCTATACCTAATACAGTGACCACTGAGTGTACGCTTGTGATCTTCTGATACTCTAGCCCATCGACTTCTAGATTTTATGTGCAGATGTTCTTCTGCACACCACTGTTGTAACACATGTTTACTTGAGTTATTTTCACCTTCCTGTCAGCTTGTTCCAGTCTGGCCATTCTCCTCTGAACTCACTCATTAACAAGACATTTTTGCCCAAAGAACTGCTGTTCACAGGATATTGTTTTGTTGTCATTGTTTTTTGTGCCATTCTCTGGAAACTCTAGAGACCAATGTGCATGAAAATCCTGGGAGATCAGCAGTTTCTGAGATACTGAAAACACACCATCAGGCACAATTATTCCATGGTCAAAGTCACTTGAATCACATTTCATCCCCATTCTGATATTTGCTATGAACAACAGCCGAACCTCTTCATCATTTCTATATGCTTTTATGCATTGATTGCTGCCATATGATTGGCTGATGAGACATTTGTATAACAAGCATGTGTAGTGGTATACCTAACTGGGTAGTCATTGAGTGTATAATCTTATGGTTGGTACAGAAGCACAATATTAAGAAAAAGATCAATATTATTTTCTTAGGACTATTAAAATATAGTATAAATTACAGCATGTACAGTACTTAAACATTATAGGTGCGCCATGGTAGTGTAGCAGTTAGCGCAATGCTTATACAGCTCAGGGGGGTCAGAGTTCAGTTCCAGCATCTTCTGTAAGCAAGTTTGTACGTTCTTTTCTGTGTGTACATGGGTTTCTTCAGGATGCTCCAATATCCTCTTGCAGTCCAAAGACATAACAGTTGGTCGGTTAATTGGTCATTACGTGATTAAATCAGTGGGGTGCTAGGTGGCGCAGCTTGAAGGGTCCATTCCACATTAAAAAATAAAATAAAGTAGTTGATGGATATGGTGATGCTGAGATGCATCCTCGGATGTGCTGGGACACATCATCTGTGATGTAACCTGAGGTCATTGGGTGTTCCGGGTCTTTCAATATTAGAAATCCTCACTCAGACGACAGACCCTGGCTTGGGTCCCAGCAGCTTTGGTCCACGAGTCACACCAATGGATGCGTAGCCATCCGGAGTCTCACTCAGCAGCCTCTGTGATGGTCCTGATGGCTCTTTTCTTTGTAACCCCCCCCCCACCATGTCAAGAAGAGACTAAGTACTGCAGAGTGAGCAGCCAGCAAAATCTCTACACCCCACCTCATGCCTTCTACCCCTGTCTCTAGCTCTACTCTATCAGCTCTAGTATTTGGCTTTCTTATGCTTGACAGCCTCCTCTATCCAGTCTTTCCAAGGGATTGTCAGTTCTGTCATACCACCTGCTTTGAGGTTTCTGACAGAATGACCGTGTCAGGCCTCAGTGATGACATCAGGAAACTTTAATTGCTTGCCAGTCAGACACCCTGGTGACCAAGCCTGCTGCTGATCTGGGCTGAGGCTGTGGTTGGTCTCCTACTTTGACAAAGTCTATGGGCTTTCTGATTTGGTGGAGATGCTTACTGTTGTTAATGGCCGAGGAGATAGTTTCTGCCACTGCCTTCTCCCAGGACTTGTAAGTAGCTGCTGAGGATATGTTCCAGGATCACTCTGCCAAGACAGAGATGACACGAAGGTGCCTCAGCTTAGCACAGTCAACAAGGTTTGTTGGTCTAGGCAGGATGCCGTACGCACTATGGTTCATAAATTTGATGCACCAGGATTCTGCCTACCAGATGTTGGACCAGAAGACCTCCTGCTTCAGCATAATCCTCTTTATGGTTTGTGGGTCTGGCAAATGAGACAGAAAGCACTGACTTTAAAAAGGTATAATAATCATTTATTTTCAAACTGTAAAAGTTCAGACAAACGTTCATTTTCCCTAAGTTACAGACATAACAAAGCTGAATATTCAGCAAACGTATTTACTAGAAGTGCACGCAGAGCATACCTTCCCAATGGCCATGTCCACCGCTTGCCTTAATCAAAAGAAGAGAGACAGAACCTCCCACATATGCTCTCTATATACCCAGGATATTTGAAACTGGATATCAGGCAGCTAATCAATGGGGAAAACAGCTGCAGTTTCTAAATTAACAATCACAATGGAAGCGACTTTCAACAATCAGAATTAGGCACACCTCCCCCCCCCCCCCTTCCACAGGACACTCTCCCACCTTGTCCAAGTTCCCTGCTGTTCCATTCCTACCATCCTTTTTTAACTCACACCTCTTCCTGGACCAGCTTGTATCTGTCCCTGTGCCCTGGACCCCATCAAAGTGGGTTGAAGGAAGTCGTCCAGCTCCACCTGACCAGACTCCACTGTCCCTACCAGATTCCCGTGCCTCAATTTTGACTCAGCCATCTCCACTGTGTTTTTGGCCTTCCACTTCAGGGCTATCCAGACCTCAATGTCTGCTAACAAGACTTTGGGGTTGCTGGGATCTCTGTACAACAGTGATTCTCTTTTACAAGAAGCCATGAGCTTCACGGTCAGGCTGTTGAAGGGAAGCTGAAGTTTATTCCTCTTCCCATACAGAGCAACGCTGTTCAGGCTATGTGGGAGGCCCAGTCATGATCAAAAAAATCCATTAATCTTTCTTTCAAGAGCCTCAACTGTTGACGTGGGTACCAGCATGAGCCCCTCCCTGCCAGGAAGGATGTTATGCTGGTAGTCCAGACCTTGAACTTGCCAGGTAAGCCTGACAGGTTCAAGGTCTATTGAGGCTGACCTCTAATTCCTTGGTGCTCTTCTGGATGGCAGCCATATCTCTTAGGCTGCAATCAAAGAACTTACCCAGGCTTTTGACTGGTTTCTCAGAGATGGATGGGATAGCAATACCATCCAAGGAGAAATGGAACTTGTCCATGAGTCTGCCTTTCCTTAAGAGCAGAGACCTGCATTTCTCTAGCTTAAAGCTTATCCTTGCCCCTGGAGGATCTGCCTACTCTCTGGAACTGTTGTAGTGGTCACCATGAAGTCTTCCATGATTGTTCAGATTGGTGGGGTTGCTGCACGTGTACCTTAGTCAGAGGGTCTCCACACTCCACTTCGACTGTTTTAACCATCATGTTCATGGTCGGGGTGAAGAGGATCATTGAGATTGCACATCTGGTTATAATACCCTTCTCGAGCCAGAGTCATCCTGATGCGGTTGTTCTTGAGGAGACTCTCAATCTAAAGTTTCCGTAATACTCCAACGTGAGGTCCTTTATCTTCCTCAGAACACAATGTCAGTTCAGCAAGATCTGCACCAGCTTATATGGTAATGATCCATATGTGTTGTCAAAGTCTAGCCATAGTAGTACTCGGTCTCCCTTTCCTTCACATGCTTCCTTGATCAGCTGCATTCATGGCACCCTGGCACTTTGGAAATCCCTCCTTTCTGTACGGATATGTCAACATAGCCATTTCTGAAGAGTAACTCAGTCAGGCAATGGGAAATGATACTGAAAGATATCTTCCCTTCCACTCTGAGCAGCGAGATAGATGTAAACTGCACAATATCCTTGGAGTTCTCTTTGGTGATCCACACTTCCTCCGCACACCTCCACTGGTCAATAACCTTTCCCCTACTCCAACTAACCCTACGGAATTTCCAAACTAGCTGGAGGAGCTTAGGGCAAAGCTTGCGCATCTTATCGGGTACTCTGCCGGGACCAGGGGCAGAAATAGTTCTGGCTGATCTGACTGCTTCCTGGATCTCCTTCCAGCTGAACTCCTTGCCATTGAACTCAACCATAGAAAGAGGAGGGTTTACTAGGGTGCTATGGTGTCCTAGCTCACACTCCCTCTCTGAATCACTGAGGAAGCTCTGAATGTGTAGATCCATCTTTTGTTTGGAGCATGAGAGGTAGCTGCTATGCTTCTGCCCTTGCAGCTGCTTGGTGAATCCGTGGAGTTTAGCAATAAAGGCAGCTTGTTTGCTGGGTCTCTTGTTCCCCCATCTTCTATACCATTCATGCACTATGCAATGTCTGAGGATGTTGTGGAGTCTGGCAAGTGGTTGTATCTGTTCTTCACTTGCACCCCACCCCATATTGGTTGGTCAGGATTGGAGACCTTGATGCATCGTTCATCATGTAGGGGGCTTTGCTGGCTTTCTTGCCCACAGGCTGACAATGATACAGTAGTTGACATGGTCTGGACACAAGAGGTACTACAGATGCTGGAAATCTAGAGCAATGCACACAATGTGCTGGAGGAGCTCAGCAGGTCAGGCAGCACCTATGAATGGGAATAAACAGTCAACGTTTTGAGCTGAGACCCTTCATTAGGTCCATCAGGAATCGAAGTCTCCCTAAGCAATTGCCTCAGTGACTTGGACAACAATGTCCTCCTCAAACTGCAGCCACTCCCTGCAATTGTTTGCTGGAGGCCACTCAACCAGCCGGTATTCTGCTACTTTGCCTGGAGCGTTAGAGTCTGGTGCTTGGAGGTTCCGGGCACTGTGGAGGGACTCCAGGCCAGGCTTCTCCTGCAAATCACCAGGAGTAAATCCAGTGTGCTGCATTGCTCTGCAATGTGAAAAATGAAGAAAGGAAAATTTGAAGAAAGACTTGATGTAAAGCTAACTCTATCACAAGCAGGAAGGGCCCAAAGACATTCAATATCAGCATGGCTATGAATTTCCAGCATGTTTTTCCATTCTGAACAACTAAAGACTCCCTTTACTTCATCAAAATGCACTGCCATTTAGACAGCTTTCCTGAGTACTTACCAGTACGTAACAAGTTAAACCAGTAAATCTGAAATATGAAAGATGTTGATGGGCATTTTAAAAAAAAATAGATTAATGTGAGGACAGGAATTCTTTTCCTGAACCTTTATCAAAGGCAAGTTGAGTTTTTACTGATTGTTATGGATGAGCACCAGTAAGAGTTTAAAATGAGTATCGATTTCCAGTCTTACCTATCCTTGTGAAGATGATGGTGATCTGCCTTCTGGAAGAACAGCAATCAGCTCTCAGAAAGCAGTTAGCTGTGGAGTTCCAATATCTTGCTCCACCAACAATGAGATAAATGACAGCACATTCCTTTAATTAAGGCAGTGACTTAGAAGGGAGTAAGGAGATGATGATATTTTCAAGAACCTGCTGGCCTCTTCTGCATAAGTGGCGCAGATCATAAGTTCACAGGTTGCCATCAGTGAAAGCTTGCAAACCTGCAGCAGAATGCCGTCACTGTTAGAAGTTGTTTAAAGAGGGCTATTGCAGCCAATCAGCAGTCAGCTTCATCCTGCATTCTATCAACTTCCTGCCTGTAATTGGTTCTGCACTCATTTAAATCAAATGGAAAGGCTTCTATCATCCTGAGACAGTTCAATAGGTGAGTCATTTACCAAGGACTACCCAACATTTGGCATCCTACTTTATCTGGTCCAAGCATGAGTTTGACTGTTGCTAGCACACTTGATACTAAAGGTGAACAAGGTGATCTTGGTATTGTTGGATTGTAGGGGATGATCAATGTCTGGTTCAAGTGGCACGGTATGTTATCAAGATAATGATCAATTATGTATATACGTTTGTACATTGCTTCATTTTGCCAGGAGTTGAGAATGGAGCTGACATTATACATCCTTAATTCTGACCCAGTGACGGAGAAAGCTCACTGATAAAACAGAGGAAGAGAGCTCTGCCTAGGTCTATATAATTATATCAGGTTATTTGTCTCCAACAACAATTATCTGTTACTGGAGTTTCTGAGTCACAGTTGGCAGAATACCGACTGTTGTATATTTCATATTTCAGTAATATTTGAAATATATTATTTGATTAAACATTCTTTATTTGCATAATGTTATAAGTAAAAGTGTGTAAGTGCTATACATCATCATGCCACTACATCATACGCATTTGCCTCACTTAAAGTAAAAACAAAACTAAGGCACATTCTCCTGGACTCCCATCTTTATACTTTCAAGTCGTTTTGGAGCTACAAAACATAACAGTGATAATGAATATGTTTTAAAATGAACAAGAAACAACTATCTACCTGTCAAAGCACTGTGGGGCATTCTTTTTTTAAAAGAAAGCACAGCAAGAAACTCAACTTAAAAAAAGCAGTGCAGGGAGATGTTCAAAATTTTAAAAAGCAGAGCAGTATGTGTCTCTTTGGAAGGGAGTGAGAAACGAAGGTTGAGTTAAAATTAAAAACAGAAAACAGATGAATTAACAGGTTCATAAACAGTGTGTACTGGGTGATAACAATCATAATTTTTTTTAAATAGCTGATATAGCTAACTACATCAGAAAGATAGGCATGTTCAATTGCTGAAAAGATAACTGGAATGTGTATACTGAGTGAATTGAATAGTATTTTAAAGCAAATGGAATAGCCAATGAGAAGCATGTGCAAGTTTTGCTGACTGCATTAGGTGAGAAAGCAAAAAGCTTGCTTGGAAGTTTAACTGATCCAACAGAACCAGCAGAGATTAGCTTTGCTGATAATAGTTCAGGATCACTTAGAACAGAAACCATTGTTGATTGCAGAATGCTTTAGGTTTCATAAGCAAAATCAAAATGAAGGGGAGTGCTTTTCAGCATATGTGGCTGAATTGTCTGAGCATTGTCAGTTCAGTAATGCACTGAAATATCATTTAGTTTGTGGAACCTTTCAAGAAAGCATTCCAAAACAGCTAAAGCATACCTCCCATTTAAAAAAGCAGTTGAAATCACTATTTCAATGGAAACAGCAGAGACACAATTAAGTTGCAGTCAAAAAAAGTGAGCATGAACATGTAAACAGAAACCAGCCTGGCTGAACAAATTACGTTACCATTGTGACAGGGGCTCACATACCCCCCGACCAATGCAAGTTTAAATCTGGAACATGGAAAATGCAGCAAAGTAGGGCACAAATAAAGAGCATATCAGGCAGTTAAAAATAAGTGGACTGCACATGGAAGAGAAAAAGATGAAAAGTCAAGGTGCAGTTTCAAAGACAGCACTGATCTGCAAGCTGTTGATGAAAAATCTGATAATGATGTGTGTCACAGGACTGAATGGTCCAGAGACTGACTGTGCGACAACTAACTACAGACAGTCAATATGGCTTATACAAGAATTGAACAGCAAATTAATCATATGGATTTTGATACTGGCTCGGCTGTTTCAGTCATTCCACACAATGAGTTTCAGCGGCATTTCCAGAATACCAAACTGAAACCTGCAGATATCCAACTGGGGAAAAGATAACTCCTGCAGGAAACACAGCTGTAACAGTGAAATACAGCAACCAACAAGCCTCATTGAGCTTGTGTGTGGTAAAAACATAAAGGCCAGTATTGTGGGGCCATGGTTAGATGAAGCAACTGCACCGTGATTGGAGATCCATCCACTATTGGCATACTACATCTGCTGCAATAGAGTCAACTGAAAGTGAATTAGGAAAGGTACTAGATGATGCCACAGCAGCATTCAATGATGGCTTTGGAAAACTCAAACATATCAAGGGTTAAATGAAAATGCCACCCCCAAACTTTACAAAGACTTGTGGGTCCTTATAACATCCATGATAAAGCAACCAGTGAGCTAAATCACATGACAGCTGAAGAATTCTTTCCAAGGTTAAGTGGAGCCTACGGGCAGCTGCAGTGGCCCCAGTAGCCAAGAAGAATGGGTCTATCAGGATCTGTGGTGATTTTCAGGTCACCATCAACCCAGTATTGAAAGTAGATCAATGACTTCTGCCCCAGATAGAGGATATCTTTGCAAACTTCATGCAGGAAAACACTTCTGCACAACGGATTTCACCGAGGCCAACCTACTGATGGAGATGGAAGAAGAGTCCAAAGTGGTTCTCACTATAAACACTCACAAAGGGCTTTATCACTATCATAGGCTTATTTTTTTGAGTAGCATTTCTGCCAGCCCTCAGTCAGAAAGCTATTGACCGGTTTCTACAAGGATGTCCAGGCACCCAGTGTTAGCTGGATGACACAATTGTTACTGGTAGGGATACAAGGAGAAGGCAGATTGGGGCTGAGCGGAAACTTGGATCATCTATGATGAAGTGACAGAGCAGACTCGATGGGCCAAATGGCATCATTCTCCTCTTATATCTTATGGTCTTAAGGCCATCGCTTACTGTGGTCTCACCATCAATGCACATGGATCACACAAGTGTGCTGAGAAAATTCAACCACGACTTGGCTAAGGTGCCATGCTCCTTGACTCATTACTACAGAATGGGAAGAAATGGCAATGAACAAAGCTGTGTGCGGTTGCTTTCTTAAAGGAAAAGGAAATGGTAACGTCTGGCTCTGTACTCACATGTTATCGTCATGAGAAGCTTGCCATGCACTGATGGAGATGCCAACACTTCCAGAAGAAAGGAGTCCAGAGTCAACTCCAGAGCTGGCAGAACCACTTCCTGCAGTCCCAGAGCCAACTCCTACAGCCACCGCAGAAGAGGTGCCAGACACTGAGATTGGTTCACAGCCTGAAGCCTCATCTGCTAAGCAGACTGACCACCTTGGTCAGGAAAGACATTATCCCTCAAGAGTAAGAAATCCTCCACAGTGATTAAATCTTCAGGCCTGAATGGCAGAATTTAAAACGGACTACATTGTAGATTTGTATATGTAAGTTGAGATGCACTCTATATTGAGTTGGAGTTTATAGCTAAGCAGGGAAAAATGTTGTGTATTTCATATTTCAGTAATATTTGACTAACATTATTTGATTAAGTACTCTGTGTTGTTTATATAATGCATTATAGGTTATTTGTAAAAATACATAAATAGCATACTTCATTACACTGCCGAGTCATACGTATGGACCTAACTCAAAATAAAAAATGAAACGAACATGGTTTCTCCTGGCTCCATGTTTGACTTTCAACTAGACTTTATGTTTTGGAGTTCCAAATCATAACACTGACCTGATGTTTTGGTAGTACTTATCACTTTAGCTCAAAACTTCATGTCTTTAACCCACATTAGGATATTTTAATGAGCTCTGGAGCAACACAAACTAAGCTTCAATCAGTGGATCTCTTTAAATGTTTCTTTGGGACACCATTAACCTTTATTAATTATGATAATTAGTTTGGTTGGATTTGACCTACTTTTGTTGCTAGGAAAATCAAGAAAATTATTTTCTACATTACTAGTAAAATGTTATCAACCTAAAACATTAACTGTTTTTCTCTCTGCCTAATCTACCATAGTTTTTCTACTCTTATTTCACATTGAGATGCTGTAAATGTGCTTATCTGGCAGCCCTACTAATCTTGAAGCATGAGACCTTGGTATTACAACAGGCACGTTCACAGAATCTGTAGCTTGGTTATTTCCTAATTGCCCATCCTTCATCTGATAGCATATTGAAGCAGATCAGGTAAAGATTGTGGTGAGTTAGGGTGAAGCTCAAGTGGAAACAGAAGGGCCATGTCTTGAACCACCTTGGTTTTCTGTGCCCGAATGATTGCCCTATCTTTTTTCTTTCCCTATGCTAACAAATGTGCACACTGCATTTCCAGCACCTGCAGTTTATTTCCTTTTTTTCCCTTTTATTAAAAACACCTGAATGGGAATAAATATAGGCAGATCTTGTTTATGATAACTGTTAAATGATAAAAGATGTTGCAAGAAACACAATATCCAGACCCAAGGACAGCTGATTATGCAGTGATTTTTTTGAACAATTAATCTCAGAGTCACTCTTCTACATACAGTCAACTTAGTCATCTGCTGATCAGGTTAAAACTCAAGCCCAGAATTGAAAGTCTAATTAAGAGGGCAATCTGCGAGATGTTTCACTTTAACAAACCGTAACCCATTAGGAGCTGAGCCTCAGTTATCTTCCACCACTGTCGAATGGATTTCCATCAGGGCTGTGTGGAAACAGCTGATCATGTATCATTTTCTTTATTCATCCTAGACTGACCCTTGGTTCTTGACATTTCCTGGTGGGCCTTGTGCCCAACATTGAGACAGAAATTACTGCAGCTGTCTCACCATCTGCAAGACTTAAATGTGAAAGTGGAATCAAACTTCAAGAGCTCTCCCTGACAAATATCACTGACGATTTCTGGATGTTTTTCAACATTTTCTGGTGATTGTTAGCCATTGTGACAATTGTTACCCATTTATTACTAACAGCAATGAAATCTGTCTTGTTAAAACAATGCAGAACTGCAGCAAATCTCAACATGACGCTAATCATCTCAGAATCAGGTTTATTATCACCAGCATGTGTTGTGAAATTTGTTAACAGCAGCCACAGTTCAATACAATACATAATGTAGAAGAAGAAAAAATTAATAATAAACAAACAAACAAACAAATAAATAAATCTTGCAGATTAGATGTTTAAATGGCAAATAAACTTTAACTTTGATAATTGCGTGAAAAAATTTAGAATGCTTTATATTAGCTGGGAAATAAACATCTGGGTGAGTAGAAGACAAGATCCATAAATTGCTGAAAAACGAGACATTGTTGACAAAACCTGTTGACCGAATGTAAACAGTAGGGAAAATACGGTAACTAATAATAAATAATGCAGTGACAGAGCTCCTTGAAAGAATAATAAGATTGAATGTGTTCAACATGCATTAATGAAAGGTAATGACATTCACCTATTCTTTTGGATTCCCTGAGGGTATGCCTGGTAAAAAATATAAAAAGGAAACTACTATACGTTGTGTATTCAATTTTTGGAAAGCACTTGATAAAGTCCAGCATGGGACGTTGATCAGTAAGGTTAGCGCATATGGAATTGGGAATAATATATTGACATACATTAGACTGAAAATAGTTAATAGGCTGCAAGTAAAGAATGGGAATAAACAGACTGTTCAGAGGTTGGGAAGCTGTGTAACAGAGCACTGCAGAGATCAACCTTGCACCCAGTTTTTCAAAAGCTCAATCATTAAGATGGCTAAGAGAGGGCAAGCCATCTTAGCCATATTTTCCAGCCTATTGTTGATACTAAATTAGCCAGGATTGTCAAACAGAGGCAATAGACAAGAACAGAACAGATATAAGATAATATGGCAAAATGTGAGATCACCCACTTCACAGCAAAGCAGCACATTTGTTAATTTGGTAAGAGTCTGGGTAATCTTGATTTTCAAGGGAACCGACAGTCAGTGGTCACTTTATTAGGCACACCTGTACACCTGTTCAGTAATGTAAATATCTAATCAGCCAATCATGTAGCAGTACCTCAATACATAAAAACATGCAGACATGGTCAAGAGGTTCAGTTGTTCCTCAGACTAAACACCAGAATGGAGTAGAAATGTGATTTAAGTCGCTTTGACCATGAAATGATTATTGGTGCCAGGTGAGGTTATTTGAGTATCTCTAAAACAACTGATCTCCTGGGGTTTCCACACACAACAGCTTCTAGAGTTTACAGAAAATTGTGCAAAAAGCAAAAATATATCTAGTGAGTGGCAAAAATGCCTTGTTAATGAGAGAGGTCAGAGGAGAAAGGCCAGTCTGGTTCAAGCTGACATTAAGTCAAGAGTAATGCAAATAACCACATGTTACAACAGTAGGAAGTGGAAGAGCATATCTGCAAGCTTCCAATATTCCTTCCAATTGTATAAGGTCTTGGCAAGACTATCCCTGGAGTTATGTGCATCACATTAATTTCCTTTCCTCAGAAAAGAATGTACTACCCATGGAGAGAGTGCATTAAAGATTAACTTGACTGATTCCATGAGTGTTGAGCTTCCTGTACGAGATGAGTTTAAATGCAATCGGGAGGTGCATTTCAGAGCTTGGATGAATGAGAGGAAATCTCATAGAAATATACAAAATTCTTAAAGAGCTTGGCAAGCTAGATGCAGCCACAAAGGCCTTCAGGTGCTTCGTTTCTTTCTTAACAACAAAGCTAACCAGTTCCCCTCCAAAAACACGCTGCTCCATCTTGCAGAACTGGAACACACCCTTAACAATTTCTGGTTTGACTCCTCACACTTTCGCCAAATCAAAGCTGTAGCCATGGGCACTCACATGCTATTTCTGCCTTTTTCATCAGCTACGTGGAACAGTCCAAATCTTTCTCCTAAACGTTGATGACTGCATTGTTCCTACTTTCTACACCTATGCTGAGCTCGTAAATTTTACAAAGTTTGCCTTCAACTTCTACCCAGGGTTACTGAGGAGAAATATCTTCAATAAGAGGGTATCAGCCTTTAAATTCTCCACCCTGAAGAGCTGTGTGTGATCAACCATGATTTTGATACTTAAGGAACTGGCTGAGAAACTCAAAATGGACTACTGTGCTCCAAGTTCTAAAGTTCCTATGGTCTAAGCAGGGGCATTACCTTCCATCTGCCAGCAATCGTTCAAAATTATTTACCTTGACTCCTGGTAGTCTCAGAGCCTGGGCCCCACTAAAAATTTGGATGATTGGTATTCCTGTGCATCTCTCCATGTATAAAGCAACAACACAAAATGCTGGGGGACCTCAGCAGCCCAGGCTGCATCCATGGAAAAGAGTACAGTCGGTGTTTCGGGCCGAGACCCTTCTTCAGGACTGGAAAGTAAAAAATGAGGAGTCGTAGTTAGAAGGTGGAGGAGTGGTGGAAGAAACATAAGGTTATAGTTGAAATCAGGGGAAGGGGTGAAGTAAAGAGCTGGGAAGTTGATTGGTGAAAGAGATACGGGGCTGGAGATGGGGGAAACTGATCGGAGAGGACAGAAGGCCATGAAAGAAAGAAAAGGGAAGAGCACCAGAGAGAGGTGATGGATAGGAAAGGAGATAAAGTGAGAGAGGGAAAAGGGAATGAGGAATGGTGAAGGAGGAGGTGGGGGCATTACCGGAAGTTCAAGAAATCGAAGTTCATTTCATCAGGTTGGAAGCTTCTCAGACAGAATATAAGGTGTTAATTCTTCAACCTGAGCGTGGCCTCATCATGACAGTAAAGGAGGCCATGGACTGACATGTCAGAATGGAAATGGGAAGTGGAATTAAAATAAGTGGCCACTGAGAGATCCCACTCCTTCTGGTGTGGTCTCCCAGTCTATGCCAGGTCACACCAATGTACAGGAGGCCACACCGGGAGCATCAGATACAGTAAATGATCCCAACAGACTCACAGGTGAAGTGTCGCCTTACCTGGAAGGACTGTTTAGGGCCCAAAATGGTAATGAGGGAGGAGATGTAGAGGCAGGTGTAGCACATGTTACGCTTACAAGGATAAGTGCCAGGAGGAAGATCAGAGGGGAGGGACAAATGGACAAGGAAGTTGTGTAGGAAGAGATCCCTGCAGAAAGCAGAAATTGGGTGGGAGGGAAAGGTGTATTTGGTGGTAGGATCCTGTTGGAGATGGTGGAAGTTGCAGACAATTATGTGCTGGATGTGGAGGCTGGTGGGTGGTAGGTGAGAACAAGAGGAACCCTATCCCTGGTAGGGTGGTGGGAGGATGGGGAGAGGGCAGACATGCGTGAAGTGGGAGAGATGCAGTTGAGGGCAGCATTGATGGTGGAGGAAGGGAAGCCCCTTTCTTTGAAGGCAGACTTCCCCTTGTATAAAGGTGATGAGCTTGATAGTAGGTGTGTTTTGTTCTCTAACATGTAGAAAGAGAGAGTCATTTAGCTCATTAAGTCATGTCAAGTTTATTGTCACTTAACTATATACTTGTATTAACTCAAACGAGACAACATTTCTCCAAACCAGTGTGTAAACTACTATAGTATATATAACAAATATAACACATAATAACTTATGAAAGTAGGGATGAAATCTACAGATGAATTACCTGTAAATAAACAAATTAAAGTGCATTAATTAAGTATTGTAAGGTACAGAACAGATTTACCAGTGACACCTTGAATGCAATGCGGCAGGGAATTCAGAAGCCTGCAGGACAAAGCTATTTCCCATCCCTGTCATTCTTGTTTTTATGCACTGGAGTCTCTTGCCTGAAGGCAGAAAGTCAAAGAGGATGCTGTACAGATGGGTGGGATCCTTGATAATGCTTAGGGCTCTGCGTACTCCTAATAAATGTCCCAGATAGATGGTAGGGAGAGCCTTATGATCCTCTTGGCCATTCTCACAGACCATCATGCCATTCAAGTAGATCATGGATGATCTGGAACTTAGCTCTGTATTCATGCCTCTACTCAGCAATCCCATTGATCGAATATTGCTAAAGGCCTCGGGTTTTAAATTTCCAAATTGCATTCGATTGCCACTTATAGGAGAGAATTCCAAGCTCCTCCTGCTCTACATCTTGAGAAATATTTCATGACGTCACTCTAATTTGTTGTAATTTGTACAGTGCTTCCCCCAAATCTGAACTCCAGTAGAAATATTTATTCTCTATCTCACTGTCAGTTCCCAATAATGCATTGAAAACTATAACCAAATAAACTGTTATTCTTTAAAATTCTAGGAAATATATATCAAACCTATTACATTGGTTCCCATTATTTATCCTTTGAATCTATGTATCATCCAAGTAAACCATTGTCAAATTCCTTCTGACTAATATTTCTTTGTATTCCAATCAACATTGTATCACTATAGCATAATTTCTGTTGTATTAAAAAGACCAATTTTAATTATTTCCTATACCTGTCCATGACAGTTTAATAATGCATTTATTCTTAGCCTTCCCTTTCATTTCTAGCCACCTTGGACCTCCTCAGTGGCCAATTTCTCCCATTCAGATGTACAGGATTACCTTAAAGTTTGAGCAGGTGCAATGGGTAATCTTGAGAAAGTTTGCACTGCCCTGTTGGAGCCTACAAAGAACCATGGGTTCAAGCTAGAGTTATAATGGGTAGCTCTCCTGACCTTGGTTCTATAATCAGTCTGTATCATATTAAATATTTTTGAATCCCTCCCACAGATTAAATAATTTCACCCAAAAACAAATTTACTCAATTTGTTGTGAAAAGCATCTGTCCCATTGGTCTAAGTGTTTAAAGTTCTTGTTTTATTCACAGAAAAATCAAAGTTCTGCAGTAAGTACACAGGCTATGCTTTACCAAAAGAAATCTCACTTCAATATGTAACATGTCACTATCTCAAATGGGTTCTGAATCACATATCTGGATTGCTTTGCTCATGAGAGTCAAGTTGAAGGTCACATTCAGCTTCCTTTTCTCAGGATCATTTACTGTAAGGCTGGTGGTGTTGGACAATACCATGGGTCACAGTTTATTACTCACTGCCCCATTAGGGAAGTTACCCAGACTCCTTCTATGAGAGGAGAAGAATTTTCCCAAGCCATAAGGGAATGCTGAAAATGCCCAGTAGATCAGGAATGCCTGTGCAGAGAGAGAAAAAATATTTTAGTGTTGTACAGTTTTGCAACAGTTCCAGTGGACTCAGCTTCAACTACACAGAATGCTAGAGGAACTCAGTAGGCTAGGCAGCATCTATGGAAAAGAGCAAACAGTCGACATCAGTCCTGATGAATGATCTTGGCCTGAAACTTAGACCGTTTACTCTTTTCCATTGATGCTGCCTGGCCTGCTGAGTTCCTCCAGCATTCTGTGTGTGTTGTTTTGGATTTCCAGCATCAGCAGATTTTCTCTTGTTTGGGTCCCAGCTTCAACCCTGACATTCGATACGGCATGTGTAGGATTTGTACATTCCTGCATTAATTATTTCAGGCATTTTTCCAGGTACTCTGGTCCCAAGTTTGAGCTAGTTAATCATTCTACAGGAGAGGCAGAGGAAATACTGAAAGAGAATAGATTGCAGAGAAGTAAGTGAAAGAATAGAATTGATGGGGTTGCTGCCACAAAACAACAGATGTCAGTGATAATAAACCTGATTCTAATTCTGATTTAGTACCTGACTATTGAAGTTCTAGTTGTGATTTTAAGAGCAGACAGCAAGAGACCAAAGCAACAGTACGCTCTGAACTGGTAAAGCATAGCGTAACGCAAGGAAACACAGAAACAATGTGCTAAACACCTTGCTTAGAAAATTGTGATCTTTATTGAATTTATGAAATCAGCATAATGTTAACACAACACCCTTTTCATGCCAGTGAAAAGCAGGAAAGCAATTTCTAAGCTACTCTAGTCACCATATGAAGGAACTCATTCAGCCAGTTTGCAGTTCTTTTGTAGAAATGCAATGTTTTTTCTTCTTTGTATCGATCAATGCCAGTAAAAATGTAACTTCCCTTGCTCTAGAAGAGAAACGTGGCTTCACTTCAATGCTTTTGCTCAGCTGTCCCACACCAAGGCAATATCCACTGTACTGCAACACATTATCTTTATCATTCTAGTATAATAAAAGTTATAACCAAAACAGAAACTCACACCCGCTAATAAAAGAAATCTCCACTAATAATTTCTCTTTCATTTTAATGTTACAAGTTATCAGGCATCTGGCTCCAATGTATTAAGAAAACACAAACAAACTTGGTCACACCAATTTCACTTAAAATCTATTGAGGAAAATATTTCTGAAGTTTGTCAGCATAGCTATTGTTATTTAAGTGTTGAATATAATGGTTCCAGTCAACAGAAATTAATATGAATAAAATATATATGAATTATGACAGCAGATTTAGAAAGAGTTGAGGTAATATGCTTTTCCAACGTGCTGGAAAACTTGGATAAAATTATGAGACAAGTTTGTTTTTGACAAGCCTTACTGATCTGTTGCCTCTCGTAGCATTCCTCGTTTGCTGAGAGTGTCAACTTGAAAACCCTGAACAAAAGAATAATCAGCTTTAGGGAAACTCTCCAAGTCGTATCACAATATTCCAATGCAGATCATCAAACATTTTCCCCACTGAAGGCATAAACGTGCTGCTAGATTTAGAGAATAGATCTTTAACTATTGCATGACTACTTGGGATCAGACACATGTAGATCTTAGCATATAGACAAATACTTTAAAAAAATAATTGTTTGGACAGGTTGCCAACCAAGCTACAAAGGACTGTATATTTATTTATTTGTTTGTTTGTTTGCTTGTTTATTTATTTAGTGATACAGTGTGAAGTAGGCCCTTCTGGCCCTTCGACCCACGACACCCCATCAACCCCCACAAAACCAGTTAACTCGAACCCAACCACAGAGCAATTTACAATGATCAATTAACCTTCCTATTTCGTGTTTGGACTGGGACCCAAAGATTCACACCTTCCACGGGGAGGTCTACAGAGAATCCTTACAGAACAATGCCGGAATTGATCTCCAAACTCTGAAACACTCTGAGCTGTAATAGTATCGTGCTAACCACTGTGCCACCATAGTATTCTCAAGAAAAAGAAGCAAGACCTTGCATTTATGCTTATATTGTAATTTTCTATCAATATTGGAATTGAAGACTACCCATATTTTTAACAAATAGGCAGGGGAAAACAAGGATTCATGCCTGTAAGGCTGCAGGACTAGAGGGCTTTAATAATACTGGTTATTTAAACTGGAAAAGAAGACTTGAGAGATTCAACAGCTTCTACTTTTAGGGTTTTACAAAATCAAAATAGTCCCCTAACGCTCCCAGTCCACCTTCCTAATTTGTTTTATATACAGGTTGCTCTTCAAACCTTAGTTTTGGCTTGTAAAAGCCTCTCTTTAGTTTCACCATGGCTTCATATTATTATCAAATTAGGCTCTGGTTTCAACACTGATGAGAAGGCACAGTTCTTCTAAATCTTCTTCAAACCAGCCCTATTGGTCAGTCTCCTCTTTCCAAATGTGGCCTTGGTTGTTAAATAAATTCATTTTCTGAAACATGTTTTGGCTTCCTCTCTCTTGTCTGGTAACAACCTCCCAAATAAGTTGCATTCTAGAACACGTTGGGCCCTTCTGGTTCTTGGTGCTGCTGATATTGACTTTATGTCTGCTCAGCGTTCTTTCTGATAATCCTCATTGCCAAATGATCAGAAGGAGATCAGTATCACAATCAACTCTGTGAAATGTTTTGAAGAGATGCCATTCCTCCTAATAGTAATAAAGTCTGATGCTTGCCCTTGGACTGAACATGGCTACAGTCACAGAACTTTAAAGTGGAGCTTCCCAAAATAAACCTCAATTGATAATGGCCAAAGTTCAAGAAATCATTGGTCACCTTTACTCGGCTTATCAAGGTGTGAATGTCTGAGGGAGCACAGTACTAAAGTTCTGAGTTTGTATCATGCAGATAAAACCCAAGACCTATCTATTTTACTAAAATAATAGAGGAATGATGCAGAAGAAATATTTGAAAAGTAACTTTATGAATTGAAAACATTAGCTTAGAAATTGTTTCTGACTTCTTTGGTTGATGTTTCTTTTCCATATCCTGTGTCTGTATTTATTTTGTGGGAATGTCATGTTTTCATCATCAGAACCTTCAATTGCTGGTGACAAAAAGACCTTTTCATTGTTTACATTATGTAGCTCACCAGAAGCCACAATATTTTTGGGATATACTGAACTGCTTAAAAAAAAGCCTGAATAATTATTAAGCACAAGGAAATCTGCAGATGCTGGATAATTATTATCTATGATGTCATTATTGGACGCACCCATCCACATTTTACCCTTAGCTATTTGATCCATCCTTCTCTCATCTCTTCTGTCTTAAAAGTCACTCCACTAAATTTGATAGAGTTGAAATTCCACAGGGGCTTCTCCCAGATGTTCACCATAAGTCCAGAAGATCTATGGAAACATTAGTAAAGTTACTTTAGCTGTTCTTCCAGGTGACTCTGTTGAGTATTTACTGAAGTAAAGCCAAACAGGAAAACAATCAAGAGAATCGAAGTCCAAGCACTAAATAGTTAACTTGGATTTGAATTCTGGATAAAAAGTTAATTTTCGCCCATAATTGTTCCTATGCATCTACAAAATATCTGTCCTATTAATAGAGTCTTCTTTTAAATGACAGATACTTATGGTGCTATAAGTTTCTTTTCTCTCTTGCTCTTTAAAATCTGATTCAATATGTATTCAAGCATTTTAGTTCAGTACTGAGAATTTCTGCCACTCGGCCACCCTGCCTGCCAAATCACCATTTGGGGTTGAAGGAGATGGACAATGTAAGAAAAGGTGACAGAGTGGCAACCTGGCCTCACCATAACGGAGAGGCAACCAAATAATTTTATCGGCACCTACAGCAGCCCTGGCCTCACCAATCAGAAATAGTCCCATGTACTGTCTATTCCTCTCTGCAACTGATGCAAACTTGTTTTCTCTTTCACACTTCTGATAAAGTATCTTCAACCTGAAAATGTAACTCTGCAGATTCTGCCTAGCCTTTAGCATTAACTGTTTTTCCTTCTATATAAAAGAATTGGTTAAAACTTACACATTACTTGAAGTCCACTACAAGTGGTTGGACCTAAGCACTGATTTATTGGAATGGACTGTTTGTTACTTAACATTGCGATAAATAATAATTAGGATTTGGCACATGTAGTTTAACTCTTCATTACATTGTTCGTAATGCAACATCTGAGTAAGTAGAAGATGGAACATGTAATAGTACAGAACAAGAACAGGCCTTTTGGCCCAAGGTGGCCCTGATTAAAATAGTGACACTTAATCCTATCAGTGTGCACATAATCCATATCCCTCCTTTCCTTACATACCTATGTGTTTGTCTAAGAGCCTCTTGAATGCCTCTACCATATCAGCCTCGACCATCATGCTGGAGTGCATTGCAAAGACCCGCCACTGTTTTTTTTAAAGAATAAACTTACCCCGTGCACCTCTTTTGAACTTTCCTTCTCCATCTTAAATGCATGCCCTCTGGTATTAACATTACAACCCTGAGAAAAGGACACCAGCTGTCTACTCTATCAATGCCTCGTGTAATTTTAATAAACTTCCATCAAGTGTCTCTACAATCTCTTCCACTTCAGAGAAAACAACCCTTGTTTATCCAGCCTCTCTTTATAACACATGCCCTCTAATCCAGGCAGCACCCTGGTAAAGCTCTCTGCACACGCTCTAAAATATGACTAAGTTAAGGAAGATAGACACAGAACAAATTCTGATGTGAAGCAAAGAGCTTAGCCTTTTCCTGCTGTTGCTTTGAGTTCTTCTGACACAGCCACATGTTATTTTGTTTGCTGTGCTTATACTGCCAGCAGGAATGCAACTTCTCCAAGGGTAATGAGCCCTTTATAATTTAGTTCTATGAGTTTAGAGTAACGGTGACTTATCAAATGTAATTGATAGGACTTTCTTTGGCAGTCTATTCAAATGGAAAATATCTCAGACAAGCAGGAAAGCAATTCAATATTGGAGAAAACATTCACGAAAAAATATGAAGAAAATATTGTTTTCATTATTAATACTTGATCTAAGTTAAATTTGTGGATTGTGGTACTAAGCTGTAATGTTAATTCATTTTTTCTTTCCATATGTTGCCTGACTTTCTGGATATTCCTATCATGCTCTTTTATATCTGATTTCCAGCAACTATTATTCTCCCTCATAATTCCATCACTTTATAGTCCCTCCAATGATCTCATTCATCTGCTTCTAATTACATCTCCAGACAGATGAGTTGCAGTTGGGAAATCTTCATTATTCTCTGTCAGTCCACCAGTTCTTTCACAGTCTCTTGGATTCAATGTTTTTACTGATGCTCCCTTTGTTCTCTCCACTCTCCTTGCTCTCTGCTTCTTAAACTAGTTTGATTACTATCTTTGTCCATTCAAATTGAAGGATATTAACTGGAAATATTAAGTTTGTCCCTCTCCCAACAGGCACTGGCTGACTTGATGAATATTTCCAGCAGTTTCTACTTTAATTGCAATTAATTTAAATGATTCCACTCAGCAAATCTAGTTCTTATATGTTCTGAGATTGGAAACTTTCAGCTAAATCCTATCTTGGCTGCTGGCTTTTTGTAGTCTGATTTGCTTTCATGTACTTACCATAGCTGTAATAGGGTTATCAAAGTGATTCACTTGAAGCAATGAAGACAATTACCACCTCCTATTTTCCTGACTACATTCTGAAGTTGCTCTCTGACATACAAGATATTTTCAACGTTGTTGCCTGATCATTGCTCACTAAGGAACCCTGGAGCCTCTTTAAATTAAAATCAGTTCAGCAGTTGCTGAACGTGGGTCAAAAATATTTCACTTGCTGTAAGGGGCCTTGGACTGCCTAAGGACGTGTTCCTCTTTTCTTCCAAAACAGCATGAAAGGAATGACACAGATGGAATGTATTTACTTATTTGGTTTTTTTTTGCTAAGAGTATCACTTTTAACTAATCGGAGAGGTATGTATTTAACAAGCAATATTAAACTGGCCCACGTTCAACTTTAAACACTGTTGGCAAAATAACCTATCATTCAAAGGTGTTACAACATTTATAATGCACAGACTAAAGTAAAACAAAAGTGTTTAATACTAAGACAACATGTAACAGGAAATATTTCTCAAGTTAAGTCCTATAAAGTAATTGTTCAGCAAGTATGTGCATCGATGGTGAAGATAAACCAGAGTGGTCTTTGAAAAATGGAAACTGTCAAATTGACAGAAGGCATCCAAAGTGCTATGGGTATAAGTGGGAAGGGATTGAACCAGTAAGAAAGGAATCAATCTAGGAAGAAATCAGTTCTACGTGGCAAGGGCAAGCTGAAACAATAGGTTGCTTGGTCCCTAATACTAGCTTGCTTTCTTTCTATCTTTCCCAGCTCTGATGAAGTGTCCTAGACCTGAAATAGTTCTCTGCTACCTGACCTGTTCAGTGTTCCCATCATTTTAAAAGTCTATTACTTGTTTGCCTTGGGTTCAGTCACAAACAGCATGTTAGTTAATCAAACATTCCTCCTGTACTGCAAAACAAAACAAACTGGACATATGCTTATCTAGTAAGTCTTGTTAAAGTCACTGTAATTTTTAGGAGCACAATGCACACTCTCAGAGTTTGCAGAAGACGTCCTTGCCATCTCCTTCCATGGCTAATGCATCATTGAATGTGTGACTGAGTGATGCATAAACAAGAGACATAAGAAAAGAGAAAAATACTGATGGCTGGATGACAAGAATGTCAAAGGTATTGCAACATTAGAAAATGAAGTGTTGTTTCACAAACATACCTTAAGCAAAGATGTACTTGAATTTCTTCCAGTTTCAGAATGTGACATTGGGTAAAATAGATGTAATTGGGTAACTATTTTACTCCACTCGGTAAACGTGAACTGCAGAGACAGCAAGAGAAACTGCATGTGACAGGGTAAAGGCCATTTGCTCTGAATGAAACAAATGGAGGAGCTCCCATCTAAGAGAAGGAATCAGAATCCAAATCAGTTTTAGCGTCACCGACATATGTCATGATATTTGTTATTTTGGGGCAGCAGTACTGGCATAGACATAATAATTGCTGTTACGTTAATTCTTCTTCCAACTTTCACTCTGACCTCTGTCTGTAGCCTTTGAATTGATACAAAAGTGCTCAATTTGTTTAAGCTTAAAAAAAACCAAAACATCTTTTAACTTAGTATTTGACAAGCTTTAAATTTTAACGAAGAATTTAACCTTTTTTCTCTTCAAATTCTGAATCTTACACTTCCAGCACTGTTTCAACTCCTTCTGTCAATTTCTGCTTTTATTTCAGTTTTACCCCTTTCCTCAGTGTACCTTTTGTTACTGACTATCTTTAACACCTTCATGTTCTGGGGCATTAACATCTCAGAGGATCTACCTTGGGCCCAACACGTTGATACACTCATGAAGAAGGCACAGGAGCAGCTCTGGCTTAATTGGAGCTTGAGGTGATTTGGTATGTCGCCAAAATCTGCTGCAAATTTCTATAGCTGTACAGTGGAGAGCATTCTAACTGGTTGCATCACAGACTCATGTAGAGCTTCCAATGCACAGGAGTGTGAGAGGTCACAGAGGGTGTAGGGTCAGCCAGTTCCATCACAGGCACAACCTTCTCCACCACTGAGATAATCTTTCAGGAGGCAGTGCTTCAAGCAGGTAGCATCCATCACTAAAGACCCTCAACGTCCAGGATATGTTGGCTTTCATCACCTCCTCCCCAAAGGAAGTACAGAACCCTGAAGATCTACATTTAATATTTTAAGAACAGCTTCTTCCCCTCTATATTTCTCCATGAAACCATGACCACCATCTTGTTACTCATCTTTTACACTATCTACTTTTATAGCTTAAAGTAATTTTTATGTCTATCACTGGCACAAAATAACAAATTTCATGACGTATGTCAGTGACGCTAAATCTGATTTGGATTCTGATTCCTTCTCTTAGATGGGAGCACCTCCGTTTGTTTCATTCAGAGCAAGTGGCCTTTACCATCACACCCAGTCTCTCTTGTGGTCTCTACACTTCACAATTACCCAGAAATTTTTTAACTTAATTGTAACTTTTACCAGATCTGATGCAAGATCACTGACCTCTCCACATGTTGCTTGACCTGTGGACTACTTCCAGAATTTTGCCTTTATTAAATGTAAGTGTTGGCTTATCTGAACAATGGCATCATGTTACCAGATTTTTAATCCTGGCACATCATTGGCCTGGTTCAACATTCACAAAATGTCAAATGAGGTATTATGATGTTATGTCAATCATTGCAATAAAATAATGGTGTATGGAGTTAGAATTTTCAATATTCACTTCATATAAATGCTAACAGGAATTATTTGCTATCCAATATGATATTGTAGCAACATCTGTTCCATTGTTACACTTTGACAATCACTGCTCCCTTTGCATATTGTCAGTACTTAAATGATTAATCCGGCTGCGATCTTGTCTCCAGTCAAAAAAAAGACAAAACCTGAAGCTTGCATTCTCCAGAGAATACATAGCAGTATTAAAATACTTCTGCGTTAAATTCTGATTTGATACACATGTTTATTTGCTTGGATTGTTAGCCACATGTAGACATTTAAAACAAAGGCATCTTCCCAGTTTAATTGTGCTCTGGCCAATAAATGCAAAAAAAAAAGCCTTCATTATAAAATGCCGATACAGCATTTACATACCTTTATTGAGAGTTGGTATTGAAAACATCCGCAGTTAGCAAAAAGTAACTACTTAAAGTTCCATATTACAAGATAGCTGAGATATAATAACACATGCAAAACACTAGAAGAATTCAGCAGGTCAGGCAGGTCATGAAGAGGAATAAACAGCTGATGCTTCAAGTCAAGACCCTTCATCATGAAAAGAACAAACCTCATCAAGAGAGAGTCATTATTTGAAGTAGCAAGTGAGAGAGAGACATTGGTGCAAGGCAGGAGACATTTGAAAAGAACAAGTCTCGTCAGGACTGAGTTTTACTTGAACTACTAAAAAGGAGAGGTGTAAGCCATTGTTGGAGGGGGGGGGGCAACAAATTTTATCCCTGATGGTGTTCCATTCCAATCAATTTTGGCCAGCTCCTCTCTCATGCCTTTACAGTTCCATTTACTGCACTGTAATACTGATACACCTAACTTTATGTTCTCCATCTCAAACTCAAGGGTGAATTCTAACACATTATCATCTCTGCCTCTTCAGCATTCCTGTATGTTAAGGTCCCTAATCAAATGTGGCTCATTACACAACACCCAGTCCACTTCCTTTCCCCTAGTGAACACAAACACAAGCTGCTCTAAAAAGCAATCTCATAGGTATTCTACAAATTCCCTCTCTTGGAATCCAGCACCAAGCTGATATTCCCAATCTACCTGCAATTTGAAATCCCCCATCACTACATTAACACTGCCCTTTTTACATGCCTTTTTTTTAGCACAAGAGTCGAGACATCCCTGAGCATGGCACATAGGAGGCAAATTACTACCCAGCTTTCTTTTTCATGTCCACTGAAACTCCTGTCTGCTCTTTTAATTATGGCATTCCTTATCACTACTCCACTCCCAGAGAGCTGCTCGCTGCAGTTTCTCACTGGTAAGTCATCTACTCCAATGGTATCCAAATCAGTATATTAATTATTGAGGGAACCGCCACAGGGGTACTCTACACTGGCTGCATATTCCCTTTCCCTCTCCTGATAGTCACCCAGGTACCTGCCTGCTACAACTTGGGGGTCAATGCCTCCCTATAGCTCCTATCTAACACCTCCTTTGGAGTGGGGAACAAAGAAATTGTGGATGAACTTAATTAAGTATTTTGTGTCATTCTTCACTGTGGAAGACGCCTGAAGTATGCCAGAAATTCGAGAGTGTCAGGAAGCAGAAGTGAGTATAGTTGCTATTACTAAAGAGAAGGCACTTGAGCAGACGAAAGGTCGGAAGGTAGATAAGTCAACTTCTGCACCCCAGGGTTTTGAAAGAGGTAGCCGAAGAGATTGTGGAGACATTAGTAATGAACTTTCAAGAATCACTAGATTCAGGAATGGTTATAGGAGGACTAGAAAATTGTAAATGTCTCCCACTCTTCAATGTTGAAGTCCATTAATAAGGATAAAATTTCAGAGTAGTTAGAGGCACATGATAAAATGGGCCAAAGTCAACATGGTTTTCTTGAGGGGAAATCTGCCCGACAAACCTGTTGGAAACCTTTGAGGAAAAAAACTGGCAGGAGAGAGAAAGGAGAGTCGATGGATGCAGTTTACTTGGATTTTCATAAGGCCTTTGACAAGGTGCCACACATGAGACTGCTTAACAAAATGAGAGTCCTGATATCACAGGAAAGGATACAAGCATGACTAGAAGATTGGCAGAGTGGCATGAAGCAAAGAGTGGGGATGAAGAGGGTCTTTTCTGCTTGGTAGTCAGTGACTAGTGGTGTTCCGCAGGGGTCGGTGTTGGTACCAATTCTTTTCACATTATATATCAATGATTTGGATGAAGGAATTGATGGCATTGTGGCCAAGTTTGTGGGTGATATGAAGATAGGGGCAGGGGCAGGTAGTGTTGAAGAAACAGTTTCTGCTGAAGGGCTTAGATTGGTGAATGGGCAAAGAGGTGGTAGGGAAGTGTTTGTTCATGCACTTTGGCAGAAGAAATAAAGACATAGACTATTTTCTAACTGGGGAGAAAATTCAAATATCAGGGGTGCAAAGGAACTTGAGAGTCCTTATGCAGGATTCCCTGAAGGTTAAATTGCAGTTGAGTCAGTGATTAGGAAGGCAAAAGCAATGTTAGTATTCATTTCGGGAGGATCAGAATACAAGAACAAGGATGTAATGCTGGGGTTTTATAAGGCTTGGAATACTGTGAGCAGTTTGGGGCCCCTTATCTATGAAAAGATGTGTTGGATTGGAGAAGATCCAGAGTAGGATCATGAAAATGATTTCAGGAATGAAAGGGTTCACATATAAGGAGCATTTGATAGCTCTATGCCTCTGCTCACTGGAGTTCAGATGGATGAGGGTGGATCTCATTGAAACTCATTGAATGTTGTAAGACTTAGATAGAGTGGATGTGGGGAGAGTGTTTCCTATAGTGACAGAGTCTGGGACCTAAGGTACAGCCTCAGAACAGAAGGATGTCCATTTTCAAAAAGATGAGGAGGAAGTTCTTTAGTCAGAGGTTGATGAATCTGTGGAATTCATTGCCACAGTTGCATTGGAGGCCAAGTCATTCAGTATATAGCGAAGGTTGGTAGGTCCTTGATTAGTCATGGTTACAGGGAGAAGGCAGGAGAATGGAGTTGAGGGGATAATAAATCAGCCATGATGGAATGGCAGAGCAGAGTCAATGGGCCGAATGGCCTAATTCTGCTCCTATTTCTTATGGTCTTATCATTCAGAAACATTGACGGTTTATCCCTCTCCATAGATGCTGCCTGACCTACTGAGTCCTTTCAGCAATTGGTGTTTTACTCTGGATTGCCAGCATCTGCAGAGTCTCTTGTGTTGGAGGTATTTGTTCACTTCTCTCCACATTTGTTCACTTCTGTTGTAGTTACATTCACCTAATGGAGCAAAGTTAATGGGAATATTACAATGTGCATTTTTTATAAATATCTTACAGAAGGACAATCAGCCCAAGATCTTATTAAGGGATAAACATTTGTCCAGCATCAGTTTAAGGGGAAAAAATTACAACAGGTCTCTCTCAAATCCATGTTCTGCAGATTCAAAAGAAACCATTGATTTCAGCTATTGATGTCATCTACCCTGTTGTTCCCATCTTCCAACGATCTAATAAATTTATCATTCACTACATTTCTTTCTTTGAATCATTTTTTTGCTTCCTGGAAGTATTATGCTGTTCTATCTCCATTGTTATTACTTATTCATAAAGGATTCCAGCATTTTGACAAAAAACTGATGTTAGCTGACTAATCTGTTGTCCCTTGTTTGACCCTTTGTATATTCTAGAATGATAGAATCAACTTCATTAATTCCAATCCAGAAATCTCCAGAAATATGAGAAATTTTGTCAGTTTAAATCCAATTAATTCACCATAATGACCATCACATTTTTTTACACTCACTAGGTCTAGGGAATTGGTCAGCGTATTAGTTCTATTAGTTCTCTAGTAATTTTTCATTATTGGTTTTAATTACTTCATGCACCTCACATTCTCCATTTGACTTTAAATACCTTTTGAATCATTTACTGTAAAAATAGGCAAAAAGGGTTCAATGTCTCAGCAAGCATATTCATCTTTTTCTCGTCCTCTAATCCCAGTCTTTGTTGGATCGACTTGCAGAAGCTCTTATTTTCTGTTTTTATAGCTCTTGCTAGTTTCATCTCGTTTGTCAGTTATTTGGTGATCATTTGCTGGTTAGTTTCCCTACTCTTCTTTCCTCTATACTTAAATTCTTTGGTTCATTTTTCCTGTGTTACACCCTTGACTCGATTAATGACTCATAACACCCTTAAGAATTTTCCGGTTTAATTTATATTTATTTACCATCATACCTAATTTCACATTCCATTTAAATTCTGTGGCCTGTAAGACAACGGATTCTGATTAATTGGGCCATCCGTTATTCGATGCGGCTGCTTTTTGGGACAACTCTTAAAGGACAAATGCTAAACAAGAAAATAACCAGGATTCCCTTTGTTTATTTGAGATTTACTTACTTACTGCCCATTATGAGGTTGAAGTTTAGCACAGCAAAGAAGGCCCTCCATCTCTGACAGTATTCAGGGCTTCCTTCATCATGTCAGTAGCTTTCTCTTGGTTTTCACTACTGTCAGTTTGCAAAGTCTCAGGAGTATCATTGCACTCAGACATAGAAGGTTTCTTAATTTTTGTTTTTGTAACAATTTTGTTTTACCACTCATGGTTATTAGCCCTGTGCTCTACCCCCGAACTCGGAGGAGTGGTGGACCACTCTTGGTCTGGCTTCTGCTCTTTGAGCTGTTTGACATGGGTGACCCTACCAACAGCCAAACATAAAACCCTGGCTCCAGCCAGCCAACATAGCTCTCCAAGTCATTGAGGCATGCAGGCCTCAAAATCACGACAAGATTGTGGACTTTTTGGACACTATGCCATTTAATTTATACAGGAAACTGTTGCCAAGTAGTCTCTAACTAACATCAATCACATGAACTTGTGTGGTCATGAGACGCTACACGGTGCTTCGAGCAAGCTGTTTTTAAATAGCTCAGTTACATGTGTTTGTGTTCAAAAACCAACAATGCTTGTCACTGATAATTGCCAAGAAAGAAGTAAGAACTGCTTTTCTCACTGTCGATTCAAGCATTGAGGCTTGGTAGTGCAAGAAATGGCCAGGAGTGAAAATGAAGCAATTTCACTGCTTCAGCAAGTTAGGAACTATAAAAAATTTGATGGCGTCAACAATCATCTTGAATGTTACAACGAAAATGAAGGTTTGGAAGATGCATTCACCAAAGTGATTGTATGAAGAAAGCCAATTATCTGCACTAGGTGGCTGCACTAATTTTGTTCATGTACAGTCAATCAAAAGAACACGGAGGCCTACTATTGATAAATATTAGGAACTAATACAGTTTTATAGTACTGTAGTAGTATTTGTAGTGTTCTAATTTGTTCTGTAATTTAAACACATCATTTATTTCTTAGTTAAACAGTAGTTCGCTTTTTTTCATGCCTTTTTAACTATTTCCATGAAACTGGCTAGTTGGAATCTCCATTTAATTGGCCCAAAGTGAATTGGTCCCAATGTGACCCAACTAACTAGAATTCACTATACTTTATCAACTATATTTATGTAATTTTAAGAATTCAATTTCAAATTCAAGAGTATTATATGAAGTAAGAAGTCATTATTTTCTGCAGAATTCTTTAAAATAGAATTATTATATAATGCTCTTTCATTACAAGGCACAAGGATAACATATCCTGTTTGTTTCCACTACAAATTGTTCATGGAACTAATTTGACTGCATTTTATAAACTCATCCTCTAAACTAGCCTTGCCATCTTGATTTATCCAGGCAACATAACAATTGATGTCCACAACAAGTACTTCATTAACTTTATTCCACAGCTTGTTATTTATTGATTAGTATTCCTTACAAAGGTGTCGTCATTGTGAGGCCAATAAGCTACCACCACCACCCAGGCTTAATATCGTCTGTTATGAGGTGTCACCATTAATGATTTTATCTTCAGTTCTTCAAGATTATTTCTAAATAATGATCTTTCTCATTTTATTATCCGAATTGCCATACCACTTCCATTTGTAATTTCTACCCTGAATTTCCAGTCCTAATGTCTATACTAGATCTCTTTATCTTTATTTACACCATGGATTTGCAGTGTTGTTTCAAGTGCCTTCTTTGGAGATAAAATTATTAGACTTTTGATTATATTCTTGTTGTTATAGTCTCTATTCCCTCCTGTTTGTGCTTATTCACCTTTGTTATTACGCTAGTCATCTGTTTTGTATCACTACTTAGACTTACAAGGGTCAGGTCAGGAACATTCATACTGTGACCCGGTTAATCTGAAAGGAGACCAATCCTGACACCACACGCCAGACAAGAATGGCTGACTGTTTGGTGTGATATGCTAATGAAATGACTACTTAGGTTTCCAAATATCAATGTTCCCACTCACTTGAGCTTTATACCTCCACATTTGATTCAATAAGCTCCAGTTATACAATCTGACAAGCGCAGGTTTATGCTGAGTAGGATTGCTCCCTTTCCCTTTGGTTCTGGTGCAGTGCCAATCACCCATGTATATTTCCCATTTCACCTTCTAAAACATGCACTCAACCTTCTGATATATCACAGGTAATAATGTAAACACTTCTAACTTTCAAGTTGTGCTTTCTAAGTTGGTCCCAAGCCTCATGAAAAATTCATTCCTATTTTATGTGGCTCCTACTCCCCTCACCCCCACTTCAAGTCATGTTCCTGCAACAAAGAAGTATCTTTACTCTATCCATGGCCAGGCAACACTCATAGTTGTGACTGCAAAGAACAGTATCCATTCATTTTTGCTTCTCTCTTTTCAAAGAAACCTCATCCCACTCCCACAAACTTCGTATCTTGAACAGTTGCTTTTATTCATTCATTTGGGAAACAACAGAAGAACAAGGTCGATAACCAATGATCCTCCAAAACCTCATCAATGACAAAAACTCCACCAGAATCTCCAGTTGAAAATTGACATTTTTAATCTCTCATTGCTACAGTCAGAAGTTCCAACCTGCTTCAAAAGGTCAACAATTATGCCAGTGCCCAAGAAGAGTAGTGTAAGCTGCCTTAACGACTATCATCCAGTAGCACTCACAACTACAGTGATGAATATTTTGAGAGATTGGTCATGGCTAGAATCAACTCCAACCTCAGCAAGGACCTGGACCCGCTACAATAGGTCAAATGCCGAGGCAATCTCAATGGTTCTTCGGGTGGCCTTACATCACCCAGACAATACAAGCACCTATGTCAGGATGTAGTTCGTTTGCTATAGTTCGGCATATAACACTATCATTCCAACAATCCTGATTCAGAAGCTACAGAACCTGGGCCTCTGTTAATCCTTCTGCAATTGGATCCTTTTTTTCTAATTGGCAGGCAACAATACGTGTGGATTGGTTATAACATCCTCTCCTCGCTGACTATCAACACTGGCGCACCTCAGGGATGTGTGCTTTTAGCTCTCTGCTCTACTCTCACTATACCCATGACTGCATGTCCAGGCATAGCTCAAATGCCATCTATAAACTTGCTGATGATACAATATTGTTGGCAGAAAATCAGATGGAGACGAGATATATCTGGCAGTGGAGTGGTGTTGCAGCAATAACCTTCCATCAATGTCAGTAAGACCAAAGAACGGATTGTGGATTTCAGAAAGGATAAGACGAGGGAACACAAACCAATCTGCCTAGAGGGATCAGAAGTTGAGAGAGTGAGCAACTTCAAGTTCCTGTGTGTCAATGTCTTTGAGGACCTAACCTGGAGTTAACATACTGATGCAGCTATAAAGAAGGCAAGACTGCGGCTATATTTCATTAGGAGTTTGAGGAGATTTGAAACTCCTACAAATGTACCATGGAGAGAATTCTGACTGGCTGCATCACTGTCTGGTACGGGAGGGGGGTGGGGGGAGGCTACAGCACAGGATCGACAGAAATTACTGACAGTTGTAAAATTAGTCAGTTCCATCATTGGTACTGGCCTCCATAGTGTCCAATTCATCTTAAAGGAGCGGTGCTTCAGAAAGGTGGTGTCCATTATTAAGGAACCTCATCACTTAGGACTTGCCCTCTTCTCATTGGTACGATCAGGAAGGAGGTACAGAAGCTTGAAGTCACACACTCAGTGATTCAGGAACAGCCCTCTGCTGTCCAATTTCTAAATGGACATTGAATTCAAGGACACTATCTCACTGTTTTCTGTTTTTACACTGCTTTTAATTTACCTATTTAATATACTGTATATATATATATATACTTACTGTAATTGATTTACTTTTCATTTTATCATATATTGCACTGTACTGTTGCTGCTAAGTTAACAAATTTCACAGCATATGCCGTGATATTAAACCTGCAGCTGATCCTGAATCACAGTGACAATCTTGGATTATGAACCAATTATAAACTATAACATTATAAAGGAACATATGCCAAGAAAGCTCATGCCTTCTCCAGTACATTGCATGATATCTGCACTGAGACCTCAGCTCAACCCGAGAGCTTTGGACCAAGGCTCATCACCACTGTGGCTATAAGCAGATGAGGGCTTTTTAGGATCTCACTGGTCTCCAACTCACACATGCTGCAACTGGAACTCAACGCCTATTCTTTTAACCCAGTCAGGTCTTGATTCATCTATTCAGTCAGTTGACACTTAATTTGTTCTTAACAACGTCTACCAAAAGTGAGTCATTCTATGTTTTACATTTTAATCTATTGTATGCCTTCTTGTCAAAAAAAAACACATATATTTTAATAGAAGTGGGAATAGGCTGTGATGGATAATCACTTTCCAGGGCTTGAGAGTTTATTGCTGAACTTATCTTTCTAGCACATCAGCATGACATCTCCAGAAGATTAGAGTTATTTGTAACAAAGTTGAACTTCTAAACAATATTCCTTGCTCAGCTTCTTGTTGTAAACAACTAAACAGTGAGGTTTTGTAGACCATGTTTACTCAATGTAAATGACTCTGGTATGTTAATTTGGCCTCCATCAAACCAAACCACACTGGCTAAATTGGCTGTGTAGATTTTCGCTAATAAAATGAAGTGAGCCATTTTATGAGACACATAACACATTTTATTGAGCTCCAAAACCTAAACACAAAAGCACGCTAAAACTCTTTACATAGTAATGTCATCAAGTCAAACCAGCCTCTTAAAGTGAAACCCCAGCTCAGTATTGGTGATAGTGAATTATGTATATTTCTTCCGATTATGTTACCCTTCATATGCCACCCTGCCCCCAGGATTCACTAAAACTGGCATTGTGTTTCTTTCTGAAGCTTGGGACAAACTGCCTGGCTCAGGTCTTGTGTTCGATGGGTGGAGGAACAGCAGGTGCCTCTGGCTTGTCCAGCAGTGTGCTGACAGGCTCATGGTCAAAAGCTCCAAATCTTAGTGGGCCAGTTTAAGGGGATCTGCCATAATACATTCAGTTTAAACCTCTTATCTATTATAAAAGTATTTTCTCCCCATTCCAAAACATAGAACAGGTCATCACAAGGGGGCCTAGGAGGATGCTGGTGTGCATCATGGTAGATGAAAACAAACGAGGCTGAATGTAGGTCAACAGGAAACCAAGAGAGCTGTACGTCATGTTGGGAGGTAGGAATAGGTGCAAAAGAATTAAATTACCGAGCAGGGTGGAATGCTGTTGAGAGGCAATCCAGTGCTGATGATTGCCCAAGCAACATCTGCACCCATCATCAATGTTAGAGGGATGACCTCTGGCCACCTGGTGTTATGGCCCACTATGGTACAAGGTGCTTGAAACCGTGGGAAGTGGGGAGGAAGAGGACCAACAAACTCCACACTGACGTGGTCAAACTGTCACTCAGGAACCTCTAAAGGTGACCAAGGCGCCTCTACATGATGGTTAATTTTTGCCCGCTGGCACAACATACAGTCTGCAGTCCAATCACTCATGTCCATTCTGAAGCCAAACAAATGTCAGTGCAACCAGTTTCTGTGAGGCAGTCGGCATTTCCTAGCGTTTCTACCGAAGTGATCATGGTAAAAAGCATCCTCTGTTTCGCAGCCACAGGTGTACTTATGTTTGGAGGCATGTACTGGACTTATTGAGGTAGAGAAAGGAGTAGGAATGATGCATCACTGTCTAGCTGAGTGCAGACTGTCAGCCATTTTAACAAGCTCCCTAATATCATACACGGGTGCATTAGCGAGGGCTATGCAAACTTCATCAGCCATTTACTACATGAAGAGTTCCTTAAAAATAAAACAAGGATGGTGTTTTCCCAGGAGAGACAGCATGCGGTCCATTAACTCCGCAGGCCTAGCATCACCGAAAACTGGGTAGGAGAGCAGCTATATGGGGCACTCAGACTCCAATTGTCCAAAATCTGTAAAAGGTGAGTTTTTAGCAATGGGTATTTATCGTGTTCAAGCAGACTCACCATTCTCACAGCCATGGAATTGCTGAGTGACACCACTTAGTAAATTTTGGTGTCGCCAGCAGTGATTTCTCGCAGAGCAAATTGGGCCTCAGCTTGTACAAATCAAGTGACAGCATTTTGCCCCCAAAACTCCAGCAGTTTCAAAGCGGCTGCATTGACCGACACATTCAATAACTCTGGAGCATCGGGGGTCACCAATGTAGGTTTTCGCAAATAAAACAGAGTGAGGCATTTTATGTTCAATCACACCCATAACACATTTTATTGAACTCCAAAACCTACACACAAAAGTGAGCTAATAACATCATCATGCCAGAGCAGCCTCTTAAAGTGAAACTCCAAAATAATGTCAGTGGCTGTGAATTTGTTACATTTCCCACAATTAAGTTATCCTACAGTTGCACCATTGTGACTGAGTTCAAAGATGCTTGCAGACCAGACTGACTTTGTCACTGAGAACATCGAATACAAGTATAGTTGATCAATCAATAGCTGGAATATTTGTGTGTTTAAGAGTGTCAGTCCTCACAGCAATAGTTGCTGTGATCAAACACCAAGGTCGTTGCCATTTTCCCCCTCAACCTTAACCCAACAATCAATATGCACATAACTGATCTACCCCAGGCCTCTGTGTCAGATCTCATACCCCTCAATCCTCTGAGCTTTCAAAATATTACCTAGCTCCACTTTAAATACATCTAGCTTCCACAATATTCTGGGGCAGAGAATTCATTGCCCACTGTAAGAAGAAATTTCCACACACTTCAGTTTAAAGTTACTGCCCCTTATCCTGAAACAAAGTCCCCTTGTTCAAGACTTTCCCACTAGTGAATACATTCCAACAACTACCTTTTCAAATCCTCTTTCTTTCAATGGTTCAGTAGTTCAACTTAACATGTGAGAATGTATACAATATTCAGCCTGAAAATCTTACTCTTCATTGTTATCCATGAAACAGAAAAAAACCTAAAAAATGAATGACAGAAACATCAGAGCCCCAAAGTCCCCCTCCACCCCACTTGCACCAGCATAAGCACCAATCTCTCCCCCCACCATGCAGCAATAGCAAAGCCCCGAAAGAGACACTGATCTAGAGTCCACCAAAAGCTACAGTCCATCACAATAGTTTGGTATCTCATTCAGGCTCTATCTCACTAACAAGGGAGAGAGAGATCACTCCTGCAAGAACAAGGAGAGCGGGAGACAGCAGCTCACTGTTTTGAGATTACAGTCTTCTGTGTCGCTTCTCTGAGCCCCCCAGCTCAGGGACCAACAGCCCCTCATTCTCCATCAGAAAGAGAGAGAGAGGATCACTGAAGTGCAGGGGGCTTCTTCCAATAGCAGCACACACAGCCAGCAGTCTCGATATTTCAGTCTCCCACGACACTTCAGTCAGCAACACCGGTGAGGAATTGGGCTGGACCCCAGAGGTACACGTCCACTACACCACAAATGGAGATATCGAACACCACGCTGCTCGAAAAGTCCCAAGAATGAGAACCCACCACACATAGAGAACTGTAGATTGAACTGCAGCTGGAGATCACGGACTCCGACAGGACACCAGCCACCTTTAGGAGAAAGGAAAGACATGAGAAAAGAAGAATAAGAAGCTGTTTCATGGACAACCTGGAAGAAGTCGCCTGGGTCTAGCACCATCTTTCCTAGCTCCACCTACTCAATTTATCCCTCATTTTTTCAAACTTTAAACCCAATGTCACGTACCCTGTGACAGGGTTACCAAACCAGCAGAAATGGAAAACACGATGGAGTCTGGTATTACCGTAAACAAATAGTGTTTATTAGGAAACCAAGCAATACAGTACTATAAAATGCAAATATATGAAACAGGTTAGCAATGATATATACAGAAGTGTGGAAATAGGAACCAAAACCAGGCTGTTTCAGAGCTAGGAGTAAATGGATACAGTCTTACGATATGATGCAGAGTTCAGTTCAGTTCAGGTCAAGGTGGTTGTTTGAGTATCGTTGGAGAGAAAGAGAGAGAGAGGTGATGAGAGGTGATGCCATTGCCATTGATCTTTCCATTGTCTTCCTGTTGTGGTCTATGACCATACCACATATGACTGTTCTTCAGGGGTGGACCTGTCACCCAGGCGAGGGTGGACACACAAACAGTTCCCCACTGGTCACACCTTTACACACTGTGAGCCACTGATCGATCCCCTGAATCGGTCCTCCAAAACCCCCACTTTTATGTGGGTGCACAGAGCTAGTCAGTGTCACGTGGTCTGTCTGCCTGTGTCTTAGCAGACCTGCTCTTTATCTCCACATGCTGGACACCGGCTGTCCATCAACCCAGCTCCTCCATGCTGTCTCTGTGGAACTTTAACAAGCAGGCAAGGTGTCCTTGGAGAAAAGGTAAATAATCAGCTGAAGAACCATAACATTAAATCTTCTCCTTCTTTCTCTCTCTCTCTCTCTCTCTCTCTCTCTCTCTCTCTCTCTCTCTCTCTCTCTCTCTCTCTCTCTCTCTCTCTCTCTCTCTCTCTCTCTCTCTCTCTCTCTCTCTCTCTCTCTCATATCTGCACTGGATGCCATCCCCTCTCTCTCTCTCTCAATAGCAGCACAGGTCAACAGGGTCAACTCTGGACACCATCTCAAACTCAGTTTGCCCATCACACCAACATGTTTAGCCACAATTGTTAAGAAAGTCCTTTTTTCCCAGGAATTAGCCTGGTAAATCTCTTTTGATGTTGCTATATCCTTTCTGTACTTAGAGGATTAAAACTGCACAACACACAAAATCTTGGACAAACATATCACCTTCAAGTCTCTTCCCCCCACTTCTTATTCTGCCTTCTGCCCCCTTCCTTTCCAGTCCTGATAAAGAGTCTTGGTCCAAATTGTTGACTTTATTCTTCTTTATAGATCTTGCCTGACTTGCTGAGTTCCTGTAGCATTTTGTATGTTACTCCGAATTTCTAACATCTGCAAAATCACTTGTATGTATGATTTCCTGCTCCACAGTGAAAGCTCTTCAATGGATGCCTAACTTGAAGAAGTTTAAGTCTTCTCTTCAGTGAGATCCTTTCTCGTTGCTCCCCCTCTGCTCCTCTCCGAATCTTCAACCATGTCCTCACACAGACTTGCTCTTTATTTGTCAGCTTCCACCTCCTACTCCTTCCCCTCCCTCCACCTTCTTAATCTGGTTTCTTCCCCCTTTCTTTCCAGTCTTGAGGAGGAGTCCCTAAAATGGCGATTTTTTTTATTCCTTTCCATAGATGCTGCTTGACCTGCTGATTATCTCCAGCTTTTGTGTGGATATTACTTATAAACTCCAAGCCTTTCTGTGATAAAGACCAATTGTCTATTTGGCTGCTTAAGCAACTGCCTGATAACTTTCTTCTGATCCATGCAGAGCACCTGGAACACTCATTTGCAGTCCCTTTTCATTTAAATGATAATTTGCCTTTTGTATCCTGTTGTGACACTGAAGTTGGTGAAATAGAAGCTTTATTTGTCACAACAAGCACGGACCATTCTGGAAACACCCTTGGTAGAGAGTCACAAACCCAGAAGTACACCATATTTTATACCCCTAAGATCAAAGGTAACAGCAGGCGATTCAATATAATTTCAATGGTTACAAAGACATCAAGATGGAAACTCTTTTATTGGTTGATAAAATTAAAGAGATTGATAAGAAATATTCGATTGCTCCTAGTAAGGAGCTTTACAAACAAAGGGTTGAACTTCAAATGGAACATAGTTTATTACTTACATCCTCGATTGAAAATCAATTAATGAAAACTAAATCTGATTTTTATATACATAGTGATAAATCTGGTAAACTGTTAGCTAGTCAATTGAAGAATGCTCTGGTTAAACGTCAAATCACTAAGATTGGTCAGCAGAATGGGAATCTGACAGTTAATCATGATGAGATAAATAAGGCATTTCAAGATTTCTATACCTCCCTGTATCAATCTGAATTTCCTCAAGATTATAATACCATGTCTGATTTTCTGGGGAAATTAAATTTTCCAAGGTTATCATCTGATGATCTTTTGATATTGGATACTCCTATTACGGATGTAGAAATTAAAGGGGCTATTTCCTCAATGAATTCTGGGAAAGCACCGGGTCCAGATGGTTATACAGTTGAATTTTTTAAATTTTTTTCCGCTACTCTTTCCCCTTGGTTAGGTAAGGTTTTTGAGGAGGCCATTAGATTAGGGAATTTGCCACAATCTTTTTATAGAGCTTCCATTTCTCTAATATTGAAGAAAGATAAAGACCCTACTAATTGTGCTTCTTATAGACCTATATCTTTATTGAATGTAGACTCCAAGATTTTTTCTAAGTTACTGGCATCTAGATTGGAGAAGGTATTACCCAAAATTATTTCAGATGATCAAACTGGCTTTATTAAAAATCGTTATTCTTTTTTTAACATTAGGAGATTGTTGAATATTGTTTATACTCCCTCACATGATACTTCAGAATGCGTGATTTCATTAGATGCGGAGAAAGCATTTGACAGAGTTGAATGGCCTTACTTATTTAATGTGTTGGAGAAGTTTAATTTTAGTCCGATATTTATATCATGGATTAAATTGATTTATCATACTCCAGTAGCCTCAGTGGTTACCAATAATCAAAGATCTCCCTTTTTTCGCCTATTTCGGGGCACTAGACAAGGATGTCCTCTTAGTCCATTACTATTTAACATTGCCTTAGAACCTTTGGCAATTGCCATCAGACAATCACAGGATATTTTGGGTATTAATCGTGGGACAGATATTCATAAGTTATCTTTGTATACAGATGATTTATTACTATTCATTTCTAACCCAGAGAAATCCATTCCAGCAGTTTTATCATTATTGGCTCAATTTAGTGAGTTTTCTGGGTATAAGTTAAATCTTAATAAAAGTGAATTGTTTCCATTAAATAAACGGGTCCCAATTTATGGAAATTTACCTTTTAAATTAGTTAATGACTCTTTTACTTATTTAGGGATCAAAATCACAAAGAACCATAAAGATTTGTTTGGATTTAATTTTTTACCCTTAATTGATCAGATTAAAGGTTTGTTTACTAAGTGGTCACCTTTGTCTCTATCTCTAATAGGCAGGATTAATGTTATTAAGATGGTTATTTTACCTAAGTTTTTATATATTTTTCAAGCGATACCAATTTTTATCCCGAAATCTTTTTTTACTAATGTTGACTCTAAAATTTCTTCATATATATGGCAATATAAAAATCCCAGGTTAGGTAAAACATATTTACAGAAGACAAAAAGGGAAGGCGGGTTAGCATTACCTAATTTCAGATTTTACTATTGGGCAGCTAATATTAGATATTTGTTATGCTGGTTGAAAGATGGGGGTGGATCTTTTGGCCCTTGTTGGGTGAGTTTAGAAACTAAATCGGTATCAGCTTATGCTTTGGGTTCTATTTTAGGGACTTCTCTCCCTTTTGCTCTTTCTAAATTGCCGAAACAAATTGACAACCCGATAGTTAAACATACATTGCGTATATGGTTTCAATTTCGGAGATTTTTTGGGTTGACTCAATTCGTTTTAAATAGTCCTATTGTATCTAATTGTTTTTTTCACCCTTCCATTATAGATCAAGCTTATTCAGCTTGGAAAATTAAGGGATTACTAAGATTTTCTGATTTATTTTTAGATAATTGTTTCATGTCTTTTGAACAATTATCCAACAGATATAACTTGCCGAGATTTCATTTTTTTAGATATTTACAGATTAGACATTTTTTAAGTTCTGTACTCTCTACGTTTCCAAATTTTGTGCCTTCAGATACTTTGGAGAGTTTATTTGAATTAGACCCTTTTCAAAAAGGGCTTATTTCAAAACTTTATAATATAATTATGAAGATACGTTCAGAGCCCCTTTATAAGACTAAACAGGATTGGGAAAGAGAGCTTAGTTTTAGTATTTCTAGTGAGAATTGGGATAGAATTCTTCAATTAGTTAATACATCATCGTTATGTGCCAAACATTCATTAATACAATTTAAGGTTGTACATAGGGCCCATATGTCCAAGGATAAATTAGCTCATTTTTACTCTCATATAAGTCCTATTTGTGATAGATGTCATTCTGAAATTGCGTCTTTAACTCACATGTTTTGGTCGTGTTCATTTTTGGAGAAATATTGGAAAGATATTTTTGATATTATTTCTGCGGTTTTGAATATTGATTTACAACCTCATCCTATTACCGCAATTTTTGGTTTACCAATGTTAGATTCACAGCATTTATCTTCTTCAGCCCGTCGAATGATTGCATTTCTAACTCTGATGGCTAGAAGATCTATATTGTTGAATTGGAAAGAAATTGATCCTCCCACTGTATTTAATTGGTTCTCTCAAACTATGAAAAAAATTAGAAGTGGTACTTTTGAGACTTCTATTAAATTTGAAAAGTTATGGAGACCATTTATTCAACATTTTTATATGATGTAATATGACCCTGTGCCAAGTACATTTGATTTCCTAGCTTTTAGCTTATGTATTTTGAGAGGACCGGAAGTGACGGCATTGATGAATACTTATTTTTGTGAGATATTATAAACAGCCCACTTTTTTTTTCTCCTTCTCTTTTGTTTGTTTTTCTTTCTTTTATATTACTTATTAGTTATAGTTATTAGATTAGATTAGTTAGTTTTGCATTATATAAATTTTTTTTTTGTTTTTTTTTCTTTCTTTTTTCTGTTTTTTTTTATATTATACATTATGAAATATTTAGATTTACTATGTCCATACATATATCTTATGGCTTATGTCTTGGTAAACTCATTTATATTGTAACTATTATGTATGTTTTTTTTTCATATGTAATGGAATGTGTATGTTGGTAATTTCTTTATCAATATATCATCTGTATTCTGTCCATATTACTAATATTAATAAAAAGATTTAGAAAGAAAGAAAGAAACAAAGACATCATTAACTTTAATGTTTTTGGCTGACATTGTTTCCTTTGAATTACTTATCTACTGTAGGAGACACCACTGAAAGTTCACAAATTTATTCACACAAATAGTCTAAAAGCTTCTGAAGACAGAGAGACAGACATTCAAAATTAACGTTGTCAGAATTGTCTCTGAGTACACAAAAACCTATACTTTTTACCATGCTTGATATGTTAAGTGATAATATCTGTCTGGTGTGCCAGACTGAACTCAAGTCATGATGGTGCAAATAACTTAGCCCATGTTGTCTGGCTTGATGCAGGTCAATTAACAAAACCCCATTGTCTTAACATTAGGCTCATGGACACACAAACATCACAAAGTTTCACATGGAAGGTTAGTTAAGAAGGTTCAGTCGTTAGGTATTAATGCTGGAGTAATAAAATGGATTCAACAGTGGCTAGATGGGAGATGCCAGAGAGTAGTGGTGGATAATTGTTTATCGGGATGGAGGCCGGTGACTAGCGGGGTGCCTCAGGGATCTGTTTTGGGCCCAATGTTGTTTGTAATATACATAAATGATCTGGATGATGGGGTGGTAAATTGTATTAGTAAGTATGCTGATGATACTAAGGTAAGAGGTGTTGTGGATAATGAGGTGGGTTTTCAAAGCTTGCAGGGAGATTTATGCTGATTAGAAGAATGGGCTGAACGTTGGCAGATGGAGTTTAATGCTGAGAAATGTGAGGTTCTACATTTTGGCAGGAATAATCCAAATAGAACATACAGGGTAAATGGTAGGGCATTGAGGAATGCAGAGGAACAGAGAGATCTAGGAATAACAGTGCATAGTTCCCTGAAAGTGGAGTCTCATGTAGATAGGGTGGTGAAGAAGGCTTTTGGAACGCTGGCCTTTATAAATCAAAGCATTGAGTACAGAAGTTGGGACGTAATGTTAAAATTGTACAAGGCATTGGTAAGGCCAAATTTGGAATATTGTGTACAGTTCTGGTCACCGAATTATAGGAAAGATATCAATAAATTAGAGAGAGTGCAGAGACGATTTACTAGGATGTTACCTGTGTTTCAGCACTTAAGTTACAGAGAAAGGTTGAACAAGTTAGGTCTCTATTCATTGGAGCGTAGAAGGTTGAAGGGGGATTTAATCGAGGTATTTAAAATTTTGAGAGGGATAGATAGAGTTGACGTGAATAGGCTGTTTCCATTGAGAGTAGGGGAGATTCAAACGAGAGGACATGATTTGAGAGTTAGGGGGCAGAAGTTTAAGGGAAACACGAGGGGGTATTTCTTTACTCAGAGAGTGATAGCTGTGTGGAATGAGCTTCCTGTAGAAGTAGTAGAGGCCAGTTCAGTTGTGTCATTTAAGGTAAAGTTGGATAGGTATATGGACAGGAAAAGAGTGGAGGGTTATGGGCTGAGTGCAGGTAGGTGGGACTAGGTGAGATTAAGAGTTCGGCACGGACTAGGAGGGCCAAGATGGCCTGTTTCCGTGCTGTGATTGTTATATGGTTATATGGTTATAGTCACCGTTTTGCAAACCATATTTCTTAGTCTGTGTGCTTTTAACTTAAGTTTACTGCTTACTATTTACAAGAAAAACTGAAGACTGGGACATGCTTGAATTTATGGATTTATGGAATTATGATATTGTAGCCATTGGTAAGACAGTTGCAAGAGGAGCAGGATTGGCAGCTCAATATTCCAGGATTTTGTTGTTTTAGGCATGATGGAGCAGGAGGGATCAAAGGAGGAGGGATGGTGCTACTAGTCAGGATAAACCACAGCTGTTCTCAGTCAGGACAGACAGAAGAACTCATCTAATGAGGCTTTGTGGATTGAACTGAGGAGTAAGAAAGGTATGACTACATTAATGAGGCTATATTATAGGTGACCCAATAGTCCATGGACTATTGTAGAAAATAAATCTGTTAGTGGAACAAACCTGTAGCGAGATCGCAGACTGTTTGTTGCATGAAACATGATGTTGTTATATCGGGTGATTTTGACTTTCTACGTATTGATGGGACTCACATACTGTAAAAGGACTAGTTGGGATAGAATTTGCCAAATGCGTTCAGGAGGGTTTTCTTAATCATTACACAGAAGTCCCAACGAGACAATGTGCGATACTTGGTCTACTAATAAGAAATGAGACAGGGAAGGTGGGATGAAGTGGAGATCAATTGTGGGTGTAAGATGTATGTGTGAGGCAAATCAGTCAGACAAGCAGAACGGTGTTAAGTTATTGGATAGAGAGATGGTAAAATCATTAAAAGGCATAGATTCACAGAGATCCTGAAATTCTGATCCTCATGCTATTCTAGTCACAAGTTTATAGAATCTCCTGCAAAATTTTTTTCAAGGAACTTTGAAAACATTTTCTCAAGTCTAGAATTATTCATTGTTACAGTGTTATAAAGAGATCATTATCAATGTGATTCCACCTTTCATTTTCAGTTCAGGTAGTTAGTAAGTATCCATATGTTTGGTTGGTACACAAAACCTGTGGCTTGGGTCTTCTAAATCATTATCATTTCATAACACAGAGATTCTGGACAGGTTTGGAAAGTACTCAAGAAAACAATAATGTTTTTATTAGTTTTGATAAGGAGTGTCACAAAATGGCAACACTGCCAAGATCAGTAAGAATACTCACATAATTAATCACTTGAAATATGTCTTAAACAAAAGAAAAACACAGCCAAAGAATTCCCAAACTCAGCCATGTTTCTTATATTTCCCCAATGGGCTTTGGAAAGAAGAAGCATTAGTAATATATTCCAGTTGCTGTAATCAAAAAAATCCAAGTTTTTCCATTCTTTCTGTGTTTAAAAACTACAACACATGCATCAATTTCTGAAAAAAAACACTTTGTAGTTAAGATGACAAAGGTGACAAATGATCTCCATGATTTAAATGGATCAATAGACCTCAACTAAAATTTGATTGGTTATTGCATCATAGCAGTTTTCTGAGGAAAGTTGAAACCCAACTTTAAATGCACAAAATTTAATTCCTGGAATAAATAATTATTTGGAATAGCTGAAGCCAAAGCTGACAAGTGTGTAACACTCTTCAATAACTTATCACTATCACTTTACTCTTTAAGAAGGGGAAGACAGAGGTAGACAGCTTATGATTTAATGGCTGTAGTGGGAAGGCTAACAGAATCTGTTGTTAGGGACACAGTGAGTATTTGGACAAGTATGAGATGAAGATGGATGGGCCTTTGAAGGGTGAGTCATGCCTAAGAAATTCTGTTGAAATTTTCTGAGTCAGAATAGATTTCATTTCTATGGTCTTCCAGAAGATGCTTGACAAGATTTTGTCACAAAACAAGAATACGTGGACATAGAAGCAACCCATTGACTGTGATAAGAAATTGGTTAATAAGGGAGAGATTGATTACAGGGAAAACAATAACATACTCTAATTGTCCAATGTAACATAATGTCTCCCAGTTATCCATAATAAGCAGATAGTATCTCATCAAGCTTTAAAATTACTTGGATGAAGAAAAATGGTATTTTTAACGTCACTAATTGAAATCACAAATAGGTCAAAATGGAGCAGAAAATTACAAACTAACAATAATAATAGAATAATTGAGTGGGCAAAACTGCATCAGATAGAACCTATTGCTTAAATTCCAGTATAATGAACATAAGGTAGGGTGAATCAAGAATTGTTTGAAGTATTAGGAGCTAGGAAAAGTGAATTAGAATTTGGATAAAAGAATCTAGTATAGAAATCACTTCGAACTTTTGGATAAATACAAAATATTGTTACAGAATTTATTGGAGTGATAACCTTGATCTCACAAGGACCGGAACAAAAGGAATGATAACTTGATTACAACCCCCATCAGGAGGATTACATTCAGTTCCAGGTGTTGCAGCAAAAGAAGAATACCTTAGCTTTAGGGAGGGCATAACAGACATAGGTTAGAATAATAACAAGACTACAGAGTTTATCATGAGCACAAATTAGTTAGTTTTGCTTTCCTTTGAACATATATATATAAGAATCTTTCCAAGTTGTACTAATGCTGTTAAAACTATCAACATATTATATCGAGGGGAAGAGTCGAAACAAGAGGCCTTACTATAACACTGGAGCCAGGCCATTTGGGAATTATCCACAGAAAGAATAGAGATAATCTGGAACAGTCTTCTCCAAAAAGTTGTTGAGCCAGATCAACTGACCTAACCTACAAAAAAATGGTGAGAATGTTGGCACTGCTCAGGAAGGCATTTTATAATAACAGCATGCCACATGTTTCATCCTTATTTCCATAGCAGAATTGGACACTAGTAATGCTGACATATTATTATGATGCTAATTCTTTCAAAATACAATGGGAGCTGTTACTGTTATGTTTTTTAAACTTTAAAACATTAAACTAATTCAAAGGAAGACGAGGAGTCGAAATGTGGATATAACTTTGTCTACTTTTAGCATAACCTGCGTGTATCACTTGGAAACCTGATGAAATATACAATTAACATATTTTTACATATAACCTGTAATTAATTATTTAAACTAACAAGAATGTTTAATCAAACTATATATATACTCAAATATTATTGAAATATTAAATATGCAACAGTTACTATTGTGGACGCATGATGTTCCCTGAACCAGATAATGGGAGACGATTTTCTGCTCCAGTGAATCAAAACCAGCAGCAGGCTTGAAATCTTCAACTCAGCCTAGTTCTAATGGGTTCCCACAGGACTCCAGTCCTGGGACCTCTACTTAGCATTTGTGCAAATGTTTTGGGGCTAACAGCCTCAAAGACTATGCGAAAACTTGGAGATGATATAAGCTCAAAAGAGAACAGATCCAACGTTTCACAAGGTAAGCTCCAGGGCATTTTGAATACTCACATTTATTATGAATTTTGAAAGGCAATAAAGTGAATCAGATGTTGCTGTGTATTAGAAGACCAATGCTGAGCCAAAGCAGTGAAGTATTTCTTCCACTTAATAAATCACTGGATCCTCCACACAGTTTTTGCAGGGTAAAGCTTTAGGAATGGGCAGAGAGGGCAAATAACCTTGATTTTAAACAGAATCAACAGTAAGGGATTGAACTGCTCCTGGGAAACGCTGTCTCATTCCGCCTTGCAGAGCTGATGTACGGTTAGAATGACAATAAAGTTTTTGAATCTTGAAAAGCTAAAGTGCTTAAAATCAAGTCATAACATTATCAGCCACCACTGATTACCTGGAGGTACGTGACGAGACTCTCACTAAAAACAGGTGAGATCCAATTAGGATTCAACCTAAAACATTGCAGGCTGCTAATGTGTCAACATTGCAGTATGGCAGCAGAGTCATGACTTTGATGGAGAGTAGTGTAAGCTAACTGACTGGAATTAACGAAGTACCTTCCAAACTTTCTCTTTTTTTTTACTGTGTTTTAATTCAGATCCATGTACTCAAGCTGACAGACTCAGATAACATCCAACGAATGGCTAACAACTTACAAGCAATGTATGTTCCTAGAAATATTGCAAGTAATAACTATTTCTAAGAGAGTCTAACCACTTTCCCTAATATTGCCAAGTTCTTCACCATCAGCATCCTGAAGTGATGGGGGAAGTTTGCTCAATCTAAAATGACTGCTGGCATATCTAAAAATCAGAAAACACTGGAAATGCTCAGTAGATCAGGAGTATCAATGGAAAGAGAATGAGAATTAAAGTCTCACTTGAAGGATACTCCATCAGAAGTTTCTGACTAAAGGAGTCAGACCTGAAACTCTCTCCCTGTTTCTCTTTCCACAGAGGCTACCTTACCTGGTCAATCTTTGCTGCATTTTTTGTTCAAATTTGAAGACAAGGGTTGCAGGCAGGACATCCTGTGGTGAATAATTTACCTGCTGATTCCTCTAAGCCTTTTCACCATCTGCAGGGTGCAGCTTTGGAGTGCGATGGAGTGCAGTTCCAGCCACACCTATAAGCTCTCCAAGTAAAAGAGGGAGTGTCAGCCCTTTGCCACAGTACCTCTACAGCAGGCATAACATTACTGCAGCAACTACTGTCTTCAAATGCAACAGTTAAAGCCTTTTCAACAAACAGTGAAGACCTAAATTCTGCAACCTTAAAGCAGAAGGGCAGCAGGTGCATGAAAATATCCCAACCAGCAAATCATTTTCTCCAGGTGCACACTAGACTGTGTGTATATTTCTATTCCTTCATATTCAAAGGTTAAAAAAAAACTTTGAACTGCTGTGCTATTATAGTGGGTGTGCTTTTATAACAAGGACTGGAATCATTCTTGTCAGCAATCCCCTCATGCTACATGGAAAAAATAACGACATGTTTAAGCACATCGACCCTTATTGAATTTCTTTTAGACCAGGCCTCTCAGTGGGTTATTGGATGCCTCCAATCTTGATGGTTTTCCCAATATTTCCCAGCCACTCAACTGGGGGAAAAAACTGCTCCAACTTTCCCACAATGAAGCAATGATTTCTTTCCACCCATTGGGCCTCTAGGATCTTTCTTGGAATTCTTTGGCTAGAGCTAAATTACAGCCCCCATCCATCTACAGGTGTTTAATCAATTTTGATAATGAACAACAGTGTGGAGTCTTTTATCATAAAAAAATTGTAGGGCAGTGAAGTCAATCACTTCACCTCATTAATTGTCTGCTTTACAAGTTGTTTGCATTTTCTTCCCAAACCCACCTAGTATCCACAGTCTTTAGGTGTGGAAAAATAATTTATGGCAACATGTGTGGTAAGAGTAACTGTCATTCGATAGAATGAACAACCATTGTTTTCTACCACAGGCTTCTCACTGAGTCATTCTTTGCTATACAATATAATCTTATACGTATCTGATCTGCTATAGATTATTTGATGGAGTTGCCATGATTAGTCAACCAATGTGTTACTTTTTTAAAGGATGAAGCAAACAAGTTGATGGAAGCAATTCTGAAGCCATGGTATTTTGTCCTTTTACTGTTACTACTGTGTGGCCCTCTAGGCTTAATCTACCTGCCTAAGTTCTTGAAGGTTATTGTAATGGTATCATTTAGAGATATTGAAATATGTTCAATAAACTTCTGGAGTTTAACCAATTAATGAGGTGCACATTACATCTCACATGAATTTTAAGGTGTTTAATGATCATTTATGAAAGATAAATTGAACAGCCAGGATGAGCTTGTGGAGTATTCCTTCACAATGTTATCCATTTAGATTAAGTACTCAGTATCATCCTTGCATATGGTCCATTTGTTGAGCTCAAGTATTGTACTTCAAGAATGCTGTGGGAACTAAATTCTTTCTTGATTTTTCATCACCTTTACCAGGGAATCATGTATCGTCTCACTAAAGAGGACTGTCACATGGACATTATACAGTTAACTGCCTGAGGTAAGTAATTGGTTTCTGCAAGGTGAATAGTCAGTGCCAGGAGCTTCTATACCAGAAAGGTAACAGCAACAGATACACGTTTTTTTAAACCGAGTTACCCTTCCCATTCAGAGCATAAGATTTACAGTATTTTGCTGACAATTAGATTAGTTTGTAATTACCCGAAGTCCCTCCACTGACTTCAGAATATAACAATGACATTCAAGATAAAGCAATCTACTTGCTTGGCAGCCCATCATCCACCCCAAATTTGTACCTTTACACCATCAGTGCACGGTGAATGTACTAGATCAATATCCCGCTCTACACACTTTATACTTACGACTGTGAGACTAAGGACAGCTCCAATGCCATATATAAGTTTGATGACACCGTTGTCGGGGGCTGAATCAAAGGTGGCAAAGTATCAGCATACAGGAGGGAGACTGAGGATCTGGCAGAGTGGTGCCACAACAATAACTTCTTACTCAATGTCTGCAAAACCAAAGAGCTGATTATTGACTATAGATGGAGGAAACTGAAGGCCCATGATAGTCCTCAATGGAGGATCAGAGGTGGAGAGGTCAGTAACTTTAAATTCCTCAGCATTATCATTTCAGAGGATCCGTCCTGGGCACAGCATGTAACTGCCATTACTAAGAAGGCACAACAGCACTTCTGGTTTAAGATGGCACAGGTGATACCTAGCCACTAATTATTGGCAGCAAAATATAAACCAAAGAAAGCCTCTAAACACCTTATTAATAATACTTTATTAATAATGATTACCACTAACATTGGAGAATTAAGATGGCACTGGTGATACCCAGTGACTACTTATCGGCGACAAAATACAAATCGAAGAAAGCTACTAAACACCTTATTAATAATACTTTATTAATAACAATCACAACTGGTATTGGAGAGGCAGGCAGAGTCAAGGCAAGAGGAGGTAGAGGTGGAGATGAGGCATGGGCAAAGCAAGTGGAGGTGGAGGCGGGAGCAAGGGAAGTCCAGATCTCCGGTTGATTTAAGTGCTGGGCTGAATTGGTTAGGTCAGGTAGGGGTCAAGTCATGGTGGCAGGGTCCAGGCCCTCGGTTGGTCCAACAGCGAGGAACAACCCGATGTTTAGACGATTTGATTGTAAGCCAGATTGCAAAGGTCAGCCTGTTGGGGTCTCAGGCTGGAGCCTCTCACTGCTCCATGTCATTGACACAGCTTTCCACTGAGCTGAGGTTGTGGCGAGTCTGGCTGCAGTCTGGCTTGCAGTTGCGTCTTTTGTAGAACTTCACTTCTGAATGCTGTTTGCTTACTCGTGTTGTTTTTTCCCCTCTCGGTGCATTGGGTTTTTGGCAGACTTATTTTAATGGGTTCCTTTGGGGTTTCATTTTTTTGTGGATGGAGACGAGAGGGTGTACAAGAACAAGATGCACCAGCTAGTTGAGCGGTGTCGCAGCAACAATATTGTACTCAACATCAGTAAGACCAAAGAACTGATTGTGGGCTTCAGAAAGGGTAGGAAAAAAGAACACAGACCAGTCCTCAGAGGGATCAGAAGTGGAGAGAATGAACAATTTCAAGGTCCTCAGTGTCAAGATCTCTGAGAATCTAACCGGGTCCCAATGCAGCTATAAAGAAGGCAAGATAGTGGCTACATTTCATTAGGAGTTTGAGGAGTTTTGGTTTGTCACCTAAAGCACATGCAGAACACTTCTGCAGATATATCATGGAGAGCGTTCTGGCAGGCTACATCACTGTCTGGTATGGGGTGGAGGGGGGGGGGCTTCTGCACACGGTTGAAAAAGCTATAGAAAATTGTAAAATTAGTCAGATCACTCTCCAGAGCATCCAAGACATTTTCAAAGAGTGGTGCCTCAGAAATGCTGCATCCATTATTAAAGACCCCCACCACCCAGAACATGCCCCCTTCTCATTGTTACTGGAACGCCTGTGTAGTGCTCTTCTTATTTCATGTGACTGGTCTCCACACTTTATGAAAAATTCTGATTACATGGTACTATACTAGGTACTAGTAGGCCATCAGAAGTTCTAGGTATCGGAAGGAGGCAGTGACTAGAAAACACACATTTTTAGAAGTAAGTTTTGTTCATAAAAAATAGCAATATATACAAAATATTTACATGACTATGAACAATCCAAAATTCCAACATTCTGTTTAGGTTCTGAATCTCAGATATCAAGTGAAAACCAAATTCCTTTTTAGTTAGAATCAGTGACATTGATTAGAATAACCTTTATTAATCTAATCTCTCTAACTAATTAGATAAGTGTTATTCCCTATTTAAAGGTTTACAGACTAACCTCTCCTTTTACCTCTGGTTAGTTAGAAAACTAATTGAATTCCTGTTCTTAATAATTATGGTTAACTGCAGTTTCAGTTCAGGTTAGTATTTCTACAAATTGAAACTCAATCCCAAAAATAAATAAATATTAAAGAGCTCAACTCCTTCTAACATCACAATGTTTAAACAATGGAAAACTCATTCAGTCATTTATCAAAGCCTTTGCAAAAATAATCAGTACTTCCAGAAAATCAAATTCAGATCCTTCGACTGAGAAATAAACTTTTACATCCAAATGTATTAAACCTTCAGCATTTTCTTCCTGCACTGGTTCTTCAGTCTTGGGTGGCTTGCTATCTTGTTTTATTGAACAGGATGATTGGCCGTCCATGGAAAGTTGGTTCAGAAAACTTATACAAAAAAGAAAACTGACCAAATCCCTTGGTATGATTTAATGAAACTAATTCCCAGTTACATGGTAGAGATCTTGAACACTATTCCTTGGTGATATCATCTTGCTATAGGTAGATGGATACTTTACTAATCCCAAATAAAATTACAGTGTCACAGTAGCATTACAAGTGCAATATTAGAAGAGAAGTAGAAAGAATTAAAAATATGTTACCACAGTCTAACAGGAGGGAGTGTCACTACGTTTGAACATGGCCCAAGTGCGGAGCAGGAGACACTGAAGTTAGTTCATAGATTTTGATGTGAACAGAGTTAGAGGGAAAGGAAAACGATAAATGCTAGGCCAAACAGGGCCATTAACTAAAACTCTCAAAAGGAAAACAAAGCAACACTGCAGCTAAAGGCAACTATACTTCATTAGGAGTTTGAAGCGATTTGACATGACAGCAATGTGGTGAACTACCTATACCCGTCTGGACTCACCCCCCCCCCCCCACCCGCTGACTGCTCCTGTGGCTCCTCCCACGGACCCCGGTATAAAGGCGATTGGAGGCACTGCTCCTTCCTCAGTCTCCAGAATGTTGTGTGGTGGTCTCTTGCTGCTTCTGCTTTCTTCCAGCCAATAAAAGCCTACCTTAACTCACGTCTCAGAGAGTTATTGATGGTGCATCAAGCGAATACACTCAAAATCTTCTATAGTTGTACTGTGGAGAGCATTCTGACAGGCTGCATCACTGTCTGGTATGGAGGGGCTATTGAACAGGACTGAAAGAAGCTGCAGATGGTTGTAAATCTAGTCATCTCCATCTTGGGCACTAGCCTACAAAGTACTCAGGACATCTTTAGGGAGTGGTGTCTCAGAAAGGCAGTGTCCATTATTGAGGGCCTCCAGCACCCAGGGCATGCCCTTTTCTCACTGTTACCATCAGGTATGAGTTACAGAAGCCTAAAGATACACACTCAACGAATCAGGAACATCTTCTTCCCCACTGTCATCTGATTTCTAAATGGATATTGAATCTTTGGACACTACCTCAATTTTTTTAATATGCAGTGTTTCCATTTTTGCACATTTTTTGATCTATTCAATATACGTAATTGATTTACTTGTTTTTTTATTATGTTTTTATTTTATTTATTATTTTTTCTCTGCTAGATTATGTATTACATTGAACTGCTGCTGCTAAGTTAACAAATTTCACCTCACATGCCAATGATAATAAACCTGATTCTGATCCTGATTCTGAATAACTTAATATAAAACAAATACAGTACTGCTAGTCTTCAGAGTCAGTTGCCTCGACAGTCCAATATCTCAGGCAACCAGGCAGCAAAATGTTGCTGTGCTTTGCTAAACTTTCTGTAAGCACTACAACAAAAAAAAGGATGTAAATACCATCACATTAAATAATAATTAGCTGACATGTGCATATTCACAAACTCAGTTGCTCTGTCTGCTGTGCTGCCGAATCTGTGGTTGTGACAGATGGCCCTCCCTAGGCACTGCCCCTGAGGCACCACAGACCCATGTCAGCTGGAAGTCCAGGATGAGCGACTTGTCCAAAATGTCCTTCGCCAGGATCTAAGAACGTTCTGCTGGACCATATCCTTCCCAGTCCACAAGGTACTGGACCTTACCACATTCCTGGTGAGATGTCAGGAGGCGCTGCACCATATAGACCAGGAAACTGTCTACCAAGCAGGGAGGAGGGGGAGGTGGCTTTGCCTGGGAAACATCAAATACTGGGTGGATCTTAAGCGATGCCAGTATTCGCAATTTACCAGCTGTTATATGTCCTTAAACAACTCTCTTTGCAATCTACAACACCACCAGTTTTCCCATTATCTGCAAACTTCCTAATCTTTCTTTTTCAATCTTTTTATTATTGTTATCAATAACAAAATAAAATTGATACATAGATAATGGGATTACAAACATACACATTTCAACTGAACATGAAAGAATACATAAGCAATGATGACAGTATAAATGAGTATTCCCAAATCATGAATGATACAATATACAAATAAACAAGGCAAACCTAGGTATATCATAATACATATTAAAGAAAAGAAAAAAGAAAAAGAAAAAAAAATTATGCAACAAAACTAATCTAATAATCTAATAATAAAGAAAAAACAAAAAAAAAGAGAAAAAGAAAAAATGGAAAAAAAAGGGTTGTTTATAATATCTCACAAAAATACAAAATCATCAGTGTCGTCAACTCCAATCCTCTCAACATATATAAAATCAAAACTGGAAAAACAGATAGGCTTGGAACAGGGTCATATTACATCATATGAAAATATTGAATAAATGGTCTCCATATCTTTTCAAATTTAATAGAAGTATCAAATACAACACTTCTAATTTTTTCTAAACATAAACATAACATAGTTTGAGAAAACCAATGAAATACGGTAGGAGGATTAATTTCTTTCTAATTCAACAAAATAGATCTTCTAGCCATTAATGTAAGAAATGCAATCATTCGACAAGCGGAAGAGGATAAATGGAGTGAGTCCATCATTGGTAAACCAAAAATTGCAGTAATAGGATGAGGTTGTAAGTCAATGTTCAATACCGCAGAAATAATATCAAAAATATCTTTCCAATATTTTTCAAAAGCGGACACGACCAAAACATATGAGTTAAAGAAGCTATCTCAGAATGACATCTGTCACAAACAGGATTTATATAGGAATAAAAATGATCCAATTTATCTTTGGACATATGAGCCTTGTGCACAACTTTAAACTGTATTAATGAATGTTTAGCACATATAGATGATGTATTAACTAATTGAAGAATTTTATCCCAATTCTCAGTCTTTCCCAGTCATTTTTAGTCTTATAAAAGGGCTCTGAACGTATCTTCATAATTATATTGTAAAGTTTTGATATTAGCCCTTTCTGAAAAGGATTTAGTTCAAACAAATTCTCCAAAATACCTGAAGACACAAAATTTGGAAAAGTAGTAAGTACAGTATTTAAGAAACTCCTAATCTGTAAATATCTAAAAAAATGAAATCTAGGCAAATTATATTTATTAGATAATTGCTCAAAAGACATAAAACAATTATCCAAAAATAAATCGGAAAAACATAATAATCCTTTAGTCTTCCAAGCTGAATAAGCTTGGTCTATAATAGAAGGATAAAAAAAGCAAATGGATACAATAGGAATATTTAAAACAAACTGAGTCAACCCAAAAAATTTCTGAAATTGAAACCATATACGTAAAGTATGTTTAACTATCGGGTTGTCAATTCGTTTTGGCAATTTAGAAAGAGCAAAGGGAAGAGAAGTCTGTAAAATAGAACCCAATGCAAATCCTTGTACAGATTTAATTTCCAAGTTCACCCAATGAGGGCTAAAAGATATATCCCAATCCTTTAACCAACATATCAAATATCCGATATTAACTGCTCAATAATAAAATCTAAAATTAGGCAATGCCAATCCACATTCCTTCTTTGCCTTCTGTAAATATATTTTACCTAACCTAGTATTTTTATTCTGCCATATATATGAGGAAATTTTTGAATCAACATTAGCAAAAAAAGATTTCGGAATAAAAATTGGTACCGCTTGAAATATACATAAAAACTTGGGTAAAATAACCATCTTAATAGCATTAATCTGACCTGTCGGAGATAAAGATAGTGGTGACCATTTAGTAAACAAACATTTAATTTGATCAATTAAGGGTAAAAAATTAACCTTAAATAAGTCTTTATAGTTTTTTGTGATTTTAATCCCTAAGTAAATAAAAGAGTCATTAACTAATTTAAAAGGTAAATTTCCATAAATTGGAACCTGTCTACTTAAAGAAAACAATTCACTCTTATTAAGGTTTAATTTATACCCGGCAAACTTCCTAATCATACAAACTTTCCAGAAGATGCATTCAACAAATGGGTAACAGAATGTCATGTACTTGTCAAATTTTACTGGGATGGCAAGAATTCTATCACTTGTTTGGAGACCTTGAAATAAATTGTTTTACTTTCGTATTTGCAGAGGTACTTCCGTTTACTTTTAAAAATATAATTGCAGTTGTGGGTAACGACTCCTAACAGATTCGGAAATAATTGAAGATAACCTATTGTTTAAGACCCTGTAATTGCTTACTCCTTCAGATAACGTGAGTGTGAGTCAGAACCTCCAGAATGACAGACGTTGTGATTACATTCTCTTCTGAGAGCAATTATCTAGTTTAGACTTAATGGATTAATCAGTAACACAAGAGATTCTGCAGCTGCTGGAAATCCAGATCAACACACTCAAAATGCAGGAGGAACTCTTGGAGATGAATGAAGGATTGTTGTTGTTTATTCCTCATTATAGATGCCGCCTAACTTGCTGAGTTTCTCTAGCATTTTACATGTGTTGCATGAGGAATCCTGTATACTTTAGTATGGATGGATCTGCCTTACATAGTTAGATAGATGGATAAATACTTTATTGATCCCAAATGAAATTACAGTATCATGATAAAATTACAAGTGCACAGATATACAAATATTAGAAGAGAATAAGAAAGAACAAAAAATAACATACCTCAAACAGTCTAACAGGAGGGGATCATCACTTCCCCAGCAAAAGGTTGACACTTTATAAAGCCTAATGGCTAAGGGTAAGATTAACCTCATATAGTGCTCCTTGGAGCAGTGCAGTTGTGCAGTCTATCACTAAAAGTGGTCAGACAAGGTGGCATGCAGAGAGTGAGAAACATTGTCCAGAATTGCCAGGGTTTTCCATAGGGTCCTTTGTTCTACCACAACCTCCAGTGTGTCCAGTTTGACTCATAACAGAGCCAGCCTTTCTAATCACCTGTGATGATGCTATTGCCCCAGCACACCACTGCACTGAAGATTGTTCTGGTGATAACAAACTGTTAGAACATGCGAAGGAGAGGACTGCATAATCCAAAGGACCTCAGTCCCCTCAGGAAGTAGAAGCAACTCCGGCCCTTCTTGTACACAGCCTCTGTGTTCGTGCTCAGTTTAGCCGTAGCTCCAATAAAGCTTTTATCGATATCATCTCTCCTCCGGGGGTTTTACCCTGAGGATTTCCAGTAAGTAGGGTAGAGATAATAACTGCAAATCACACTTCTAACAGTTCTTGTCCTTAATTTCTATAGTTTTCTGCATTTCCGTCTCTTCCCAAGCTGTGCCAACCGCACCCCATTATTGCTTATTTTCAAGTTCTCTTTTTTTTAATTCGATAAACCTCATTTTCATCTCTTCACAGGTGGAGTTATCTAACAGTCTAATTAACCAAGGTTACATTACTGTCAAGAAGGAGGAACAGCAGTCTGAAGGCCACACTCTCAGTGATTTAGGAGCAGCTTCTTCCCCTCTGCCATCCGATTCCTAAATGGACATTGAATCCATGAACACTACCTTACTTTTTTATTATTTTTGTTTTCACACGATTTTTATTTAACTACTTAATATACATATTTGCATATAATTACTGTATTTTTTTCTATATTTATCTATTGCATTGTACCATTGCCACTAAGTTAACAAATTTCACAACATGCTAGTGATGTTAAACCTGATTCAACTTTTGATTCTGTAAGGAGATGAATCTCTAGGATGTATAATTTTGACATACTTTGATAGTTAATGTGATTTAAATTTTTGAACTTTTAATTTTCTCAGAAGTTTGCACAGATTCAGCATCTCATCTAAAACTTTAACAAGCTTCTATGGATGTGTGATACAGAGCATACTGAGTGGTTGCCTCATGGTCTGGTATGGAAAAAGCAATGCCTTGGATGGAAAAAACTACAAAATGGAATGGGTTCAGTCCAGTCCATCACAGGCCAAACCCTCCCCATTATGTGGAACCTTTACAAGGAGCTATGCAAAAAGAAAGCAGCATCAATCATTAAGATCCCCATCATCCAGTCCATGCTCTCTTCTGGCTACTTCCACCAGGCAGGAGGTACAGGAGCCTCCAGTTCCATACCACCAGCTTCAGGGATGGTTATTATCATACAACCATCAGGCTCCTGAACCAGAGGGGATAACTTCAGTAAACCCAACACTGAACTGCTTCCACAATCTATGTTCTCACCTTTAAAGACTCTACAATTCATGTTCTCGACATTTATTTTTTATTTACTTATTTGCTTGAGTATTTATTTGTTGTTATTATTTATTTAGTTTTATTTTTTTCTTGGCTCAAACTGCTAAAAGCCAAACACACTTTTTCTCAACTGCTAGAAACTTTCAGACTACACTAGTTGTGTTTAGTATTGTGGCTTTCTGGAGATTTACATAAATATTGTTGTGTATGCCTAGTTATTTAATGCTATTGCGTAGTGACTTTGGGATGATACCATTTGTAGATATCCCAGTATAACCGGTTCATGTGCCATGGTTTTTCAATTTCCTCTTTTAATTTGCGTATTTCTGGTGTTTTTCACTTATTAATTTCTGTATGTTACGTGTGTTTGGAGTGGCTGTATCTATTAAGTAAGTTGTCCTGACTTGCTTATCCTGTAATATTGTATCTGGATGACTATTATGGATTGTCCTATCTGTGATAATGGATCCATTGTAGAATAATGTGTAAGACTCTGACTCTAAAACTGGAATTGACTTATATTTAAAGTAAGGTCTAATGTCTTCAGGAGTTCATATTTTATAGCTAGATTTTGGTGAATGATGTTTGCCAGTTAAACTGCTGCAGGATCCTATAATGTGTTGGATTGTTTCTGGTTTCTCATGGCAATTTCGGCATTTATTGTCTTCAATGCAATGGTATTTTATTATATATTTCTGATCATGTTTTTGTGTTAGCCACCTGGTCCTGTATAGCCACAAGGAGCCCTTCTGTTTCTGGGAAGCCGTCTCTAACTGTTAGACAAGTATTCAATGGTCTTTTGTCAAAATCTAGACTGTTCAGATTGTGGGAATGTCTTCCATACAGGGTCATATTTTCCATTAGTTTATGTTTTCTTCTGTAGTGGTAAGTTCTTCATTTTTCTGCATTGTGGTTTCACTTAAGTTAAGTGTGTAGCTATTATCAGAATGGAGTGCTGAATCATGTTTTCTTTGATGAAAATATACCCATAGGAGTTTTAAAGTTGAGTAAATTTTTTATGTCTCTCATTCCTCTTCCTCCTTTTGTCCTAAGTAGTGTTAATCTAAGTATGTTCTAAAGTGCTTTCTAAAAGTTTTCTAAAAGTTATAATTTCAGTTCTTATTTTTCAATTTTGGACCAAGATATTGTCCAAGAGTACGTTAATATGGAAAGTGAAAGTGTTTATTGTCTTTGTTATATTTTTACTAAGCTCTGTTTGGTTGATTTTCTTAAGCCTTGAAGTAAATTCTGTCAAAAATTTTCCCTTTATCTCTGTGATCTATTTTCTTTGCTTGTTGATATCCCATATACCTAAATATTTCATATTCATCCATCAGTTGTAAACTGCTATTCTGTTTTAAACTCTACTAGCACTGTTGCATCTTTCTTGATATTTAATGTTCAGCACTTATCTAGTCCGAAGTTCATGTTTTGTCAGGATCTTGTCCGGAACCGCGTTCCGGGTTTTGATCCGGTCCAGGGGCTCCGGACTCCGGGTCCTGCAGTTGTCCCTCCCGCCACCTGTGATCTAGTTAGGACCCTCCACGTTCAAGGAGGCACACCTGTAACTCATTGAGCTGCAGGTGTTTATAAGGGGCCTTGTGACTGGGACCAGGCGGGTGGTCGTTTTGTTCTGTTTCCCATTTCTCTGCTGGCTCCGAACTCTTCCCTGCATTCTGTGATCCCGCCCGGGCTCAGATCTTCTCTTCATCATGCTTCCCTGCCCCGTGACAGTACTACCAGGTTGGTCCGCTCCCCTACCTTTCTTCCCATGCGCTGGTCCCGCTTCTCCGCTCGTTTGTTTTGTTCGCGCGGTTGCGCTGTCTGCCGGCCGTTTCCAAATTTCCCGTTGTCATGACTGTTGTGTTGGTCACCCTGGACCTAAGCCCATTCCTACCCCTTGCCTCCGTCGGGCAGGTCCAGCCAACCTGCTGCTGCCCGGCAGTGGTTCCCCATCCTTCTCTTCCACCCGAACTCTGGGATTGTGCCCCACACCCGTCTAGGGATTCGCACCTTGCCCAGGGGGGTGTCCCTACCCGGGATATATGTGGTCCGCCCAGGGAGGGCTCTCCACCAGCTTATCTGCCTGCCAGCCTGCCAGAACCTCAGGGACCTGTCTGCCTGCCTGAACCTTGGGACCTGTCTGCCTGCCTGCCTGAACCCGGGGATCTGTCTACCTGTCTGCCTGAACCCTGGGGACTTGTCTGCCTGCCTGCCTGCCTGCCTGAACCCCAGGAGCCTGTCTACCTGAACTTGAACTTCGGGAGCCCGCTCCGCTCTGCCTGCCTGAACTTCGGAAGCCCGCTCCGCTCTGCCTGCCTGAACTGCGGGAGCCCGCTCCGCTCTGCCTGCTGAACTCTATCTACCTGAACCCCAGCTCTACCCTTTAGTGCCATGGCATCCCCATCCTGCCCTCCCCCTAGTACTTCAGTGTCTGCGTCCTGTGTTTGGGTCCATCCAGCCCCGATCCTGACATGTATATATCTTTCAAAGTAGTTCTACTATTTGAATTAATTGCTTTAGCTTTACTGATGAAGGAGTATATAATTTTAAATTATTCATGTATAGAAGGTGTGGCAAGGTATAATTCATCTTGTTATTTTTGATTTAATACCCAGTTTTCATCCAATTCAGTAAATCAGAAAGTATTTAATGCTAGACTTTGTTATTATAATTATTATTATTTTCTTTTTGTATTTGCACAGTTTGTTGTCTTTTATACATTGTTTGTCTGTCTCTGTCCTGTGTTGTTCATTGATTTTATTGTGTTTCTTTCTATTTACAGTGAATACTCATATCAGAATAATTCTCAGGGTAGTATATGGTAACATATATGTACTTTGATATTAAATTTACTTTTAACTTTTCACCTTGAAGAATGAAGAAGGACGAGTGTGCTTGAAAGTTAAGGGACGGATACATTGGTGTTCTGGAGAAAGTTGGTATTAGGAAGGATGAAGTGCAAGAAATATTGGAGTACATTTGAAAGGATAAATCCCCAGGAACAGACAGGATCTATATACTAGGATACTAAGGTACTGTAAGTAAGGGAGGATATAGCTCGGATTTGTACATCTTCATTAGCCATGAGTGAGGAACCAAAAGACTGGAGAATAGCAAACATTGTTCTCTAGTTCAGAAAGAGAAATAATGATAATCCAAAAAACTGCAGGGTAGTGAGTCTGACATCAGCTTTAAGTAAGTTGTTGAAGATCTGAGGGACAGGATTTATGTTTACCTAGAAAGGTGTCAGATTAGATTCTCTGATTAGGAGTCAGCACAGTTTTTACAGAGAAAATCACGTCTCACAAATTTGATTAAGCTTTTTGATGTGACTAGGAAAACTGATGAGGCAGAGCTATAGATATGGTTTACGTGGACTAGTAAGGATTTTGACTACATCCCACAAAGAAGGCTGATTCAGAAGCTTAAGGTGCAAAGGACACACACAAAATGCTGGAGGAACTCAGCAAGCCAGGCAGCATCTATGGAGGAGAGTAAACAGTTGACTTTCTGTGACATGTTGATGACCTGAAGGATCTGTAACATGTTGAAAAACTGGATCCAAAATCGGCTTGGAGTTAGGTGGCAGAGGATAGTGGAGGATGAATGTTTATTCTGGCTGGAAATATGGAACACGTGGTGTATTGCAAGTATCATTGATGGGAACATAGTTGTTTGGAATATATATAATGTGAGGATATGATTAGGAAGTTTGTAGATAACAAGAAAAGTGGTGATGTCATAAATAGCAAAGAGGGCTCTTTAAGGACATTGATCAGCTGGTAACTTGTATGGAATGGAAGCAAATGCAATTTACAAGTAATTCATACAAGTGTGAGGTAATGGGTGGTCAAATTCTGAAAAGACAGAGTAAATGACTGGAACCTTAGGATCTTTGATAAACACAGGCCTTGGGGTGCAAGTCCTAAAAGTAGTAACTCGGGTGAATAGGAGGTAAACAATGGCATTTGTATTCTTGCCCTCATAGACCGAGGCTTTGAGAATAAGGGTTGGGACATCATGTTGCAATTGTACAAAGCCCATATTTAGACTATTGTGTGCAACTCTAGTTGTATCACACAGGATGGATGGGATAGCAATAGAGAAAGTGCCAAAGATATTTGCCTGGAATAGGGAGCTGTAGTTATAAGGTGATGTTTGATTTGCTGGTTTTGTTCTCAATGGAACATAGAAATCTGAGGGATAACTGTAGGACAGGCTTAGAAAATGGTACAGTTTCCACACAGAGAGTGATAAATATCTGGAAGGAACTGCCTGTGGAGGTAGTGGAGTCAGACATTGTTACAACCTTGAAAAGCTGTTTGCACAGTTACTTGGGTAGGAAAAAGGTAGAAGGTTATGGAGCTAAAGAAGGCAATGGGAACAATGTAGATTGACTTCATGGTCAGCATGAACCAGATGGGCTAAAAGGGCCTGTCTCTGTGCTGTACGGTTCTGACACTTGGCAGGAGGCTATGCACATAAAAACAGCATCATAAAGATTTTTTTTAAGTGCCAGAAGAATTGGGAGGAATAAAAAGCACCAGATCGAGAATCAGAAAGTGTTGGCAGAAGTATTCCAAACCAGAGTATAAGGAGATCCGAGAAAGGTTTGCAAGGATGTATGTAATTGCAAGAAATGTATAATGAAAGGATGATGAGCTACAAGTATGGCTAAATGCATTGAATTACGACAATATGGCAAAAAGAGACCTGACTTTAATGGAAAGGCAGAACAAGGCTCCAAATATTCCTGAAAAGAATCATCAGCGAAAGGAAAAACAGGAATGAAAATATTGATAAGAAGAATATCACTCGTCTGGAGAGATAAACAATGAACTAGGGCAAAAGATAACAGCTTAGAATTATGAAACAACAGAAGTTTTGGAACATGGATATATTCTACTAAGAATATTCTCTATCTTGCCAAATAGTGCAAAGAATAGTGAGGAGCAAATGTAGGAAGGTTATTATAGCTAATCCCTGAGGGAAATCCAGTTTATAGAGATGATCTGTGTGAGGAGCTTTTGTTGAAACTATCACTTAGACACTCACCACAGAACTGAGATAAGCATGCAAGGTAATAGATTTTGAGAGAGAGATTTTGTTTTTCTTCCTCAGTCTTTAACTCAGGTAGCAGCAGCAGTTAGAAGATAGACAAACTTAATTCTATTTCTGGTCTATTCCATACCTTCTTCGAACTTCCTTGACCCTACCAGTGACACCTATACTATGAGCTACCTCAGCACTGATCTCCTTCAGGAGCCAATGTTAATTAAGTTTTGATTCACACATCCTGAGGTTTTTCAATATTTTCTGGTAATATTTTATGTCATTACAGGTAGTTCTTTCTAAATACATCGTGTTTTATTGGAAAACTCAATTGAAACATCTGATGAAATTAATTTAAAATTATATCAAGAAGAACAGAAATCAGCAAATGCTAAAAAATTGGAGTTGCTGCGAACAAATCATTAAGTAATCAGAGTCAGATTTAACATCACTGGCATATGTCACGGAATTTGTTAACTTAGTGGCAGCAGTACAATGAGATACATGATAAATAAACATTGAGAAAACAACTGAATTACAGTAAGTATGTATATATAAATGTGTGTATCTTCTTACTGCTGCGCTACCTGAGATGAGGACTGAGGAAGAAAAGCAAAATATCTCTCTCAAGTTTATATAAAATAGTTAAGTTAAAATAAGTAGTGCAAATAAAAAGGTAGTGTGGTAGTCCTCATGGTTTCAGTGTCCATTTAGAAGTAAGATGGTAGAGAAGAAGCTGTCCCTGAATCGCTGAGTGTGTGCCTTCAGCATCTGTACCTCCTTCCTGATGGTAACAATGAGAAGAGGGCATGTCTTGGGTATTAGGGATCCTTAATGATAAGTACCGCCATCCTAAGGCACTGCTCCTTGAAGATGTTTTTGATGCTAAGGAGGCAACTAGAAATTTTCAGTCATTTTCTGCTTCATTTTGGTTAATAAAAGGAGCCATGAAAAAAGGAACAAGAGAGGATGGAAGAATATCATCCAGTAGGAATGGAAAAACAAAAGTCAGGAAAAAGTAGATGACAGCACATGTCAAAAAAGAACATGGTGGAAGAGAAAAAAAAAAGGCCATTCCATTAAACAGAGCGATCAAGAATGCAACATAGTTAAAACTCAAAGCGCAATGAAACAATCGATATGCATATGTAGTAGTTCACAGATCAAAAGGGATGAAGTGGAACACAAAAAGAAAACTATATATTTCCTAGTAATATAGTAATTTGGAAAAAATATTAAACATGTTTTCATCTGAAAAAGACAGATAGAGATTGCATTTAATAATATGTAATATAATAATATAACAGATAGATTCCAATCCAATTTATTATGAGTTCTACAAGTCTTCCGTCAAGTTACAGGAACTCCATTAGGAGTGTAAATGGATGTTGGCTCATGGAAATTAAACCTAGAAGAAAGCTGTATGGATGTTAGAATATCTGAGTAACTAATCACAGACAGCTGACTTGGCACCAAAAGGAGGCTTGCTCCATGTGTCTGGAACACAAAAAAGCAAATGAAGCTTTTTGGGCGTCTGTGAAATTAGATTCCTTTGGGAATGTAAGTTGAATAGAAAACATTTATTCATGTTTGTAAATGATAATAAACAGATGTCTGTAACACAAGAGAAGCAATACTCCATATAATTGTAAAGTGTGCTTAAAGTGTGCCTCGTGTCCAGAGTTTAAAGTCTTGGAGTGGATTATCTGTGATAAATACACTGAATAGCAGAATTGGGAAATGAATCATAGAGAGTACCCTTAAAAACTGAAACAATTCTTTGCCAGTTTTTTTTAAATTCTCTTACAAAATAGAGCTCTTTGAGAGACTGGGTGATGCATTTCTAAACAGCTGGTACCATTCCCTGTTGTTTGTTTACCCCCAGAGGCTACAATGTGCTCCTTGTGAGGCAGGAGTGTACATGGCCAACTCATGGTAACCCTACAAGCTCTTGAACTTTGCTAAACGGCATGGCAAGGTATATCTCCAAAGATGCACCAGAAAGCAATCCCCACAAACCATAAAAACAAGAGATTCTGCAGTTGCTGGACTCCAGAGTAACAAATAAAAAACACTGAAGGAACTTAACAGGTCAGGCAGCATCAATGCAAATGAATAAACAGTCGACGTTTCAGGCCGAGACCATTCGTCAGGTGGAGGAAGAGAAACCTCCCTCTTTGAAGAAGGAAGACATCTCCAATGTCCTGGAAAGGAAAGCCTCACCCTGGGAACAGATGCAGCAGAGACGAAGGAACTGAGAAAAAGGAAGAGGTATAGTTAAGATAGCCATGTGCATTGATAGGTTTGTAAAAGATATCGATGGACATTTTGTCTCCAGAGATAAAGACAGAGAACTCAAGAAAGGAGAGGGAAGTGTCAGAAATGAACTAAGTGTTGCCACAAGCGGCTGTGGAGGCCAAGTCACAGGGTGCATTTAAGGCAGAGATAGGTTCTTGATTAGACAGGGGATCAAAGGGTACAGGGAGAAGGCAGGGGAATTGGGATGACCAGAAGAATTGGTTTAGCCATGATTGAATGGCGGAGTAGACTCGATGGGCCGAATGGCCTACTTCTACTCTTGTATCTTATGGCCTTATGATCTTATAAATGAATTTAATGGCAGAGTGAAAGTTGGAAGCAAAGCTGATGAAATTGATGAGCTCAGCATGGGTGCATGAAGCAGCACC